>NC_092752.1:70919325-71544325 GCF_047496795.1 Chiloscyllium punctatum
CCCTGGGGATTTGTCCACCCTAATAGCCTCTAGCATACCCAACACATCTTCCCTACTTATGCCAACGTGATCGAGACTAATCAAACGTCTATCTCTATTCTCAAGATTCATCATGTTCCTCTCCTCAGTGAACACTCTCAGGTTCGGCACACAGCCTTCCTTCATTGTCTTTTACTGGACTAATCCTTTCACTAGTTACCCACTTGCTTCTTATATAAGAACAAAATTCTTTGGGATTTTCTTTAATTCTGCTTGCTAAAGTTATTTCATTACCCCTTTTCGCCTGCTTGATTCCTTTTTTAAGACTTGTCCTACGCTTCCGATATTACTCCAGGACCCGTTCTGTTCTCAGATGCCTAGATCTTATGTACGCTCCCTTTTCCTCTTGGCTAGTCGTACAATTTCTGATGTCATCCACGGTTCACGAATCTTGTCCTTCCTATCCTTTGCCTTCAACTGGACATGACTATCCTATACTATCTTTAGCCTATCTTTGAAAGCCTCCCACATCTCAAAATGTGGACTTCCCTTCAAATAGTTGTCCCCAATCCACATTTCCCAGATCCTGACTAATTTTGAAATAATTGGCTTTGGCCCAGTTTAGTACACTTCCCTGAGGACCACTCTCTTCTTTATTTACAAGTATTCTGAAACTTATGGAATTGTGGTCACTGTTCCAAAAGAAATCCCCCAACGCAACTTCTACCACTTGTCCTGGCTCGTTCCCAGTACCAGGTCCAATATGGCCACTTCTCTCGTCGGACTATTGACATACTGCTCAAGACAACTCCCCTTGGTGCTTCGTACAAATTATACTCCACCCAGAACTCTGACTCAATTATGTAGTGTACAAAATCCCATGCAAGCACTGCACAAAACACTACATAGGACGAACAGGAAGACAGCTAACGATCTTCATCCATGAACACCAACTAGTCACGAAACGACACGACCAGCTATCCTTAGTAGCCACACACACAGATGACAAGCAACATCAGTTCGACTGGGAAAATACTACTATTATAGGACAAGCCGAACAGAGAACAGCCAGGGAATTCCTAGATGCATGGCACTCGTCCACAGACTCAGTCAACAAGCACATCGACCTGGACCCAATATGCCGGCCACTGCAACGGACAGGTGGATATGACAAGTGGAAGCGGCAGATTCAAGCCACTATAAATGTCGGAGGAAAGATCACAGAAGCGCTCACAGGAGGCTCCCAAGTACTGAGGATGTCACCTAGACAGGGGATGAAACATCTGCAACACAAATTCCCAGCTCGGCGAACAGAACCACAACAACGAGCATCCGAGCAACAAATCTTCTCACGAACTTTGCGGTGTTTGATATGCTTGTGGTTGTTGGACAGTGCATTGAATGAAGGAGTTGGAAGGTCATTTTGCAGCAGTACAGGACATTGGTTAGGCCACTATTTAATATTTCGTGCAATTATGGCCCCGTTATTCAAGGAAAGATGTGTGAATCGTGAAAGAATTCAGATAAGATTTACAAAGATATTGCCAAGGTTGGATGTTTTGAGATTTATGGAGAGGCTTAATATGCCGGGATTATTTTCCCTGAAGCATCGGCGGTTGAATTGTGATCATAGAGGTTTATATACTCACAAGGGGAATGGGCAGTGTCAATAGCCAAGGTCTTTTCACCAGGGTAGCATGCTCCAAAGCTAGAGGACGTAGGTTGAAGTTCAGAGGGGCAAGACTTAAAAGGGATGTAAGGGGCAATGCTTTCAAAGAGAGGGTGCTTTATATATAACGAGCTGCCAGAGGAAGTTGTGCAGGCTGGGACAATTACAACATTTAAAAGGCATCTGGACGGGCACATGAATAGGAAGTGTTTAGGGGGATATAGGCCAAATGCTGGCAAATGGAACTACACTAATGTAGGTCATCTGTTTGGCAGGGACAGGTTGGGTAGAGCTGGGTAGCTTTATGACACTTTGTCTTCTGTAAACCTTTCTCCTGCCATCTTAAAATTACCCCCTAGTCTTGCTATCCACCACTGTAAGGAAAGGGCACCTTCCATTCAACATTATCGATACCCCTAATTGTTTAATAAACCTCTTCAAGTTTCGACCTTCGACGTTGCAGTGGCAAAGGTCCATCGAACCTGTGCTTAAACACTCCATTCCCAACAACAGACTGACAAATCCTTTCTGAACCCTCTCCAGTTTAATAATATTCTGAATGTAACTGGGTGACCATAACTACAAAGTACTTCAGGAGATACCTCACGAATGTCCAGTGCAACCTGAAGATAATGTTCCAGCTCCTGTACTCAAAGGTCTGAGCAATGAAGGCTAGCAAACCAAACGCCTTCATAACCACCGTGCCTACACATTGTGCAACCTTCAAAAAAAGAAACCAGAACCCAAGATATCTCTGTTCTACAATACTACCAATGGCCCGGCATTTAATTGTAGATGTCCTCTCCTTGTTTGTTTTCTCAAATTGTGATACATTGTAATTATTGAAATTAAACTCCATTTGCCACTCCTCAGTCCAGTGACTGATAGTACTGGGGAAGAAAGGCTGCACAGTAATCAGCTGCCTTGGATTCCTTCGTGGTTTTAAGAAGAGAGCAGCCGCACATTAGAAGCAGGAAAGAGTGATTGGTGTTTTTGATCCAGAAAGTATGCTCTTTCTTCGTCTCTGGTGTTCAGTAATAAATATCTATTCCAGATCCTTTATAGTGCAGAGTATGTCTGCAGGATGTCTTTCCCTCATATTGCAGATGTCAGATAATAGCCACTTAAGGTGGAAACCATAGCCAAGCAATTAAAGATCTTCATAGTTTATCTCGAAGTCAGCACACATAAACTCAACAATCTAGAGTTGAAGTGAGTACATTTCACCTGTTTAACAATGTAATTCATTTAACTGTGTGAGTCAGTAAAGTGAACCAAATTTTAACGAATCCACACCGAGCTGAAAGCTGACATTTAAAATGTGACCCAAAATCTGGGCATGGTTTAAGACTTGTATAGTGAGTAACGCCCATGCCTCTGAGCCAGAGCTCTGGGTTAGATTCCAATACATGAACTTGCGTGCTAGTGTCTCTCACTCTGGACCAGAATGTCTGGATTCAAGACCTGACTGTCACAGAAGTATGCCACAGTATTTCAAAAGTGTCTGATGAATAAACACACAGAAGAGTAATGTTGCAGCTTCAGGAATTGTTGCCAAATGGTGGTAGTATATCTACCTCTGAGCGCATAAGTTTTTATTCAAATCCCACAGAGGTGTTTCATAATGTGGCTGAACAAGTTGTTAAAATGAATTTAGAATTCTGATGTGATGAAGAAGGAAGAGGAGTCAGTATTGAATTTCAAAATTTAGGCCAGGTTTACTGAAAACACAGCCATTCGTGTTGATTGGAGTCAATTTTGCACATTCTAGAGTTTCGTAAAATCGTGAAGACGATGGATAACGTGAATATTCAGGGTCTTTCCCCCAGTGTAGGGAAGTCCAAAACGAGGGGAAATAGATTTAAGATGAGATGTACAAGATATAAAAGGGACCTAAGGGGACCATTTTCATACAGAAGTTGGTATATGTATGCAACGAGCTGCCAGACGAAGTGGTGGAGGATGGTACAATTGCATCATTTGAAACGCATCTGGATGGGGACATGAATTGGAAGGGTTAAGAGCGATATGGTACAAATGCTGAAAAATGAAACTAAGTTAACTTGCAACATCTGAGTTTGACCAGAGCTCCGTTTCTGTGCTGTACATTTCTATGATACATTGAGCAATTAAACATAATCTCGTTGTAATCTTATGTAATCTTCTTCACCTTTCACTATATAACTAATCTTTTTGTCGTCTGTAAATTTGCTCACCATACTTTGTATATTTCTCATCTAAATAATTGATGTAAATGACAAGCAAAAGTGGATCCAGCAGCAATCCCTTTGGAATGCCACTGGTCACAGGCCTCCAGTCCAAAAGACACCTTTCCTCCACTACCCTCTGCCTCCTGCCAATAAGCTGAAACACACACATGCATACAGATATAGAGCACAGACACAGCCAGATATATTCTGATTTATACATGGATCAAGATAACAGTGAGAAAGCGGGGTAAATTTGTTGAGAAACATGTCAGCCCTTATTGAACAGCAGATCAGACTTGTTGACTGAAACAGTCTAGTTCTTCACCAATTTCATACGCTCCATGGTTTACGCTATCTGAAATGGCTAACCAAGGGAGCAGTGGAGGCTGCGTTTGATAAATACTTTACTAAATGTAGCCAATGGGAATGTGGGATAGGCTTGAGGGGCTGAGTGGTCTATGTCTTTCCTATTGGTTGTGCCCTCATTTTTAAAAAAATGGAAGCCGACTTGCTGTGAGGTTCATACACTTTTACAATTAAATGTTTCCCCATTTAAGATTGAGATAAGGATGTTCCTATCTCCTTAGAGTTGTACTGTCTGTGGTATTCTCATCCCCAGTGAACAGTGAAGACTGGGCCATAGAGTCCTAGAGTCCTAGTGATGTACAGCATGGAAACAGACATCTCGGTCTAACTCCATACTGACCACATATCCCAACCCAAACTAGTCCCACATTCCATATCGCTCCAAAGCCCTCCTACCTGATATACCCATGCAGATGCCTTTCAAATGTTGCAGTTGTACTAGCTTCCACCACTTGCTCTCATGAACCATTCCATACACGTCCCACCCTCTGCATGAAAAAGTTGCCTGTGAGGTCTCTTTTATATACTTCTCTTCTCACCCAAAACCTATGCTGTCTAGTTGTGGACTCCCTTACGACAGGAAAAATACGTTTTGCTGGAAAAGCGAAGCAGGTCAGGCAGTATCCAATGAGCAGGAGAATCGACGTTTCAGGCATGAGGAGGGTGTGTCAAGCAGGCTAAGATAAAGGTAGGGAGGAGGGACTTGGGGGAGGGGCGTTGTGAATGGGATAGGTGGAAGGAGGTTCAGGTGAGGGTAATAGGCCGGAGACGGGGTGGGGGCGGACAGATCGGGAAGAAGATTGCAGGTCAAGAAGTCGGTGCTGAGTCCGACGGTTGGGACTGAGAAAAGGTGGGAGAGGGGAAATGAGAAAAAAGGAGAAATCAACATTCATCCCTTGTAGTTGGAGGGTTCCTAGGCGAAAGATGAGGCGCTTTTCCTCCAGGCGCCGTGTTGCTATGGTCTGGCGATGGAGGAGGCCAAAGACCTGAATGTCCTTGGCGGAGTGGGAGGGGGAGTTAAAGTGTTCAGCGACGGGGTGGTTGGGTTGGTTGGTGCGGGTATCGACGAGATGTTCTCTAAAATGTTCTGCAAGTAGGCAACCTGTCTCCCCAATGTAGACGAGGCCACATCGGGTGCAGCGGATGCAGTAAATGAGGTGTGTGCAGATGCAGGTGTATTTCTGATGGATATGAGAGGATCCCTTGGGGCCTTGGAGGGAAGTGAGGGGAGAGGTGTGGGCGCAAGTTTGCATTTCTTGCGGTGGCAGGGGAAGGTGCATGGAGTGCAGGTTGGGTTGGTGGGGGGTGTGGAACTGACGAGGAAGTCGCGGAGGGAGTGATCTTTCCGGAACACTGGTAGGGGAGGGGAGGGAAATATATCCCTGGTGGTGGGGTCTGTTTGGAGTTTGCGGAAATGACGAAGGATGATACAATGTGTCTTGAGGTTGTTGGGGTGGTAGGTGAGGACCAGTGGGGCTCTGTCCTGATGGCGATTGGAGGGGCGGCGTTCAAGGGCGGAGGAGCGGGAAGTGTGGGAAATGTGGTGGAGAGCATTGTCAATCACATCTGAGGGGAAATTGCGGTCTTTGAAGAAGGAGGCCATCTGGGTTGTTTGGTATTGGAATTGGTCCTCCTGGGAGCAGATGCGGCGAAGGCGAAGAATTGGGAATATGGGATGGTGTTTTTACAGGGGCAGGGTGGGAGGAGTTGTAATCTAGGTAGCTGTGGGATGCGGTCGGTTTATAGTAAACATCCGTGTTGAGTCGGTCGTCCGAGATAGAAATGGAGAGGTCTCGGAAGGAGAGGGAGGAGTCTGCGACGGTCCAGGTAAATTTGAGGTTGGGGTGGAAGGTGTTAGGAAAGTGGACGAACTGTTCAACATCCTCGTGGGAGCACGAGGTAGCGCCGATACAGTCGTCGATATAGCAGAGGAAAAGGTGGGCGGGGTGATGCCAGTGTAGCTGGACTCTTCCACATATCCGTTGAAGAGGCAGGCATAGCTGGGGCCCATGCGGGTGCCCGTGGCTACTCCTTTGATTTTGAGAAAGTGGGAGGATTGGAAAGACAAGTTGTTCGGAATGAGGACCAGTTCAGTCAGTCGAACGAGGGTGTCAGTGGAAGGGTACTGGTTGGTCCGGCGGGAAAGGAAGAAGCGGAGGCCTTTGAGGCCAAGTGGCGTTATTTGTTTCAAAAGAAATGACTAGGCCTCCAACAGCAGCAGTTAGGTACCTACATGGAGCAGGGAATGTGATGGAGTCGTACAGTTCAGACACTGTTCAAACAGACTTCATTTGGTTCAGTTTGGGGCCGGATAACGTTATTGTGTGATTCAACTCAGAGAGGGAGGAAATGCATCCTTCCTGAGAAGTAACAGCCTGTTGCTCCCTCTCTCTCGCTGTTCCTCTTCCCAGCAATGTGTGTGAGCTGAAAACTCCTCAGTCATCTTTACCACTCATGGAGGATTCCTGTCGAGGAGTGATTGGAATCGCCCCACTGCCTGAAGTAAAGGCAATCCAACTAAATCCACCTGTTCCAGGAAGTTATCCATTACCAGTAGCTTGTAAGAGCAGAGTAGCTTCATAAGCTGAATGATGTTTGGAACTATCACTAATGTTTCCTTTCGTCATGAGTTCAATTAATACTTGGGCACAGTTCTTTCAAGTTAGCGTTCTGCAGAGATTATATTTTTCCGTTTGTCATCAAACGTGTGCATGTGTCAGTATTTTTAGAGAGGGAAAGATCGACGCACAGATTTGCTGTAGTCAAACTATTTGTCATTCATCTTTCCATCTTAGTTTGAGTAACTTTGTTTCGGTCATAAACTTGTTAATTTTCGCAGATTAAAGAATCCTGCCTGATTCGTTCCTAATCCTCACACAGTGTGAGACCTATATTCTTGATCATATCACCAACCCGGTTACATTAACATTTGCACTGAGCAGCAGAAGCGTGGGACAAGGAAATGGAATAGTGACCTGAACTATAGTTCAGTGAGTCTAACGTCATTGGTGGTCATATTGTTGGAGAGCATTGAGAGGGGCAGGATTTCCATGTATTTGCAAATGCAACTGATGAAGGATAGCCAACATGGCTTTGTGCATGGGGAATCATTTCTAACAAAGTTGACTGCATTTTGTGAAGAGGTGACAAAGAAGATTGAAGATGACAGTGTGGTCGACGCTGTCCATATAGATTTAGCAAGGCAGTCGACAGGATCCCACATGGCAGACAAGTTAGTACGGTTAGGTCATAAATAGATCCAAGATAAGCTCGCGAATTGACGATAAAATTAGAGTGAAGGTAGGAGACAGAGGTGGCAAAGAACTGTTTTTTCAGACTGGAGGTCTATGACCAGAGATGTGCCACAAAGAGCCGTACTGAATCCACTGCTTTTCATTATTTATATAAATAATTTGAATATGAATATTTGCCCGTTTATTATGTTTACACATGACATTAAAATTGGAGGCGCATTGGCCAGCAAGTTTTACCTCAGAGTACAATGAGACCTTGGTCAGATGGGCCATGGGCCAAGGAGTGACAGATGGAGTTAAACTTAGATAAATGTGAAGTATTGCATTTGGTAAGGTAAAATAGGGCAAGACATATACAATTAATAGTGAGGTCATGGGGAGCGTTTTGAACAAAAGAGCCCACAATCATAGATCCTTGAAAGTGAAGTCGCAGGCAGACAGGGTGGTGAAGGTGGGGTTTCATATGCTTGCTTTCATTGATCAGTACATTGAGTATGCGAGTTGGCAGATCATGTTGCGACTGAGCTGGATGTTGCTGAGGCCAGATTTAGAATACTGTGTTTAATTCAGTTCGCTCTCCGACAGGAAGGATGTTGTTAAACTTGATAGGGCACAGAAAAGATGTACAAGGATATTGCCGGGCATGGAGGGATTAGGCTACAGGGAGAGGCTGGACAGACTGGGGCTTGTTTACTCTGGCGCATCGGAGGCTGAGACGTGACAGTATAGAGGTTTATAAAATCATGAGGCATGTGGATAATCTGAACAGCCAAGGTATTTTTTCCCACGTCAGGGGACTCCAAAGCTATAGGAAAAAGGCTTTAGGTGAGAGAAGAAATATAGTAAAGGGTCAATGTTTTCAGGTTGTGTAGTTTGTATGGAATGAGCTCTCCGTGAAAGTGATGGAGGCTGGTACAGTTACAACATTTAAAAGGCATCTGGGTATGCATATTAATAGGAAGGGTTTAGAAGAATATGGGCCTAATCCTGGCAAGTAGCACTAGATCAGATTGGGATGTCTGAGTTATGTGGACAGGTCTCCGTGCTGCATGACACTATAAGGGAGATGAGGAGAAATTCTAAAAGGACCATTTGAGAGGGAATTCTCTTTTCCAGAGGTATGTGGTGCCTCTTTGTTCACATTTATCCAAAGCTGAGTTAGTTAAATATTTGACAGAGAAGTGAGTCACAGATGATCGGATACAGACAGGAAAGTGGGCCTGAGACCACAACCTGATCAGCCACAATCGTAGTGCCTGGAGAATGTTCATAGTGTCTAACGATATAACCCTGCTCCTGTTCTGATGTTCTTTCAGACCCACCAACCTGCTAGACAGATGCAGTTGGAGGCCACTTACTGCTATAGCTCCCTTCACTCTCTGGAATAGAGAATTCCTGACATTCACTAACACTTGTTTGAAGAAATCACTGCCTGTTCCTACACGATGCCCTATTGATATGAGCAATAGAGCGACTGGCCCTGATATCAAGGCAGTTTTTAACATCAAGGAGCCTGAACAAAATTAGACTGGAATGTTCCAACAATGGATCAGCCCAGGCATCCCCAGTTGTCAGCAGGGAATCCCTGCTGTGAGGAAGGAGGCCATTCATCCCATTGAGCCTACATCGATCAGAAGTGGGGATATTTACTGTACGTTACACAATACTCAGAAAGCTTCGTCATCCTTGACCTCCTGATGCAGTCTGTGTCCATGTGCAACAAGACTTAGACAACGTTCAAGCTTGTGATGTTAAACTGTCGGTAACATTCATGAAATAGCGCTGCTCATTTCCACAGTAAAAGGAGGCGTTCACTCAGTACCTCAATCTGGCTTCACAGGAATATGGGAAAATCATTCGGCCCATCAAAACGACTTGACAAGAAGAGGGATAGCCCATTCAATCCCTCCTGCCTTTACACAGGAAGACAAGGAATCTGCTCACTGCCACACATGACTTACACGGGATCAGAAAGTGAACATTTCACACCTAGAGCCGCTTACAAAGGAACAGGAAGAGGCCATTCACCTTCTCAAGACACTAACGCAGGAACAGGAAAGTGTCAGAGATTCTTCAGAGTAATAAACAAAAGGAGCAGGAACTGCACAGATGGACTGTTCCATGGTATTCCTGGTGGCTTCATTACTCGTAGTGCATCAGGGTTATGTTAGCATGCCTTTCTGGCAGTGGGAATGAAGCCTTTTTAAAAATAAAGTCTCAAAAGCATATTCGTCGCTGCGAGAGCAGACCTATGTTCTCTCTGGAAATCAGAAGCTGTTGGGGAATGGCTAACTGTTTCAGAATGAAGGTATTGTGGCTGCTGACAGGATTATGGACAATGTAACGTTGAATGGAGGGTCACACGTTAACTGCACAGTGTTCAAAGTTCTTTCGGAGCCTGTACCTCTCTGTTAATCGAAATGCGGTCTACGAAAAGTACGAAATTTCTCACCTTATCATTGGCTGCTTGGGACAAAATGAGTGTCTGTCCATAACCGTCAAGTTTCACCGCTGTATTCTCTCAAAATGCTACAGGTTAACTACATAGTTACCGCTCTCTCTCCTGATGATACCATCACGCCAGGATCATTATTTATGAAGTAGACTCAGTCTGTACATAATACCCCAAATGCTCTTTCAACAAAACACGACCATTGAGTAAGGTATATTTGCTGTAGTGCTTCAAGTACTTTGCATGAAAGACCAGATATCATTTCCGGTTATAATTATTTACTGTCCCATCTGAATTCTGTAAGTGACTTATAACCAAGGACATCCAGGTCCATTTCAACAACAGAACTTCCCAACCTCTCAACATTTAATAAACTTAAATGAGAATCATTACATTTGTTGTTCCCACCTGAATCATGTTATACCTTGCGAATAGCTATTGCCCAAGCACAGATCCTTCTGATACCCCAAAGCCTTCCACCCACAGAAAAACACTACTCTCTTCATTTTGCACATTATCCAATTTTGGATCCATTCTGTGTGTTCCACCCCTACCTACCCATGGACTCTAACATTCCCCACTCACCAGTATTCAACTGTGTCAAATGTTTTCTGAAAATTCAAATCCTCTACTCCCACGAGTTGTCACATTTCGATGTCACAATGGACAATCTCCACAATCTACAGCAGGTTTATCAAAGATCATTTCCCTTTCCTGAATCTAGGCTGACTCTGCCAAATCATATCATTACTTTCCAAATGTCTAGTTGTCACATTCCTTATAAAAGGTTACAATGTTTTTCTCACAGCTGACATCAAGCTATTTCGTTTTCTGTTTGCCCTCTCCGTCCTGTTTAAAATGTTTCGGTTTACAATTGCTGTTTTACAGTCTGCAGGGTCCTTTCCAGAATCTAACTAGCTTTGACGAATAGTCAGTAATTCTTTCACTAGCTCTGTTGCCACCTCCTCCATACTAGGGGATGTAGCTCATCAGTTCCAGAAACATGCCAGTCTTCTATTCGATGAGATTTTCAAAGACATACTCTTCATTAATTCTAATTTCGTGCCGCCCCTCATTTTCACCAGGGCCCCTGATCCCTACTATTTCTGAAAGTTAGTTTCTGCACCTTCTTCTGTGGAGACAGAACCAATGTAATCCTCTCAGCAGGCAGATGGGCTTCTATCAGCTTGTGATATATCAGAGGACTGCACTCTGGATATGTTACTCACTCCTGCCTGGAAAGTACCAGACTCAATCAAATACACTTCATGGTGATGGATATGTCACCCACTCTGCCTGTAAAGTTCCAGAATCATTCCAGTTCACTTCATGGTAAATGTCAGCACAGTCCTGTCCCTGCTGTGAGTTTGAAGGAGGGGACACAGCTCAGTGACCACCTCATTTTTGAAAGACGCTGGTTTCACATTTTACACTTGGAATGGGTCCAGTTTAGCCAAATGGTTCTGGAAATTCCTGGGAGGATCATGCAGTGCCCTGGTCCTCTCGATGTACGGAGCTTCCCTTCTGTGTAGCCACGATTCCATGTGTTTATCATGAACCCAGAACACTCTGTCAATGCAGTGCTCATATCTCGTCCAGAGTGGGGTCACCATACCCTTGGGTCTCTCTGAGTGGACGCAGCAGCTGATAACACAAAGCAGTGAAAAGTGTCCACAGAACGTCTCTTTACTCTCTAATTACTGGAGCAAGCCAAATTCCCACACACGCGGTGCACCCATTCAGTGTTGAAAATGTTTCTGTTCTTAGCAGGAAAAAACAGTTCCATCTCTGCACAACCCTACAGTTACAGTTCCCTTCTCCAAAAAAATCAGTTGACAATGTGACATTCCGTTCCTTTGTACCTCAGCAACTATAAGGGCGGCACCAGTATTACCGATGGAGTTGATCATCACACTCAGAGAAGAAAGACAGAGGGAATATAACTCAATGTAAACAGGGACACATCTAAATTCACATGATATTCAGGAATATGGGAAAAGGGGAAATGTTAGAATAAGCTCCTATGTTACTTTCCTTCTGGTTCATCATCAGCAGTTCCTATGTTTGCTTTTCATTTCTCTCTCTCTCTCTTTCTCGCCGGGCATTTCTACATCCATTCAACTAACTTCCCCCTCACACATCCGACCGTCCCTGATATAAATAACATTACTTCCCACTTGCTTTCAGTTGTGATATAGGGTCACTAGATTTGGAAATTTATCTGTTTTTCTCCTGACAGAGGCTGCCATACTTGCTGAGATTCTCCAATATTTTCTGACGCTGGGGAATTTTATTTCAGATCTCCATCATCCACAGTTCCTTGGTTTAATTCAACTTTAATTCTGTTGTTTCACGAGATGTCCGCATCACTGGCAAGGGCAGCATTTGTTATCCATCACTAATTGTGGTTTACCGCGAGACCATTTGTCAAGACAATATGGACTCAACCTTTTTTGTCACACTTGGTTTCTTTACCAAATGCTATCAGTGAAATAATAAAAGAAATCCTGATAGTTTATCATTGCTGTTTGTAAAATGAGGTTTCTTTCCAATTGTTGCCATTTGAATTTAAGTTCTATTATTGGTTCTGGTAGAATTTGAAACAATGCGTTTAGGGACATAACACGGCAAGTGACATTATTATTCAGATATGAGGTCCCTATTATGAAATAACTGGAGAGACAAGTACAAGATTGTAGTAAAAATATTTGTAACTGGAAGAGTGGTCAGAAAAGCCATGAAATCTGAAGTTAACAAGAGGGCAGTTGATAGCTTATTTTGCAACAGCACTGAGGCACAGCTGGAAACTGGGGATATTATAGTGGTGGGTGTAGGCAGGGTTGATAACAGAGACAATATAGAGACATAAAGCAGTTCAGGGCAAAAGGAAAACTCAAGGGTCTCAACAGACTTGTTCCTTCTTAGATGTTTATGAGTGAAGATTCGGAAATCGATAGAAATGAAGTGGAATTTGTGACTGAAGATAATAGGCTATGTATTTATTTAATATAAATAACAGAAATAGCAATAACCTTCACCATCGCTGATAGAATTGACAGAGATACGCTTACCAGGAACACCAACAATAGTGAGGATAGGATGGCAACCTGCCTGAATAATCATCAGTACAGCTCGTATCCTCAATTCTAACCATGCCCAATCCTGAGAAACCAAGTATAGACCCAAGGATAAACGACAATCCATTGTTGGAACATTCCAGTCTAATGCTCTCAGATTCTGATCCATTGCTGGAACATCCCAGTCTAATGCTCTCAGTTTCTGATCCATTGTTGGAACATTCCAGTCTTATGCTCTCAGAGTCTGAAGCATTGTTGGAACATTCCAGTCTTATGCTCTCAGATTCTGATCCATTGTTGGAACATTCCAGTCTTATGCTCTCAGATTCTGATCCATTGCTGGAACATTCCAGTCTAATGCTCTCAGATTCTGATCCATTATTTGAACATTCCAGTCTAATGATCTCAGATTCTGATCCATTGTTGGAACATTCCAGTCTTATGCTCTCAGATTCTGATCCATTGCTGGAACATTCCAGTCTAATGCTCTCAGATTCTGATCCATTGTTGGAACATTCCAGTCTAATGCTCTCAGATTTCTGATCCATTGTTGGAACATTCCAGTCTAATGCTCTTAGATTCTGATCCATTTCTGGAACATTCCAGTCTTATGCTCTCAGATTCTGATCCATTATTGGAACATTCCAGTCTTATGCTCTCAAATTCTGATCCATTGCTGGTACATTCCAGTCTAATGCTCTCAGATTCTGATTCATTGCTGGAACATTCCAGTCTTATGCTCTCAGATTCTGATCCATTATTGGAACATTCCAGTCTTATGCTCTCAGATTCTGATCCATTGCTGGAACATTCCAGTCTAATTCTCTCAGATTCTGATCCATTGCTGGAACATTCCAGTCTTATGCTCTCAGATTCTGATCCATTATTGGAACATTCCAGTCTAATGCTCTCAGATTCTGATCCATTGTTGGAACATTCCAGTCTAATGCTCTCAGATTCTGATCCATTGTTGGAACATTCCAGTCTTATGCTCTCAGATTCTGATCCATTGCTGGAACATTCCAGTCGAATGCTCTCAGATTCTGATCCATTGCTGGGACATTCCAGTCTAATGCTCTCAGATTCTGATCCATTGTTGGAACATTCCAGTTTAATGCTCTCAGAAACTGATCCATTGTTGGAACATTCCAGTCTAATGCTCTCAGATTCTGATCCATTGTTGGAACATTCCAGTTTAATGCTCTCAGATTCTGATCCATTGTTGGAACATTCCAGTCTAATGCTCTCAGATTCTGATCCATTGTTGGAACATTCCAGTCTAATGCTCTCAGATTCTGATCCATTGTTGGAACATTCCAGTCTAATGCTCTCAGATTCTGATCCATTGTTGGAACATCCCAGTCTAATGCTCTCAGATTCTGATCTATTGTTGGAACATTCCAGTCTAATGCTCTCAGAGTCTGATCCATTGTTGGAACATTCCAGTCTAATGCTCTCAGATTCTGATCCATTGTTGGAACATTCCAGTTTAATGCTCTCAGATTCTGATCCATTGTTGGATCATTCCAGTCTAATGCTCTCAGATTCTGATCCATTGTTGGATCATTCCAGTCTGTTGTTCTAAGATTTTTTTCGTCTCCCTCTCCCTGTAGCTGCTGAGCCCAATCATCTTGAGGATGACGCTGCCGCTGATACTATGGAATAACAGGTTGACGGAAGCCCCTTACTAATAGAAGAGGGAAACCCTTCAATGACACAGTTCGTATCCACGGTGACTGACATCAATCACAGTCACTGTACAAACTGCTCCAGTTAACTCTTAGTACAATCCTTATAGGTCACAATAATACTTGGTCTGGTTGGGATGTTGACATCGGTGACGATTGGGCTATTAGCATCATCTCCACTTGGAAGGTTATAGGTGAGGCAGACAGCTGACGCTTTCTATCCACTAGCTCGATGATCCTACTATGTTTTCGCAGGGTCGGAATTGTTGGGCTCCCAGGGCCGGCTGTGACTGATAACCAGGCCTGCTGTATCCTTTCATTTTAGTTATTTATATTTAACTTTGACATTTATCTTACCATCATTTAACGGCTTAGGTGGGGTTAGACATTTCTGAGAGGTTCCTACAATTCCATAAACAGCGTAGATACAGTCCATTCCTTGTGGTCGTTGCATCTGCGGCCTAGTCCTTTGGAGTGACGGTCAAGCTGTCACAGAACCAGGATTCTTCATTTTACCTTCCCCCAGTTATTGCTGGGATCTCAGCAGGAGTGGAAGGCTGGAAATCTCTCCCAGCTGCTACACTCTCTCTGAGATTTCTCTCAGAATTGTCTTTTGATATTCTTTCCTCCTGGATTGGAGAACTATACGTGAAACAATCTGTTTCCTGAATTTGTTCTTTGACAAGTGTGTGCTTATAGGATTTTACCATGTAGGAACAGTTATTGCTTAGTAGGTAAACAATCTATTACTCCGATTTTTTGTGTGTTGTTGACAGTGGTTGAATGAATTGTGTTTTGCTTCATGTCGAATATTTTAACCAAATGAATTGCATCTAAAACACAGCACCTCACATTTTTATTTAAAATATGAAAATGTTCTGGTCCAGACTACCTTCAGCATATATTTTGAGATGTGTGCGTTCAGTTGCATAACAAAAAAGACAGATATTCACGTTTTAATTGGCTAATTACTTAATGAACAACATGTTGCAGAAACACAGGATTGGACAGCGGAATTCGCCATGCTGGAGGAGTGATAACTCTATCAAGAATTATATCGCATAGTTAATCCACCTCACAGATCCAGCCCAGACCGTATAAGCCCAGATGAGATATCTACTCAACATGGAGCACTGTGCAGACCAGGTTGAGTACAACCCAGCAATCAGTCCAGGATGGAATATAGCACAGATCTCTCCAGTCCACTAGCTATCTGTTCAACACGTGGAGCAGTACAGTACATACCGATGCACTGATTCAGAAACACTGTCCAGTATGGGCTGATATGCAGCCCACACCAGTGTCTTGCTTTATAGACGTGGGCAAGGCATCTGTACAGTTTAGAGAACTTTGCAGTGAATGGATCTGTAAACCTGGAACAGTTACCGTCAAAGCAGCTGTTTTCACCACCCCAGTACATTGCTCAGTAACACTGTGGTACATCACTGCCCAGAGTCAGGAATCTTGCAGCCCATGCTGGAATTGACAGGATGTGCAGCGTACATGCATTTACAGCCCCATATGTCCATTGTGCCATGACAAGAGGGTGCTGTGGGTGTGAACATCACTGCCAGAGAGAGATGGCGGGGGAATCAATTTAAATATCAACGAACAAAATAATTTTGGGGAAAAAAAGGGAAAGGGAGATTGAGAGACAATTTCATGGAAGATCATAGGTTTCAGAATGCTGAAATGAAGATATTTTGACAGCATTATGCAACGTGAGCCAGTATTCCCAGGAATGATGGGTGAATGGGATAGTGGCGTGAGTTCGGATTATGGAAAGTTTTGGGTGATCATTTGTTGTTCAGCTTTGTAACGGAGTGGAGTCAGAAGATTCTTCAACTCATTGGGCAGAAACTAATAATAATTTATGAGTAATATCCCAGAAATTAAAGGGTGTCACGGGGCTGAGTTTAGTATGGTTGCCATTACGAAAGAGATAGTGCTAGAAAAGTTAAAAAGTCTTAAAATTGATAAATCTCCTGGCCCCGATGGGATACACCCTAGAGTTCTGAGAGAGGTTGCTGAGGAAATAGCAGAGGCATTGGTTGAGATCTTTCAAGAGTCACTGGAGTCAGGAAAGGTCCCGGATGATTGGAAGATGGCTGTAGTAACCCCCTTGTTCAAGAAAGGATCAAGGCAAAAGATGGAAAATTATAGGCCAATCAGATTAACCTCGGTTGTTGGTAAAATTCTAGAATCCATCATTAAGGATGAGGTTTCTAAATTCTTGGAAGAGCAGAGTCTGATTAGAACAAGTCAACATGGATTTAGTAAAGGGAGGTCATGCCTGACAAACCTGTTGGAATTTTTTGAAGAGGTAACAAGTAGGTTAGACCAGGGAAACCCAGTGGATGTGGTCTATCTGGACTTTCAAAAGGCCTTTTATAAGGTGCCACACGGGAGGCTGCTGAGCAAGGTGAGGGCCCATGGTGTTCGAGGTGAGCTGCTGGGATGGATTGAGGATTGGCTATCTAACAGAAGGCAGAGAGTTGGGATAAAAGGTTCTTTTTCAGAATGGCAGCTGGTGACGAGCGGTGTCCCGCAGGGTTCGGTGCTGGGGCCACAGTTGTTCGCATTATATATTAATGATTTGGATGAGGGAACCGGGGGCATTCTAGCGAAGTTTGCCGATGATACGAAGTTAGGTGGACAGGCAGGTAGTACTGAGGAAGTGGGGAGGCTACAGAAGGATCTAGACATGTTGGGAGAGTGGTCCAGGAAATGGCTGATGGAATTTAACGTGAGCAACTGCGAGGTCTTGCACTTTGGCAAAAAGAATAAAAGCATGGACTACTTTCTAAATGGTGAGAAACTTAATAAAGCCAAAGCACAAAGGGATCTGGGAGTGCTAGTCGAGGATTCTCTAAAGGTAAACATGCAGGTTGAGTCTGTGATTAAGAAAGCGAATACAATGTTGTCTCTTATCTCAAGAGGGTTGGAATATAAAAGCAGAGATGTACTACTAAGACATTATAAAGCTCTGGTTAGGCCACATTTGGAGTACTGTGTCCAGTTTTGGTCCCCACACCTCAGGAAGGACATACTGGCACTGGAACGTGTCCAGCGGAGATGCACACGGATGATCCCTGAAATGACAGGTCTAGCATATGAGGAACGGCTGAGGATACTGGGATTGTATTCGTTGGAGTTTAGAAGATTAAGGGGAGATCTAATAGAGACGTACAAAATAATACATGGCTTTGAAAAGGTGGATGCTAGAAAATTGTTTCTGTTAGGCGAGGAGACTAGGACCCGTGGACACAGCCTTAGAATTAGAGGGGGTCATTTCAGAACGGAAATGCGGAGACATTTCTTCAGCCAGAGAGTGGTGGGCCTGTGGAATGCATTGCCACGGAGTGCAGTGGAAGCCGGGACGCTAAATGTCTTCAAGGCCTAGATTGATAGGTTCTTGTTGTCTAGAGGAATTAAGGGCTACGGGGAGAACGCTGGCAAGTGGAGCTGAAATGCGCATCAGCCATGATTGAATGGCGGAGTGGACCCGATGGGCCGAATGGCCTTACTTCCACTCCTATGTCTTATGGTCTTATGGTCTTATCTCATTGCCATTTTCATTTAGTGTGACTGAAGGATCACCTGTACGAGGCCGAGTTAGTTTCCTGGTGCTACATTATCGAACTCACCTCATTCACTACCTACCCCACCCCACGGTGTCCCTATAATTCTCCCACCCTTCATGGCTAGAGGTAACCACCATCGCTTGGATGCCCCATGGATAGTATGTGATCCCTGGCACTGGTACCATCTTTAAAAGGCTAATTGGCAAACGGTTGAGCTTTCTCAGTTTGGAGCTGCCTTGCACAGTGGTGGCAGCTCACCACCCAGCTCAGTGCAGGATCTGCGGTCTGAAGAAATGTCCAACAGTACAGGACAGGCATCGATAACTTTCCCCATTCTGCCAGGATAAGGGTCACCATCTTCTCTCTGTTCCCGCACACTATTGAAATGTGTTATAGTATCTACCCTCGAACAAGGCTCATGCTCCATCACTCTCACTGCTGCACGCAGCGCCTTTTCTCCTTCTCTCTTTCTCTCTCGCCTTTCCAATACCCTCACACGGTGATAGAACATTGTGGAGAATGTCGGTTATGGGATGTTCCAGAAAATGTTCCAAGTAATTTCCGTTTTCAGGAAAATGTCAATGCACCAGTATGTAACATATAATAGGAAGGAGTAGAGATGTATGTTATTCAAATCACATCCAATTAAAATCCATCTTGAGGGCAATCAACCATTCAAATGTGCTCTAGCGTATAATAGGATTGCGGCTTAGTTGATGGTTTTCTCAGCTCCATGTCGTAGGAACTTTCAGTTACTCATACCCCTGGGTTCCTGTCACTGACGAGACGACATTCAGGCATTTTTACCCCGTTTTCTTCAAGTGCCTTTTCGAGGGCATTTCCCACGGGGACGGACATTCCAAACAATATATTCCATCAGTTGTATACTTTTATGTAATGATAACCTCATTTTACACAGACAGACCAATATCTACACTTATCTTATGGTTATTGGTAAGCAATAACAATTAGTATCCTGGTTAGTTCACTTGTCTCACCTTATTTTATTCAGTCAAAGACAGCTTCTAAACACTTGTCTCATTATAAAATACAATTTCGAGCCGAGAATATTTTTGTCCTCCGCCGTTATCTTGACCGTTATCTGAATTGTACCTTTTTCTCTTGTTATGAAAGTTTCTATTGTCCTTGGTCTGTGGCTGTTTCTGTCTGTAACAGTTACACAGTCTCCCACTCATTTGGCTGGATGGCTGGTTTGTGATGCAGAGGGAGGACACCAGTGCAGGTAATTCCTTTGACAGAGCTGTCGACCAGCACGGAAATAACGTGCACAGGCTCCCATGTGGAGACGGTGCTGCTGTGGAAATGTCACTGGATTACTAATCCAGACCAGAATAATGCTCTGGCAGTTGGTGGAAGTTAGATATAATTAATAAAATATCGAGATATAATATCTGGTGTCAGTAATATTGACCTTGAAGCACATGTCCATTGTCAACGTAAATTTCCTTCCTCAATGTACATTCAGGAAGAGAATCTCCAGTGCTTTCCTAGTCGAGCCAAAAAGTGACTCCAGACGTACAGACTTGAGGTAAACTCTTCAATGGTCTCTGAAGTGGCCATGCAAGGCCGTTATATCAAACTTCTCCGAGGTCTTACAGGATAAAAATGAGATAACACCCAGCACCAGCCTCTGTCTCGGAAAAGGGAATAGGAAGCACTGTCCTGTCGACACTACAGTGACCTCCTTCCTTACATCTGAGACCTTATGGCAACATTAACAGAGCTTTCCCACAAACTGCACAGAAACATCGCGAAATGATTCGGCCTTTCAACATACTGGGCCTTCCCCACTCTAGGTTTTGGCCAAACAACTTTTCAATTAACTTTTCCCTAACACTAGGTGCAGTATATCCTTGGAAGTGATCATATATCAGAAAAATATGAAGTCGCAACTTTCGTCAATTTTGCTCGCCCATTCAATATAACAATGGTTGATCCTGTACCTCCACACCAAAAGCCTGCTGCAACTTCACCCCTTTAGTGTCTAGAAATCTTTATTTATATTCAGTGCCTTACAGTACGCAGTGTTATGTGGGACAGAATTCCCTCGGTTCACCAGTCTGCGAGTGTAGACACTTATTCTCATCTCATTTCAGAGTGGCTTTTCTGTACCTAATCCTGTGACCCTTGTTTTAGACGTCCCAGCCAGTGGAATTATCATCCCTGCTGACAATCAGTTGCACCCTATCAGAGTTTTATATATTTCACTGAGATCTCCACACATTTTCCTAAACTCCACGGAATACAGGCCCAGTCACATCAAACTCTGCTCCCACAACAAGCCTGTCATCCCCGAGATCAGTCTGATCATCCTTTGCTGCTCTCCCTCAATATCAGGTTTGTCCCTTGTTAGGTAAGGAGACCAAAACTACACAGAATAAAGCACAATGTTCGAGATGGGAGCTCACCAAGGCCCTGTGTAGCTGCAATAAGACACAACTGGACTCAAATCCCCCGGAAATGAAGGTCAAAACATCATTTATCTTCCTGCCTGCTTTCTATTGCAGCAGTGTTGCTTTCTGTGAATGGTGTACAAGGAGATCGAGATCTTTTTCAATGATACAGCTCAGCACTTGGTGGGTTTATGTATACTGGTGAGGGTGCCATTATCAATCCCTGTATTGACTTCTGGCTTCAGAACTCACTGCCATGCATGGACCTTGGAGTTTGGTGTAGAAGTCAACAAAAGTATACACATAAATATCTTCATGCAGCAACCTTTTTACATTAATTTGAAATGCTACCCTGTTCGTCTATTTTTCCAAAAGAATTGCTCAATGTAACATCTATCCACATTGTTCTGCAGCTGACACATATTTTATCATTTAGTCCACTTGTCTCAACGACCTTGAAACCTGTTTATATCCTCCCTACCCACTCACAATCTCAGTTTGGTACCATCAGCAGATTTGGAAAGATTACATTTAATACCCATGAACAAATGTTTTATCTGTTTTCTAAATAGATGAGGCCCAAACATCAATTCCTGGATTATCCCGCTAGTCATTGCTTTCTACTGCAAAATATATGGAAAGGTTTGTGCGGATTCCCTTTTTCCTGTCAGCTCTCCTATTCTCAACCCATGCCATTATATTAGGTCTGGCTGTTACACACCGTTAAAGGCCAGTACAGACCCCCTCAAATCATTTCAAGAAAGTAGTGCAGACCAATCTTTTGCTCGCTGACTTAAGCAAGTGTAAGGCGGATATTCCAGGAGTGACGCAGCTGGCCAAATCACTTCGTTTTAAATAAAATAGAATGTCTTTGCAAGATTACTGAGTGAGACACAAACAAAAGAGGATACAATACACAATAACTTAACCTATCCGAAAACCGAACAGATTATACCAACTTAATTATGGTGTTCCAAGTACTTGATATAATCCCCATAAAAACCCCATGGCAAAACTGAAAGGAAAAAAAAATCAAACCCAGTTTCTAAAAGGAGATACATCAGAAAGAGGGAGGAACAACTTGGACCTGCTTTTCTGGGTCCGGTAGCTTCACAACTGGCTGCCTGCTTTAAGTAAAGAGCCAGACTGCGGAAAATCAGACCAAACAAACCAAAGCAGAGGAGCTGAACTGAGATAACTGGCCACTCCCCTTTCATAAGAACAGAAGAACAGAAGAACTAGGAGCAGGAGTAGGCGGTCTGGTCCCCTGCCATTCAATAAGATTATGACTGATATACTTGTGGACTCTGATCTACTTTCCCGCGCTCTCACCGTATCCCCTATTTACTTCATTGTTCAAAAGTATCTACCTTAGTTTTAAATACGTTTACTGAAGTAGTACCAATTACTTAATTGGGCGGAGAATTACAGAGATTACAAACCTCTGGGTGAAGAGTTTCCTTCTTAATTCAATCCTCAATCTACTCCCGCTAATATTGATGCCATTCCCTCTTGTCCTAGCTTCACCTGCCAGTGGAAACATCCTCTCTACTTCTATCTTATCTACTCCCTGCATAACTTTACATGTTTCTATGAGATCATCCCCTCATTCTTCGAAATTCCAATAAATATAGTTCCAGTCTGCTATGTCACACCTCATAAGCCAACCCCCTCACCTCTGGAATCATCCAAATAAACCACCTCTGCACCCCCTCCAGTGCCAGTGTACCCTTCCTGAAGTAACGAGAACAAAACTGCATGCACTACTCCAGGTGTGGCCTCACCAGTACACTGGACAGCTGCAACATAACCTCCCTGATTATAACTTCAATCCCTTTAGCAATGAAGGGCAATATTCCATTTGCTTTCCTCAGTACTTGCTGTAGCTGCAGATCAACCTTCTGTGATTCATGCACATGGACACGCAGATCCCTCTGTATAACAGCATGCTTCAACGTTTTACCATTCAAGTAATAATCCTTTTCACTGGCACTCCCAACAAAATGGATGATATCACATTTATCAACATTGTATTCCATCTGCCAGACCTTCACCCACTCACTCAAAGTATCTATATTCATCCACGAAGTCTCACAGTCCTCTGCATGCTTTGCTATTAAATGCATCTTCGTGTCATCCGCAAACCTTGACACATTACACGTTCTCCCCAACTCCAAATCATCTGCATAAATTGTGAATAATAGTGGCCCCAACACCAATCTCTTAAGCACACCACTAGGTATTGATTGCCAGCCAGAATATCACTCACTTACACTCACAATTTGCTCCCTGTTAGTCAAGCAATCCTCTACGCTGATACTTTACCCGTAACGTGGTGCACCTTTTTCTTATGCAGCGGTTTCTTGTGCGGCAAACTGTTGAAGACCTTTTGCAAATCTAGGTACACCATAGACACTGGAGCCTCGTTGTTCATCTTGCTCGTATTGTCTCCATAGATTTCCAAACGACTTTTAAACATTACCTGTTCTTCATGAATCCATGCTGCGTCTATCAAAATGCCTTGCTATTTCTTCCTTGATAATACACTCAAGCAGTTTGCCAACTACGCAGGAAAAGCTAACTGGTCTATAATTCCCAATATTTTGTTTACCTCCCTTTTTAAACAGTGGCGTCACATTTGCTGTTTTCCAATCTGCTGGGACTGCCCTGGAGTTCAGCAGGTATTATCAAATTGCCACAATTGCATTTACTATTTTTCCTGCTAACTCTTCTAGAACCCTAAGATTCATTCCATCACGGACAGGAGACTTTCCTACCCTCAGCTCCATTAGCTTGCCCAACACTGTCTCTTCCATAATAATGATTGTTTCTAAGGTCCTCACCTACCTCCGTCTCTTTGGTAATTACTAGCATGCCATTAGTGTCCTCCACTATGATGACAGATACGAAACATCTGTTCAATGCCTCGGCCATTTCATCATATACTATGACTAAATGACCATTCCCATTCTCTGAAGGACCAACATTTACGTGAGTCCTGATTTTTCATTTTATACATTTATGGTATATACCATCATCTATCTATCTTTATATTCTGTTTTCTTTTTTCTCTCGTGTTCTATCATACTTTTCTTTATAGTTCGTTTTGTGGTTTTCTGTTGACCTTTAATGTTTTCCCCAATCTTTTAGCTTTCTGCTGTTCTTGGCCACTTCACATTCCTTCTCTTTCAATTTGGTGTCATCCCTTATTTTCATAGACACAACTGACAGATTACCCATTTTCTTAGAGTCTTTCCTTTTTACTAGAATGTACTTTTGCCACGGAAATTAAAAATCTCCTTTGAAAAGTCTCCACTGCTTATCAACTCTCCCATCATGCAGTATTTGTTTCGAGGCGACTTTTGCCAACTCCTCCCTCATTCTATTGTCGTCCCCCTTGCTGAAGCACAGGAACCTGTTATTGGATTTTAACTTCACACTCTCCATCTGGATTCTAAATTCAACCATACTGTGATCACTCCTTCACTATGATGTGAATAATTATTCTTGTCTCATTGTACATGACCAGACCTATGATACCTTTCTCCTCATTATGCGTGCTTTTATTTTAGACTTTGTAAGCATTTCCTAGTATTCAAACCCAGACTTTTTGGATTCGCTGCTTTTAAGACATCGATGAAAAGTAAAACAAGGCCAGAATAAACTTGTTAAAGGAGTAGTATTGTCACAACACTAGACTTGGGACTTCATCAAAAATGTTTCTGATCATCCAAATTCACTGCATCCATTGCTGCGCCATAATTTATTTCCCAATCAGTTTCTCAAATATAATTGGCCTTTAATAAATTGGCAAAATTAATAAATTAATAAATTTATCTATGTTCATTACTTTATCATTAATGTAATTTTCAAAGCTCCCTGAAAATGCGTCCTTTCTAATACACGTTTGTATTGTCCTGATTGCTTTTTTGGTGCGAACCAGACTGTGATTCCCTGCCTCCATCAGAAATACTGGGGCGACATTTGCTGCAGTCAAATCCGTGAATTCAGTTCCAGAATCATCAAGCATGTGGTAGAGGACAAACAGAGTATTCATTATTACCTTGACCACCTCCCTTTGTAATCAACGAGAAGATTAACAGGTCATGGGGATTTACCAGATTTCAGTTAAAATAATTTCTCCAAAACTGTTGATGTACAGATTTGATTCTATTTACTTTTTCTCAGTAGACTGAGAAGACCTTGGAGTTTACTTTTTGAAATGTTTTCTTTTGTGAAGACAGAACAGAAGTGATTGCTCCATAGGCCTGTCATTTTCCTGTTCTCTGGTTTCAGCCTGTAAGGAAGGCACAATGATCTTCTGTAACATTTCACCTTGGTATACTGTATGTTGAGAAGCTTTTACATTTCACTCTTGTTAATGTACGCTTCATGCACCCATCATTTCCTGTCTTAAGCTGCTCAGTGAATGACCTTCCACAGCCATACAATCACAGAAGCAATCTCTGTACAGTCAGAAATATAGTACAATCTACATTTGTCCCACTTTCATACATCAGGCCCATAGGCGTGAGTGTTAAACACTTCAAGTGCTTGTCAAAGCACCTTTTAACGGCTGTGCGATGACTCACAACAACTTCCCTCTCAAGAAGTGCATTCCAGACACCAACATCCTCTGGGTGAAAAACCATCCTGAAATCCTCTCTAAACCTCAAACCCTTCACTTTAAAACCGTGCTCCTTTTTTCTTGACCCTCTGACTTAAAGGAACCGCAGCTGACTATCCACCCTGTCCATGTCCTTTGTAATCTTACCCTTCTGAATCACGTTCCCCTCAGTCTTCTCTGCTCCAAAGTAAACAACACGAGCGCATCCAGCCTCTCTCCATAGCTGATATTCTCCATTCCAGGGAACATCCTGGTGAATCTCATCTGCGCCACTTTCAGTGCAATCGCATCTTTCCTGTAATGTGGATCCCTGAACTCCGCACAGTATTCCATCTTGGCCTAACCAAAGTGCTATATAGCTCTTGTAATCTATGTCTCGATTAGTAAAGGCTATGCCTACTATCTTCAATTACTTCTTAACTAATCTATTACCCAGTCCCGTCACATTCATGGATGTGTGGAGAAACACCTTCTGAACTTGCGAGTCTGCTGCCATTTATTGAGTCCTCCCCTGTCTGGTTCCTTCTTCCAAAGTGCATCACCTCATATTTATCATGGTTACATTCCATCTGCCATTGAGCTACCCATCTCACCATTCTATCTGCATCTTCCTGTAACGTAAGACCTTCCTCCTCACTGCCAACCACCCGAGTAATCTACGTGTCGGACACAAACTTAATTATTACACTCACCCCATGCCCCTTCACATTCACATCTATATCATTTATGAATACCACAAATAATAAGTGACACAGCACTGACATACAAAAAGTCTTCGACAACCACCTATTTTCTGCAACAGTTTCTTGAACACTGATTTGATTCTCACTGGTCTGTAGTTCCTTGGTCAATCTCTACAGCCCTTCCCATAAAGGGTGTTCTCCAGCCCTCGGTACATTACCTGTGACCAGATTGTATTTAAACATTTTCATCAGCGCCTTTCATCCCTTGTCTCCAGCAGCAGCCTGAGATGTAACTGATCTGGACCGATGGACGTTTCCAATTTTATACCACCCAAAACTATCAATCCCTGTACACATCTTACATCAATCTGTTCAAGAGCTTCTCAGTCCATCTTCTCGAATTTTGTCCCTCCATTCTCCTTATCCTAAGTAAAACAGACATGAAGCTCTCATATATCAATCTATCAACGTTCACCAGCTTCACAAACGGAATTCCACCTTGATCTCAGGCCAATGTTCGCCAGCAGAATACCTTGCTATCTGAGGGATTAATCTGAGAATATCCATTCAGTATATGGGATCAGTATATTTTATTTAGATCAAGACATCAAAATTATATACAATGCTCCAGGTACAGTCTCACCAGCACTCTGTGTAACGAGTGCAGAATGTTTATCTTGTTCGTCTGAACAAATTACTGCAAAAGCTGGAATCTGTACTGAAACTAACACATGCTAGACATCACAGTGAGTCAGACAGCATCCGTAAAGAGAGAGTAAGTTAATGCTTTGAGTCTAGGTGACCCTTCATCGTCTGTATTTAAATGAAGGCAAACTTAACTTTTACCTTCCCTGTTTATATATGTTTCTTCCAATACCCTTTGCTTTAATGTTTCTGCTAACATACTGTATGTGCTGATTGAAAATCCTCCTGAATATCTGACTGTATCACATCCATTGCTTCTCTATGATTAGGGCTACAAGATATATCTTTAAACAAAACGTTTGTAAATTATAACTTCCCTTTCATAAATGCAGAATCATTCTCTAGAAATTTGCTATTACTTTCTCAGTATCCAATATCACATTCGTTATGATAGATTGCAAAAGATTACTTCCTGCGGATGACAAGTAAACTGGTCTGTAGTTTTCCACTCTCCCTCTTCTTCCATTCCTAAATCGTTGGAATGCATTTATATCCTTTTAAATTGAATCCGGATAAATACAGTCATTCACAATACAATCCATCTGTGTATTGCTGCTTTCCCTGAAATTGCAGTATGAAGTACATCTGGTCTGTCAGACTTATCAATCCTCAATCCAGGTATGTTGTCATATACTACCACGGCACTAGTATGAAGGATTTTAGTGTTCAGTTACAAAGGTTCTATGGTATTTCTGGGATATGTTCTGGATCTTCTTCCGTGAAGGCAGACATAATGTAACATTTTCGTCTCCCAGTAAATTTTCTGTTCTCTAAAAAAAAATCCTGTCCACACATTCACTGTGCCACATTTGGTCTTGTTTTCATTTTCCTTTCAAATATGGACAGACACTTTGCGCCAGTATTTACCAAGAACAAAAAAAAAGCACAGGAACAGCCCTTAGGGCCTTCCAAGCCTGCACCGATCCAGATCCTCTGTCTAAACATGTCACCTATTTTCGAAGAATCTGTATCCTCCTGCTCCCTACCCATTAATGTATCTGTCTAGATACATATTAAATGTCGCTATCAAGACCACGTCTTACACCTCCGCTGGTATTGCGTTTCAAGCATCTGCCAGACACTGTGTAATGAACTTTCTGAACATATCTCCCAAAAACTTTTTCCCTCTCATCTTGAATTCCTGACCACTAGAAATTGAGTACCCCACTCTGGGAATAAGCATCTTGCTATCCATCTTTTCTATACCTCTTATGATTTTGTAGAACTCAATCAGGACCCCGAACTTCCGCCAGTCTAATGAAAATAATCCTAAACTACCAAACCTCTCTTTATAGCCAGTTCTGTCCAATACCAGGAAACTTCCTGATGAACCTCCTCTGAACCCTCTCCAAAGCATCCACAACCTTTTGGTAAGGTGGCGATCAGAACTGTACGAACTATTTGAAATGTTGTCGAACCAAATCTGTACGCAACTGTAACATGACCTGTCATCTCTTGTACACAATAGCTTCCAACAAATTCCCTCCTGTAGATCACAAGTTAACTGGTCTGTACTTCGCCATTTTCTCTTTTCTGCCCTTCTTAAAATGGTGGAAGCAAAGTATGTTGTATGCATTCTTGACCTCTCTATCGACCTGGCCCTCTAAGGAACAATGGATCTGAACACCCAGATCTCTCTGTACATCAATGTTGCCCAGGGCTTTTTCCATTTACCCTACAATTCACTCTTGAATTGCATCTTCCAAAATGCATCATCTCACATTTGTCCAGACTGAACTCTATTTGCCATTTCTCTGCACAACTCTCCAATCGATCTATTTTCTGCTTCATTCTCTGACAGTCCCCTTCACTTTCTGCTACTCTACCAATCGTAGTGCCATCTGCAAACTTATTAATCAGACCACCTTTACCTTCCTTTTGTTCATTTATGTGTATCATAAACAATAGCGATTCCAGTCTAAACCCTGTGAAGCACCACACAGAACAGTTCTTCATTTTGAGAAAGTCCCTTCCACTACTGCTCACTGTCTGCTGCTGCCCAGCCTGTTCTCCATTCATTTAGCTAGTATAGACCCTGGACCCCTTGCAACTTAACCTTCTCCATCAGCTTACCTCAACAAATACCTTACCGAAGTCCCTTGTATAACATCTACAGTCGTTTCCTCACTATCAATTTTCACTTCCACAAAGAAATCTATTATTTTTGCGAAGATGTGACCTCCCTGGAACAAAACCAGGGAAGGTCTTGTTTGAAGTCTGTCTGTGTTGTACTCTGGAATCAGACAGGTTTCATTTCCAATGCAGAACTTTATAAAATGCCACATTGACTAACTGCCTACAAAGTGCATGCTTTTTTAAACAAAACAAAATTGAATATATTTGCACATACAAGGCTACAAATTCAAATTCACCACACAGATTTATGCGTGTGTGCATCTGAGAAATGCGGAGAGTGTGTGCACGGGGGTGGGGGAAGTGTGTGAGAGAGAGCGCGTGTGTATGTGTGTGTGTGCGAGAGAAATAGCGAGTGCGTGTGTGTGTGTATACATGTGCGTGCAAGGGTGGCAGGTGTGTGTGTCCTCGTTAAGTCACAGACAGATTTGACAAATGCCTTTCCCCAAACAGACTAACGCCCTGGATTCAGAGCTTCTACACTCTGCGCCTCTGCTCCATTTGTTGATCATGTTACAGACTCAGATACTGTAACTGCAGTCCCGATACTCCATCCAGAGTTGGGTCACAAAATCCTGAGGACTCCCTGAATGTCTGGGGCAGCTCACAGCACAACTTCCAACAAACCATCCCCAACAGTTCCACTCAATTTTGAATCACCGGAGTCAGCCAGAATGGGTCGCACAGTGGTTAGCATTGCTGCCTCACAGCGCCAGAGACCCGGGTTCAATTCCCGCCTCAGGCGCCTGACTGTGTGGCGTTTGCACGTTCTCCCCATGTTTCCTCCGGGTGCTCCGATTTCCTCCCACAGTCCAAAGGTCAGGTAAATTGGTCATGCTTAATTTGGCCGTAGTGTTAGGTTAGGGGTATGGGTGGGGCGGTATGGGCTTGTTGGGCTGAAGGGCCTGTTTCCACACTGTCAGTAATCTAATTTAATTTTCATTAAGTCACAGAGATGTACAGCATGGAAACAGAGCTTTTGGTCCAACACGTCCTGGCGGACCAGAGATCCCAACCCAATCAAGTCCTACCTGCCAGCACCCAGCCGATTATCGCTCCAAACCCTTCCTATTCATATACCCATCCAAATGCCTCTTAAATGTTGCAATTTTAGCAGCCTCCACCACTCTCCCCGGCTGCTCATTCCATACTCGTACTACACTGTGTGAAAAAGTTGCCCCTTAGGTCTCTTTCCCCTCTCACCCTAAACCTATGCCCTTTATTTCTGGACTTCCCGACCCTAGGGAAAATACTTGTCTATTTACTCTATCAATGCCACTATAATTTTGCAAACCTCTATAAGGTCACTCCTCAGCCTCCGACGCAAGTTCGATGCCTGCCCCTTTACAATAATACTCGAGGGCTTCCTCATGTTACTGGCCACACGATCAACTGAGAGGGACAAACACAAGTGTTCAGTGGACAGGCACAGACTAAGTTTCAAAGACGTGAATCAAAACTGCTGAATCCCTCCTGTCCAACATGATTATTAAACTGTCAACCATTTTTCTTTCTTCCATGTGTGTGGGAGTAGTGCAAGAGCACTCCAGGATTGCATATATAACAAGGAACATGGGACACTCGGGGAAGCGAACAACAGCCCCCACATACCATTTCATTGTTTCTGAGTTTCACAATGTCAGGCATTAGGGAGCCAAAACTCAAAGCCATGGAAAGATACTGAGGGACAGAAAAATGCACATTAAAGATAGAACCAGATAATTAAGACAGAAATAGGCCATACTGGTGAAATATGTGGAAAAAGACAGGGCAGTGGGACACACTGGGGAGCTGTGCAGACGATGCCAATGTATTGCTTCGTAAAATGAACTCTCTGCCCAGCATGCAGAGCTGTGCAGACTGTACCAGTGTATTGCTCAGTAAGCTGAACTATCTACCCAGCATAGGGAGCTGTGCAGACCGTGCCAGTGTATTGCTCAGTAAGCTGGACTGTCTGCCCAGCATGGGGAGCTGTGTAGACTATTCCAGTGTATTTCCGCCTCAGTATTAGCCGGGGATGGGATGTAGTCAGAGGAACGAAATTCAATCTGTAACCAGAACAGAACGCAGTGACCTCAATGCTTTAAATATTTAAACAGCAAGGGCAGTAAAACAATGAATCATGTTTCACAATTGAAAGTGGACAGGTCAACGTAGAGACCCATGAGTAACACTGCCAGAAGCAAGGAGCGAGAGAGTGAATTAACAAGTTCATTACTGCAGTTAATAGTGGTTTGTGAAGTGAACATTTCGATTTAGTCTCAGCAGGAACACTAACAGCGACAATGATAATAGAGTCAATGAAAGGACAGTATTACACTCAATCATGATTTATAAAATTAATGACTGAACATTGAGACTTACCAGGGACACCAACGAAAGCCAGGATTGGATAATAAAAATATTGAATAATGTAAATTGCAAATTTGATCCGCCACGATAATAGGCTTCGATCATAATATAGAGAAAGAATCCAAACATCCCAAATTAAACCCCTGTCCATTCTTGAGACATTCCAGTCTAATCTTCTCAGAATCTGATTCATTGTTAGAACATTCCAGACACTTGTGCTCAGATTCTGATCTCTCCCCACTACATCTCTTGAGCTGCCGATCCCTGTAAATGCTGTCGGTGGTGCTCCCCCACTCATACTGTGGAATAGCACATTCAAGGGAACCCATTTATCATTAAAAGGTGGAACCCCTCCACTGTGATAATTACAATCCGTGGAGACTGGCATTAATCACAGTCACTAAACAAACAGGCTCAGTTAACGCCTAACTTACGTAACCTTTGGAATAGATGGGCGTTGCTTAGGGATGGACCATAAATCTTTCAGTCTTCTTATTCTTTCTTCCGTGTATATGGGAGTAGTGCAAGAACACTGCAGGATTGTTTATATTACATACTGTTTATAAAGGGCGATAGAGATAAATAAACAGACCAGCTGCATAAGGTGACCAGTGGGGACACTTCCATAGACAATAAAACAGTGTACACTATTTATTGCCCATTGGTGTTGTGCAGTGCTGCTCCTTGTGACATCATTCAGAGCATTGAGACTGCTGCTCAGAAACAGGAGAAGGTAGTTCTGTCCCTATGAGTCTGTCACAGAGGGACAGGAGGAGACCATTCAGCCTCTTGACCCTGTTACAGATGGACAGTCAGAGGCTATAAAGCCTTTCGGGTCTGTTGCAGAGGGAGAGGAGACCATTCAGCCTCTCGGGTCTGTTGCAGAGGGTCAGGAGGAGGCCATTCAGCCTATTGAGTCTGTTCCAGAGGGACAGCAGGAGACCATTCATCTTCTTGAGCCTGTTATTCAGAAACTACCAGTTTTAAAATACTTATGGAGAAGAACAGTCCTGACATAAATGGTAAAGTTCTAAATTGAATCACGCCAAATTTGAACGTTTTATATTGGCAAATTCAAAAGCTGCTTGGGAGAAGCTTGTGGCAGAAAAGTGGGAATCCTTCACAAATTAGATTACAGAGTCCAGATTGAGTATGTTCGGGTTCATGAGCAATGCAAGGCTGGTCGGGAATGCTGGTTGGCGAGTGGAATTGCGGTTTTGTTCAAGAAAAAGACGGAAGTATATGATAGGTACAGACAGTAGAGATCGAGTGAATCCATATGAAGTACCAGGGCTGAAGGCCAATACTCAAGAGGGAAATCAGGAGGTAAAATGGGGGCATAAGACATCTTTCAAAAATAAGGTAGGGGACAATCCAAAGAGAATCTACCAATACATTGAGGTCAAAAGAGTAACTAGGGAGAGTACAGGGCCCTTTAAAGATCAGCAAAGTGACCTATGTGTGGAATTACAGGAGATTGGTGAGATACTACATAAATATTTTGCATCAGTATTTACTGTGGAGTAGGATATGGACGGGAGAGAACTTGGGGAAATGAATGGTGATATCTTGAAAAGTGTCTATGTTACAGATGATGAGGAGCTGGCCGTCTTAAAATGCATTAAGGTGCATAACTCCCTCCGACCTTTTATGTGACTCTTGGATAGGCACTTGGAAGTTAGTACAATAAAGGGCACATAGGTTAGTCTGATCTTAGAGTAGGAGAAACTGCTTGCACAACATCAACAGCTCAAGGGCCTCTACTGTGCTGCACTGTTCTGGGTTCTATGACCTGATCAGGTGTACCCCAGAATCTGATGGGAAGCTAGGGAAGCCATTGTTTGATATCTGGCTGAGATATTTTTATCATGGACAGCCACAGGTAAGGTTGTGCCATTGTTTAAGAACAGTTGGTCAAGAAAAGTGAGGAAACTATAGACCGGTGGGCATGATGTCATTGGTGGGTAAGTTGTTGGAAGGGATTCTGAGGGACAGGATTTACTTGTGTTTGGAAAGGTAAATTCCGATTAGCGATAGTCAACATGACTTTGCATGTGGGAAATCTTGTCTCATTAATTTGATTTAGTTTATTGAAGAAGTGATGAATAAGATTGATAAAGGAACAAAAATATAACTATGGAATAGAATATGGATTTATTAAGGCATTCAAAAACGTTCCGCGTAGTAAACTGTTAAACATGGTTAGATCACATGGAATACAGGGAGAGTTGTAGATAATTCACTCAAAGGTAAGAGATGAAGGTAATGCTGGTGCGGCATATTTTATTTGGACTGGAGGCCTGTGACCAGCAATGTACCGCAACAATCTAATGGATTTTGTCTTTTATGTAAATGATTTGGATGTAAATATTAGTAGAGAATGGTTAGTGAGTTTACAGATAACACCAAAATTGTGAGGTAGTGGACAGTAAAGATGGTTAACTCAGAGTAAAATGGGACCCTGATAAGATGTGCCAAAGGGCCGAGGAGTGGCTGATGGAGTTCATGTTAGACAAACGGATGATGTAACATTTTTGTGAGCCAAATTGGGTCAGCACTTGTAGGCAGGATCCTGGGAAGTGTTTCAAACACAGACAGCTAAATAGAAACTATGGGAACCCTGCAGTGTGGAAACAGGCCACAATGACCCTCCAGATAACATGCTGACCAATACACCCATACTCTACAATTGTACCCCAGTAACTCTACAATTCCATTAAACAATTCACCTAACCTGCATATCCCTGGATACTGTGGGACAGTTTAATGAGACCACTGAACCGATCCTGTGCATTTTTAGACTGTGGGAGGAAAACCAAGCTCCCAAAGGAAACCCACACAAACACGGGGAGAAATGGCAAACACTGCACAGTCACCAAAGGGTGGAATCGAACCCTGGTCATTGGTGTTGCAAGGCAGCATTGCTAGCCAGTTTGCTACCTAATGACAATCAGGGAGAGTAGCTGATTTCTCCCACTTTCTCTGGATCTGTCACATCTGTTCAGATGATGTCGAATTCCAGCGTGGTGCCTCTGACAAGCCCTCCTTTACCTTCATACCAGGATTCACATTCTAATGGACAGGGCCTTAAGTTGTGACTGACACATTGCCTGCACATCTGCCCTCATCCCTTCCCGTCCTTTCCAGATAATGTGTTCCATTAATACTGCAGCATGCAAGAGAGTTGGCGATCTAAAATAAAACAAAGAACTGTATACACTGGAGATCGGTAACCAGTACTGTTCTGATGAAAACTCTCCAGATTTGTAAAAAATGACTCTTCCCTCTTCCGACAAAGGATTGAGAAAAAGTGACGACTGCAAATGCAGTGAATTCTGAAGTGAATTCCTGATGAAGGGTGTATGACCGAAACATAGGCTTTCCTGCTCCTTGGATTCTGCCTGACCTGCTTGTGCTCTTCGGGGGCCACACTTTTCTACTTTATCAATGCAGATGCAACCAGACCGTTGGGTATTTCCTACAAATTCTTGGGTATCCAATTTCCTGTTTATAACATAAACGAAGTTTTCCCTGCAGTATTGACTTCCATCTACATCTCCCACCAGTGTTTCCTCCTCCTTCTTGGTTCTAAGCTGCAGTCAAACTGTTTATGTGCAAACTGAGCACCCTGGTGAGATGAATGGTAGATTCAGCGAATTATTTCTTGAGACCTTTCTTGATATTACTCAATATCGCTGCATTTTGTTCGAAAAACTCATGGATAAGAAAGGCTGAGAAGGATATGGGTCAAGTGCAGGAACATGGAGTGAATGTGGACTGACATTATGGTCAGAATGGACCAGTTCTGGCTGAAGGGCCTGTCTCCGTGCAGTAGGATTGTATGATTGCAAATGAAAGTAGTTTGAGATATAGACAGAGAGGGGGAGTTTGAGAAACAATGTCAAGGAAAGATATGTTCACAGGGTTCAGAATTCTAAATGTAGACATATCGATAGCATCTGGCGACATACGCCAACATTACCAGGAATGATGGGTGAATGGGATATTGGTGTGGGTTCAGATTATGGAGAGTTTTGTTCTGCATCTTTGTACCTGGGAGTGTGGTCTGCAGAGTCTTCGACTCTGGGCTGAATCTAACACTAATTTGTCTCAGCATCATTTTCGTTTAGTAACAGAGGGATTGTCTGCCTGAGACTCAGCTAGGTTCCTGGTGCTATCTTATCGAATTCACCTCATTAACTACCCACTCCACCGCATGGTGCCTTTGTCATTCAATGCCGGCCAGATTCTCCCTCCCATCATGGCTGCAGGTACTCAGCATCGCCGGAAATCACTGGGTATTCCGTGATCCCTGGCACTGATGCCAAAACTAAATGCCAGTGGGCAAATAATTTAGCTTTCTCAGTTCAGAGCTGCCCTGCCCAGTTTAGCCCGAGCAAGGCAGATAAGACGATTGATAATAGACAGTATACAATAGGTGCAGGAGTAGGCCATTCGGCCCTTCGAGCCAGGACCAAAATTCATTATGAACATGGCTGATCATCCACAATCAGTATCTTGTTCCTGCCTAATCCGCATAACCCTGGATTCTACCATCTTTAAGAGCTCTATCCATCCATAAGGGGCAATTACACTACGGGTTTGTCGACAGTGTCATTGAGCTACTGGTGGATGGGGTAGTAGAGAGGGGGACCATTCTCTTCTCAAAGGGACCCACACCACCAGACCCACCAAGCATGGTCTGAGCTCAACCACCCTGCTCAGTGCAGTATCTGTGGTCTGAAGAAATGTCCAGCAATACAGGACAAGTATCAATAACCTTCCCCGCTCTGTCAAGATAAGGGTCCCCTTTCTCTCTGCTCCCTCACACTCACTGTATATCTGTTATAGCACCTACCCCCGAACAAGGCTCATGCTCCAACATTCGCATTGCTACAGGCAACACCTCCCCCTCCTCTCTCTCTCTCTCTCTCTAGCCTTTGTGATAACCCCACACATTTATAGAATGCACTGGAGAATGCTGGTTATGGAATGTTCCAGATAACATACCAAGTGTCCCAGTTTCAGGAGAATGACAGTGCCACAGTGTGGAAAACATGAGGGGAAGGAATAGTGTGTTTTTAAAATTAAAATTACATGCACACGAAATTGAAATCCATCATGAGGGCATTCAGTCCTTGAAACTTGCTCTACTATTTAATAAGATCGGGGATGATTTAACTGTCTCCTGAGCTCCATGTTACAGGAACTTTCAGTCATTCAGCCCCCAAGCTTCCTGTCACTGACCAGACGACACTCAGGCATTTTTATCCTGGGTTTCTTCAAGCATGTGTTCCTGAGTCATTTCCCATGGGGATGGACTCTCCTCCCAATATTTCCCATCAACTTTCTATTTTCATGCTATAGTAAGCATGCGTCACACAGACCAATCAGAAATATACTGTTCTTTAATAGCTGTCAATATCTAAACACAATTATTATTCTGGTTATTTTGCTTGTGCCACCTTATTGCATTCAGCTCAGGATAGCGTCTAAACACTTGTTTCCACCATTTCCAGCAGAGAACATTTTTATCCTCAGCAAGTACCTTTACCGTTACCTGAATTGTACCTTTTTCCTTGTTATGAAAGTTTATCTTGCCCTTTGTCTGTGAGTGTTTCTGTCTGAAACAGTTACACAGGCTTCCACTCAGTTGGCTGAACGGCTGGTTTGTGATGCAGAGGGTGGCCAATAGCGCAAGTTCAATTCCCCCACACTGACAAAGGTCACCATGAAGGTGACGTTCTCTCAACCTCTAGGGCTCAACTCTACTTTCCTGCTAACCCCTCATATCTCTCAACTCGCTGACGTGACAAAAAACAATCCAGCCCATCTGTAAAAACAGTGACCCAGCCTCCACAACTCTCTGGGTTAGTGAAATTCAGACTTAATGACTTTCTGAAAGAAGACATTTCTTTGTATCTTGGTTTGAAATCGATATCCCTTATTCTGTCCTTGAGTTCGAGATTCTGCCCAGGTTTGGAAACACATTCTCAGCATCTACCTTGTCAATCAACTTATGTATCATTTACGTTTCAGTAATATCACGCTCATTCAAGCACAATGAATAATCGCCTCACCGTTTTAGATGTATTCAATAATTCAACCCTTTCATCCCAGGAACCTGCGTACTGTATCAATCTAGTTATTTGCTGCATCACTACGCTGACTTTATGTTTCATACACAGGAACACTCCAATCCCTTTTTACTGCTCCTTTGTTGGGAGTCTTCTTCATTAAATAACAACATGCCTTTTGGTTCGCAGTGTCATCCTCCAACTCAGATATATACTGCATTCAGCTCTCGCCGTCAGGCTGTCAGAATGGACTGAAAATAACTGATGCCATCGGACTGGTATGCGTGATACCCCAGTAGATATGTCGTTATCATAACGATCCTTTAATCCTGACTCTCTGATTTCTACATGTTAACCACCCGTCATCCCATGCTAATGTGTTGACCATAACACTACGAGCTTCAGTCTTGAGTTAGGACCTTTATTTTGTGATACCTTGTGGAAGATTTCTGGTAAGCCGCATGTGTACCAGTTCCCCTTTATCAAGTCCGCTTGTTACATTTTCAGGGATAACTTTGCAGGCAAAATATAGTTTCCCATTCACAAAACCATGCTGACTCTGCGTGAAGCTTTTCTGAATGCCCTTCAATTCTTGCCATAATAATGGACTCTCGCAGATTCCCAGCAATAATGGTGAGGCTAAATGTTTCCTGCTTTCGTTCTCGCTCCTTTCTTGAAGGCAGTCGCCACATTGGAGGTTCTCCAGTTTCGCTGGAATACCCCTGCAATCCAGAGAGTTATGGAATCTTTCACACGTTACCATCAACCATTCATTAACCACGTTTTAAAAAACAAACAGCTATGATTACTGCTGACCGGTCCATCCTTATTCTTATGTGTTTGTCAAAAAACCTTGTTCGTGAAAATTTTGTGATGCTTGTTTTTATATTTCTTGCCAATTTACTTACATCATATCTTTTGTTCCCCTTTTCCTCGCTTTCTAGATTCATATAGTCACATCACGCACAAATAGACCCTTTGGCCCAATTTGTCCATGCTTAACTAAACTAGTCCCATCTGCTTTCACGTGTCCCATATGCCTCTAAACGTTTCCCATTTATGTGTTTGTCCAAATGTCTTTTAAATGTTGCAGCTGTACTTTCATCTACCACTCTTCCTCTTGCAGCTCATTCCATACACACATCACCCTGCATGTGAAAAAGATTCACCATTGGCCCTTTTAAATCTCCCTTTCACCTTAAAGCGATGTACTCTATGTGTGAACAACCCCACTCTCCGGGCGAGAATATCTTGGCTCTCTATTCAATCCATGCCTCTTATGATTTTATAAACTTCTATAACGTCACTTTTCAACCTCCTCCACTCCATCTAATACCAACTTCAAGAACAAGCATTTAATCGTAGGCACTGCAAGTTTGAAACAATATTAAAAAATAACAAGTAAACAAAATAGACAAAACTTCATACTGTGATTTGTTTTTTCTCAATGTAACAATACAAAGAAAGTGTGAAACCCTTCCCAGTGCCATTAGGAAGTTAAACTCTTGAATTCCTTTGTCGAAAGAGCGTGATGATCCCTACACTGAAAGCGTATCTCTGGCCAAATCCAAGTAAGAAAGGGAATTCTTATACGACACGGTAAGCATGCAGTTGCCTTTAGCAGAGTGAGATGAAGGCTGAGTATACCTGTTGAAATTTGGCTCACAGTATGAATTCAGTGCAAAGGGGAGGGAGGGGAGTGGTGATTTCAATAAGGTTTACTCCAAGAAGGAAACTTTCCAGAATGAGATGTGAGAGGGAGGTGTAAAAACAACATTAATGGAGAGGCCCAGTCACACTGACACCAGAGGCAAAGTGGCAGCACAAAACACAGCTTTTTGCGAGTGCAGGAAAGGTAGACCTGATCAAAAAGCCTCAGATAGGAACCATAACGTGAGTGAATGTACTCCGTAATTGGAGAGGGACAACCTGGAAGAGGATGGAGCAGTAATGGCTGGGGTTTCTGCGGGTAATTCAGGAAGCACAGCTGAAATTCATGCCCAGCTTCTTCTCATGTTCCCTGAAATATCCACCCTAAATCAGGGCACATACTAATGCTCATTAATTTGCGATTGATTAGTATCCTTGGCAGATTTTTTCAACTATGGGCGGTTCATCTTCCTCGAGTCCTTCTTTTTGAACAGAAACAATAACTGCTGTGTTTTATGGGATATCTGCATGAATGGCTGCTCCTGTATATCCACGGACCTTCCTCTGGGTCTATTTCCACATTCTGCAGCAGTCTATTGTGCGGCACCTTGTCGAAGACCATTTGGAAACCTAGATACACCACATTCACTGGGGCCTCGTTGTCTACCTTGCTCATAATTTCTTCGTAAATTTCCAACAGACTTGATAAGCAAGACCTGCCCTTCAGGAAACTATGCTGTGTCTGCGCAATGGGTCGATTTCTATCAAAATGCCGTGCTATTTCTCCCTTGACAATACACTCAAACATCATTCCCATTACACAGATTAAGTTAACTGGTTTATAATTCCCCATCTTTTATCTGCCAGCCTTTTTTTATACTGTGGCGTCTCATTTGCTGTTTTCCAATCTGCTGGGACTGCCTCATTGTTCATTAAATTTAAATAAGAAGTATCACAATTGCACTTTAGACTTCTCCCGCTATCTTTTTTAGTACCCTGGATGCATTTCATTCGGGGACTTGTCTGCCTTTAGATCCGTTAGTTTACCCAAAACTACCTCCTCCGGAGTAATGATTATGCACATGTCCTCATCTACCCTCATATGCTTGTCAATTACTGGCATGTTATTAGTGTCTTCCACAAAATACGTGCTTAAATGCCTCGGTCATTTCATCACATCTTATCACTAAATGCGCCTTCTCATCCTCTAAAGGTCCAACCTTTACGTCGGCCACTCATTTCCATTTTATATATTTAGGGAATCATCTGCAATCTATTTTCATATTCTGTGCTAGTTATTTTCTTGTGTTCTATCCTAATTTTCTTTATAACTCTTTTCATGCCTTTCTGTTGACCTTTAATGTTTTTTCCAATCTTCTAAGTTCCTGCTGTTCTTGGCCACTTTACATGCCTTCTCTTTAAATTTGGTAGCCTCGATTATTGCTTCGACACCCCATAGAGATTACCCCTTTTCTTAGAGTATTTCCTTTTCAGTGAATATACTTTTGCGAAGGACTTTTAAAAAATGTCTTTGAAAATCGTACACTGCTAGTCAACTCTCTCTATAAAGTCTTATTTTTCAGTCGACTTTAGCCAAGTCCACTCACATTCTAAAGTCGTCTCCCTGTTTAAGCACAGTACCTTGGTATTGGATTTTATCTTCACACTCTCCATCTGTATTTTAAATTCAACCATACTGTGATCATTCCTTCCAAGTTGATTCTAACTATGAGGTTATTAATTATTCCTGTCTCATTACACAGGACCAGATCTAGCATAGCTTGCTCCTTCTTGTACGTGCTTTTAATTTAGAGCAGTCAAACCAAGATATTTCGAATTCACGGCTTTTAAGACACCTTTGAAAAAAACAAGGACAGCATGACCTTGTTAGAGGAGTAGCATTTTCACAACACTAGACTTGGGACTTCATCAAAAAGTTTCTGAAAATCCAAATTCACTGCAGCCATTGCTTCGCCATAATTTATTTCGCAGTCGGTTTCTCAGATATGATTCACCTTTAATAGTTTGGCATTGACTTGATCCATGTTCATTGCTTTCAAATTAATTTAATTCTCAACGTTCCCTGGCAAAGCATTATTTCTAATATACTCTTGTATTATCCTGATTGCTTCTTTGGCACTAGGCAGACTGTAATTCCTTGCTTTCTCCCTGCCTCCTTGAGAAATACTGGGGTTATATTTGCTGCTCTCAAATCTGTCAATTCAGGCATTAGGAATTTGGAAGACAGCAAGCAAAGTATTTATTATTAACATGGCACCTCCTTCAGGAATCATAGATAAAGATTATCAGGCCATGGGGATTTATCAGATTTCAGACCAAATATTTTCTTCAAAACTGTTTATTTACGGATATGATTGTATTTCCTGCTTTTTCTTAGTCGACCGAGAATTGCTAGGAAGTTTTTATTTTTCTTCATTCATGAAGGCAGAACTGAATTAGTTGCTTCATAGTCTGCCATTTTCCTGTTCACCATTTGCTGGTTTTGGACTGTAATGAAGCTACAATTATCTTTGCCAACATTTCACCTTGGTATATTGTACTTTGAGAAACTTTTACGTTTCATGCTTGTTTAATGTACTGCTCTGAAACCTATTACTTCCTGTCTTACGCTGTTCAATGGTTGACCTTCCACAGCCATACAATTCCAGAAGCATAGCCTGTGTAAGGTCAAAATTACAGCACGATCTATGTTATTCCAAATTTACTACATCAGTCCCATAGCCATGAATGGTTTGACACGTCAAGTGCTCATCCAAATACTTTTTAATGATTGTGACGCGATCTGTGATAACAGCCCCCACCACATCCTCAGGAGGTGCATTCCGGACCCCATAACCCTTTTGGTGAAAAACAATCCCTGACTCCTCTCTAAATGTCAAATCCTTCCCTTTAAAAGTGTGTTCGCCTGTTCTTGGTTCTTTGTCTAAAAGGAACAGCTGCTGTCTAACCACCCTGTCCATGACCCTCGTAATCTTCTCCTGGATCACGTCCCCCAAAGCCTTTTCTGCTCCAAAGTAAACAAATGGTGCTTATGAAACCTCTCTCCTTAGCTGATATGCTCCGTCTTGGGAAGATTCTGGTGAATCTCTGTGCCCCCTCCAGAACAATCACATCCTGCCTGTAATGTTGCTCCGAGAACCTCAAATAGTATTCCATCTTGACCTTACCAAAGTGCTACATCGCTCTTGCAATCTATGACTCGATAAAGGGTATGCCTACTTTTTCCAATGATTTCTTACGTAATCTTTGATACTCCCCCGTTACATTCACGGATGTGTGGAGAAGCACCATCTGAGCTTCCTGGTGTGCTGCCATTCATTGTGTACTCTCCTCTCTGGTTCCTTCCTCCAAAGTGCATCATCTCATATTTATCAGGGTTACGTCCTATCTGCCAATGATCCACCCATCTGACCATTCCATCTGTATCTTCCTGTAACATAAGAACTTCCTCCCCACTGCCAAACACCCAGCCAATATTTGTGTCAGACACAGACTTACTTATCACACTGCCACCCCTCCCTCCACATTCACACCTACATCATTTATAAATACCATAAATAATAAGGGAGACAGTGCTGATCATTGTGGTACATCAGGGGACACTGGTCTCCAGTCACACAAACAGCCTTCCACCACCACCTATTTTTTGCAAAATTTTCTCTAACACCGATTTGAAACATACTAGTCTATAGTTCCCTGCTCTATCTCTACAACCCTTCGTATAAAGGGTGATTTCCAGTCTTCAGGCACCTTACCTGTGACCAGATTCTATTTAAAAATTTGCATCAGCGCCTTTCATCCCTTGTCTCCAACAGCAGATGTAATTCAATCTGGACCTGGGGATTGGTCCAGTTTTATACCAGCCAAAACCATTGTGCGAGATAAGTGGCTATCCAGCCCCATCTACGGCACTTTTTATTTCCCTTCCCTGGAACAAAGACACGGAGGAGTCTGTCCAAAACGTTTTCATTCAACTTTGCAAAGTCGGGTGTTGTTCCCAAAGGTAAACACACACAAGCATAGTAATCTCCACGCATTATATACATGAATATGTGGGCTGGGTCTACTACTGCTGTCTTGACCAACGAGTGCTAGGATTCCCCACTGTTTTCCTTATTTGGGTTCTGGTGCCTGCGATTATTTTGTTATTCACTTGGCCAATCAGTGTTTGAGCTTCCCGTTCTTCCCTTATATGGATGATGTTGTCCAACTGTGGTTAAGGGCGGTCTCTCAACTATCGAGGAAAGCTGTTACAACTATTTCATTCATATAAACATAGGGTAGGTCCGGCAACAGTTTCGAGTGTCTGCTTGTGTTTACTATAAGGTAGAAAAGACTAAAATGCAGCTAACCGTTTAAAAATTACACTACCCCCTACAAATCCCCCGTGTCTTTTCTTACGGCCTGTAATTTTTCAACCGTAAGTTTCTTCTCCAGGGCATTTAATAACTCCCGAGCTTGTTCATCAAACTGCCCGTCTCTAATACTACTCCCGCCCAAGAGGGATTCACGTTGTTCCATCTCGAGATTTATTTGTTCAACCTGCCCATAGGGAACATCCTTCTTAGTAAGGGCGGTTTCGATCAGTCGTTGAGTTAATCCCCGGACACAGGGAATAACGCAACACCCAAGGGCAGTGAGTACTCCTGCCACCACTATACATGAGACAAGAAAGGGAACGACCACCCCCGTTCATTTACCGAACCAAGCTTCCAACCAGTCCGTGAGGCCAGAGTCGATGCCCGAGTTTTCGGCCAGTTCGTCCGCCAATGTGGTGAGTCCATCCAGGGCGTGGGTGATGGACCCATCAGGGGCTGTGTTGTTGGGGATGAAAGTGCAGCATTGAGTGCCTATCATGACACAAACACCCCCCTTCTCTGCCAACATCATGTCTAAGGCCAACCTATTTTCCCACGCCATCCTACTAGTGGCGTCCAGTTGTTCTGCTATTCCTTTCACTGCATCCCGGGTATAATTAATGAACCTCTGCTGATTGTAGTAAATATAATTAATCCAATGCATGTTCTTATTGATGATCCCCCACCAGAACAGTGACGACTCAAAACCCGCCGCTATCTGTGTCCTAGCCTTGTATTCGTCAGGAACACCCCCTGGGGACCCCTATGGCATCTAAATATATGTTATCATCGAAAGAGGTCTCCAAAGCTCTCTCAGTTCTTCCACTAGAACGGGGTTGCTCTTGTTTTTCGAATACCAGGGTGAATGGGATGGCCAATTGAACGATTGCACAAGTGCCCGTCCATTTTTGGGGCAGGGTCGGTCGCAGAACCCTCCCACCACAGTACCACCAGAGGTCTGCCCTAGGCACATGAATGTGGGAGTAATTCCCGCCCCCGGTACTTTCATTGACCAGCCGAATTGATCCGCTGCACTTGTCAAATGTCCCCACATCGTTGTCCCACTGTCGTCCCGTCCGAGAGACGCAGGCCTGGTGCCTACCCGTTACCCCTGAGAATGATGGCGGGCGGGGCGCCCCCTCAGACCTGACGGGGGGAAACTTCAAACTCAAGGGTTGGCAAGTGGGGTCGTTCCAGGCCTCTCGGTCCTGGTACAGCCTTATCATGCAGTCCATGGCTCGTGGGTGTTTCTCCCATCCCAGCGGGAATGGGACCACCTGAGGGTTAGGGCGGGCAATCTTGCCTGCGTAGCAATCACTCTTTTTCATGCTCCTCACAGTATATTTGACCCATTCCATCCAGGCATTCGCCTCCCCGTATCCCGTTTCTATTTCAAAGGTCTTTTCCAAATTTGTCACCTCAATTATTCTAATCTTTTCCTGCTTCTCAGTGGCGGATGAGCCCCCAGACTCAGCTTCAATGACCGTGATATACGTGCAGCACAGCTGCAACCCCTCCCGTCCTGCCTGGACCCCAACTCTAATACCCAGTATTGTTCTATTAAGGCTCGCCCCGTTCTTTTCCAAGTTCTTTATGGTCAGATAGAGCGGATTGCACTGATTCTGCCCACAATCCCGTCCAGGGGTGATGGGATCATGGACAACTGACACCATAGCCTGGACCCCGGGGGCTGGAGGCCTATTTAGGCCTTCCCTACCATGCAATTGTAATACTAACGTCTGACCCCGGAATCCCCTTTCTCTCTCTAGGTTACGCTTAGTTTGATTCCGTTCACTTTTAGTCCTACAGGGCACCAACCCACATAGGTCTAAGCTAAATGTCTGTGTTGATTGGTTGGCAAGCACGGAGATGGAGAACCACTGACGGTCCTCTGCTTGTTTTATCAGGAGGCCAAATTGGGTAACACGCACACTATGACCCAGCCCAAGGATAATGGCATAGCAAGTTAACAATACGATTGACCGCATTTTGTTGTGACACCCGTAGCCAGAGGGCACAGTTCCTTTAGACTCGCTAAAGTCCGATTAGTTCGTTCTCAGGGTCTCTGTTCCTTAGATGCCTTTGTCAGAGAGGTTCGTTCGTCCTCCGTCGGTTGTGGCACTGGTCCCTTGACTCGAGTGTAACGTGACCAGCCCTGACGGCCGTTTCGGTCGTCAAAAGTACCAGGAAGGGACCGTCCCAAGTTGGTTCTAGGGTACGTTGCTTCTAGCTTTTAATCAGGACCCACTGACCCGGCTTGACGGTGTGCACCGCAAACTCGAGGGGCAGCGTCTGTGCCAAAAGTCCCTGTTGGCGTAAACGAGATAGAGCAGGCCCAAGAGCCACCACATATTTTTGCACAAACATATCCCGCGACTTGAATACAGGAGGTTCCCCCTTCGGCCCATGGAACGGGAGGCCAAACAGCATTTCGAAAGGGGAGACGCCCAAATCCCGCCTTGGCTGGGTGCGAATTTGCAACAGGGCAAGGGGTCGGCTTTTGGTCCAAGGCAGGCCGATTTCACTAGTGAGCTTGGTTAGCTGCTTTTTGATGGTCTGGTTCATTCTTTCGACCTTGCCCGAGGAGGAGGGATGCCAGGGGGTGTGCAAATCCCAGTCAATCCCCATTGCTTGCACTACATTCTGGAGGATGGTCGAGGTGAAGTGGCTCCCCTGGTCAGAGTCAATAGCGCGGGGTAGCCCAAATCGTGGGATGATTTGCTCGAGTAGAATCTTGCTAACCTGAGTTGCCGTTGCCGTGGTAGTGGGGAAAGCTTCCACCCATCCTGTCGGGTGATCTACCACTACAAATAGATACTTCAGGCGACCTATGGGGGGGAGCTCAGTGTAATCTACCTGGACATACTCAAACGGCCTATAGGACGGACTCCTACCCCCTTGTCTTGCATGCTGCCGCAGCCCCCTTTTGTTAATCTTTCGACACATTATGCAATCTCAGTAACCTGCTTGGCTACCGTGTACAGACCAGGGTGAGCATATCGGCGCAGGAAGGCATCACACAGTGCCTGGGCGCCCCAGTGACCCCCTTGGTGTAAACGGGCAATAATGTCCCGCGTCAACGGTCGATTTAGTAGCTGGTGGCCATCGGGTAAGGTCCACTTGCCTCCCCTATCCTTTGTACCCCCCAGAGACGCGAGAAGAGTTTCTTCTTTGTCAGTAAACGTGGGCACTTCGGTAATTTCGGATATCTGGGGAATTCCTACCAGGCAGTTTATTACTTCCTTCCCCATCCCAGCCAATTTTGCCTGTTCATCTGCCAATTGATTCCCCAGGGTCTCTATTTTATCGTCTTTCTGGTGTCCTTTCACATGTACTACAGCAATCTCTTGTGGCAGCAACAAATCCTCCAAGATCATGGCTACTAGTTCCTCGTGGACCAACTCCTTTCATCTACTATTTATCATTCCCCTTTCTTTCCAGATCTTCCCAAAGGTGTGTACTACCCCAAAGGCATACTTAGAGTCAGTGTAGATTGTCCCGGCTATTCCCTTTAAATTCCTCAGAGCCCGTTGCAAGGCGTACAATTCGCACGTTTGTGCGGACCAGGCATTCGGTAGCCGTCCACTTACCAATAATTCCCAACCAGTCTCACTAATGACTGCATAACCGTTGTGTCTCTTCATATCTATCACTCGAGAGGACCCATCAATGTACCACCGCCTTCCTGCATGTAAGGGGGTATCCCTCAGATCTTCCCTCACTTTACTCTGGTACTCTATTATGTCTGAACAGCAGTGTTCCAGTTCCTCCTCCCCTTCCCCTATCCAAAGAAAGTCCGCCGGGTTCTGGCAGCCCCCGACTTCTATTCGGAGGTCTTCTCGGTCTAACAATATGGCTTCATATTTCAGAATCCTCGAGTCAGTCAGCCACCTCCCGGCCTTCTGATTCAGGATAGTTCTAACCTGGTGGGGAGTAGTGACTGTCAAGGGGGCCCCAAAAGTCAACTTCCTGCTTTCCTCTACCAGCTTTGCCGTGACTGCCACCGCTTGGACACACTCCGGCCACCCTCGGGAGACTGGATCCAGAATTTTTGACAGGAAAGCCACGGGCTTCCTTTTCCCCCCCCAATCCTGGGTCAATACTCCAAGAGTGGTTCCCTTTCTGGAGTTCACAAAGAGACGAAATGTCTTACTAAAATCCGGCAAGCTTAAAACAGGTGCGGCCATCAATTTTCCTTTTAGGATTTCAATTAACTTTTTCTCCTCCTCCTCCCATTTTATTCTGTTGGGTGCCTCCTCAATGAGTTTTAGGTACAGGTCTTTAGTAAGGGGGGCATAGTCGTCTATCCATAACCGACAATAGCCGAAGAGTCACAAGAACTTCCGCAACTCCCGCTTGGTCGTTGGGAGGCCTAGTTCGATTATTGCCCGCACTCTTTCCGGACTTATTCGTTTCTGTCCCTGGCTTATCAAGTGTCCCAGGTACTTAACCTCTTTCTCGACATATTGGAGCTTCTTCTGACTCACTCTTAACCCCTTCTCAGCTAGGTAATTTAACAGGGCATTAGTCCCAAGTAGGACGTCCTCCTCCGCGGGTCCTGATAAAAGGAGATCGTCCACGTATTGTATAAGTTTAAGGGCCGGGGACAAGGTTAGTCCCTCTAATAATTGTTCCAGAATCTGCCCGAACAGAGTCGGGGACTCAGTGAATCCTTGGGGGAGCACGGTCCACCTGTACTGTTGTTTTCTGCCAGTATCAGGATCCTCCCATTCAAAAGCAAAAAGATCCCTACTGCCCTTGTCCAGGGGACACGCCCAGAAGGCATCCTAAACCAGCTGTGGTCCGTGGGTATTCGCCCCAGAATAGTGTATGGGTTCGGTACCACAGGGTGCCGTACTTGGACAATTTTATTTACTTCCCTTAGGTCTTTGACCATTCGGTAGCTCCCATCCGACTTCCGGACCGGCAGGATGGGGGAATTGTATCGTGACATACAGGGCTCTACCAATCCATCTTTTATTAGGTCTTCCATAACTGTCTTCAGGCCCTACCTCCCTTCCCAAGAGATGGGGTATTGGCGCACTCTGACGTCGGGGCTCTGGGGCTTTAATTTTACCTCCACAGGTCGAATTGCGAGTCCTCCCCGGTTCCCTTTGACGACCCAAACCCTAGGGTCTATCTCTGTCAATCGGCACCCACTAAGGTATGACATGGTAACGGCTGATTCTTCCTCTTCTCCCACTTCTATTCGCAATCCGAAACGGACTATCAAATCCCGTCCCAACAACCCATAGGGAAGATGGGGGAGGTGAAGGAGTTCCACCTGGAGCTCCTCCTCCTCCAGCCGCAAGGGTTGTGGTTCGAATATTTTCGCACTAAAAACCCCACCCTTAACTCTGAAATGTTTAATGTTTTAGCTTGAAAGCCAACCCCCATAGGATGGAGGGGAATTGAGGACCTGCCGGCGCCTGTGTCAACTAAGAAGGTAACATCTTGTCTAAATGGGCCCACCCGTAAATTTACCAGGGGTTCTTGTTGGCCCGTGTTCCGATCCTCCCCTGACTTCCCTAATCCATTTGTTCACACTCCATTTCATACATCCCTTCTCTTTCCCTTTTAAACTCGGGACAATCCCTTTTGAAGTGTCCCAGTTTCCTGCGATGGTAATATCAGGCCTTCTGAGGGCGCTCAATTCCATAAGATCCTCCTCTCTCACTTCTGCCCCGTCTCGCTTCTCTCCCTCTCCAACTTTTCTTCGACGTTCCTCTTTCCACCCCATAATCTCCCTCCCCCATTCCGGTGGACTGACAAGCTTCCCGTACGGCTGCCACCGTCATTTTTGTCTTATGTTTCTCCCTTATTACATCCCTCTGAACGTACACCTTCTGTGCTTCCCGTAATAATTCTGCAACATCCTTTTCAGCCCAATCCTACACTTTCTGTAATTTCTTCTGAATGTCTGGCCATGACTTAGTCACAAAGTGCACCTTAAGCATGCCCTTGCCTATTTCCCCATCGGGGTCTAAATCTGAATACTTTCGCATGGACTCCTGCAAACGGTCTAAAAACTCACTCGGGGATTCATCCTTTTTCTGTCCAACTTCAAATGCTTTCGCTAAATTCCGCTGTTTGGGCACGCACGTTTGGATCCCCCTGATTATAAGGCTTCTGAGGTCTGTCATATTGGCCCGTCCCCCCGCGTCGTTATGATCCCACCGGGGGTCCTCTAAGGGGTACTTCTGCTCTCCACGCTGAGGGCCGTCCTGATGCTCCCTATCCCAAATGGCCATTGCACTATTCCGGATCATAACAATTTCATCGTAATTAAATAGTATTCTCATCATGGCCTGCAGTTCAGCCCATGTGTATATACTGGGCCCCAGAAATTGGTCCAGTTGTATTCCCACACTGACGGGGTCGTCCAGTAGACGGGGTAGTTCATTACGGAGTTGCCGGATATCCCCAGAATTTAAAGATTGTACTACGAACCCGGTCCGTTCATTCCCAAACGGCACCTCTCGTAAGGGGTTCAGCTGTTCAATATTGTCACTCCTCCCAGCTCTCAATCCCTCTTCTCGACCTCTCCGCATCTCGAGTCGGACTGATTTCCTAGTGCCTGGGGTGAGTTCTGCGCCCCCTCCTGTACCCCCCCCCCCCCCCAGCAGTCCCTTCCTCACTGGTCGTAGCCTACTGGGACTCGGAATTATCGGTCGCAGGAGGGAGGTCTGCGCTGGACGCCTGGTCGTGCGCGGGTGGTATATACGGGGGCGGGGCAGACGGTGGCAAACCGTCGGTGAGGATGTCCCAAGACTTCTGGGGCTTCCTCGGGTCTCTTTGGGGAATCAGAGGATAGAGACGCGTGGGACTCTCGCCGTTGCCCGCCAACCAGGCGGCAGCATATTTGCTCTCCTCTGGGTCAAACGGTTGTTTTCTGTTAACATATACATTTAGGATTTGACACACCCAGTCTTCATCAGACCCATACTCGGGCCAAACTACCGAGGGGGCGCGGATAGGTTCTTTGGTCCATATAAAACAACAATATTTTATCATGGTCTCTTTCTTTAAGTCCTTCGTTCTACCACTGTCCGTCCATAGACTTAACTTCCGACCTAATGGACTATCGGGGGGTATTTCTTTCCCATTTGCAGTCTTCCCTGACTTTTCCATAGTAAATCTAGAAGTCCGTTTTCCCATGGTTTATCTTCGGTCCTGGTCTTAAACGCCCAAAGCGTTTTCACAGATGACTGTCAAAACCACAATTTCCCGTGGTTTATCTTCGGTCCTGGTCTTAAACGCCCAAAGCGTTTTCACAGATGACCGTCAAAACCACGCGGCTAACAAGGAAGAACAAAATAATCTCTTACCTTGATCCGTGCACGGAGTTGTCTGGCCTTTTTAAATGTGTGTACCCCCGTGTATAGTCACTAACCGGTCGTCCCAGCACTCGTCCGTGTGTTCCTTTTCCAGGATTCAAAATTATTTTTAAATGAGCCGGGTCACGTCCTCTCTTGGCCGACGGCCGACGGACCAAGCTGATCAGTGAGAAGTATAAATATATACTAGACGCGTCTTTGTTGTAATCAGGCTTGATCCGTGAACCGAAGAGACTGCCCCCCCCCGGCAATAATTATTTCATCCCGGACGAGCCCCCAATTGTGCGAGATAAGTGGCTGTCCGGCCCCATCTCCGGCACTTTTTATTTCCCTTCGCAGGAACAAAGACACGGAGGAGTCTGTCCAAAACTTTTTCATTCAACTTTGCAAAGTCGGGAGTTGTTCCCAAAGGTAAACACACACAAAGCATAGTAATCTCCACGCATTATACACATGTATATGTGGGCTGGGTCTCCTACTGCTGTCTTGATCAATGGGTGCTAGGGTTCCCCACTGTTTTCCTTATTTGGGTTCTGGTGCCTGCGATTATTTTGTTATTCACTTGGCCAATCAGTGTTTGAGCTTCCCGTTCTTTCCTTATATGGATGATGTTGTACAACTGTGGTTAAGGGCGGTCTCTCAACTATCGAGGAAAGCTGTTACAATTGTTTCATTCATATAAACATGGGGGAGGTCCGGCAACAGTTTCGAGTGTCTGCTTGTGTTTACTATAAGGTAGAAAAGACTAAAATGCAGCTAACCGTTTAAAAATTACACTACCCCCTACACTCTTTCTCCCTTCAATCTCTCTCCCTTCTCTATCACTTTCTCCCCCTCTCTCTGCCCCCTCTCTCTCTCCGCGCTCTCTCCCCACTTTCTCCGCTCTCTCCCTGCCTTACCCCATTCTCTCACCCCTCTCTCACACCTCTCTCTCACCCCCTCTCTCAACCCCTCTGTGACACCCTCTGTCACAACGTCTCTCGACCCCCTTTCTCGACATCCTCTCTCGACCTCCCTCTCTCGACCCCTTCTCTCAACCCCCCTCTCTTTCCTCTCTCTCTCCCCACCTCACCCCTCTCTCTCACCCCTCTCTCCCTCTCTCTCCCCCACATTCTCGATCCACTCTCTCGACACCCTCACTTGACCCCTTCAATCAACCCCCTCTCTCGACTCCCTCTCTCGACCCCGCGCTCTCAACCATTCTCTCTCTACCCACCTTTCTCCACCCCCTCTCTCCCCACTCTCTCTCCCCCCTCCCCATCTCTCCCCCTCTCAAACCCCTCACTCGACCCCCTCTCTCAACTCCCTCTCTCGACACCCTCTCTCGCCTCCCAAACACTCTCCTAACCCCTCTATCCCCCCTCCACCCCCTTTCCCCCTCCTCCGTCTCTCCCCCTCTCTCAACCCCCTCACTCCACCCCCTCTCTCGACTCCCCCTCTCTCGACTCCCTCTCTCACCCCTCTCTCCCCTTCTCTCTTCCCCCTCTCAGAAAGCTTTCTCTCTCCCCACTCACCCACTTTCTGTTCCCCTCTGTCCATACTCCCTCTCCCCTTCCTCCCCCTCCCCCTCTCACTAATCCTGTCTCTCCCTCTATCGCCCCATCGCTCTCCCAGTCTCTCTCCTCCCCTCTCTCGCCCTTTCTCTGCCCCCCTCTATCCCCCCCTCCCTCTCACTTGACATCCCTCTCTCTTTATACCCCTCTCTCGACCTCCCCTCTTTCAAACCCCCTCACTTTACACCATCTCTCGATACCCTCTCACGGCCCACCACTTTCGACCCCACCTCACGGCCCATTCACTCAATCCGCCTCACTTGAACGCCCTCTCTCTCCCACGCCCTCGACCTCTCTCTCACTTGATCCCCTCTCTCCCCCTCTTTTCCCCTTCTCTGAAACCCCCTCTCTTGACCCCCTCTCTCAGTTCCCTCACTCGACACCCCTCACTCAACCCCCCTCACTCGAGCCCTTCACTCGAACCCCTCACTCAACCCCGTCTCACGTGGCCCCCCTCACTCGACCCACTCTCTCGACATCCCATTGTCTATACCCTCTCTCTCCCGCGTCTCTCCCGCCTCTCTCCCCCAGTCTCCCCTCTCTCCCATTCTCTCCCTCCTCTACCCTACTCTCGCCCTCTCTCTCCCCACTCTCTCCCCCCTTTCTCCCCTTCTCTCCCCCTCCCCTCTCTCACTTCTCTCTCCCCCTCACACCCCGTCTCTCTCCTCCTCTTTCTCCTCCTCTCTCTCCCCCTCTTAATCCCCCTCATTCAAACCCTCTCAATCTAACCCCTCACTGGACCCCCTCACTTGACCCCCCACTCTCCCTCTCTCTCTTCCCGCTCTCTTTCCCTCACCCCCTTTCTTTCCCCCTCTCTCCCCACACCGACTCCCCCTTCCTCACCCTCCCCTCTCACTTCCCCGTCTCCCCCTCTCCCCCTCTCTCTCTCCCCCCCCTCTCTCCTTCTCTCTCTCCCCCTCTCTCAGTCCCCCCTCTCTCTCCCCCTCTCTCTCTCCTCTCTCTCTCCCCCTCTCTCTCCCACTCTCTCTGCCCCCTCTCTCTCCCTCTCTCTTTCTCCCCTCTCTCTTTCTCCCCTCTCTCTTTCTCCCCTCTCTCTCTCCCCCTCTCTCTCTCCCCTCTCTCCCCCCCTCCCCCTCCCTCTCCCCCTCACTCTCTTACCCCTTCACTCTCTCCCCCTCACTCTCTCCCCCTCTTTCTCGCCCCGTTCTCTGCCCCCTTTCCCCCCCTCTTTCTCCCAGTCTGTCCCCCCTCTCTCCCCCTCTTTCTCCCAGTCTGTCTCCCCCTCTCTCTCTCGCCACTCTCTCCCTCTCTCTCTCTCAGCCCCCCTCACTCTCCCCCTCACTCTCCCCCCAACTCTCCACCTCTCTCTCCCCCTCTTTCTCGCCCGCTCTCTGCCCCTCTCTCCTGCACACTCTCTCCCTCTCTCTCCCCACTCTCTTTCCCCCCTCTGTCTCCCCCCTCTCTCTCTCCACCTCTCTCTTCCCTCACTACCCTTCTCTCTTGCCTCCTCTCCCTCCTCTCTTTCGCCTCTCTCTCTGACCCTCTCTCTGCCCCTCTCTCTCACCTCACTCTGTCACCTCGCTTTCCTTCCCTCTTTCACTCCCTCCCTCTCTCCCTTCCTCCCTCTCACACCCTGTCATTCACTATCGTTCTTCTCCACCACTCACTGCCCCCTCTCTCTCCCCTTTCTCAAACACACACTCCCCTGTCTCTTTACTTCTCTCCCTCTACCCTCTCTCTATCTTCTCATCCCTTTCAATCTCCCCATCGCTCTCCCGCTCTGTCCCCCTCTCTACCCTTTTCTCCCTCTCTCCTTTTCTCACCGCCTCTTTCCTCATCTCTCTATACTGTCTCTCTCACCCCGTCTCTCTACCCCTCACTCTCTCTCCCCCTCTCTTTCTCTTCACTAACTCTCGCCCACACCCTGTCACCTAACTGTCTCCCCTCTCTCTCTCACTCACTCCCTCCCTAACCCTCTCCCTCCCCACTGTCTCCCCCCGACTCTCACCGGCCACACTCTCCCTCACTCTCTCTCCACAATCTCTCTCCCCCCCACTTTCTTCCCCCACTTTCTCTCCCAATCTCTCTCCCCATTCTCTTTCCCCACCCTCTCCCCACTCTCCCCAACTCTCTCCCCATCTCTCTCCCCATCTCTCTCCCCGTCTATCTCCCCATCTATCTCCCCATCTCTCTCCCCACCTCTCTCCCCACCTCTCTCCCCTTCCCTCTCTCCCCTTCCCTCTCTCCCCATCCGTTTCTCCCCAATCCTCTCTCCCTCTGCCTCTCTCCCCCTCACTCTCTTCCGCTCACTCTCTCCCCCTCTTTCTCATCCAGTTCTCTGCCCCCTCTCCCACTCTATCTCCCCCCTCTCCCCCTCTTTCCCCCAGTCTGTCACCCCTTCTCTCTCCCCACTCTCTCCCCCTCTCTCTCTCACCCCCTCATTCTCCCATGCTCTCTCACCCCCTCACTCTCCCCTGCTCTCTCACCTCCGCTCTCTCACACTCCTCACTCTCCCCATTTCTCTTCCCCCTCTTTCTCGCCCGCTCTCTGCCCACCTCTCCACCTCTCACTCTCTACTGCCTCTCTATCTCCCCATCTCTCTCTCCCCCTCCCCTGTCCACTCTCTCTCCCCCTCCCTTGCCCCCTCTCTGTCGCCTGTCTCTCTCCCCCTCTCTCTTTGACTCTTTCCCCTCTCCCTTGCGCCTTCTCCCTTGCCTCATCTCCATCCCTTCTTTCACCCTCCCTCTCTCGTCCCTCTCTCTCTGCACCTCTCTCTGTCTTCTCTCTCTTCCCTCACTCTGTCACCTCACTCTGCCTCCCTCTCTCACTCCCTCCCTCTCTTCCTCCCTCTCTCTCTCACCCTGTCACTCACGATCCTCTATTTCCCCCACTCACTCCCCTCTCTCTCCCCCTCGCTCACACCCACACTCCCCCTCTCCACTTCCTTCCCTCCACCCCCTCTCTTTCTCCCCTTCTCGCCCCCTCTCTCTTCACCCTCTCTCCTCCTCTCTCTTCCCCCCTCCCCTCTCCCTAACTCTCTTCCCCAGTATCTATCTCGCTCTACCGCGTCTCTCTTCCCCCTCTCCCCTCTCCCTATCTCTCTTCCCCAGTATCTATCTCGCTCTACCTCCTCTCTCTTCCCCCCTCTCCACGGCTCTCTCTCTCACTCGCCGCTCTCTCCTCACCCCTCTCTCGCCCCCTCTCTCACCATGTTTCCCCTCCTCTCTCCCACTCTCTCTCCCTACCGTCTCTTTCTCAACCCCTCTCTCTACACCTCTCTCTCTCTCACCCACTCTCTACCTCTCACTCTCTCTCTCCCCTCGCTCACACCCACACTCCCCCTCTCCACTTCCCTCCTTCCACCCCCTCTCTTTCTCCCCCTCTCTCCCCCTCTCTCCCCTTCTCTCTCCCCATCTGTCTTCACCCTCTCTCCCCCTCACTCTCCCCCCTCCCCTCTCCCCATCTCTCTTCCACAGTCTCTATCTCGGTCTACCTCCTCTCTCTTCCCCCTCTCTCCATGACTCGTTCTCGCTCCACCCTCTCTCCACATCCCTCTCTCGCCCTCTCTCTCACCATCTTTCCCCTCCTCTCTCCCACTCTCTCTTGCCCCCCTTTCTCCCCCTCTCTCTCCCCATCTCTCTCCCCTCTCTCTCTACCGTCTCTCTCTACACCTTTCTCTCACCCCCCTCTCTACCCTCTCTCTCTTTCTCTCCCCTCTCTCTTCACTAACTCCCTCCCTCACTCTGTCACCTAACTTGCTCCCTCTTTCTTCCTCCCTCCCTAACACTCTCCCTCCCCATTCTCCCCCCACTCTCCCCCAACTCTCTCCCCACTCTGTCTCCCCACTCTCCCCCAGTCTCACACCCACTTTTCCCCCCACTCTCTCTGCCCCCACTCTCTCTGCACTCAGCCTCTCTCACCCTCTCTCTCTCCCCCTCTCCCCTCCTCTCTGTCCCAAAACTCTCCCTCCATCTTTCTCTCCCTCTTTCACACCCCTTCTCACCCCTTTCACTCCCCGCTCTAGCCTCCTCTCTCTCGCCTCTCTCTCTCACCCTCTCTCTCCTCCCACATTCTCCCCCGCTCTCTCCTCTCTCTGCCCCCTCTCCCCCCTCTCAACCCCCCTCTCTCCCCCCTCTACCCAACTCTCTCTCCCTCCCCCTCTCTATCCCCACACTCTCCCCCTCTTTCTCCCCCTCTCACCTCCTCTCTCACTCTCTCCCCTCTCTCTACCCAATCTCTCTCGCCCCCTCTCTCTAGCTCCTCTTTCTTGCCCCCTCTGATCTCCGTCTCCCCTCTATCTTGCCCCACTCTAACTCCCCTCTCCCGCCCCCTCCTTCGCTGACCCCCTCTCTCGACCCCCTCTCTCCCCATCTCTCTCTCTTCACTACATCTCTCCCCTTACTCTGTCACCTCTTCTCCCTCCCTCTCTCACACCCTCCCTCTCTCTCCCTTCCTCCCTCTCACTCTCCCCCACTCACTCACCTCTCTTCCCCACTCTCTCCCCTCTCTCGCTCTCTCCCCCTCTCTCTCCCACTCTCTCTCCCCCTCTCTCGACCCCTCTCTTGCCCTCTCTTGCCTCATCTCTGTTGCCCATCTCTCTCATCCCCTCTCTCTCGCCTCCTCTCCCTCACCCTCTCTCTCCACCCATCTCTCTCCACCCATCTCTCTCCACCCATCTCTCTCTCCACATCACTCTCCACCCATCTCTCTCCCCCCTCCCCCATCTCTCACCCCCTCCCCACGCCCACTACCTCCCTCTCTGTCTCCGCCCATTCTCTCCCCTCCTCTCGCCCCCTCTCTCCCCCTCCCAGTCTCTCTTCCGTCTCTCTCTCCCCACCTCTCTCTCCCTGCCTCTTTCTCCCCAACTCTCTTCCCGTCTCTTCCGGACTCTCACCCAATCTCTTTCCCCATAATTTCCTCCCTCACCCCCTTTCTAGCTCCATACTCTCTCGCCACTCTCTCCCCACTGACTCTTCTCTCTCTCTCTTCCTCTCTCTCCCCACTCACTCTCCTCTCTCTCCCCCGTCTCTCACCCCCTCTCTCCCCATCTCTCACCCCCTCTCTCCACCCCCCTCGCCCCCCTCCCCCTCTTTCACCCCCTCTCCCCCTTTCTTCCCCCCTCTCTCCCCCCTTTTCCCCCCTTCCCCTCTCTCCACCTCTCTCTCCCCCCTCTCTCTCCCCTCTCTCCCTCCCCCCTCCCTCGATCTCTTCCCGCTCTTTCTCCCCCCTCCCTCACCCCCATTCTATCCTCCTGTGTCTCCCTCTCCCTCCCTCTCTCTCTCTCCCCCTCTTCCTCCCACTCTCCTGTCTCTTTCCCCCCCCCTCCTGTCTCTCTACCATCTCTCTCTCCCACTTCTCTCTCCCCCTCTCTCCCACCCTCTCTCTGCCCTTCTCTCTCCCCCCTCTCTCCACCCCACTCTCTCCACCCCACTGTCTCCACCCTCTCTCCCCGTCTCCTCCCTCTCTCTCTCCCCACACTCTCTATCCCCGCTCCCTCACCCCCACTCTCTCACCCCGCTCATCACCCCGCTCTATCAACCCCCTCTCTCCCTCTCTCTACCTCTCTCTCTCACCCCCTCACTCTCCCCCCTCACTCTCCCCCCTCACTATACCCCTCACTCTCCCCCCTCACTCTCCCCTCTCACTCTCCCCCTCTTAAACCCTCCGCTCTCTGCCCCCACTCTCTACTCCCTCTCTCTCTATTGCCTCTCTCTCTCTACCCCCTCTCTCCCCACGATTCTCGATCTATCTCCACCCACTCTCCCCACACCCCCTCTCTCCCTCTCCCTCTCTCTCCCCCTTGCCTCGTCTCTCTCTAGCCCCTGTCTCTCTACCCCTCACGCTGCCCTCTCTCTCTTTTCACTCTGTCACCTCACTCTCCCTCCCTCTCTCACTCCCTCCGACTCTCCCTCCTTCCGTCTCTCACCCTATCACTCACTATCGTCTCTGTCCCCCACTCTCCCCTCTCTCTCCCCCCACTCTCCCCCCCTCTCTGTCCCCCCTCTCTCAACGGCCCTCTCTCACCCCTCTCTCACTATCCCGCTCACCCCCTCTCTGTACCCCTCATTCTCACTCCCCCTTCTCTGTTCACTAACTCTCTCCCCATTCTGTTACCTAAATCTCTCGTCTCCATCTCTCACTTCCTCTCACTCTACCCCCTCACTCTCTCCTCTCTCCAACACTGTCTTTTCCCACTCTCTCCCACACTCTCTTCCCCCACTCTCATCCCCAGCTTTCTCCCCTCTCTCTCTTTCCCCTTTCTCTCCTCTCTCCCCCTCCGTCTCTCACCCACTCACTCTCCCCCTCTCTCCCTCCCACTCTCTCCCCACTCTATCCCCCAATCTCACTCACCATCTTTCTCTCCCCCTTTCTCTCCCCCTTTTTCTGCCCCACTCTCTCCCCCAACCCCCACAATTCTTCCGACCCCTCTCTCTCACCCCTCTCTCTCACTCATTTCTCTGTCACCCCACTCTCTCACCCCCTCTCTCTCACCCCCTCTCTCTCACCCCCTCGCTCTCACCCTCTCTCTCCACTTCTCTCTCACCCCCTCTCTCTCACCCCTCTCCCTCGCCCCACTCTCGCGTGCTCTCTCTCTCCCCCTCTCTCACCCCCTCTCTTACACCCTCTCTCACACCCTCTGTCTCACTCATCTCCCTCCCCACTCTCTCTCCCGTTACGGCAACCTCTCTCTCTCCCCCACTCTCCCAAACACTCTCTCCCCCTCTCTCCCCCTCTCTCTCCCCTCTCTCTCTCACCCTCTCTCTCTGCACCCACTCTCGACCCCCTCTCTCTCGCCCACTCTCTCTTGTCCCCCTCTTTCACACCCTCTGTCTCTCCCCCTCTGTCCCCCATCTCACCCTCTCTCACACCTTTTTCTATCTCTCCCCTTTCCCTCCCCTCTCTTTCTCACCTCCTCTCTCGACCCCTTTCTCTCCATCTCTCTCGCTTCACTAGCTCCATCCACTGACTCTGTCACCTCACTCTCCCTCCGGCTCTCATTCCCTCCCTTTCTCCCTCCCTCCCTCTCACTATCCCCTCTCTCACCCCATCTCACTCTCCCCTCTCTCACCCCCACTCACTCCACTCTCTCTCTCTCACTCACTCCCCCCTCTCTCTCCTCTCTCTCGAAACGCCTCCATCACTCCCTCTCTCTACACTCTCTCTCCACCCCGCTCACTCCCTCTCTCTACACCTCAATCACTTTCTCCACTCTCTCTCTTCACTAACTCTCTCCCTCACTCTGTCACCTAAATCTCTCCCCTCTCTTACCCTCCCTCTCTCACTCCCTCCCTCTCTCCCCCTCTTACTCTCCCCTCTCTCCCCGCTGTCTTTCCCCAATCTCTTCCCAATATCTTCCCCCAGTCTCACCGCCATCTCACTCCCCTCTCTCCCTCTCCCTCTTTCTCTCTCCCCCTCTTTTTCCCCCTCTCTCCACCCTCTTTCTCCCCCTCCCTCTCTCACCCTCTCACTCTCCCTCTCTCTCTCTCTCAATTGCTCCCCACTCTCTCCCCCAATCTCACTCCCCCACTTTCTATTCCCTATCTCTGCCCCTTTCTGTCCCTCTTTCTCTGCCCCATCTCTTTCCCCCACACCCCACTTTTCCCTCCCTCTCTGTCGCCCACTATCTCTTTTCCCCCCTGTCTGCCCCCTCTCACTAGGTCTCCCCTAGCTCTGTCCCCCTGCTCTCTGCTCCCCTCCTCTCTGTCCCCCTTCCTCTCTGTTCGCCCCTCTATCTTTCCCCCTCTCACTCTCCCCTTCTCTCTGTCCCCCTGTCTCTCTGTCTCCCTCTCTTTGTCCCCCTCTTTCTGTCTCCCTCTGTCACCCCAGTCTCCCTCTCTCTGATCCTCTCTCTCTGACCCCCCTCTCTTTGCCACCTCCCTCTTATTCTCCACCCCCCTCTGTCCACCTCTCTCTGTCCCCAATCTTTGACTCCCACTCTCTCTGTCACTCTCTCCCTGTATCCCCGTCCCCCCTCTCTTCCACCCTTCTGTCCCCCCTCTCTCTCTCCTGCCCCTCTCTCTGTCCCCCCTCTCTCTGTCCCCTCTCTCTCTGTCCCCGTCTCGCTGTCCCCCCTCTCTCTACTGCCCCTATCTCTGTCCCCACCTCTCTGTCCCCCTCTCTCTGTCCCCCTCTCTCTCTGTCCCCCTCTCTCTCCTGCCCCTCTCTCTGTCCCCCTCTCTCTGTCTCCCACTCTCTGTCCCTCTCTCTCTGTCCCCCCTCTCTCTGTCCCCCTCTCTCTGTCCGCCCTCTCCCTGTCCCCCTCTGTCTCCCACTCTCTCTGTCCCCACCTCTATGTCTCCCCTCTCTGCCCCCCGTCCTCACGTCTCTCTGTCGCCCTCAGTCTGTCCCCTCTCTCTCTGCCATCCCTCGCTCTGTCTCACCCGATCTCTGCCCCCTCGCTCTGTCCACCCTTCCTGTCCCACTGTCTCTCTGTCGCCTCTCTCTGTCCCCGCTCTTCCCCCTCTCTCTGTCCATCACTCTCTGTCCCTGTCTCACTCTGCCCCCCTCTCTCTGTCCCCACTCTCTCTGTCCCCCTCTCTCTGTCCCTGTCTCAGTCTGTCCCCCTCTCTCTGACACCCCTCTCTCTGTCCACCTCTCTCTCTGTCCACCTCTCTCTGCACCCCCTCTCTGCCCCCTCTCTCTGCCTCCCTCTCTCTGCCCCCCTCTCTCTGCCCCCTCTCTCTGCCCTCCCTCTCACTGCCCCCTCTCTCTGCCCCCTATCTCTGTCCCCCCTCTCTCCGCCCCTCTCTCTGTGACCCTCTCTCTGCCCCCTCCCTGAAACCCTCTCTCTGCCCCCCTATGACCTCCTCTCTTTGTCACTCATCTCTCTGTTCCCCCCTTCCTCTGTTCCCCTCTCTCTGTCCCCCTCTTTATGTCCCCCTCTCTCTGTGCCCCCCCGTCCCCACTCTCTCTGTCCCCACTCTCTCTGACCCCCTCTCTCTGTCCCACTCATTCTGTCCCCATCTCTCTGGCCCCACCGCTCTCTGTCCGCGTTTTCTCTGTCCCGCTTATCTCTCTACCCCCCTCTCTGTCCCCACTCTCTCTGTCGCCCCTCCCCCTGTCCCCACTCTCTCTGTCCCTACTCTCCCTGTCCCCCATCTCTCTTTCCCCATCTCTCTGTACCCACTCTCTCTGCCCCTCTCTCTCTGTCCCCACTCTCTCTGTACCCGTCCATCTCTCCCCCTCTCTGTCCCCCACTCTCTCTCTACCCTCCCTCTCTCTGTGCCCACTCTCTCTTTCCCCTCTCTCTCAGTCCCATCTTTCTCCGTCCCCGCCTCTCTGTCCCTCGCTCTGTGTCCCCCCTCTCTGTCGCCCCTCTTTCTGTCTCCCCTCTCTTTGTCTCTCTCTCTCTATTCCTGCTCTCTCTCTCCTCCTCTCTCTGTCCCTTCTCTCTTTGTCCCTTCTCTCTCTGTCCCCCTCTCTCTGTCCACCTCTCTCTGTCCCCCCTGTCTGTTACCCCCTCTCGGGCCCCCTTCTCTCTGTCCCCCTCTCTATTTCCCCCTCTCTATTTCTCCCTCCCTATTTCCCCCTCTCTCTGCCCCATCTCTCTGCCCCGCTCTCTCTGCACCCTCACTCTGTCCCCCTCTCTCTGTCCCCTTCCTCTGTCACCCTGCCTCTGTCCCCGCTCTCTGTCCCCCGCTCTCTGTCCCCCCTCTGTCCCCTCCTCTCCACACCACTCCTCTGACCCCCCTCTCTGTCCCCCTCTCTATTTCCCCTCTCTATTTCCCCCTCTCACTGCCCCCATCTCTCTGCCCCCCTCACTCTGTCCATCTCTATCTGTCCAGCTCCTCTCTGACCCCCTCCTATCTGTCCCCCGCTCTCTGTCCCACTGCTGTCTGTCCCCCTTTCTCTCTGCCCCCTTTCTATATCCCCATCTCTATGTTCCCGCGCTCTATGTCCACCCTCTCTCTGTCCCCCTCTCTGTCCCTCCTCTCTCTGTCAATCTCTCTCTGTCCCTCTCTCTCTGTCCACCTCTCTGCACCCCTCTCTCTGTCCCCCGTCTCCCTATCCCCATCTCTCTGTTCCCGCGCTCTCTGTCCCCCGTTTTTCAGTCCCCCTCTCTGTCGGTCCTCTCTCTGCCCTTCTCTCTGTCTCCCCTCCCTCTGCCCCCTCTCAGCACCCCTCTCACTGTCCTCCGTCTCCCTATCCCCATCTCTCTGTTCCCGCGCTCTCTGTCCCCCGTTTCTCTGTCCCCCTCTCTGTCGCTCCTCTCTCTGCCCCTCTCTCTGTCCCCCCTCTCTCTGCCCCCTCTCTGCAGCCCTCTCTCTGTCCCCCGTCTCTCTATCCCCATCTCTCTGTTCCCGCGCTCTCTGTCCCCCGTTTCTCTGTCCCGCTCTCTGTCTCTCCTTTCTATATTCCCCTCTCTCTGCCCCTCTCTCTGCCCCACATCTCTGACCCATCTTTCAGTCCCCTCTTTCTGCCCCCTCTTTCTGCACCCTCTTTCTGTCCCCTCTTTCTGTCTCCTCTCTCTGCCCCCTCTCTCTGTCCGTGCTCTCTCTGTCCCCTGCACTCTCTGTCCTCCCTCTCTCCGTCCCCCGTCTCCCTGTCCCCGTCTCTCTGACCCCCATCTCTCTGTCTCCCCACTCTCTGTCCCCACTCTCTTTGTCCCTGCGCTCTCTATCCCCCCCTCTCTATCCCTCTCTCTCTGTCCGCCCTCTCCCTGTCCCCCTCTGTCTCCCACTCTCTCTGTCCCCACCTCTCTGTCTCCCCTCTCTGCCCCCCGTCCTCACGTTTCTCTGTCCCCCTAAGTCTGTCCCCTCTCTCTCTGCCATCCCCCGCTCTGTGCCACCCGATCTCTGCCCCCTCGCTCTGTCCACCCTTCCTGTCCCACTGTCTTTCTGTCGCCTTTCTCTGTCCCCGCTCTTCCCCTCTCTCTGTCCATCACTCTCTGTCCCTGTCTCACTCTGCCCCCCTCTCTCTGTCCCCACTCTCTCTGTCCCCCTCTCTCTCTGTCCACCTCACTCTCTGTCTACCTCTCTCTCTGTCCCCACTCTCTCTGCCCCCTCTCTCTGTCCCTGTCTCAGTCTGTCCCCCTCTCTCTGACACCACTCTCTCTGTCCACCTCTCTCTCTGTCCACCTCTCTCTGCACCCCCTCTCTGCCCCCTCTCTCTGCCTCCCTCTCTCTGCCCCCCTCTCTCTGCCCCCTCTCTCTGCCCTCCCTCTCACTGCCCCCTCTCTCTGCCCCCTATCTCTGTCCCCCCTCTCTCCGCCCCTCTCTCTGTGACCCTCTCTCTGCCCCCTCCCTGAAACCCTCTCTCTGCCCCCCTATGACCTCCTCTCTTTGTCACTCATCTCTCTGTTCCCCCCTTCCTCTGTTTCCATCTCTCTGTCCCCCTCTTTATGTCCCCCTCTCTCTGTACCCCCTGTCCCCACTCTCTCTGTCCCCACTCTCTCTGTCCCTCCTCTCTCTGTCCCCTTCTCTCTGTCCCCCCTCTCTCTGTCCCCCTCTTTCTGTCCCTCTCTCTCTGGCCCCACCTCTCTCTGTCCGCCCTCTCTCTGTCCCCCTTCTCTGTCTACCCCCCTCTCTGTCCCCACTCTCTCTGTCGCCACTCCCCTGTCCCCACTCTCTCTGTCCCTACTCTCTCTGTCCCCCATCTCTCTGTCCCCCATCTCTCTGTACCCACTCTCTCGGCCTCTCTCTCTGTCCCCACTCTCTCTGTAACCCTCCATCTGTCCCCCTCTCTGTCCCCCTTCTCTCTCTACCGCCTCTCTCTGTGCCCACACTCTCTGTCGCCCCTCCCCCTGTCCCCACTCTCTCTGTCCCTACTCTCTCTGTCCCCCATCTCTCTGTCCCCATCTCTCTGTACCCACTCTCTCTGCCCCCCTCTCTCTGTCCCCACTCTCTCTGTAACCCTCCATCTGTCCCCCTCTCTGTCCCCCTTCTCTCTCTACCCCCTCTCTCTGTGCCCACTCTCTCTGTCCCCTCTCTTTCAGTCCCCCTCTCTCTGTCCATCGCTCACTGCCCCACACTCTCTTTGGCGCTGTCCCTCTGTCCCCATCTCTCTGTACCCTGTTTCACTGTCCCCCCTCTCTCTGTCCCCCCTCTGTCTGCCCCCCTCCCTCTGTGTTCCCCCTCTCTCTGTAGCTCTCTGTCCCTTTCTCTCTGCCCCCCCTCTCTGTCCCCCACTCTCTCTGACCACACCTCTCTGTCCCCTTCTCTCTGTCCCCCCCCTCTGTCCCCCGCTCTCTGTCCCCCTCTCTCTGACCCTCTCTCTCTGACCCCTCTCACTCTGTCCCGCTCTCGCTGTCCCCCTCTCGCTGTCCCCCACTCTCTGTCCCCATCTCTCTGACCCCGTCACTCCGACCCCCCTCTCTCTGTCCCCTATCTCTGCTCCTCCTCCTCTCTCTGTTCCCCTTTCACTCTCCCCCGTCTCCCTGTCACACTCTCTTTGCCCCCCTCTCTCTGCTTCTGACCATTCCTCCCTCTGTCCGCCCGTCCACCCCCTCTCGCTGTCCCCCTCTCGCTGTCCACCTCTCTCTGACCCTCTCTCTCTGACCCCATCACTCTGACACCCCACTCTCTCTCTTCAGTCCACCCCTTGCTCTGTCCCCCTCTCTATGTCCCGCTATCTCTGCTCCTCCTCTCTCTCTGCCCCCCTTTCACCATCCTTCTCTCTGTCCCCCCTCGCTGTTCCCCACGCCGTCCACCTATCTCGGCCCCCCTCACTCTGCCCCATTCTCTCTGTCCCCCTCTCTCTGCCCTCCCTCTCACTGCTCCCTCGCTCTGCCCCCCTCTCTCTGTCCCCCCTCTCTCCGCCCCTCTCTCTGTGACCCTCTCTCTGCCCCTTCCCTGAAACCCTCTCTCTCTGCCCCCTATGACCTCCTCTCTTTGTCACTTATCTCTCTGTTCCCCCCTTCCTCTCTTCCCCTCTCTCTGTCCCCCTCTTTATGTCCCCCTCTCTCTGTACCCCCCGTCCCCACTCTCTCTGTCCCCACTCTCTCTGTCCCTCCTCTCTCTGTCCCCCTCTCTCTGTCCCCCCTCTCTCTATCCCCCTCTTTCTGTCCCCCTCTCTCTGGCCCCACCTCTTTCTGTCCGCCCTCTCTCTGTCCCCCTTCTCTGTCTACCCACCTCTCTGTCCCAACTCTCTCTGTCGCCCCTCCCCCTGTCCCCACTCTCTCTGTCCCTACTCTCTCTGTCCCCCATCTCTCTGTCCCCCATCTCTCTGTACCCACTCTCTCTGCCCCTTCTCTCTGTCCCCACTCTCTCTGTAACCCTCCATCTGTCCCCCTCTCTGTCCCCCTTCTCTCTCTACCCCCTCTCTCTGCGCCCACTCTCTCTGTCCCCTCTCTTTCAGTCCCCCTCTCTCTGTCCATCGCTCACTGCCCCACTCTCTCTTTGGCCCTGTCCCTCTGTCCCGGTCTCTCTGTACCCTGTCTCTCTGTCCCCCCTCTCTCTGTTCCCCCTCTCTGTGCCCCGCTCTCTCTGTACACCTTTTTCTGTCCCACTAATTCTGTCCCCCTTCTCTCTGTCACCCTCTCTCTATCCTCCCAACTCTCTCTGCCACCTGTTTCTCTATCCCCTTCTCTCTCTGTTCCCATCTCTCTGTCCCCATCTCTTTGTTCTACTCTCTCTGTACCCCCTCTCTCTGTCCCCTATCATTCTGTACCCAATCTCTCTGTCCCCCCCTCTCTTTCCCACTTCTCTGTCCCCCCCGTCATCCCCTCACTAACCCCCCTCTCTGTCCCCCCTCTCTCCCCCTCTCTCTCCCCCTCTCTCTGTTCCCCTCTCTCTGTCCCCCCTCTGTCTGTCCCCCTCTCTCTCTGTTCCCCCTCTCTCTGTAGCTCTCTGTCCCTTTCTCTCTGCCCCCCCTCTCTGTCCCCCACTCTCTCTGACCACACCTCTCTGTCCCCTTCTCTCTGCCCCCCCTCTCTGTCCCCCGCTCTCTGTCCCCCTCTCTCTGACCCTCCCTCTCTGACCTCCTCACTCTGTCCCGCTCTCGCTGTCCCCCTCTCGCTGTCCCCCACTCTCTGACCCCCTCTCTCTGACCCTGTCCCTCTGACCCCCCCCTCTGTCCCCTATCTCTGCTCCTCCTCCTCTCTCTGTTCCCCTTTCACTCTCCCCGTCTCCCTGTCCCACTCTCTTTGCCCCAATCTCTCTGTTTCTGACCATTCGTCCCTCTGTCCGCCCGTCCACCCCCTCTCTGTCCACCCCTCACTCTGCTCCCCTCTCGTTGACCCCTCTCGCTGTCCACCTCTCTCTGACCCTCTCTCTCTGACCCCCTCTCTCTGACACCCCATTCTCTCTCTTCAGTCCAACCCTTGCTCTGTCCCCCTCTCTATGTCCCGCTATCTCTGCTCCTCTTCTCTCTCTGTCCCCACTTCACCATCCTCCTCTCTGTCCCCCCCTCGCTGTTCCCCCCACCATCCACCTCTCTCTGCCCTCCTCACTCTGCCCCATTCTCTCTGTCCCCCTCTTTCTGTCCCCTCCTCTCTGTCCCCTCCTCTCTGTCCCATCTCTCTCTGTCCCCCACTCTCTGTCCCCCTCTCTCTGACCCCCTCTCTCTCTGCCCCCCTCTCTCTGCACCCCCCTCTCTCTGACCCCTCTCTCTCTGACCCCTCTCTCTCTGTCCTCCTCTCTCTGTCTCCCCTCTCTCTCTGATCCCTCTCTCTCTGTCCTCCTCTCTCTGTCCCCCCTCTCTCTCTGACCGCCCTCTCACTGTCCCCCTCTCTCTGTCGGCCTTTCTCTGTCCCCCCACCTCTCTGTCCCCCCTCTCGCTGCCTCCCCGTCCCCCAGTCTCTGACCATCCCTCTCTCTGTCCGCCTGTCCACCCCTCTCTCTGTCCACCCCTCGCTCTGTCCCCCTCTCTCTGTCCCCCCCTCTCTGCCCCTCCTTTCTCTCTGTCCCTTTTCACTATCCCCCCATCCCCCTCTCTGTCCCCCTCTCTCTGTCCCCACTCTCTCTGTCTTCCTTTCTCTGTCTCCCCTCTCTCTCTCCCCCAATCTCTGTCCCCACTCTCTCTGTTAACCTCTCACTGTCCTCTTCTCTCTCAGTCCCTCTGTCTCTGTCCCCATTCTCTCTGTTCTCCTCTCTCTGTCCCCTTGTCTCTCTCTGTCCCTCCTCTCACTGTCCCCCGTCTCTCTGTCCACCGTCTCTCTGTCCCCCTCTCTCTGTCCCCACTCTCTCTGTCCCCCTCTCTCTGTCCCCATCTCTCTGTCCCCAATCTCTCTGTCCACCTCTCACTGTACACTTCTCTCTCTGTCCCTCCTCTCTCTGTCCCTCCTCTCTCTGTCCCCCCTTCTCTGCCCCACCCCGGCCTCCCCTCTCTGACCCCCCCTCTCTGTCCTCCCCCCCCGTCCCCACGCTCTCTGTCCCCGTGCTCTCTGTCGGCCATCTCTCTGCCCGCTGCCCTCTCTCTGTCCCCCCTCTCTCTGTCCCCCCTCTCTCTGCCCCTTCTCTCTCTGTCCCCCCTCTCTCTGTCCCCCCTCTCTCTGTCACCCATCTCTCTGCCCGCACATCTGTCCCCCTCTCTATGTGCCCCTCTCTCTATCCCCCCTCTCTCTCTGTCCACCTCTCTCTGTCCCCCTTTCTCTGTCACCCTTCTCTCTGTCACCCATCTCTCTGCCCCCACATCTGTCCCCCTCTCTCCGTTCCCCCTCTCTCTGTCACCCCTCTCTGTCCCCCTCTCTCTGTCCCCACTTTATATGTCCCCCCATCTCTCTGCCCCCCTCTCTCTGTCCCCCCCTCTCTGTCCCCCCTCTCTCTGTCCCCCACTCTCTGCGCCCGCTCTTTCTGTCTCCGTTCTCTCTGCCCCCCTCTCTGTCCCCCTCTCTTTCCCCACTCTCTCTGTATCTCCTCTCTCTGTCCACCACTCTCTGTCCCCCTCTCTCTATCCCCCCTCTCTGTTGCCCCTCTTTCTGTCTCCCCTCGCTTTGTCCCTCTCTCTATTCCTGCTCTCTCTCTCCTCCTCTCTCTGTCCCTTCTCTCTCAGTCCCTTCTGTCTCTGTCCCCCTCTCTCTTTCCACCTCTCTCTGTCCCCCTCTCTGTTCCCCCTCTCTGTCCCCCGTCTCTCTATCCCCCTCTCTATGTCCCTCTCTCTATTTCTCCCTCCCTATTTCCCCCTCTCTCTGCCCCATCTCTCTGCCCCCCTCTCTCTGCCCCCCTCACTCTGTCCCCCTCTATCTGTCCAGCTACTCTCTGACCCCCTCCTCTCTGTCCCCCGCTCTCTGTCCCCCCTCTGTCCCCTACTCTCCGCAACACTCCTCTGACCCCCCTCTCTGTCCCCCTCTCAATTTCCCCTCTCTATTTCCCCCTCTCACTGCCCCCTCTCTCTGCCCCCCTCACTCTGTCCCCCTCTATCTGTCCAGCTCCTCTCTGGCCCCCTCCTCTCTGTCCCCCGCTCTCTGTCCCCCTGCTCTCTGTCCCTCTTTCTCTCTGCCCCCCTTTCTATATCCCCATCTCTATGTTCCCGCGCACTATGTCCACCCTCTCTCTGTCCCCCTCTCTGTCCCTCCTCTCTCTGTCAATCTCTATCTGTCCCCTCTCTCTCTGCCCCCTCTCTGCACCCCTCTCTCTGTCCCCGTCTCTCTATCCCCATCTCTCTGTTCCCGCGCTCTCTGTCCCCCGTTTCTCTGTCCCCCTCTCTGTCTCTCCTCTCTATATCCCCCTCTCTCTGCCCCTCTCTCTGTCACTCTGTCTGCCCCACATCTCTGACCCTTCTTTCTGCCCCCTCTTTCTGCACCCTCTTTCTGCACCCTCTTTCTGTCCCCTCTTTCTGTCCCCTCTCTCTGACCCCCTCTCTCTGTCCGTACTCTCTCTGTCCCCTCCACTCTCTGTCCTCCCTCTCTATGTCCCCCGTCTCTCTGTCCCCGTCGCTCTGTCCCCCATCTCTCTGTCTCCCCACTCTCTGATCCACTCTCTCTGTCCCTGCGCTCTCTATCCCCCCTCTCTCTATCCCCCTCTCTCTTCTGCCCTCTCCCTGTCCCCCTCTGTGTCCCACTCTCTCTGTCCCCACCTCTCAGTCTCCCCTCTCAGCCCCCCGTCCTCACGTTTCTCTGCCCCCCTAAGTCTGTCCCCTCTCTCTCTGCCATCCCTCTCTCTGTGCCACCCGATCTCTGCCCCCTCGCTCTGTCCACCCTTCCTGGCCCACTGTCTCTCTGTCGCCTCTCTCTGTCCCCCTCTATTCCCCTCTCTCTGTCCCTCACTCTCTGTCCCTGTCTCCCTCTGCCCCCCTCTCTCTGTCCCCACTCTCTCTGTCCCCCTCTCTCTCTGTCCACCTCACTCTCTGTCCACCTCTCTCTCCGTCCCACTCTCTCTGTCCCCACTCTCTCTGTCCCCACTCTGTCTGTCCCCCTCTCACTCTCCGCCTCTCTCTGTCCCTTCTCTCTCTGTCCCCCCTCTCCCTGACCCCCCTCTCTCTGTCCACCTCTCTCTCTGTCCATATCTCTCTGCACCCCCTCTCTGCACTCTCTCTGCCCGCCCTCTCTCTGCCCGCCCTCTCTCTCCCCACCCCCTCTCTCTGCCTCCCCTCTCTCTGACTCCCTCTCTCTGACCCCCCCTCTCTGCCCCCTCCCTCTGCACTCCCTCTCACTGCCCCCTCTCTCTGCCCCCTCTCACTGCTCCCTTCTCTCTGCCACCCCTCTCTCTGCCTCCCTCTCTCTGACACCCCTCTCTTCCCCCCTCTCTCTGCACTCCCTCTCACTGCCCCCTCTCTGTGCCCCCCTCTCTCTGTCTCCCCATCTCTCCGCCCCTCTCTCTGTGACCCTCTCTCTTCCCCCTACCTGAAACCCTATCTCTGCCCCCGATGACCTCCTCTCATTGTCACTCATCTCTCTGTTCCCCCCTCTCTCTGTTCCCCTCTCTCTGTCCCCCTCTTTATGTCCCCCTCTCTCTGTCCCCCCGTCCCCACTCTCTCTGTCCCTCCTCTCTCTTTCCCTCCTCTCTCTGTCCCACTCTCTCTGTCCCCACTCTCTCTGTCCCCTCTCTCTGGTCCTGCTCTCTCGGTCCGCCCTCTCTCTGTCCCCCTTCTCTCTTTACCCCCCTCTCTGTCCCCACTCTCTCTGTCCCTACTCTCTCTGTCCCCCATCTCTCTGTACCCACTCTCTCTGCCCCCCTCTCTCTGTCACCACTCTCTCTGTACCCCTCCATCTGTCCCGCTCTCTGTCCCCCTTCTCTCTCAACCCCCTCTCTCTGTGCCCACTCTCTCTGTCCCCCCTCTCTCAGTCCCTCTCTCTCTGTCCATCGCCCACTGCCCCACTCACTCTTTGGCCCTGTCCCTCAGTCCCCGTTTCTCTGTACCCTGTCTCTCTGTCCCCCCTCTCTCTGTCCCCCCACACTCTGCCCCGCTCTCTCTGTCCACCTTTTTCTGTCCCACTAAGTCTGTCCCCTTCTCTCTGTCACCCTCTCTCTATCCCCCACTCTCTCTGTTCCCATCTCTCTGTCCCCATCTCTGTGTTCTCCTCTCGCTGTGCCCCCTCTCTCTGTCCCCAATCTCTCTGTCCCCAATCTCTCTGCCCCCCCTTCCCCCCTCTCTGTCCCCCCGACCCCCACTCACTGTCCCCCCCTCTGTCCCCCCCTCTGTCCCCCCCCTCTCTCTTCAGCCCCGCTCTGTCCCCCCTCTCTCTGTACCCCCTCTCTCTCCCCCCTCTCTCTCCCTCCCACTCTCTCCCCCTCTCTCTGTTCCCCTCTCTCTGTCCCCCCTGTGTCTGTCCCCCTCTCTCTCTGTTCCCCCTCTCTCTGTCGCTCTCTGTCCCTTTCTCTCTGTCCCCCCTCTCTGTCCCCCACTCTCTCTGACCACACCTCTCTGTCCCCTTCTCTCTGTCCCCCTCTCGCTGTCCCCTTCTCGCAGTCCCCCACTCTCTGACCCCCTCTCTCTGACACGCTCACTCTGACCCCCCTCTCTCTGTCTCCCTATCTCTGCTCCTCCTCTCTCTCTGTCCCCCTTTCACTCTCCCCATCCCCCCTCTCGCTGTCCCACTCTCTTTGCACCCCTCTCTCTGTCCCCCAGTTTCTGACCATTCCTCCCTCTGTCCGCCCGTCCACCCCCTCTCTGTCCACCCCTCACTCTGCCCCCCTCTCGCTGTCCCTCTTTCACTGTCCCTCTCTCTCTGACCCCTCTCTCTGACCCGCTCACTCTGACACCCCACTCTCTCTCTGTCCACCCTTGCTCTGTCCCCATCTCTACGTCCCGCTATCTCTGCTCCTCTTCTCTCTCTGTCCCCCTTTCACCATTCCCCTCTCTGTCCAACCCCCCGCTGTCCCCCCCACTGTCCACCTCTCTCTTCCCCCTCTCACTCTGCCCCATTCTCTCTGTCCCCCTCTCTCTGCCCCGCTCTTTCTGCCCCCTCTCTCTGCCCCCTCTCTCTGCCTCCCTCTCTATCTGTCACCCCTGTCTCTGTCAGCCTTCTCTCTGTCACCCCTCTCTCTGTCACCCTCCTCTCTATCCCCTCCTCTCTATCCCCTCCTCACTGTCCCCCACTCTCTGTCCCACCTATCTCTGCTCGTCCTCTCTCTCTCTGTCCCCCTTTCTCTTTCCCTCCCTCTCTGGCCCCCTCTCGCTGTCCCACTATCTCTGCCCCCCTCTCTCTGTCCCCCAATCTCTGACCATCCTCTCTCTGTCCGCCCGTCCACCCCCTCTCTGTCCACCCCTCGCTCTGTTCCCTCCTCTCTCGGTCTCCCTATCCCTGCTCCTCCTCTCTCTACCCCCCTCTCTCTGTCTCCCCTCTCTCTGTCCCCTCCTCTCTGTCCCCTCCTCACTGTCCACCACTCTCTGTCCCCCTCTCTCTGTCCCCCTCTCTCTGTCCCGCTCTCTCTGTCCCTCTCTCTCTGACCCCCCTCTCTCTGACTTCTCTCTCTGCCCCCCTCTCTGACCCCTCTCTCTCTGACCCCTCTCTCTCTCTCCCCCTCTCTCTCCCCCCTCTCTCTGACCATCCTCTCACTGTCCCCATCTCTCTGCCTGCCTTTCTCTGTCCCCCCTCTCTCTGTGCCCCCTCTCGCTACCGCCCCGTCCCCCAGCCTCTGACCATCCCTCTCTCTGTCCGCCCGTCCACCCCCTCTCTGTCCACCACTCGCTCCGTCCCTCTCTCTCTGTCCCCCCTCTCTGCCCCTCCTTTCTCACTGTCCCTTTTCACTATGCCCCCCATCCCCCTCTCTGTCCCCCGCGCTCTGTCCCCCACTCTCTCTGACCACACTTCACTGTCCCCTTCTCTCTGTCCCCTCTTACCGTCCCCTTCTCGCTGTCCACCACTCTCTGACCCACTCTCTCTGACCCACTCACTCTGACCCCCCCTCTGTCCCCATCTCTGCTCCTCCTCTCTCTCTGTCCCCCTTTCACTCTCCCCATCCCCCCTCTCGCTGTCCCACTCTCTTTGCCCCCCTCTCTCTGTTCCCCAGTTTCTGACCATTCCTCCCTCTGTCCGCCCGTCCACCCCCTCTCTGTCCACCCCTCATTCTGCCCCCTTCTCGCTGTCCCTCTTTCACTGTCCCTCTCTCTCTGACCCCCTATCTCTGACCCGCTCACTCTGACACCCCACTCTCTCTGTCCACCCCTTGCTTTGTCCCCATCTCTATGTCCCGCTATATCTGCTCCTCTTCTCTCTCTGTCCCCCTTTCACCATTCCCCTCACTGTCCCCCCCCTCGCTGTCCCCCCCACTGTCCACCTCTCTCTGCCCACCTCACTCTGCCCCATTCTCTCTGTCCCCCTCTCTCTGCCCCTCTCTCTCTGCCCCCTCTCTCTGTCACCCCTCTCTCTGTCACCCTCCTCTCTGTCCCCTCCTCTCAATCCCCTCCTCTCTATCCCCTCTTCACTGTTCCCCACTCTCTGTCCCCCTATCTCTGCTCGTCCTCTCTCTCTGTCCCCCTTTCTCTTCCCCCCGCCTGACCCCCTCTCGCTGTCCTACTGTCTCTGCCCCCCCTCCCTCTGTCCCCCAGTCTCTGACCATCCTCTCTCTGTCCGCCCGTCCAGCCCCTCTCTGTCCACCCCTCGCTCTGTTCCCCCCTCTCTCGGTCTCCCTATCTCTGCTCCTCCTCTCTCTGCCCCCCTCTCTCTGTCCCCCACTCTCTGTCCCCTGTCTCTCTGCCCATCTCTCTCTGTCCCCACTCTCTCTGTTCTCCTCTCTCTGTTCCCTTCTCTCTCTGTCCCTCCTCTCACTGTCCACCTCTCACTGTCCACTTCTCTCTCTGTCTCCCCTCTCTCTCTCCCCCGTCTCTCTGTCCCCCTCTCTGTCCCCACCTCTCTGTCCTCCCCCACCGTCCCCACGCTCTCTGTCCCCGTGCTCTCTGTCGGCCATCTCTCTGCCCTCTCCCTGTCTCCCTCTCTTTGTCCCCCCTTTCTCTGTCCCCCCCCCCCACCCCGGTCTCCCCCCCGTCCCCGCTCTCTCTGTCCCTGCTCTCTCTATCGGCCATCACTCTGCCCTCTCTCCGTCCCCCCTCTCTCTGTCCCCCTCACTCTGTCCCCCCTCTCTGTGACACTCTCTCTGCCCCCCGCTCTGTCCCCCTCTCTCTGCCCCCCTCTCTCTCTCTCCCCCCTCTCTCTGTCCCCCCTCTCTCTGTCACCCATCTCTCTGCCCCCACATCTGTCCCCCTCTCTATGTGCCCCTCTCTCTGTCACCCATCTGTCTGCCTCCACATCTGTCCAAACTCTCTCTGCCCCTCCTCTCTCTGTCCCCCCTCTCTGTCGCCCATCTTTCTGTCTCCCCTCTCTTTGTCCCTCTCTCTATTCCTGCTCTCTCTCTCCTCCTCTCTCTGTCCCTTCTCTCGCAGTCTCTTCTCTCTCTGTCTCCCTCTCTGTACCCCTATCTCTGTCCCCCGTCTCTCTATCCCCATCTCTCTGTTCCCGCGCTCTCTGTGCCCCGTTTCTCTGTCCCACTCTCTGTCTCTCCTCTATATATCCACCTCTCTCTGCCCCTCTCTGTGCCCCTCTGTCTACCCCACATCTCTGACCCATCTTTCTGTCCCTTCTTTCTGCCCCCTCTTTCTGCACCCTCTTTCTATCCCCTCTTTCTGTCCCCACTGTCTGTCCCCCGCCTCTCTGACACCGTCTCTCTGACCCCCGTCTCTCTGTCTCCCCACTCTCTGTCCCCACTCTCTCTGCCCCCACTCTCTCTGTCCCTGTCTCACTCAGTCCCTCATCTCTCTACCCCCCCTCGCTCTGCCCGCCTCTCTTTGCCCGCGCTCTCTCTGCCCCCCTCTCTCGGCCAACCCTCTCTCTGCCTCCCTCTCTCTGCCCCTTCTCTCTGCCCTCCATCTCTCTGCCCTCCCTCTCACTGCCCTCCTCTCTCTGTCCCCCTCTCTCCGCCCCTCTCTCTGTGACCCTCTCTCTGCCCCCTCCCTGAAACACTCTCTCTGCCCCCATGACCTCCTCTCTTTGTCACTCATCTCTCTGTTCCCCCCCTCTCTCTGTTCCCCTCTCCCTGTTCCCTTCTTTATGTCCCCTCTCTCTGTCCCCACTCACTCTGTCCCCACTCTCTCTGTCCCTCTTCTCTCTGTCCCCCTCTCTCTATCCCCCTCTTTCTGTCCAATTCTCTCTGTCCCCCCCTCTGTCCCCCCTCTCTCTGTCCCCATCTTTCTGTCCCCCTCTCTCTGTCCCCCTCTCTCTATCCGCCCTCTCTCTGCCCCACTTCTCTCTTCCCCCCCCTCTGTCCCCACTCTCTCTGTCCCCCCTCTCCCTGTCCCACTCTCTCTGTCCCCACTCTCTCTGTCCCCCATCTCTCTGTCCCCCATCTCTCTGTTCCCACTCTCTCTGTCCCCCCTCTCTCTGTCCCCACTCTCTCTGTCCCCCTCCATCTGTCCCCCTCTCTGTCCCCCTTCTCTCTCTAACCCCTCTCTCTGTGCCCACTCTCTCTGTCGCCCCTCCCCCTGTCCCCACTCTCTCTGTCCCTACTCTCTCTGTCCCCCTTCTCTCTCTACCCCCCTCTCTGTCCCCACTCTCTCTGTCGCCCCTCCCCCTGTCCCCACTCTCTCTGTCCCTACTCTCTCTGTCCCCATCTCTCTGTCCCCATCTCACTGTACCCACTCTCTCTGCCCCCTCTCTCTTCCCCCACTCTCTCTGCCCCCCTCCATCTGTCCCCCTCTCTGTCCCCTTCTCTCTCTACCCCCTCTCTCTTTGCCCACTCTCTCTGTCCCCTCTCAGTCTGTCCCCCACTCTCTGTCCATCGCTCACTGCCCCACTCTCTCTTTGGCCCTGTCCTTCTGTCCCCGTCTGTCTGTACCCTGTCTCTCTGTCCCCCCTCTCTCTGCCCCCTCTCTCTGTCCACCTCTTTCTGTCCCACTAAGTCTGTCTCTCTATCCCCCACTCTCTCTGTTCCCATCTCTCTGTCCCCATCTCTCTGTTCTCCTCTCTCTTTGCCCCCTCTCTCTGTTCCCTATCTCCCTGTCCCCAATCTCTCTGTCCCCCCATCTCATTCCCCCCTCTCTGTCCCCCCTGACCCCCCCCTCACTGTCCCCCCTCTCTGACCCCCCTCTCTGTTCCCCCCCTCTCTGCCCACCCTCTCTCTCTCCCCTCTCTCTCCCCCTGTTTCTGTTCCCCTCTCTCTGTCTCCCACTGTCTGTCCCCCTCTCTCTGTCCCCCCTCTCTCTATCGCTCTCTGTCCCTTTCTCTCTGTCCCCCCTCTCTGTCCCCCACTCTCTCTGACCACACCTCTCTGTCCCCTTCTCTCTGCCCCCCTCTCTCTGTCCCCTGCTCTCTGTCCCCCTGTCTCTGACTCCCTCTCTCTGACCCCCTCTCTCTGTCCCGCTTATTCTGTCCCCCTCTCGCTGTCCCCCTCTCGCTGTCCCGCACTCTCTGACCCCCTCTTTCTGACCCTGGCACTCTGACCCCGCTCTCTCTGTCCCCCTATCTCTGCTCCTCCTCTCTCTCTGTCCCACTTTCACTCTCCCCCATCCCCCCTCTCGCTGTCCCACTCTCTTTGCCCCCCTCTCTCTGTCCCCCCAGTTTCTGATCATTCCTCCCTCTGTCCGCCTGTCCACCCCCTCTCTGTCCACCCCTCACTCTGCATCCTCTCGCTGTCCCCCTCTCGCTGTCCCCCTCTCTCAACCCCCTTTCTCTGACCCCCTCACTCTGACATCCCACTCTCTCTCTCTATCCACCCCTCGCTCTGTCCCCCTCTCGATGTCCTGCTATCCCTGCTCCTCCTCTCTCTCTGTCCCCCTTTCACCATCCCCTCTCTGTCCCCCCCTCTCGCTGACCCCCCCACCGTCCACCTCTCCCTACCCATTCTCTCTGTCCCCCTCTGTCTGCCCCCCTCTCTCTGACCCTCCTCTCTCTGACCAACCTCTCACTGCCCCCTCTCTCTGTCGGCCTTTCTCTGCCCCCGTGCTCTCTGTTCCCCCTCTCGCTGCCGCCCATCCACCCCCTCTCTGTACCCCCTCTCTCTGTCCCCCTATCTCTGCCCCTCCTTTCTCTCTGTCCCCCTTTATCTATCCCCACCATCGCCCCTCTCTATCCCCCGCTCTCTGTCGCCCCTCTGTCCGTCCCCTCTCTCTTTGTCCCTCTTTCTATTCCTGCTCTCTCTGTCGTCCTCTCTCTGTCCCCCCACTCTCTGTGCCCCTCTCTCTGTCCCCCTCTTTGTCCCCACTCTCTCTGTCCTCCTCTCTCTGCTCCCCCCGCTCTCTGTCCCTCTCTCTCTGTCCCCACTCTCTCTGTCCACCTCTCACTGTCCCCTTCTCTCTCTGCCCCCCTCTCACTCCCCACTCTCTCTGTCCTCCTCTCTCTGTCCCCCCGTCTCTCTGTTCCCCCACTCTCTGTCCCTCTCTCTCTGTCCCCACTCTCTCTGTCCACTTCTCACTGTCCCCTTCTCTCTCTGTCCCTCCTCACAATCCCCCCTCTCTCTGTCCCCCGTCTCTCTGTCCCGTGTCTCTCTGACCCCATCTCTCTGTTCCCGCGCTCTCTGTCCCACAATTCTCTGTCCCCTTCTCTGCCCCCTCTCTTCTGTCCCCCTCTCTTTGCCCCCCCCCCCCCCCCCCGTCTCTGTCCCCACTCTCTCTGTCCACTCTCTCTGTCGGCCATCTCTCTGCCGTCTCTCTGTCCCCCCCTCTCTCTGTTCCCCCCGTGACTCTATCTCTGTGCCCCTCTCCCTGTTCCCTCTCTCTCTGACCTCCCTCTGCCTCCCCTCTTTCTGTCCCCCTCTTTCTGTCCCCCTCCCTCTGTCCCCCCTCTCTCTGTACCCCACCCGTGACTCTCTCTGCGCCTCTCTCTCTCTGTTCCCCCTCTCTCTGGCCTCCCTCTGCCTCCCCTCTTTCTGTCCCCTCTTTCTGTCCCACTCTCTCTGTCCCCCCTCTCTCTGTCCCCCTCTCTCTGTTCCCCCCTCTCTGTCAGCCATCTCTCTGCCCCCACATCTGTTCCCCTCTCTCTGTCCCCACTTTATATGTCCCCCCTCTCTAGGTGCCGCTCTCTCTGCCCCCCTGTCTCTCTGTCCCCCTCTCTCTGTTCCCATCCACACTCTGTCCCCCCTGTCCCCCCTCTCTGTCCCCCCCTCTCTCTGTCCACGCGCTCTCTGTCCCCCTCTCTCTTACCCCCTCTCTCTTTCTCTGTGACCTTCTCTCTGTGCCCCTCTCTGTGCCCCCTCTCTTTCTCCCCACTCCCTCTGCCTCCCTCTCTCTGTGACCCTCTCACTGTGACCCTCTCTCTGTGACCCTCCCTTTGTTCCCTCTCTCTCTGCCCCTCATGACCCCCTCTCTCTGTCCCTCATCTCTCTTTCGCCTCTCTCTGTGCCCCCCTCTCTGTACCTACTCTCCCTGTCCACCTCTCACTGTCCCCTTCTCGCTCTGCCCCACTCACTCTGACCGCTCTCTCTGCCCCTCTAGCTCTGATCCCCTCTCTCTGTCTATCTCTCACTGCCCCCTCCCTCTGTCCCCGTGTCTCTCTGTACCCTGTCTATCTGTGCCCCATCCCTCTGTTCCCATCTCTCTGTTCCCATCTCGCTGGTACCATCTCTCTGTCCCCTCTCTCTGCCCCCTCTCTCTCTGCCCCCTTCTCTCTGTTGCCCTCTCTCTGTTGCCCCTCTCTCGCTCCCCCCCTCTCTGTACCCCCTTCCTCACTTCCCCCTCTCCTCTGTCCCGCTCTCTCTGTCCTCACTCTCTCTGTCCCCCTCCCTCCATCCCCCGTCGCTCTGTACCCTGTCTCTCTCGTCCTATCTCTCTGTTCCCATGCTCTCTGTCCTCCTCTCTCTGTCCCCTCTCTCTGTCCCCACTCTCTCTGTTCCAACTCTCTCTGTCCACCTCTCTCTCTCTGTCCACCTCTCTCGCTGTCCCCACTCTCTCTGTTCCCACTCTCTCTGTCCACCTCTCTCTCTCTGTCCACCTCTCTTTCTCTGCTCCCCTCTCTCTCTGCCCCCCTCTCTCTCTGCTGCCCCCCTTTCGGCACCCCTCTCTCTGCCCCCGCCCCCCCATCTCTGTACCCCCATCCCTCTGTTCCCATTGCTCTGTTCCCACGCTCTCTGTCCCTCCCCTCTCTGTCCCCACCCCTCTGTCCCCCTCTCTCTGCCCCCCTCTCTCTCTGCCCCCTTCGCTCTGTACCCCATCTCTCTCTGTACCCCGTCTCTCTGTTCCCATCTCTCTGTTCCCACGCTCTCTGTCCCCCCTCTCTGATCCCACCCTCCCTGTCCCCCTCCCTCTGTCCCCCTCTCTCTGTCCCCCCTCTCCATGCCCCTTTCTCTGTCCCTTCTCTCTCTGTACCCCCTCTCTCTGTCCCCCTCTCTCTGAACCCCCTCCCTGTGTTCCCCCTCCCTCTGTCCCCCTCCCTCTGTCCCCCCTCCCAATTTCCCCCCTGTCTCTGTCCCCACTCACTCTGAAACCCAAGTCTCTCACCCCATCTGTCCCCCTCTCTCTGTGCCCCGCTCTCTCTCTCCCCCTGTCTCTGCCCCCTCTCTCTGTCCCCACTTTCTCTGTCCCCCTCTGTATGTGACCTTCTCTCTGTGCCCCCTCTCTCTGCCCCCCATGACCCCCTCTCTCTGTCCCCCAACTCTCTTCCCCCCCCCTCTGTCCCCCACTCTCTCTTTCCCAACTCTCTCTGTTCCCCCTCTTTCTGGCCCCACTCGCTCTGTTACCCATTTCTTTGCCCCCCATCTGTCCCCCTCTCTCTGTCCCCTTCTCTCTGTCCCGCTCTCTCTGTCCCCACTTTCTCTGTGACCTTCTCTCTGTGCCCGTCTCTGTGCCCCTCTCTCTGTCCCCACCCCTCTCTGTAACCCTCACTCTGTTACCCCTCTCCCTGCCCACCATGACCCCCTCTGTCTGTCTCCCCTCTCTCTGTCTGCCGTCTCTCTGATCCCCCCTCAGTCCCCCCTCTCTCTTTGCCCCTCTCTCTGTCCCTACCCTGAAACCCTCTCTCTGCCCTTCTATGACCCCCTCTCTATGTCCCTCATCTCTCTGTACCCCCTCTCTGTGCCCCCTCTCTCTGTCCCCCCTCTCTGTCCCCCTGTCTCTGTCCCCACTCTCACTGTCTACCTCTCACTGTCCCCCCTCTCGCTGTCCCCCTCGCTGTCCCCCCTCTCTGTCCCCCCTACTCTCTGTCCCCCCTCCTCTCTGTCCCCGTGTCTCTGTCCCACTCTCTCTGTCCCCCCTATCTGTCCCCCCATCTGTCCCCCCCCTCTGTCCCCTTCTCTGTTCCCCCCTCTGTCCCCCTCACTGTCTCCCCTCTCTCTGTCCCCGACTTTCTGTCCCCCCCCCCCTCTGTCCCCGCCTCTCTGTCCCGCCTCTCTGTTCCCCCCTTCTCTGTCCGCCCTCTCACTGCTCCCCCCTTTGCCCCCCCGCACCCCCCTCGGTTCCCCCACTCACGGTCCACCCTCTCACAGTCCCCCCTCTCTCTGTCGCCCCTCTCTCTGTCGCCCACACACGGGTCCCCCCTCTCACGGTCCCCCCTCTCTCTGTCCCCAGTCTCTCTGCCCCCCCTCTGTCCTTTTCTCTCTGTCCCCATCTCTGTCCCCTCTCTCTGTCCACGATCTGTCTTTCCCCCCTCTCTGTCTCCCTCACTCTGTCTCCCTGAACACCTCTCTCTGCCCCCCCCGTCCCGCTCTCTCTGTCCACACTCAGTGTCCCATGCTCACTTTTCCCTTCTCTCTCCCTGCCCCCCTCTCTCTGCCCCCCTCCCTCTGGCCCCCTCTCTCTCTGCCCCCTCTCTCTGTCCCCACTCTCTCTGCTCCCCACTCTCTGTCCCCTGTCTCTCTGCCTCCCTCTCTCTGCCCCTCTCTCTCTCCCACTCCTCTCTGTCCCCCTCCTCTCTGTCCTTCTCTCTCTGTCCACCCCTCGCTCCGTCCCCCTCTCTCTGAACTCCCTCGCTCTGACCCGCTCTCCATGAACCTCTCTCTCTGCCCCCCTATGACCCCCCTCTCTCTCTGTGCCCCCCTGTCTCTGCCCCCCCTCACTCTGTCCTCACACTCTGTCCCCACTCTCAGTCCCCGCTCTCGGTCCCCCCCACTTTCTATCCCACCTCCCTCTGTACCCCTCTCTCGGTCCCCCTTCTCGCTGTTCCCCTTCTCGCTGCACCCCCCTCTTGCTGTCCCCCCCTCACTGTCCCCCAATCTCGCTGCCCCCCTTTCTCTATCCCCCCTCCTCTCTGTCCACCCCTCTCTCTCCCCCATTCTCTGTCCCCCTCTCACTGTCCCCCTCTCTGCTCCCCCGTACCCGCTGTCTCTGCCCCCCCTCTCTCTGTGCCCCCTCTCTCTACCACCCCCCTCGCTCTGTCACCCCTCTCTCTGCCCCCTCTCTCTGTCCCCCCCTCTCTGTGCCCCGCTCTCTGCCACGCCTCTCTGTCCCCTGTTCTCTGTCCCCCTCCAACTGTCTCCCCCTCTCTGCTCCCCCGTACCCCCTCTCTCTGTCGCCCCTCTCACTGTTCCGCTCTCTCTGCCCCACTCGCTCTGTCCCCCCTCTCTATGTCCCCCTCTCTCTGACACTCCTCTCTCTCTGCCCCCTCCTCTCTCTCTGTTCCCCCCTTTCTCTCTCCCTCTCCTCTCTGTCCCCCCATCTCTCTGTCAGCCCTCTCTCTATTGCCCCCGCTCTCTGTCCCCCAACTCTCTGCACCCTCTCTCTCTGTCCACCCTGTCCCTGTTCCCGCGCTGTCTGTCCCCTTCTCTCTGCCCCCTCTGTCTGTCCACCCTCTGTCTGTCCACCCTCTCCCTGTTCACCCCCTCCTCTGACCCCACTCTCTCTGACCCCACTCTCTCTGTACCCCCTCTCTGTCCCCCTCTCTCTGTCCCCTTCTCTCTGTTCCCCCCCCCCCACTCTCTCTGACCCCCACTCTCTCTGTCCCCTCCTCTCTGTCCCCCTCTCTCTGTCCCCTTCTCTCTGTCCCCCCTCTCTCTCTGTCCCCCCCTCTCTCTGTCCCCCTCTCTCTGTACCCCCTCTCTGTCCCCCCGTCCCCCTCTTCTCTGTCCCCCCTCTGTCCCCTCCCTCTCTGTTCCGCTCTCTCTGTCCCCCCCACTCTCTCTGTCCCCACCTCTCTGTCCCCCATCCCCCATCTCTGTATATCCCTCTCTGTCCCCCTCTCTGTCCCCCTCTTCTCTGCCCCCCTCTGTCCCTTCCCTCTCGGTCTCCCCCTCTGTCCCCCTTCTCACTTTCCCCCCCGTCTGTACCCCCTCTCTCTGTCCGCCCTCTGTCTGTTTCCGCGCTCTCTGCCCCCCTCTCTGCCCCACTCTCTCTGACCCCACTCCCTCTGACCACCCTCTCTGACCCCACTCTCTCTGACCCCACTCTCTCTGCACCCCCCTTGCTCTGCTCCCCCTCTCTGTCCCCCCTCTCTCTATCCCCCCATGTCTCTGTATCCCGTGTCTCTGTACCCCTGTCTCTGTCCCCCTGTCTCTGTCCCCCCTCGTTCTGTCACTCCTTGCTCTCTGCGCCCTCTCTCTCTGCCCCGTCTCTCTCTGCCCACTCTCTCTGCACCCCCCTCTCTCTGCCCCCTCTCTCTGTCCCCCTATCTGTGTCCCAATTCTCTGTCCACCTCTCTCTGTCCCTCTCTCTCTTCCCCCTTTTCTCTGTCCCTCTCCTCTCTGTCCACCGCTCGCTCCGTCTCCATCCCAAGTCCCCCGCTATCTGTCCCCGTCTCTCTGTCCCCTCCCTCTCTGTACCCCCCCTCAGTCCCCCTTTCTCTGTCACCCCTCTCTCTGTCCCCCATTCTCTGTCCCCCCTCTTTGTTCCCCTCTCTCTATCCCCCCTCTGCCCCCCACTGTCCCGCCTCTCACCGTCACCGCTCTCTATGTCCCTATCTCTCTGTCCCCCCTCCCTTTTCCCCTCTCTGTTCTTCCCCTCTGTCCCCCCTCTCAATGTCTACCCTGTCTCTGTCCAAAATTCTCTGTCCCCCCACTCTCTGTACACCTCTCTGTCCCGCCTATTTGTTCCCCGACTCACTGTACCACTTTCTCTGTCCCCCCCTCACTGTCCCCCTCTCTCCGCCACCCGGTCCCCTCTCTCTGTCGACCCTCTCTCTGTACCCTACTCTCTGTCCCCCTTCTCTCTGTTCCCCCTCTCTCTATCCCTCTCTCTCTGTCCCCCTCTCTCTATCCCCCTTCGCACTGTTCCCCGTCTCTCTATCCCCCCTCTCTCTGTGCCGCGCTCTCTGCCCCCCGTCCGTCTCTCTCTGACCCCCATCTCTCTGTCAGCCCTCTCTCTCTATCCCCCCTCTCTCTGTTCCTCTCTCTCTGCGCCCCCCTCCCTCTCTCTCTGTCCCCCATCTCTCTTTCCCCCAACTCTGCACCCCCTCTCTCTGTTCACGCGCTGTCTGTCCCATAGAACATATAACATAGAAGAATACAGCGCCGTACAGGCCCTTTGGCCCTCGATGTTGCACCGATGCAAGCCCACCTAACCTACATTAGCCCACTATCCTCCATATGCCTATCCAATGACCGTTTAAATGCCCATAAAGAGGGAGAGTCCACCACTGCTACTGGCAAGGCATTCCATGAACTCACGAGTCGCTGAGTAAAGAATCTAACCCTAACATCTGTCCTATACCTACCATCCCTTAATTTAAAGCTATGCCCCCTCGTAATAGCTGACTCCATACATGGAAAAAGGTTCTCATGGTCAACCCTATCTAAACCCCTAATCATCTTGTACCCTAATCATCTTGTCCCCTTCTCTCTGCCCCCTCTCTCTGTCCCCCTCTGTCTGTCCACCCTCTCCCTGTCCACCCTCTCCCTGTCCACCCTCTCTCTGACCCCACTCTCTCTGACCCACTCTCTGTGTTCCCCCTCTCTCTGTCCCCCTCTCTTTGTCCCCCACTCTCGGACCCCACTCTCTCTGACCCCACTCTCTCTGACCACTCTCTCTCTATCCCCCTCTCTCTGTCCCCCGCTCTCTGACCCCCATTCTCTGACACCTTCTCTCTAACCCCCCTCTCTCTGACCCCTGTCTCTGTCCCTACCTCTTTGTCCCCCACCTCTCTGTCCCCCCACTCTCTGTTCCCCACCTGTCCCCCTCTTCTCTGTACCCCTCTGTCCCCTCCCTCTCTGTCCCCCCTCTCACTGTCCCCCTCTCTCGGACCCCACTCTCTCTGTCGCCCTCTCTCTGTCCCCACTCTCTGACCCCCCTCTCTCTAACCCCCCTCTCTCTGACCCCTCTTTCTGTCCCTACCTCTTTGTCCCCCACCTCTCTATCCCCTCTCTCTATACCCCCCTCTCTGTTCCCCCTTCTGTCCCCTTCTCTCTGTCCCCCCTCTCACTGTCCCCCTTCTTTCTGTCCCCGTCTCTCTATCCTCCTCTCTCTGTCCCCCTCTCTCTCTGTCTAACCTCTCTCTCTGCCCCACTCTCTCTGCCCCCCTCTCTCTGAACCCCTCTCTCTGTCCACCCTCTCTGTGTTCCGCTCTCTCTGTCCGCCCTCGCTCTGTCCCCCACTCGCTCTATCCCCCCCTCGCTCTGTGCCCCCCTCGCTCTGTGCCCCCCTCGCTCTGTGCCCCACTCGCTCTGTCTCCCTCTCTCTCTGTCCCCTCCTCTCTCTGTCCCCCCTCTCTCTCTGGCCCCTCTCTCTCTGCCCCCCCTCTCTCTGACCCCCTCTTTGTTCCCCTCTCTCTATCCCCCCTCTGCCCCCCACTGTCCCGCCTCTCACCCTCACCCCTCTCTCTGTCCACCCTCTCTCTGCCCCCCTCTCTCTGACCCCACTCTCTCTGGCTCCCTCTGTCTGACCACCCTCTCTCTGTCCACCTTCTCTCTGTGCCCCCCTCGCTCTGTCCCACCTCTCTCTGTCCCCCCTCGCTCTGTTCCCCCTCTCTCTGTCCCCCCTCTCTCTTTCCCCCCTCGCTCTGTCCCCCCCTCGCTCTGTGCCCCCCTCGCTCTGTGCCCCCCTCGCTCTGTACCCCCATCTCTCTGTCCCCCCTCTCTGTTCCCCCCCTCTCTCTGACCCCCCTCTCTCTGACCCCCTCTTTCTGTCCCCCCTCGCTCTGTCCCCCCCTCTTTCTGTCCCCCCTCGCTCTGTCCCCCCCCGCTCTGTCCCCCCCGCTCTGTCCCCCTCGCTCTGTCCCCCTCTCTCTGAACCCCCTCTCTCTGCCCCTTCTCTCTGTCCCTCTCTCTCTGTCCCCCACTCGCTCTGTCCCCCCCTCACTCTGTCCCCCCTCGCTCTGTGCCCACCTCGCTCTGTCCCCACTCTCTGTCCCCCTTCTCTCTGTCCCCCTTCTCTCGACCCCTTCCTCTCTGTCCCCCATCTCTCTGTCCCCTTCTCTCTGTCCCCCTTCTTTCTTTATCCCTCCCTCTCTGTACCCCTTCTCTCTGTCCCTCTATCTCTGTCCCCCCTCTCTCTGTGCCCCCTCTCTCAGTCCCCCTCTCTCGTTCTCCCCTCTCTCTTGCCCTCCCCTCTCTGGTACTCCTCTCTCTCGCCCTCCTCCTCTCTCGCACTCCCCTCTCTTAGACTTCCCTCTTACCCTGTCCCTCTCTCTCACGCTCCCCTCCCTACCGCCCCTGTCTCATCCTCCCCTCCCTCAACCTCTCCCCTCTCTCTCTCGCCCCTCCCGCTCCACCTCTCTCGCCCTCCACACCCTCCCTCTTACCTCTCTCGCACTCCACACTTTCCCCCACCTCTCTCGCACTCTCCCTCCCTCTCGCCCTTGCCTCCCTCTCCACCTCTCTCGCCCTCCCCCTCTCTTGCCTTCACCCTCACTTGTGCTCCCTCACCTTTCTCATCCTCTCCCTTCCTCTCACCCTCCCTTCCCACCCTTCGCTCGCCCTCCCCTGCCTCCATCCCCCTCTTGCCCTCCACCCTCTCCCTCCCCTCATTCGCCCTCGTCTCTCGCCCTCTCCCCTCCTCTCACCCTTGCTTCACTCCACTCTCTCACCCTCTCCCTCACTCTCGCCTCCCCTCCCTCTCCCCCTCTCTCACCCTCCCCTATCTCATCCTCCCCTCTCTCACCCCCACCCTTCTCTCGCCCTCCCCTCCCTCCCTACTCTCTCTTGCTCCCTCCCTCCCTCTCGCCCTCCCCTCCATCCCTCATCTCTCACGCCCTCCCTGCTGTCTCACCCTCCCTTCTCTCGCCCTCTCCTTCCCTCTCGCCCTCACATCCTTCACTCCCCTCTCTCGCCATCCCCCTCTCTCACACTCCCCCTCTCACCCTCACCCTTCTCTTGCCCTCCCCTCCCTCCCCTCTCTCGCCCTCCCCCTCATTCGCACTCTCCATCCCTCTCGCCTTCAACTCGCTCCCCCTCTCTTCTCCCACCATCCCCCCCTCTCGCACCTACCTCTCTCACCCTCCCCATTTCTTTCCCTCCCCCTTTCTCGCCCTCCTCCCTGTCTCGCCCTCCCCTCCCTTCCCTCTCCTCTCTCGGTCTCCCCTCTCTCGTCCTCCCCTCTCTCGCCCTACCGTCTATCACACTCCCCTCTCTCGCCCTCCTCTCTCTCACCCTCCTCCTCTCTCATGCTCCCCTCTCTCGCCCTCCCCTCCTTCCCTCCCCTACCCCGTCCTCCCCTCTCTCAACCTCTCCCCTCTCTTGCTCTTCCCACCCTCCCTCCCCTCTCTCGTCCTCTCCCTTCCACTCTCCGCCCTCTCTCCCCTCCCTCCCTCCCCTCTCTCCCATCCCCTCTCTCGCCCTCTCTCTCCCTCTCTCTCCCTCCCCTCCCTCCCTCCCCTCTCTCCCATCCCTTCTCTCGCCTTCTCCATCCCTCGAAATCTCCCTCCCCTCCCTCCCTCCTCTCCCTCCCGCTCTCTCGCCCTCCCCTCCCTCCCTCCCCTCTCCCCATCCCCTCTCTTGCCCTCTCCCTCCCTCTCTCTCTCCCTCCCACTCTCCCCTCTCTCGCGCTCCCCCTCTCTCCCATCCCCTCTGTCACCGTCTCCCTCCCTCCCTCCCCTCTCTCCCATCCCCTCTCTCACCCTCTCCCTCCCTCTCTCTCTCCCTCCCCTCCCTCCCTCCCCTCCCTCCCTCTCTCTCTCCCTCCCCTCCCTCCCATCCCTCCCTCTCTCTCTCCCTCCCTCTCTCCCTCCCTCCCCTCTCTCCCATCACCTCTCTCGCCCTCTCCCTCCCTCTCTCTCTCCCTCCCCTCCCTCCCTCCCCTCTCTCGCCATCCAGTATCTAAACCTATCTCTCCCTTGCCCCCTCTCTCTCTCCCCCCGCTCCTTCACTCTCGCTCCACCCTCTCACACTTGACCCCCTCAATCAGTGTCTCTCTCTGTCCCCACCTCCCTCTGTTTGTCTCTGACTGAATCTCTCTCCCTCCCTCCCTCTCTCTCAGTCACAATCTGTTTTCCTGGTCCTTCCCTCTTCCTCTGACCCAGAGACTGGGGGATGGGGGCGTGATTGGTCGTGAGGCTGCCTGTGGTGGATGGTGGGAGATGTGGGAGGTAGGAGAAGGGGATAATGGGGTATAGATGGAACTGCTGGAGGGAGGCAGAGACGGCAGGAGAGAGAGAGTGAGGGTGAGGGGAAAGGGAAGAGTGGAGGCAGGTGGAGAAACCGGGGTTGGGTGTGTGTGTGAGAGAGGGGGAGAGAGGGAGTGTGAAGAGGAGAGGTGGTGAGAAAGAGGGAGAGATTTGAGTAGAAAGTGGGGGGAAGATGAAATGAGGAGTGCAGGTTGGAGTGGGCGGACAGAGGGAGTTAAACCCAGCTCCTGAGCTCAGGGCGCGGTGCCCTCCAATCCCCTGAGGACCAGGACTTGGGGCTGAGTCTGTCTCTCTCCAGCTCAGATTCTCCAACACAAAGACACACAACAACATCGGTCACTCTGCTGCTCGGCACGCTTTAATCAACATTTTTATTGTTTACAAATGGAAGTGATGGATACAGTCAGTGGGATGGTGCCTTTTCTCACTGGCCCCTGAGTTGTGAGAAACATTGAAATGTTTCCCTTTAACCCCGCTGTGGGATAAGGATGGACAAACCAGCGCTACCCTCAGCCTATTACCATAGCGACAGGCTGCTCCATCGCTGAAACACTGAACTGAAATGAGAAAATGATGGTGTGATTAATGAGGGAATTTGATGGATGGATGGATTTGGGTGAAGGGATATTTCAGCACATTCTTCAGCTGCTGCCTGAACTTAGTCTGGGTCACGGCATAAATCGCGGTGTTTGTGCAGCAACTGAGGAGCTGCAGCATGAAGCCCAATTCCCGCACAAAATCATGGAGATACACAGAGTAATACCCAACATACCACATCCGGTACCATATAGAATATAACATTAACGTTGACCATAACAGGATGAAATTGGCCGAGATCACAAACAGTAAAATGATGGATTTTTTTCGGTTTCTCATTTCAGTGTCAGACTGAGCGTCCCCATTGGTGTGAGCGCGGAGTCTCCTGCGGGCTCTGCTGGTCACTAAAATGTGTCTGACGGTGAGAACATTGAGCAGCAGAATCAGGAGAAATGGGACCCCCGGGGTTAGAATCTGGTGGAGGAACTCGATTGTGACCCAGACACTGGAGAATCGAACAGCGAGTGTTACATCACAAAACCAGGGGTTGTTCTCCAGCCCATACCAAGCCGTGAGAATAAAATACCAGAAAATGTTTTTTAAACAGCTCAGCACAGTCACTGCTCCCAGAACCACAGCCGCCGTTTTCTCACTGCAATATTTACTTTTCAGCTTCTGGCAACAAATGGCCACAAACCGATCAAAGGTGAAAGTGACGGTGAACCAGACAGAGCAGTCAGTGGCTGCATAAAGCAGGACGGCGTGGATATTACACACGGGGACGGAGAACATCAGGAAATAAAACTGTTCCCAATAAACAATGGGAATGTGTCTCAGGATCAGGTCGAGGATAATGACCAGGAGATCCGCCGCTGCCATGGCCCCCAGGTAACGTCTGACACATGGAGACAATCCACAATCTTTATAAAGCAGGACGTAGATGGTCACTACGTTAACTGTGAGGAAGGAAAACAAACCCATTATCCATCAGCCTGGAGGCAAAGGGACCCGTTTGATCGGGGACCCAGTGAGATTTTCAAATGTGTCCCTGTATTCAGGGATTTATTAAAATAATTGGAGCTGGAATAACAAATGGGAAGGTCGGAATTACTGATAAAAATGGGACATAAACCACAAGAAAACCTCCCTCCCCAAACACACAGAGACACATCCATAAGGACAGATGGTTTCTAGAACATTCCCACATACTCGATCTCTCGAGAGCAGCCACAGGTCACTCCTTCCCAGTTCCTAATACGGAGGGTGGAAACGTTGCTGTCCTGAAGGATTCTCTCCCAGTTTCCTGAAGACAAACGGAGTTTGGGAATTCCTGTATTTTGGTCAAAATGGTGGTCGATCCTGTGTCGTGGAGAAATGTAATCGCAGGGAAAGCGTATTCACCCCTTTAACTGCCTGAAGGGCCTTCGGAACAGTGTCTCCTTCTCCCTGGAACGGGATCTCTTCCCTCGGGATCTTATCGTTTGTTCAATTCACTGACGTCCGGCCGTTCACAAACAATGTCAGGGACAGAACGTTCCGGGGAATGTCAGTTATAGAATGTTGACGACAGAACGTTCCGGGGAATGTCAGTTATAGAATGTTGATGACAGAACGTTCCGGGGAACTCCTTGACCTGTCCATGACCTTTCTCCCTTACCCACCCCACCACCATGATGTACTGTGCCTGGACACACTGTAACACTAATGGGGTGAGAGACGGAGGGTCCAATCACAGGAATGGGAACTAAAGGCATTGCCAGATCAACTGAAATGGTTAGATATACCACATTCTCAATCCACCTCACAGAACCAGCCCAGACACCATAAACCCAGAGGAGATATCTGTTCACTGTGGAACACTGTACAGACCAGGCCAGTGTACTATTCAGTACAACCCAGCAGTCTGTGCAGATTCATCCATTACACTGGTCAATACAATCCAGCAATCTGTCCAGAGTGGAACACTGCCCAGACCACAGCAGTGCATTGATCTATAAACCCAGACGAGATATCTGTCCTGGACGGGGAGCTGTGCAGAGCACAGCTGTGCATTGATCTATAAACCCGGACTAGATATCTGTCCAGGGCGGGGAGCTGTGCAGACCACAGCAGGGAATTGATCTCTAAACCCGGATTAGATATCTGTCCCACACCAGGAGCTGTGCAGACCACAGCAGTGCATTGATCTATAAACCCGGACTAGATAACTGTCCAGGACGGGGAGCTGTGCAACCACAGCAGTGTATTGATCTATAAACCCGGACTAGATATCTGTCCAGGGCGGGGAGCTGTGCAGACCACAGCAGTGCATTGATCTATAAACCCGGACTAGATATCTGTCCAGGACGGGGAGCTGTGCAGACCACAGCAGTGCATTGATCTATAAACCCGGACTAGATAACTGTCCAGGACGGGGAGCTGTGCAGACCACAGCAGTGCATTGATCTATAAACCCAGACTAGATATCTGTCCTGGACGGGGAGCTGTGCAGACCACAGCTGTGCATTGATCTATAAACCCGGACTAGATGACTGTCCAGGACGGGGAGCTGTGCAGACCACAGCAGGGAATTGATGTCTAAACCCGGATTAGATATCTGTCCCACACCAGGAGCTGTGCAGTCCACAGCAGTGCATTGATCTATAAACCCGGACTAGACATCTGTCCAGGACGGGGAGCTGTACAGACCACAGCAGTGTATTGATCTATAAACCCGGACTAGATATCTGTCCTGGACGGGGAGCTGTGCAGACCACAGCAGTGCATTGATCTATAAACCCAGACTAGATATCTGTCCAGGACGGGGAGCTGTGCAGACCACAGCAGGGCACAAATGTGTGAACCTGAAACAAATATCCATCCCGCATGGAGAGCTGCACAGACCACATCATTGCAGAATCTATAAACCTCAACCAGATAGTCTGACCAGCTCAGCGACCTGTGCAGTGATCACCCGTGAATTAATCTGTAACCCAGGAGCAGTTACCCTCCCAGCATGTAGGACTGTGTACCCCACCCCAGTGCATTGATCTGTAACCCAGGAGCAGTTACCCTCCCAGCATATAGGACTGTGTACCCCACCCCAGTGCATTGATCTGTAACCCAGGAGCAGTTACCCTCCCAGCATGTAGGACTGTGTACACTACCCCAGTACATTGATCTGTAACCCAGGAGCAGTTACCCTCCCAACATGTAGGACTGTGTACACCACCCCAGTGCATTGATCTGTAACCCAGGAGCAGTTACCCTCCCAGAATGTAGGACTGTGTACACCAGGAGCAGTTACCCTCCCAGCATGTAGGACTGTGTACACCACCCCAGTACATTTATCTGTAAACCAGGAGCAGTTACCCTCCCAGCATGTAGGACTGTGTACACTACCCCAGTGCATTGATCTGTAACCCAGGAGCAGTTACCCTCCCAGCATGTAGGACTGTGTACACCACCCCAGTACATTGATCTGTAACCCAGTAGCAGTTACCCTCCCAGCATGTAGGACTACGTACACCACCCCAGTGCATTGATCTGTAACCCAGTAGCAGTTACCCTCCCAGTAGGTAGGACTGTGTACCCCACCCCAGTGCATTGATCTGTAACCCAGGAGCAGTTACCCTCCCAGCATGTAGGACTGTGTACACTACCCCAGTGCATTGATCTGTAACCCAGGAGCAGTTACCCTCCCAGCATGTAGGACTGTGTACACCACCCCAGTACATTGATCTGTAAACCAGGAGCAGTTACCCTCCCAGCATGTAGGACTACGTACACCACCCCAGTGCATTGATCTGTAACCCAGTAGCAGTTACCCTCCCAGTAGGTAGGACTGTGTACCCCACCCCAGTGCATTGATCTGTAACCCAGTAGCACTTACCCTCCCAGTAGGTAGGACTGTGTACACCACCCCAGTGTATTGCTCACTTACACTGTATTAGACCCCTGTCCAGTGTGGGGAAAGTTGCAGCCCATGCTGGAAGTGACAGGATGTGTTGCTCCCACCCATTTACAGCTCCATCTCTCCATTGTGCACTGACAAGGGGGTGCTGTGGGTGTGAACATCACTGCCAGAGAGAGATAGTGGGGGAATCAGTTTAACATCATCACATGGGAGGGGTTTGGGGTATAGACAGAGATGGGGAGACTGAGAGACAGTGTCATGGAAGGATGTGTTCCCAGGTTGCAGAATACTGAAAGCTGGACACTTCGATAACATCCTGTAACATGAGCCAGTCTTCCCAGGAAAAATGGGAAAATGGGATATTGGTGTGAGGTCAGATGATGGAGAGTTTTGGATGAGCATTTGTTCTCCAGCTTTGTAAATGGAGTCCTTCATGGCTGGAGGTACACTCCATCACCCAGATGCCCCTGGATATTCCGTGATCCCTGACACTGGGGCAATCTTTAAAAGCCCAATGGGCACACGGTTGAGTTTTCTCAGTTTTGAGCTGCCCTGCACAGTTCACCCCGAGCATGGCAGATAAGGGGCAATTACACCACGGTTTGTCAACAGGGGTACGGAGGTCCTGGTGGATGGGCTAGTACAGAGGGGGACCATTCTCTTCCCAGAGGGGGCGACACCACCAGACCCACCGAGCATGGTCTGAGCTCACCACCCAGCTCAGTGCAGTATCTGTGGTCTGAAGAAATGCCCAGCAATACAGCACAAGCATCAATAACCTTCCCCACTCTGTCAGGATAAGGGTCACCGTATTCTCTTTGCTCCCTCACAATCACTGTATATCTGTTATAGCACCGACCCCCGAACAAGGCTCATGGTCCACCACTCTTACTGCTGCATCCAGCACCTTCTCTCTCTGTCTCTGTCCGTCTGTCTCTGTCTCTGTCTCTCCCACTCTCCCTCCCTCCCTCCACTTCACCCCCACATTAATAACACTGCATGGATACAACACTGTGGACTGACTCTCTCTGGATCTCTCACCATGACCCCCTCCCCACCTACACTAACACTAACAGTAGGACCACAACCACTCCCTCCATCACTTCCTCCCTCTCTTCCTCCCATTCCAGGAGAAACAGCCTGGAATAGGACAGAAAGGGCCTATCCGGGTGGTGGAGTGTCCGATATCCGTTCCCTCACCCCCCTCCCTCCGCCATGTGGGGAGGACCCTGGTAGGAGCCGGAGAGGACCGGGACACCTCGTGTGGAGATTCTGAAACATCCACGTCCCACCGACCGAGTAAGGAGCAATGTTCAGTGAAGGGCAATTCTCACTTTAAACCCACTGGCAGCTCTGTTTCCCCCCGGCACAACTTTGAAGCTGTGGCCCTGATGTCATCTCCCTTTTGTGTCGAGCTGGTACAAATGGAATCCCCACGGTCTCGGTGGGCTGGAGGGAGGGCTCACAACACATCGTCACCACCACCTCACAGGGAGGGAGCAAGGAGACTCCCTCCTACTCCTCCTCCTGTAAAAAGCTCAGATACTGAAACTAATCTGTGATAGTTACTGCTCTCCCCACTTGTCCTGATATCTTCAATAATCTATGCTCATATACACGCAGGACCATCTGCTTCTGCACCCCCTTTATAATGGTACAGCCTGTTTTGAACTGTCTTTCATTGTCCTTCCTACCAAAGTGCATCACCTCACACTGCTCTACATTGATCCCCACCTGCCTTACACCTGAACACTACACAAATGTGTGATTGTCCTGTTAGAGTTCCATACTCTCCTCCATAGATTTCAGAGTTCTTCCAGGTTTGGTGCCACCTACAAACATTGAGATTGCTATAGTGTCACAGTCCCCATGAAACAACTGAAATCCTGCCCCACATCCACGAGTGTGAGCAAGTGAAATACTGATATATTCCCACGGACTGAGTCGAATTGACATGCTGTCAATGGAACAACAGCAGTCCTGACACACACCAGACGGAGCGAATGAAATATTGACAAACCACAGAGCAAGAGAAATCCGGATAGGTCCCACTTATCGATATTCATCAGGGTATAATGTGATGAAGTTGAATGGGTGTACTATACCTTTAAGAAAGAGGGAATGCTGTTCTGAACTGAGAGCTTACAAGCATCTGTGATACGAGAGGATGGCAGACCCAGAAACAGTATATTGCTATAGAACTGGAGTCAGGTAATAAGCAGTAAAGAGAAAGAGGGTCCCAGAGTTGTGAATAGTTGATGTCAACTGTTCACTTTCAGAGTGAAAAAAATAAATTGATGTTTTTATTTAAACAGTGGAATTTGGGAGTTCTCTGTCCCACATATTTTAACAGTTTACGAGGCGAATTGAGCATTTCTTTATGTTTCATTTAAGTTACCAGATGAGCTTCACGCCGTGTCCTAACCATCCCCATGTCTGTATCTGTGTGTCTCTGTGTGGGGCAGGTCTGGCAGTCTCTGTGGTGCTTAAAGTGATGCAATGCCACCCTCTGCTGGCCTCCACACGCCACTGCACAGGCATTGGCAAAGGGTGAAAACCAACAGGTATTCATTCAGAGAGGGGGAGGGAGAGGGCAGCTGCTCACAGCACCATCCAAACTGATGTCTTATCCATGTACAGATCAAAATGTCCTTTAAATGTTGTAACTGTCCCTACTTTCACCACTTCCTCTGGAAGTTCATTCCACACACAAGCCAACTTCTGTCTAAAATAATTACCTCTCATGTCTTTTGTAAATATTTTTCCTCGCACCTTAAGAATCCCTCAGTTTTGAATCCCCAACTCTAGAGAAAAGTCATCAGCCCTTCAGCATCTCTGTAACTCTCATTATTTTATAAACCTCTGTAAAGTTACTGCTTAATCTCATATTCTTCAATGAAAAAAGTCCCAGCCTATCCAGCCTCTCCTTATAGCTCACTCCCTCCTTTCCCAGCAATAATCAGGTTAATCTCTTCTCAATCCTCTCCAGCTTAATGATATCAACGTCAGTAATATCAAAGTGAATAGTCAGGGTATTTTCTAAGGGTACGGGGAGTCCAGAATTAGAGGACATAGGCTTAAGGTGAGACGGGAAACATTTAAAAGTAACCTAAGGGGCAGCTTTTTCACCCAGAGGGTGGTGTGCCTATGGAGTAAGCGGGCAGGATGACCAGACTGGACACAGATGTCTCACCAATGTCCTGTACAACCACAACATGACATCCCAATTCCGATACTCAAAGGTCTGTCCTATGAAGACATGTGTGTTAAACACCTTCTTAACAACACTATCTATATGAGATGCACATTTTAAAGATTTAAACCTGACGGCCTAGGTTTCTGTACTACAGCACTGCCAAAGGCTCTTCTTTTAATTGTATAGGTCCTGCTCTTGTTTGATTTACCAAATCCAATACCTCGCATTAATCCAAACTAAACTCCATCAGCCACCCCTCAGCCCAGTGTGTGATATTGCTGCCACCTCCCCCTCCCCCTTCAATTTTAAAATGCCCAGCCCTCTCCAGACGGCCTGCACACTCCGGCCTTGATTTTCACAAAGACCCTGAGCTTGGTTTGCCTTGTGTGGTTAGGGGGAGGAGGGACAGATTGCAGACATAGTCAGTGGGGAGGAGAGGCTGGACAGTAATCTGCGGCCTGGTGTCATTTCATGGTTTAAGGAAAAGGGGAGTTGCACGTGAGAGTTGGGTAAGAGTGATCGGTGTTTTGGGGTCAGAAATTAAGCTCTTCCTTCGTCTCTGGTGTTCAGTAATAAATATCTATTTGAGACCCTTCATTGCGCAGAGTGTGTCTGCAGGATTTCTTTCCTTAATATTGCAGACTACAGATAACAGCGATTAAAGATATTTATAGTTAATTTCGATGGCACAGTACGTACACTCAATATCCTACAGTTGAGACAAATATCTTGCATTTGTTTAACAATACAAAGTGTTTTGTGTAGTTCAGTAATGGGAACCTGATTATAATAAATCCACACCGAGCTGAAAGTGGGCACTAAAATATGACTCAACATCTGGGTATGGTAGTGTAGTGGGTAGTGTCCCTGTCTCTGAGCCGGGCTCTGGATTTGATTCCAATTCCTGAACTTGTGTGGTAGTGTTCCTAGCTCTGGGCTAGAAGGCCTGGATTCAAGTCCTGCCTGTTGCAGAGGTATGTCCCAGCATTGTCAGGACAGTCTGATGAACAAACACACAGGAGAATACTGTGACAGCTTTATGGGTATTGCTGAGTGATGCTAGTGTCCCTACCTCCGGGCACAAAGGTCTAGGCGTAAGGCCCACAGAAGTGTCTCAGGATACATCTGAAAAAACTGATTAAAATGGATTTATAATTATGACTTGATGGAGAAGGAAGAGGTGTCAGTATTGAATTTCAGAATTTAGGCTCAGGATTACTGAAAGTACAGCCATTCGTGTTGATTGGAGTCACATTTTGCAGCAGTAAAGGTTTATAAAGTCAAAATGGCCATAGAAAGGGTGAGTAGTCAGGAGTTTTTCCCCAGGATAAAACTAGAGGGCTTTGGTGGAAAGTGAGAGGGGAAAGGTTTTGAGGAGGTCTAAAGAGCATCATTTCACACAGAGGGTGGTGTGCGTATGGAATGAGCTGCCAGAGGAAGTGGTGGAGGCTGGTACAACTACAGCATCTGGGTACTGAGAGACCTGGTGAGCTTTTCCAGCAATTTCTGTATTTTTTGAAAAAATGCATTCATTTTAACACAGGTATTCTGAATAAATTAAACATTTTTATTTTTTAATGACGCAGGGACATATAAACATATCTTCAAATTGACTAAGACCATTTTCTGCTAAGGGTATAGCTCTGTGTATGACAGCAGCAATGATACACCTACATGGAACAGGGAATGTGATGGAGACATAGTTTGGATAATGTACAAGGAGACCTCCCATGGTCCAGTTTGGGAGAGGATGACATTACTGTGTGATTCAACTCAGAGAGGGAGAAAATGTAATCTGTCTGAGAAGGAATGGCCTATTACACTCTCTCTCCTTCATTGTTCCTTCAATGTGTGTGAGCTAAAAAAAACTCTGAAGTCAGCGTTACTATGCTTATTTTAATGGAATCTCTGCAGTGTGGAAACATGCCCTTCTACCCAACAAGTCCATACCAACCTTCCCAACCCATTCCCCTATATTTACCTCTGACTATTGCACATAACCTAGAAATCCCTGAACACTACGGACAATTTAGCATGACCAATCCACCGAATCTACACAGTTTGTGGTAGGAAACTGGATCACCCATTAGGAGCTCACACAGGTAAGGGGAGAATGTGCAAACTCCACACAGACAGTCACCCAAGGCTGGAATCGACCCCATGTCCCTGGTGTTGTGAGGCAGCAGTGCTAACCACCGTGCTACCCTTTGGATGATCCCGAACCAGAATTCACTGGAATCTACTCACTGCCTCAAGCAAAGGGAGTTCAGCCAAATCCAAACTCTCCCAGGATGAAATCCCATTGCTAGCAGCTTGTGTGAGTACAATATCTTCAGAAGCAGAATAACGTTTTGGACAATCTCACAATTTTTCCTTTGTCATGAGTTCCAATAGTATTTGGACCAAGATCTTTCAAGTTAAAATTGTGTGTGTCTGTGTGTGTGTGTGTCTGTGTGTGTGTGTGTGTGTGTCTGTGTGTGTGTCTGTGTGTGTGTGTGTGTGTGTGTGTGTGTGTGTGTGTGTGTGTGTGTGTGTGTGTGTCTGTGTGTGTGTGTGTGTGTGTGTGTGTGTGTCTGTGTGTGTGTGTGTCTGTGTGTGTGTCTGTGTGTGTCTGTGTGTGTGTCTGTGTGTGTGTCTGTGTGTGTGTGTGTGTGTGTGTGTGTGTGTGTGTGTGTGTGTGTGTGTGTGTGTGTGTCAGCATTTTTAGAAAGGGAAATATTGATTATATAATTGCAATACCCAAACAGTTTGCTATTCATCTTTCCATCATAGTTTGAGTAACATTGCTCTGGATCATAAACGTGTTGTTTTAGCAGATTAAAGAAACTAGCCTGACTTGTTCCTAAAACTGACCCTGACCCAGTCTGAGACCGATATCATCGGCCATATCACCAACCTGGTCACATTTAACATTTGTTGTGAGCAGTGGAGAAGTGGGATCAGAAAAGGAAACAGTGACCCAAAAAGCCGGCGACCTATAGACCAGTGAATCTGATGTCAGTGGTGGGTAAGTTGTTGGAGGGGATTCTGAGGGACACGATTTACATACATTTGGGAAGGCAAGGCTGATTGGGGTAGACAACGTGTCTTTCTGTATGAGAAATCATGTCTCATTAATTTGGTTGAGTTTTTTGAAGAGATGACAAAGAAGATTAATGAAGGCAGTTGGTGGACATTGTCTATATGGACTTCAGCAATGTGTTCATTTAAAGAACAAAGACCAAGTAAAATTTACAGCCCAGGAACAGGCCCTTCGCCCTCCAAGCCTGAGCCGATCCAAATGTACTGTCTAAATCTGTAAATGAATCTACCGTGCCTGCCTCCACTACCTCTGCTAGCAACGTGTTCCAAACGCCCACCACCATCTGTGTGAAGTACTTACCGCGTGTATCCCCCTTAAACTTTCTACCTCTCACTTTGAAAGCACGACCTCTCGTTACTGAATCCTTCAATCTGGGAAAAAGCTGGTCTCTATCCACCCTGGCAATATCCTTCATGATTTTGCAAACGTTAATCAGGTCCCCCCCAATCTCCTTTTATCTAGTGAAAATAAACCTATCCTACTCAGCCTGCCTTCATAGCTAGTATTTCATTCTGATTGGTAGACAGATTAGTAAGTTTCTGTCACATAAGATACAGAGGAAGCTAGTCACAAATGGCGTGAAGGAAGCGGGATATTTTTTAGCCTGGAGGCTTGTGAGCAGCAGTGTGCTGCAAGAATCAGTACTGAGTTCACTGGATTTCATCATTTATGTGAAGGATTTAGATCTGAATATTGGGGCAATAGTTAGTAAGTTTACAGATTACATCAGAAAGGTGGTGTAGTAAATTATCTCAGAGTACAACAAGACCGCATTTAGATAGGACAAAGAGGCAAGGAGTGACAGATGAAGTCTAATTTAGATAAACATGAAGCTTTGCATTTTGGGAAGACAAATCAGGGCAGATATTAGATACTTCATGGTCAGGTCCTGGGGCATGTTGTGAAACAAAGGGGCAGAGGGCTGCAGGTTCATTGTTCCTTAAACGTGGAGTCGCAGGTAGACAGTGTAGTGCAAAACACATTTGGCACATTTGCCTTAATCAATCAGAGCATTGAATATAGGAGTTGTGGTGGTATGTTGCATCTGTACAGGATGTTGGTGAGGCCGCTTTAAGAATACTGTGTACAACTCGGTTTTCTGCAGAAATGACTTTTCACGGTTGTTCCAGGGCTGGAGGTTTGAGCTATAGGGAGAGTTTGATTAGGTTGAGGTGTTTCCCCCTGGAGTGTCAGAGGCTGAAGGGTGACATTGTGGACGTTTATAAAATCATCAGGGGCATGGATATTCTGAAAAGCCACGTTCTGCTCTCCAGGATAGGGGAGTCCAGAACAAGAGGGCATAGGCTGAAGGCGGGAGGGTGAATGATTTAGAATGGACCTGAAGATAAATGTTTCACACAGAGAGTGGTGTGTACAGAAAGTGCTTTCAGAGGAAGTGCTGAAGGCGGTTACAATCACACATTTAAAAAGTATCTGAAAGAAGAGGGATATTGGCCAAATGCTGGCAAATGGGACTAGATCGGATTTGATATCTGATCGGAGTGAACAGGTTGGACTAACGGGTCTGCTTTCGTTCTGCATGACTCTATGATTCTATAAGAGGGATGATGAAAAATTCTGTAAGGTCCTTTCAAGTCGTACTTCTCTTCTCTGGAAGTTTATCGTGCCTCTATGTTTACGTTGATTGAAAGCTGCATTAGTTAAATATTTGACAAAGAAGTGAGTCACAGATAATGGGATACAGACAGGAAAGTGGGGCTGAGACCCCAACCTGATCAGCCAGAATCTTACTGCCTGGTGGAGAAGGATCAAAGTATCTAATGACCCACTCCTGCTCCTCAGTCCCATGTTCCTGTGTGCCATTCAGCCCCTCATACCTGCTAGACAGGAACAGTTGGAGGCCACTTGCTCCTCTAACCTGGTGCACAGAACCAGAGGAGACCATTCTGTCCCGTAAGACTGTCCCACACGCTTTGAGGTGATTTGGAAAATGTAATTCGAAAATCCAGGCTGCGTATGAAAGAGGCCCCTCATCTCTCTTTAGAAAGCTTCCCCTATCTGCGGCTTGAGCTCCATTTGTTGATCATGTTGTAGACCCAGATTCACTGTGAACACAGCCCACATACCTCACCCAGAGATGGCTCACAAAATCATCTAGTCTCCCTGACTGCAATATGCAATACCAGAACATTCATAAAAATAACACCCACTAACTTTCCAATAACAGAATCTGAGAACATCAGAGACAGGGGCATGTCATTCACTCCCCAAACCTGCCTTGCCCTTCACTAAGATCATGGCTGATCTGCTCCTGGCCTCAAATCCTCTTTCATACCCAATTCTTCATAGCCCTCAACTCACTGACAGGTCAATATCCATCTACCTCCTCTTCAAATACTTTCAGTCATCTCGCTCCCCGAACACTCTTGAGAAGAGAAATCCTGGCATTCAATACCACCTGTTCCTATATCATGCTGCTCCTATATCATGGTTTATTGATGTGAACAAAAGAGGTTGAGACAAGGTTCCCGCTAAAAATGACTGGCCCTGATATCAAGACAATTGTTGACTTCTGTTGACATCAAGGAGCTGAACTTATTGGGAATCAGAGTAAACTCTCCAATGTTTGGAGTCAAACATGGCACAAAGGAAGATGTTCATCATCTCTGTCCTGGATCACCTCTGTTGGAGATCCCCAGGGTAGCTTTCTCTTCACAAACATCTTTAGCTGCTTCATCAATGTCTCCCCACCCTCACCCGCCCCAACATAAGATCAGAAGTGGGGATGGTCACTGAAGATTCAACAATGTTCAGAACGTTTTGTCCCCCGTCAGGTCCTGAACTGGTCTGTGTCCATGTGCAGCAAGATCCAGGCTCCATTCAGGCTTGTGCTGTTAAAGTATCAGTAACATTCATGTAACAGCACTGCCTGAACTACACATTGCCACAGTAAAATAAGAGTTCATCCGGCACCTAACGCTGGTTTGACGGGAATCTGAGGAAGCCATTCAGCCCATTGACATTATTGGAGAAGAACAGGGATAGCCCATTCAGTGCCTCCAGCCTATTACTCAGGAAGAGAAGGAGTCTAGTGTGATGGACGACACCAGAGACCCTTTAAAATACTTGACGGCAACATCCTAGACCTTTATGTTTTCTTATTTTAAAGGAAATGAAAAGTATCTGTTCCAGATGCAATGTGACTGGTCAAACTCATCGTGTGAAGCAAAATACCATCTATTTCAACATGAAAGAAGAAATAACACCACGGAAAGAGGAATTTAGAATAACGTAATTCTATTGGACAGCTTAACAGAATAATAGATCTAGGAACTTTTACTAATGATCTGTTCCAATATAGGGAAATCCCATAAACACAGCCCTTGGCAAAAAGAAATATTCAGACACAGAATGTCACAAACATTTCTCCAATCCAGGAATTAAAAACAGCATCCAGAGAAAATTCAGAGAGAGTAGCAGCCAGGAGACATCCCCTGAAGCTTCCAGCTCTGTGGAGACCCCATAGTTTCTGATGTTGCTGAGAAACCAAAACCCAGAGATCCTAATCTGTGAGAGCTGGCCATACCCATTCAGGCTGCATTAAAATAAACCCAAGGCCTCGCTAGCTGTTACTCAAGTGGTCTTAACTAACCAGCTTGGTAACGATCGTTCAATCTCTCTTAAAAGAAACCCGGACAAAATAACCTCTTAAAGCTGCAGCACCATCACACTTGTCACTACATCGAGCTGTCAAACAGAAACCAGGGATAACCCAGTCAGGCCTTTCGCCCTGCCCAATTGGACAAGGAAGAAGCCAGTCAGTCCCTTGAGTCACTTATACAGGAACAGCAGGAGGCCATTCCCACCTCAATGCACTTATACGGGGGCAGAATGAGGTAATTGATGCTGATTCTTGATGAATGGCTTATGCCCAATACGTCGATTCTCCTGCTTCAAGGATGCTGTCTGACCTGCTGTGCTTTTCCAGCAATCGACTCTCTACTCTGATCTCCAGCATCAGCAGTCTTAAGTTTTTGCTAAATGATGTTCCAACATGATGAACAAGTGGAGCAGAAGCTGCACAGACAGACTGTTCCACGTTGTTCCTCGTGGCTCCGTTGCTCACGATACACATGTGGGACTTTAACGTGGCTTTCTAGTGGTGAGCAGGGAAGCCATATGTCTTGTGTGAAGTCTCAAGAAGGCATCTTTCATCTCTGAGAAGATAGACTGGTGTTCTGTATGTAGAGTGGAAGCTGATGGGAATGGCTACCTGTTTCAGATGGAAGGGATTGTGGCTGCTGTTCAGGATTGTGAGCAACCTGATGTTCAGTACAGGGTTCACTCACCGACTGCACAATAACATGGGGAGAGTTAATTTAGGCATATAAACTATTAGGAAAATCACGTTAGACTGATGAATGGACTCTCTAAGTTCAAATAATGGTGATCTTGTTCATGTTGATCTTGTGTAGTGCATGTCCTGTTCAGTGTAACCTGTGTGCCTTACTCTGTCCAAGTCTATTTCCACCCTATGATCTGTCTGGCCATGCTTACTATGACCTGCCTCCACTGCTCATAAACAAAGCGTTTCCCTGTCATGAGGTACACGTGACAATAAATCACACCAATCAATCCTGGGTAAAGTATGGAATTCCTCTCCCTGTCAATGTATCTTTTGGAAATAAGTGATCGCTGCCACTCCTCGTGTTTCAGCGTCATCATTTCTTCGTCTCTCACAGCTCTACAGATTAAACACTCAGCTTCTTCACTCTATCCTCAAGATACCATCATCCGTGTCTGTGGTAAGGAGATCATTCCTTACAAAATAGATCAAATCTGTAGAGAGTGACCCTAATGCTCTCTCAGCAAGGCTCTGCAACAGCAGGAAGATGGCTTTACTTATGTACTCGAATCATCTTACAATGAAGGACAGCATACCATTGACTGCACCCATTACTTACACAGGGTTTGATTCAGACCGGTCAGCATAAAATTGTGAGTGGGAGATCATGCTTGCCAAATTTCTTAGAGTCCTTTGGTGAAGTGACCAAGAAGGTTAATGAGGGCAGAGCGGTAAACGTAGTCTCGATGGATTTCAGTAAGGCTTTTGATAAGTTTCCACATGGCAGGCTGCTCAGGAAGGTTCACTCACGTAGAATACTGGGGGAACTGGCCAATTGGATACACAGTTGGGTTGATGGTAGGAAGCTTGTTAGACTGGAGGTTGGGTCCATAGCTTTTTGTTATCTATGCTTTGGATGAGAATGTACAAGGCATGATTAGTAAGTTTGCAGATGACACTAAAATAAATGGCAGCATGATCAGTGAGGACGTTTATCAGAAATTGCAGCAGGTCCTTAATCAGGTGGGGAAGTGGGCTGAGAAACGGCAAATGGAATTTAATATAGAAGTGTGAGGTCTTGCAGTTTGGAATCTCAAATCAAGGTAGGAGTTTCACAATGAATGGGCGGGCCTTAAGGGGTGTCGTGGGCAGAGAGACCTTGGAATTCAGGTGCACGGTTCCCTGAGAGTGGAGTCACAGGTAGGCAAGGCAGTGAAGAAGGGTTTTGACACACTGGCCTTCGTCAGGCAGGACATTGAGTATAGAAGTTGGGAATTCATGTTGCAGTTACACAGGACTTTGGTAAGGCCGCGCTTGGAGGATTGTGTTCAGTTTTGTCAACTTGTTATAGGGAGGATATAATGTAATTAGAAAGAGTGCAGAAGAAATTTACAATGACATTGCCAGGACCCAATGGTCCGAGTTATAGGGAGAGTTTGGACAAGCTAGGACCTTTTCTTTAGAGTGTAGGAGACTGAGGGAGTCCTTATAGAGCTGCATAAGATCATGAGGGATATGGATAGGGTGAATGCTCTCAGTCTTTTCCAAAGTTTAGAGACTCGAGGACGAGAGGGGATCAGTTTAAGGTTAAACGGAAAGGAATAAAAGGGAACCTGAGGGACCATTTATTTACATAAATGGCTGGTACTTGGATGAGCTGCCAGAAGATGTGGCTGAGGGGGATGTATTAACAACATTTCAAAAGCATTTGGATAAATATGTGGATAGGAAAGGACGAGAAGGATATGGGACAACTGCAGGGAAATGGGGTTAGTGTGAATGGACATTTACAAGGTGGAGTCGAACCTCGTTGTTAATTAAAACCAAACACCCAGAAAAGCTCGCCTCACCTCGTAATCTGTTAACATATGAGTGACACAGATCTCCTACATTCCACTATTTAAACAAAAATTAGCAAGTTAGTTTCTTAACTTTAATAGTGAACACTAAACAAAAACTATTCGCAAATACAAGCCCCTCTTTTCTTACCTACTTACTATCTGACTCCAACTCTGTAAAAAGTATGCTGTTCCAACAACCCACATATCAAACGTTACAATCTCAAGACCACACAGTCTCTATCTCCCCGGCTGTGTTCATTCTTTCAGCTGCTGATCTCCCTGGGTCATGTTTTTTTTTATTGCAAGTAGGTTTACATGAACATGTATCTTTGATAGAGAGTGTTTGAGATGGCCAGTTAGCACTCCTGCTCTACAGCAGTTAATCTGCTGTTGGATGGCAGCGGCTCTCCCTCTATTTTCAAAATGCTGGGTTTATTTACTTCCCATGATACAATAATTCTCATAATGTGATTGATTTCCAGGTGTACGAACAATAATATTCAAATTCCATTGGCTTCGGATATTCTGAGCATTATTTAAAGACTTTGATTGCATTTGAATTGCTGTCAAAACAGCAACCAAAACTCAGACTTCCATTTCCCAGCTAATTGTTACATTTGGAACAGTCTGACCTTTAGCTGGTATCTGTGGCTGTACTTTCGATTCAGCAAAACCCGTCCTATCTTAAAGTGAACAGACGTTGATTAGCTTCCAGGCAGTAACACACTCCGGGCTATCTGTTATGCTGTATACTAACCTCCTTGAACCCCTCGATTAGATTCCAGGCCGGAACCCACTGTGCTATCTGTTATTCTGTATATAACTCACGCTGAATACCTCGATTCGGTTCCAGACTGTAACTCACTCCGGGGTATCTGTTATTCTGCATATAAATCACCCTGAACCCCTCAATTAGATTCCAGGATGTAACACACCACAGAATATCTGTTATTATGTATATAAACCACCCTGAATGCCGCGATTAGATAGCAGTCTGTAAGTCACTCCGGGGTGTCTGCTGTTCTGTATATAAACCACCCTGAACCCCACGATTAGATTCCAGGCCGTAACTCACTTCGGGCTATCTGTTATTCTGTATATAACCCACCCTGAACACCTCGATTCGATTCCAGACTGTAACTCACTGCTTGCTATCTGTTATTCTGTATATAACCCACCCTGAACCCCTCGATTCGATTCGAGGCTGTAACTCACTCCGGGCTATCAGTTATTCTGTATATAAACCACCATGAACACCTCGATTCGATTCCAGGCTGTAACTCACTCTGGGCTATCTGTTATTCTGTACATAAACCACCCTGAACCACGCGATTAGATTCCAGGCAGTAATTTCCTGTCAGGGTTGAAAGGGAAGGCTGGTAGTAATTGGGAATGCTGGCTGACGAAAGAAATTGAGGGATTGGTTCAGAAAAAGAAGGAAGCATATGTCAGGTATAGACAGGATAGATCAAGTGAATCCTTAGAAGAGTATAAAGGAAGTTGGAGTATACTTAAGAGGGAAATCAGGAAGACCAAACGCGGACATGAGATTGCTTTGGCAAATAGAATTAAGGAGAATCCAAAGTGCTTTTACAAATATATTAAGGACAAAGGGTAATTAGGGAGAGAATAGGGCCCCTCTAAGATCAGTAAGGCGGCCTTTGTGTGGAGCCACAGAAAATGGGGGAGATTTTAAATGAATATTTTGCATCAGTATTTACTGTGGAAAAGGATATGGAAGATATAGACTGCAGGGAAATCGATGGTGACATCTTGTGAAATGTAGCAGATATACAGAGGAGGAAGTGCTGGATGTCTTGAAATAGTGAAAGGTGGATAAATCCCCAGGATCTGATCAGGTGGACCCGAGAACTCTGTGGAAGTGATTGCTCGGCCTCTTGCTGAGATATTTGTATAATCGATAGTCACAGGTGAGATGCTGGAAGACTGGAAGTTGGCAAACGTGGTGCCACTGTTTAAGAAGGGCGGTAAAGATAAGCCAGGGAACTATAGACCGGTGAGCCTGACCTCGGCGGTGGGCAAGTTGTTGGAGGGAATCCTGAGGGACAGGATGTACATGTATTTGGAAAGGCGAGGACTGATTCGGGATAGTCAACATGGCTTTGTGCTTGGGAAATCATGTCTCACAAACTTGATTGAGTTTTTTGAAGAAGTAACAAAGAAGATTGATGAGGGCAGTGCAGTAGATGTGATCCATATGAATTTCAGTAAGGCGTTCGACAAGGTTCCCCATGGGTGACGGATTAGCAAGGTTGGATCTCATGGAATACAGGGAGAAGTAGCCATTTCGATACAGAACTGACTCAAAGGTAGAAGACAGAGGGTGGTGGTGGAGGGTTGTTTTTCAGACTGGAGGCCTGTGACCAGTGGAGTGCCACAAGGATCAGAGTTGGGCCCTCTACCTTTTGTCATATATATAAATGATTTGGATGCGAGCATAAGAGGTACAGTTAGTAAGTTTGGAGATGACACCAAAATTGCAGGTGTAGTGGACAGCGAAAAGGGTTTCCTCAGATTACAACAGGATCTGGACCAGATGGGACAATGGGCTGAGAAGTGACAGATGGAGTTTAATTCAGACAAACGTGAGGTACTGCATTTTGGGAAAGCAAATCTTAGTAGGACTTCTACATTTAATGGTAAGGTCCTAGGGTGTGTTGCTGCACAAAGAGACATTGGAGCGCAGGTTCATAGTTCCTTGAGAGTGGAGTCGTGGGTAGTTAGGATCGTGAAGAAGGCGTTTGGTATGCTTTCCTTTATTGGTCAGAGTACCGAGTACAGGGGTTAGGAGGTCATGTTGTCGCTATACAGGACATTGGTTAGGTCACTCTTGGAATATTGCATGCAATTCTGGTCTCCTTCGTATCGGAAAGATGTTGCGAAACTTGAAAGGGTTCAGAAAAGATTTACAAGGATGTTGCCAGGGTTGGAGGATTTGAGCAACAGGGAGAGGCTGAACAGTCTGGGACTGTTTTCCCGGGATTGTCGGACGCTGAGGGGTGACCTTATCGAGGTTTACCCTGGGATAAGGGAGTCCAGAACTAGAGAGCATAGGTTTAGTTTGAGAGGGGAAAGATATGAAAGAGACCTAAGGGACAACTTTTTCACGCAGAAGGTGGTACGTGGAAAGAGTGAGCTGTCAGAGGAAGTGGTGGAGGCTTGTACAATTGCAACTTTTAAGAGGAATTTGGATGAGTATATGAATAGGAAGGGTTTGGAGGGATATGGGCTGGGTGCTGGCAGGTGGAACTAGATTGGGCTAGGATATCTGGTCGGCATTGATAGGTTGGACTGTAGGGTCTGTTTCCATGCTATACATCTCGATGATTCTGTAATTCTCTAACTCACTCCAGGCTACCTATATTCTGCATATAAACCACACTGAAACCCTCGATTAGATTCCAGTCTGTAACACACTCTGGGGTATCTGTTATTGTACACAAAATCATCCCGAATCCCCTTGATAAAATTCCAATCTGTAACTGACTTCCAATTTTAAGGGACTCTGTACATTAGCCACTTCAATCGTTTGATTAGATTCCAGTCTGTATCACACTCCTGGGTATATTTTACTTTGTATGTTAACCATCCAATCCAAACCCTGTTAAAATTGCCCATGGTATTCAGGGATGTGTAGGTGAGGTGCATTAATCAGGGGTATATGTGGAGAAATGGGTCTGGATGGGTTATCCTTCTGTGAGTCAGTATGGTCTTGTTGGGCTGAAGGGCTTGTTTCCCCACTGTCGGGATTATATGAATCACCCGGAACCCTCTCGATTAGATTCCAACGTGTAACTCACTTCCATGTATGTGTGACTGGCATGTTTCAAAAACACCCCAAAACCTCCAATTCTATTCCACTTCGATAAACACGAGGCGCTGCATTTTGGGAAAGCAAATTTGAGCAGGATTTATACACTTAATGGTCAGGTCAGACGGAGAGTTGCTGAACAAAGAGACTTTGAAGTGCAGGTTCGTAGCTCCGTGAGAGTAGAGTGGCAGGTGGATAAGATAATGAAGGCAGCGTTTGGTATGCTTTCCTTTATTGGTCAGAGTTTTGAGTATTGGCACTGAGAGGTCATGTTGCAGAAGGACTGGACATGGGTTAGGCGACTGTTGGAATATGGCGTGCAATTCTGGTCTCCTTCCTATCGGAAGGATGTTGTGAAACTTGAAAGGGTTCAGAAAAGATTTACAAGAAGGTTGCCAGGGTTAGAGGATTTGAGCTACAGGGAGAGGCTGAATAGGCTGGGGCTGTTTTCCCTGGAGTATCGGAGGCTGAGGGGTGACTTTATCGCGGTTTATAAAATCATGATGGGCATGGATAGGATAAATAGACAAAGTCTTTTCCTTGGGGTGGGGAGTCCAGAACTAGAGGGCATAGGTTTAGTGTGAGAGGTAATATGAAAGAGACCTAAGGGGCAACTTGTTCACTCAGAGGGTGGTACATGAATGGAATGAACTGTCAGAGGAAGTGGTGGAAGCTGGTACAATTGCAACATTTAAAATGCAGCTCGATGGGTATATGAATGGGAAGATTTGTAGGGAGATGGGCCAAGTGTTTTTGAAAAAGAGTCGAGAGTAGGTTAGGATATCTGGTCGGCATAGACGGGTTGAACCAAAGGGTCTGTTTCCATGCTGTACATCTCTATGACTGTATGACTCTGCGATTTTGTGACTCACGACTTGTTATCTGTTATTCTGTATGTAAACCACCTCAAACCTCTCGATTAGATTCCAATCTGTCTCTCACTCCTGGGTATCTCTTATGCTGTATGTAAACCCTAAACCCCTCTATTAGATTCCAGTCTGAAACTCACTCCTGGGGATCTGTTATTGGATCTATGAAGTGATCCTTGTTGGAAGTTAGACCGAAGACAAGATAAACTAAATGGTCAAATGTTACATTGGGAACAGGAACACAAAAAGCTGCTGGTTCATTTCTGTCCTGTTACATATCTCAAAGTTTCAGATTGGGGCTGAATTTCTGTCACAATTGGGAAAGTCTCAAAAGCTGTTTACTGTCCTGCATGAATGCATCATCACAACATGAATTCTCTTGCAAGATAGGAAATGGAGACAGCTCCTGGAAGGTGTTTGTATCTCTGTGTGTGTGATTCCATGTGTCTGTGATTCTGTGTGCATGTTCAATGTTTTATATATTTTCAAACTGTATTGATGTTGCCAGCCTCTCTTGCTTTTCCTTATTTATAAACTCAATGTCATCGTTTTGCTGATGGAAAATTGTGGCTGTGGACAAATCTAAAATGTCTGCCTGACTGATTTGTGTCAAGAATACTTTCAGCAAGGGAGAGGGGGCAATGTGTCAAAAGCCATTTCCATTCATTGATGCTAGCAGAGATAGGAAATGGAGACAGCTCTTTGAAGGTGATTAAAATGTAAATCCCAGAACCTGTTTACAGTGAATGCGGAGAGACAATGTGACATTGCAGTAAGGTCTGCCTTACTTTCCAAGATCCTAATATATGAGAGAATCATAATATACAAAACCTGATAGAGCTCAGCCACTGAATTGTAGATTTGCAGCGTTGGATCAGAATTTTGCCTGGCCAGGCCTCATCCCAAATTGAAGGGTTTCTCAAATCCCACACTGACAATCTGTGGGTTCAAATTGTGTCTTGTCTACAAATAAAAGAAAATAATGCACCTGCAATTGAACAAGGCTCGTTCTGGAACTTTGTTCATCTTTTGGTTTAAGTATCTTTCAACAGGATTGAAGATAAATGAGACAGTGAGAGATAGGTAGCACTATAACCAGAATGGCAGTGCAGTATAAAAGGTATATTAATAATTTCAGTGAAAGGGAAAAACAGAGAGGATAGTCCTCAAACAAGGAAAGTTGGGAGTCAGTAAAGTTGTGTAGTTTGTGACTGCATTATGTTTATGTGAGTCAAGATTTGAAACCACTTGGCCAATAGTACACTTTGTGACTCACTCCCAGTTACAAGTTATTTCACATAAAAAGGTTAACATATCCCTCGATTAGATTCCAGGCTGTAACTCCCTCCGGGCTATCTGTTATTCTGTATCTAAAACTCCCTGGACCCCTCGATTAGATTCCAGGCTGTAACTAACTCCAGGGTATCTGTTATTCTGTACACAAACCATCTTAAATCCCCCGATTAGTTTCCAATCTGCAACACACTCCAGACTATCTGTTATTCTGTATATAAATCGCCCTGAACCCCTCGATTAGGTTCCAACCTGGAACACATTCCAGGCTATCTGTTATTCTGTATATAAACCACCCTGAACCCCTCAATTAGATTCCAGGCTGTAACTCACTCTGGGCTATCTGTTATTCTGTATTTTAACCACTCTGAACCCTGCAATAAGATTGCAGGCTTTAACTTAATGAGGGCTACCTGTTATGCTGTATATAAACCACCCTGAAACTCTCAATTAGATGCTAGGCTAGGCTGTAACTCACTCCGGGGTATCTGTTATTCGTATATAAAGCACCCTGAACCCCTCAATTAGATTCCAGATTGTAACTCACTCCGGGGTATCTGGTATTCTGGATATTAACCACCCTGAACCCATTGATTTGATTTCCCTTCCTGACATGTTAAGCTCATATTCCCAACACAATCTAATCTCAATAATGATCAATGTATCACTGGTCCTCCTATCTGCTGGCACTACCATCATGTTAACTTACTGATGTTTACGTACATGATTACCTGTAGCAGTGAGTCGCAGGTAGACAGAGTGGTGCAGAACACATTTGGCACATTTGCCTTAATCAGTCAGAGCATTGAGTATAAGAGTTGTGGTGGCATGGTGCATCTGTACAGGATGTTGGTGAGGCCACTTTAAGAATACTGTGTACAACTCGGTTTTCTGCAGAAATGTCTTACACATATGTTCCAGGACTGGAGGCGTGAGCTATAGGGAGAGGCTGATTGCATTGAGGTGTTTCCCCCTGGAGTGTCAGATGTTGAGAGGCAGCATTATAGAGGTTTATAAAATCATCAGGGGCATGGATATGCTGAACAGCCATGTTCTGCTCCCAAGGATAGGGGGGTCCAGAACAAGAGGGCATAGGTTGAAGGGGAGAGGGCGAATGATTTAGAAGGGACCTGAAGGTAAATATTTCACACAGAGAGTGTTGTGTGTACAGAAAGTGCAGTCAGAGGAAGTGGTCAAGGCGGGTACAATCACAGGAGGAATATTGGCAAAAATGCTGGCAAATGGGACGAAATCAGATTTGACATCTGATCGGAGTGAACAGATTGGACTAATGGGTCTGTTTCCATTCTGCATGACTCTATGATTCTATAAGAGGGATGACGAATAATTCTGAAAGGACCTTTCAAGTCAGAATTCTCTTCAGTGGAAGACTATCGTGTCTCTATGTTCACATTGATTGAAAGCTGCGTTAGTTAAATATTTGATAAAGAAGTGCACAATGGGACGCAGACAGGAAAGTGGGGCTGAGACCACAACCTGTATATAATTTTAGTGCCTGGTGGAGAAGGCTCAAAGTATCTAATGACCCATTCATGCTCCTCACTCCCATGTTCCCATGTTCCATTTAGCCCCTCAAACCTGCTAGACAGGAGCAGTTGGAGGTTACTTACTCCTATAACCGGTTGCACAGAAACACAGGAGACCATTCAGCCCCTCAGTACTATCCCACACGGTTTGAAGTGAATTGGGAAATGTAATTGGAAAACCCAGGCTGGGTACGAAAGAGGCCCCTCATCTCTCTTCACAGAGCTTCCCCTCTCTGCAACTTGTGCTTCATTTGTTGGTCATGTTGTACACCCAGATTCAGTGTGAATACAGCCCATATACCTCACTTAGGGATGGCTCACAAAATCCTCTGGTCTCCCTGCCTGCAACATTCAATAACAGAACATTCATGAAAATCACACCCACTAACTTTCCAATAACAGAATGGGAGAACATCAGAAACAGGGGCATGTTGTTCACTCCCCAAGCCTGTCTTGCCCTTCTTTAAGATCATGACTGATCTGCTCTTCGTCTCAAATCCTCTTTCATAACCAATTCTTCATGGCCCTCAACTCTCTGACAGGTCAATTTCCATCTACCTCCTCTTCAAATAAGTTCAGTCATCTAGCTCCCTGAACATTCTTGAGAAGAGAAATCCTGACATTTAATACCACCTGTTTGAAGAAAACACTTGTTGCTCCTATATCATGGCCTATTGATGTGAACAAAAGAGGTTGTCACAAGCGTTCAGATAAAAATGACTGGCCCCGATATCAAGGCAGTGGTTGCCTTCTGTTGACATAAAGGAGCTTCACAAAACTGGACTTAATGGGAATCAGAGTAAACTCTCCAGTGTTTGGGGTCAAACATGGCACAAAGGAAGTTGGTCATCATCTCAGTCCTGGGTCACCTCTGTGTGAGATCCTCAGGGTAGCTTCCTCTTCACAAACAGCTTCAGCTGCTTCATCAATGTCTCCCCGCCCCCACCCTCCTCACCATAAGATCAGAAGTGGGGATGGTCGCTGAAGATTCCACAATGTTCAGAACATGTTGTTCCCCGTCAGCTCCTGAACTGGTCTTTGTCCGTGTGTGGCAGGATTCAGATTCCATTGAGACTTGTGGTGTTAAACTGACCGTAACATTCATGTAAAAGCACTGGCGGGAACTGTACATTGACACAGTAAAACAAGAGTTCATTCAACACCTCACGCTGGTTTCACAGGAACATGAGGAAGTCATTCAGCCCATTGACACGATTGGAGAAGAACAGGGACAGCCCATTCAGTACCTCCAGCGTATTACGCATGCAGAGAAGGAGTCTAGTGTGATGGGCCACACCAGAGTCCCTCGAAAATATTTGACGGCGGTAGCGTAGATTCTAATTTTTTTTTACTTTAAAGGAAATGTAAAGTGTCTGTTCCAGATGCAATGTGACTGGTCAAACTACTCGGTGTGAAGAAAAACACTATCTACGTAAACACGAAAGAGAAAATGAAACCAAAGAAAGAGGAATTTAGAATAACGTAATTTTATTGGACAAGTTAACAGAATAATAGATCTAGGAACTATTACTGATTAACTGTTCCAATATAGGAAACTCCCATAAACACAGCCCTTGGCAAAAAGAAATATTCAGACACAGATTGTCTCAAATATTTCTCCAATCCAGGAATTAAAAACAGCATCAAGAGAAAATTCAGAGAGAGTAGCAACCAGGAAACATCCCCTGAAGCTTCCAACTCTGTTGAGACCCCAATAGTTTCTGATGTTGCTGAGAAACCAAAACCCAGAGATCCTAATCTGTGAGAGTTGGCCACACCCATTCAGGCTGCATTAAAATAAACACAAGGCTGTTACTAGCTGTTACTCAAGTGGTCTTAACTAACCAGCTTGGTAACGATCGTTCAATCTCTCTCATAAAAGAAGCCCGGACAAAATAACCTCTTAATGCTGCAGCATTGTCACACTAGTCAGTACAATGAGCTATCAAACAGGAACCAGGGGTAACCAGTCAGGCCTTTGGCCCTGTCCAATTGGACGAGGAAGAAGCCAGTGAGTCCCTTGAGTCACTTACACAGGAACAGCAGGACGCCATTCCCACCTCAATGCACTTATACGGGGGCAGAATGAGGTAATTGATGCTGATTCTTGATGAATGGCTTATGCCCAATACGTCGATTCTCCTGCTTCAAGGATGCTGTCTGACCTGCTGTGCTTTTCCATCAATCGACTCTCTACTCTGATCTCCAGCATCGGCAGTCTTAAGTTTTTGCTAAATGATGTTCCAACATGATGAACAAGTGGAGCAGAAGCTGCACAGACAGACTGTTCCACGTTGTTCCTCGTGGCTCCGTTGCTCATGATACACATGTGGGACTTTAACGTGGCTTTCTAGTGGTGAGCAGGGAAACCATATGTCTTGTGTGAAGTCTCAAGAAGGCATCTTTCATCTCTGAGAAGACAGACTGGTGTTCTCTGTGTAGAGTGGAAGCTGATGGGAATGGCAACCTGTTTCAGATGGAAGGGAATGTAGCTGCTGTTCGGGATTGTGAACAATCTGATGTTCAGTACAGGGTTCACTCACCGACTGCACAATAACATGGGGAGAGTTAATTTAGGCATATAAACTATTAGGAAAATCACGTTAGACTGATGAATGGACTCTCTAAGTTCAAATAATGGTGATCGTGTTCATGTTGATCTTGTCTAGTGCATGTCCTGTTCAGTGTAACCTGTATGCCTTACTCTGTCCAAGTCTATTTCCATCCTATGATCTGTCTGGCCGTGCTTACTATGATCTGCCTCCACTGCTCATAAATAAAGTGTTTCCCTGCACTGAGGTACACGTGACAATAAATCAAAACAATCAATCCTGAGTAAAGTATGGAATTCCTCTCCCTGTCAATGTCTCTTTTGGAAATAAGTAATCGTTGCCACTCCTCGTGTTTCAGCGTCACCATTTCTTCGACCCTCACAGCTCTACAGATTAAACACTCAGCTTATTCACTCTATCCCCATGTTACCATCACCCGCGTCTGTGGTAAGGAGATCATTCCTTAAAAAGGAGATCAAATCTGTAGAGAGTGCCCCAAATGCGCTCTCAGCAAGGCTCTACAACAGCAGGAAGTTGGCTTTACTTATGTACTCGAATCATCTTAAATGAAGCACAGCATATCATTGACTGCACCCATTACTTACACAGGGTTTGATTCGGTGCAGTCAGCATATACTTGTGAGTGGGAGATCATGCTTCCCAAATTTCTTCCAGTCCTTTGATGAAGTTACCAGGACGTTTGGTGAGGACAGAGTGATAGACCTAGACTCTATGGATTTCAGTAAGGCCATTGATTAGGTTCCACACGGCAGGCTGCTCTGGAAGGTTTCATCACGTGGAATGCGGGGGGGGGGGGGGGGGGGGTCTGGCCAATTGGATACACTGTTGGCTTGATGGTAGGAAGCAGAGGCTTGAGTGGAAGGATGTTTGTCAGACCGGAGGCTTGGTCCATTGCTGTCTGTTATCTATGATTTGGTTGAGAATGTACAAGGTATGATTAGTCAGTTTGCAGATGACACTAAAGTAATTGGGAGCATAATCAGTGAGGATGTTTATCAGAAATTGCAGCAGGACCTTAATCAGGTAGAAAATGAGCCAAGAAATGACAAGTGGAATTTTATATAGAAACGTGAGGTCTTGCATTCAAATCTACGTAGGAGTTTCATGGTGAATGGGAGGGTCTTAAGGGATGCAGTGGGCAGAGGGACCTTGATGTTCAGGTGTACGGTTCTCTAAGAGTGGAGTCACAGGTAGACAGGGCAGTGAAGAAGGCTTTTGGCACATTGGCCTTCATCAGGCAGGATATTGAGTATAGAAGTTGGGACCTTATGTCGCAGTTACACAGGACTTTGGTAAGGCCGCACTTGGAGTATTGTGTTCAGTTTTGTCAACTTGTTATGGGGAGGATGTTATTAAATTAGAAAGACTGCAGAAGGAATTTACAAAGACGTTGCCAGAACCCAATGGTCTGAGTTATAGGGAGTGGTTGGACAAGCTTGGACCTTTTATTTAGTTTGTAAGAGACTGAGGGAGTCCTTATAGAGCTATATAAAATCACCAGGGGTACAGATAGGGTTAATGCTCTCTATCTTTTTCCAAGGTGTAGAGATTCGAGGATTAGAGGGGATCAGTTTCAGGTTAAAGGGAAGGAATAAAGGGAACCTGAGGGGCCACTCCTTTACACAAAGGGATGATACATGGCTGAGCTGCCAGCAGATGTGGATGAGGGGGGTACATTAACAACATTTCAAAAGCATTTGGATAAATATGTGGATCTGAAAGGACTGGAAGGATATGACCCAGCTGCAGGGAAATGGGGGGAACGTGGATGGAGATTTACAAGGTGGACTCGAACCCCTCTGTTAATTAAACCCAAACACCCAGAAAAGCTCGCCTCACCTTGTAATCTGTTAAAGTATGAGCGACACAGATCTCCTACATTCCACTATTTAAACAAAAATTTGCAAGTTAGTTTCTTAACTTTAATAGTGAACACTTAACAAAAACTATTCACAAACACAAGCCCCTCTTGTCTTACCTACTTACTATCTGACTCCAACTCTGTAAAAATATGCTTTCCCAACAACCCACATATGAAACATTACAATCTCAAGACCACACAGTCTCTATCTTCCCCGCTGTGTTCACTCTTTCAGCTGCTGATCTCCCTGGGTCATTTTTTTTAACTGCAAGTAGGTTTACATGAACATGTGTCTTTGATAGAGAGTGTTTGAGATGGTCAGTTAAAACTCCTGCTCTACAGCAGTTACTCTGTTGTTGGATGGCAGTGACTCTCCCTCTATTTGCAAAATGCTTGGTTTATATACTCCCCATGATATAATAATTCTCAAAATTTGATTGCTGTCCAGGTGTCCAAACAATAATATGCAAATTCTGTTGGTTTCTAGTATCCTGAGCATTATTTAAACTCTTTGGTTGCATTTGAATTGCTGTCAATTAGCAACCAAAACTCAGGTATCCATTTCTCAGCTAATGGTGACATGTGGAACAGTGTGACCTTTAGCTGGCATCAGTGGCTTTAATTTCTATTCAACAAAACCCATTCTGTCTTAAAGTGTCCATACATGCTTTTGGCTTCATAACATCTCCCCGCTTCAGAAAATAAAATGAACCAGCAGAATGAAAAGATGGCATCATTCCTTTTCCTCCAATTCTTAATCCCAATTATATGAAATACAAAATTATTAATCTCAGTTATATCATTCATATTAATTCTGCACACCAATACAACACTGGAATAAGTCAAATCTTATCTCCACTGCATTCATTTAAATCCGCGAAAACCCATCTGCTATCACATTGTAGGAGCCACAACCTGTACATTTTGTAAGTTTAAAGTCGGTAAGGTAAGACTCAAATTAAATAGTCTCATATTCTGGTCTTTAAATATTCCAAAAAATGTGAGAGGTTTGTCATTTTCCACAACCATCTCCGACAATTTGTTTGTCACATAAAAAATTAACATATTATCACGCCAGTGTGAAACTTAATCATTCTTGTTCAATAATGAAGATTTTTTACTTTTTTTTCTGGTGGATATTGAGTTTATTCGACAAGTAGCCAATTAGCCATTCAATTCCATCATTCTCTTTCTGTATCAATACATCTCTGACCCCTATATCCCGAGCATCAAACACAATTTTCAAAGGGTGTCAGAATATTTGGTGTAGCTAAAGCTCGTGCGGTGATTAATCCTGCTTTAAAATTCTCAAATGCCTCCTGGCATTGTTCTGTCCACCACAATTCTGTGTTCTTCTTTCGTAAATCCATCAGTGGTGCCAATACGCTTGCGAAATTTGGAACAAACTTCCGATAGAATCCACTCAGTTCCAAAAATCGAAGCACCTTTTTCTTCGAGGATTGTCGCGGAAATTCCTCAAACCCCTTCGTCTTTGTGTTCCATCGGGCCAACCTTCCATGTCCAATGTAATGTCCCAAGAACGTCACCTCTGCCTTCGCGAATTCTGTTTTCTTTAAGTTTATTACTAAGTTTGAATCGTGGAAACGTTTAACATGCTCTGCCAGCTGTAACATGTGAGCTTTCAATCACTTGCTAAAGATCACTACATCATACAGATAAGCTGCACAATTCCTTCATATGGCCACAACACTGTTTCTGAGTCTTAAATGTGGCTGGTGCATTATTCATCCATATGAAATACTCGATAAGGTTTTTTGTCATGTCTGGTATCTTTACTAGATAGTTTAACTGACTCCACATTTTTAAAAAATTTGAATGGGGCCACTAAATCTGGCTTTGAAGGGATTTCCTACCACTGGTGGCAATACTATTACGTCATCCCCACGGGAAATCTTCAAAGTTTCAGAGTTTTTATCTGCCACCTGCTTCACTCTATGCTATGCTTTTCCGATACTGTTTAGCAAACTCACCCACTCCGTCTACACTCTCCTTCACCTCACACACAGAATCCAGGTGTGAGATTTCCAACTTCGGACCTGTCAATTTATATTTAATTAATTTCAAAGGAGCTCTCACTTCATGTATAAATATTAAATCAAAGGAAGTAAAGTGAGTAGATTTATTTGGGACATCTCTAATGACAAACAATTTAATGGGACACCTTTATCCCAATCATTTGGCCAACCATGACAGTACGCTGTTAACATAGTCTTCAGCGTCTGATGCTAACTTTCCAAGGCTCCCTGGGAGTCAGGATGGGACGCACTTGATTTGAAGTGCTGTATGCCTAAGCCATCCATGACTTCCTTAAACAGCTGAGCGGTAAAATGAGACCCTTGGTCTGACAGGATCTCTCTGGGCAGCCCACAGCGAGTAAAGAAAGCTTCCAACTCCTCCACCTCCCTTTTTGCTTTGACACTCCAATAATGGAATTGCCTCTGGAAATCTGGGAGACACATCCATTATGGTCAGCAAATATTGGTTTCCACTTTTAGTTTAGAAAGGGGAGCTACACAATTAATCATAACCCACGTGCAAGGTTCTTCGAATGCAGGAATTGGTAAGAAAGGTGCTGGTTTTATTACTGCCTGTTACTTCCCTACCATTTGGGATGTATGTCATGTACAAGAAAAGTTAACAGCGTCGTTGTGCATTCCAGACCAGTGGAAAGATTTCTGTACCTTGGCCTGAGTCTTCTGTACACCTAAGTGAATGTCTGCAGTTAGTTTATGAGCTACCCGTAACACTGTAAACTGTACGTTACTGCTAACACAATCTGGTGCACATCGGCCCATTTCCCGTCTGCAGTAACCTATCGGGGTCTCCATTTTAATTTAATGATTCTATCTTTAAGTTCATAACATTCAACAATATATTCTGATTCCTTTTCTGTGTGTGTGCATGTGTATGTGTGTGTGAATGTGTGTGTATATATCTGTTGTAAGTCCATTAGCCTTTCTGGAATAAACACCTCTGCCTGATCCTCTGCCTGTTCAGGTTTATCCTGCACTGTTACATCAAGCAGGGGTCAGTTCACTGAGCATCAAACAATTTGTCTTTTTCGTTCGTTTTTCCTTCCTGCTGTAACTTATGACAGTGGGATCTTGTTACTATACAGTCTGGAAAAAATCCTGGGTAATTTTGTTTTAACTCCCCAATTCCCTAGTCTTCCTTTGGCTTCTCCACCACAAGGGGTGCCTGTCCCACCTCACCTCCTGCGAAATCGTTCCCAAGAACAAACTGTATTCCTGGAACTGACACTGTTTTACTCACTGTCGCTGTTACTTCCTTAATCTTAATGTGGCATTCCATCCTGATGTTACACAAGGGAATGCTTAATTTCTGTCCCCATTCCACAAATTAACATGCTCTTGATTAACATGCCAGAAAGAGTGAAAAATACTTTCATCTCTTACTATTAGAGGGTGAGAGAAAGTGAGGGCTGCAGATGCTGGAGATGAGAGTTGAAAAGTGTGGGGCTGGAAAAGCACAGCACGTTGGCAGCATCCGAGGGGCAGGGGCGTTGACGTTTCAGGCGTAAATCCTTCATCAGGAAAGTGGGAGGTAAGGGAGGGGGAAGGAGTTTGAGAAATAAATGGGAGAGTTGGGGTGGAGCTGGGTGGAAGGGAGCTTGGAAGGCAATAGGTAGATGCAAGTGGGGTGTGATGGTGGTAGGTCGGATAGGAGGGTGATAGGACTCCTATCGATGGTAGGACAGCTGGAACCCTCAAACTGTACAGCATCAACGTTGACTTCACCAAATTTCGAATCTCCCCTCCACCAACCTCTCCCAGATCCAACCGTACAACCTAGCACTGCCCTCTTGGACTGCCCTAACTGGCCATCTTCCATTCCACCTATCGACTGCACTCTACCCTCCGACATATCACTATCTCTCCCACCTACATCATCTTATTGCCTTCCCAGTGACCCTTCCACCAGCTCAGCTACTACCCTCGTATTTATCTTTCAGTCCCCTTGTCCCCCCACACCTCCTGACAATGGGTTACTGCCTGATATTCAATTGTCCTGCTGTTTGGATGCTGCCTGATCTGTTGAGCCTTTCTGGCGCCTCACTTCTCAACTATTAGAGACTGAGCAGATCCCATATCTTACAAAATTATAACTTCTTGTCCTTCTGCCCCTGTTCTTTCTGTGTAAACTTTATCTATAGAGGTGAATTCTTTAGAGAGATCAGGCACTGCCTCCATACCCAGCCCTTGCCTAGGCTGTGCAATTTCCTGCAGCTCCTCGGCTCCACTTGGGCTCTCCTTTACCAGTTTCACTAATGCCACTGGGCTTAGCCTCTTCTACCGCATCTTTCCCCAAAGTGTCTTCCTTTAACGCCCAGCACGGTGTGTCCCAGCTGACTGCAGTGAAAACAACTTTTTCCCTGAGCCCTTTTTAAACCACCAGCACTGTAATTTTATGTGTTCCACTCCCTTATAGTGAGAGCACCTGAGGCCTTTCACCACCTTTCAACCCCCTTGGGCTTCTTTCTTCACCTGTGGTTAAATATTGTGCGCTACTGTTTGCTTTGTAATGTGTGATCGTCCGTTCTCCCAATTTCTATTCCTCACAGAATGAAATTCCTGCCAGAAGCTAAATATCATCTCATGCCCCAGTACATATTTACCTGCCATTTCTGCTGAGCTTCGCACTTCTTGAACTTTCTGTACATTCAAATGAATCCTTACTATCTCTGGAAGTGAGTCTTTTAACTTCTCCAGCAGATTAATCTCCCTTCAAGCCTCACAGGTCTTATCGATTTTTAAGGCCAGCACCCACCTGTCAAAATGACTGTGGTTAATTATTTCAAACTCAATATAAGCCTGACCTGGTTCCGTCTCTATTTTTCTGAACATCTGTCTATATGCTTCTAGTACCAATTCATGACCAATCAAAATAGCCAATTTGACATCTTGATAATCTCTTGATCCCTCATCTGATAGCGCTGCACATACCTCACCAGCTGTGCCCACCAGCTTAGTCTGAAGTAGCATTACCCACAAGTTCACTGGACGCGTTATCTGACTAGCCATTTTTTCAAATGAAATAAAAAGGGTTTGACAATTTTCTCATCGAAATATGGCCAGTTACTAACCTAGTTGTATACATCCCTACGTTCTCCCTTCATCTCCAAAATGTTAATTTAAATTTCTTGTCTAATTCCCAACATCTGAATTTCAAATCCCCTCTCTCTTTCTTTTTCCTCTCTTTCTCTTTTGTCTCTCTCTGTTTCCATCCCTTGATTTATCTTCTAACTCCAGTTGCCACATTTGCAATTTAAGTTTTTATAATATTACTGCAGTTGCCTATTTCTCTGATACATCAAAGTGCTTAACCAACTCCATTACAATTTCAACTTTCCTTTTCCCTGGTTAAACCCAATTCCAAACTATTTGCTAATTCTGAAAAAATGTCCTCCTTCTGTCTTTCTAAACTTCCTCGGAAAATTTGGGAACCTCTTTAGTAATGTTAAAAGCTATTTCCCTTACTTTTCATTTAACCAACCACAAGTAACAAAATTAAACGAATTTGCCCACTGGTTTTATTTGAAGATCAAAGTCACTAATTGCAATGAGTTGGAATTTGCTGGGACCTGTTGTATCTCAAATTTGTTCAAGTCGTTCCAAGTGCCACACGGCAAGGCCCAAAACTGTTATGACATCAATTTCGAACCCCTTTGTTAATTAAAATCACACACCTAGAAAATCTCGCCTCACATCATAATCTGTCAAAACATGAGCGACAGAGAACTCCTAAATTCCACTAATAAACAAAAAATAACAATTCATATGTGTGCAAGTTAGCTCACTGAGATTGAACGTTGGTTTTCAGAAGTTTCGTCACCATGACTAGGTGACATCATCAGTGAGAGTATCTGCTGAAGTGCTGGTGGTATGTCCCGTCTCTCTATTTGTAGGTCTTGGTTTCTTAAAAGTGGGTGATGTCATTTCCGGTTATTTTAACAAGAGAATGTAGACAGGGTCGAAATTGATACGTTTATTGATGGACTTCTGGTTATAATACCATTCCTCTAAGAAGTTCCTTGCGTGTCTTAGTATGTGTGAGTGCTTTGTCCCAGTCAAAATGGTGTCTTTCTTTGTCTGTATGTATGGAACATAGTGATAGTGCGTCATGTCTTTTGGTGGTTAGTTAGTGTTCATGTATCCTCGTAACACGACAACAGGACAGTTTCAATGGTGGAGAAATGATTTTATATACACTGTTTAATCAATGTGTGTGTGCAGATAAGTCGCATTTTTCACATGTGCACAGCACATTGTAAATGAACAACAGAGACACAGTTAACGAAAAATGATGCATGTGATGTATAAAATTGATAAAACATTAAAATATGATTTGATCCTCTCAACGAACCCTCTTTTCTGGGATTCCCAACTCTAATCCCTCATTCTTACCAGGATGTGTGCTCCAAATTCTTGATTCTGGTGTCCCAACTTATTTCAGTTAATCCCCTTTCTACCGGGACTTCAATATGTTGGCCTGGTGGTTTCTTTCCAAAACTAGTGTTTGTCAAAATATTGGAGATAAATATTCTGGCATCAGACTCAGCATTTGAACATATTACTTTGTTGTACATGCACTGTCCAAAGGACCACAGCACACAGGCATTGCCAAAATATTGGGGGATGTTCATCTCCTTCTTTCGATAATGTAGCTTTCTCATTTTCCACATCTCCATATCTCTATCCTCTCTCTCTCGTTCTCCCTTTGTATCTAGTTAAGAAATCCACAAATTAGTATTCGTGTCCCGTCTCCCAAAACTCCTTCTTTCGGATTATATCTAATGCTCTCTTCAAGATGTAATGTGGTTATAATTAAGCATTGTAACTGCAAAGACATGCGGGCGTAGCTGGCCAGAGTTAATTGGAAGGGGTGCTGAGCAGGAAAGACCATGGAGCAGCAATAGGAGGAGGTTCTGGGGATAAATTCGGAAGATAATACCAGAAATGCAACCCAAAGAACTTGAAACATACTCAAGGGAGAACAAGGCAGCCATGAGTGATAAGGCATCAAACCAAAAGAGAAAAGCGGTGGGCGGCACGGTGGCACAGTGGTAAGCACTGCTACCTCACAGCGCCAGAGACCCGGGTTCAATGTGGAGTTTGCACATTCTCTCCGTGTCTGCGTGGGTTTCCTCCCACAGTCCAAAGATGTGCAGGCCAGGTGAATTGGCCATGCTAAATTGCCCGTAGTGTTAGGTAAGGGGTAGATGTAGGGGTAAGGGTGGGTTGCGCTTCAGTGGGGCGGTGTGGTCTTGTTGGGTAACTGTAAGTAATCTAATAAAAAATATATACAATGTGGTGAAGATGATTGGGATCCAGAGTATTCATTAGCTCTGAAACTACATAACGCTGGCATCACTGACACTACAGAGCTCTTGATCATGGTCAGGTGAGGAAACACATTCACTTTAAACACAGAAGATTGGTATTTCTCAATGAAAAAGATTTAGGTGAACTAAATATTTGAATTAGGATCAGTGAAATGCTTTTGCGGAATGTGTCAGATTGGAAGCAAGACCCGGGGAGACAGATCCTCAGCAGAATGAGAGTTTGAAAATGGAAGTATTTCCACGTCAGAAACCAGGTTAGTTCACTGAGTACAGGGCTGATGGGTGAATGGGTGTTAGTGAGAATTGGGGAACAGACAGCAGAATTCACGGAGTGCTGTAGACCACAGAAGCAGGAGAAGCAGATCTGCATTCAACCACAACCTGTAACTTTTTGCCTGGGTAACACCTCAGTCTGTCATTGGCATCAACACCATCTATGGCTCAGTGACGAGTGTGGGTGAAGATGTCAGGGTCAGAATCACGTGAACTTTACCTGATGCTAACTCATTAGAGCTACCAGACTTGACCAACAGATCTGTTCGAAGCAAAGTACTCCGAGGTCTGAAAGGATGAAACCGGACAGAACACCCGGCCTCAGCATCAGTGTCGGAAAAGGGAATGGGAACACAGTCCTGTCGACCCTGCAGAAACCTCCTTCCTAACATCTGAGAGCTTGTGACAGCATTTACAGAGCTTTCCCAAGGACTGCACAGAAACATCGGGAATGGAAAACACATTGAGCCTCCCCATTCTAGTTCATGGAAAATCTCTCCTCAATGCACTTACCCCACATGATATACATATCCATTAATGTGAATAACCTTGGGAAGATATAAAATAGATGGTGCAGTAGTACCTTTGGTCCATCGAGTTTGCTAACCAATTCAATATAATGATGGTTGGTCCTTCATTTCCACACCGTACTCCTGCTCTCCCACCATCCCTTTCCTGTCTCTAAATCCTTATTTATAATCAGTGTCTCGGTTTCCAGGTGCGAGAGAATTCCCCAGGTTCCCGAGTCAGTGAGCGCACACATTTATTATCATCTTAATGCAGAGTGACTGCCTGTACCTAATACTGTGGCCCCTTTCTTTACAAGTCCCAGCCAGAGGAATTATCATCCCTGCTTCCAATCTGTCTCACCCTGTCAGAGTTTTGTATATTTCACTGAGATCTCCACTCATTTTCCTAAACCCCATGGAATACTGGCCCAGTCACCCCAAACTCTGCTCCCACAACAAGCCCGTCATCCCAGAGATCAGTCTGGTCATCCTTCACTGCTCTCCATCAATCTCAGGTTTGTCCTTTATTCGGTAAGGAGACCAAAACTGCACACAATACTGCACAATGTTCAAGATGATATCTCACCAAGGCCCTGTACAGCTGCAGTAAGACACCTTTTCTCTGGACTCACATTCCCCTGAAATGAAATCCAAACACCATTTATCTTCCTCATTGCTTTCTGTTTCTGCAATATTACTTTCAGCGACTGATGTACAGGAAGATGCAGATCCTTTTCAGCGTTGCAGCTCCCCACTTGGTGGGTCTGTGTACACTGGGCGGCGTGCCAATGCTATGCCCAGTATTGACATCTGGTTACAGAACTCACTGAGCTGCAGGGGCCTCAGAGGTTTATGCAGAAGGAAACAAAAGAAAGGAGCATACGTCCCTTTGTAGATCAACATGTTTCAACTAATCCCTTTCAAATGGTAGGCTGCCAATTTATCGTTTCCACCAAAGGCACACCGTTACCTCTATCCACATTGTTCTCCATCTGTCACGTATTTACCCATTCACTCCACTTATCATCTCGGTGCTTTTTTACATCCTCCTCACCCACTCACAATCCCACATCCGTTAGTGCTGTTCCCAGGCTGGGATATATTGTATCTGATTCCAGCAACCCAATGTTTAAAGGGCATTGTGGACAGCTTGGCCCCAAGCACCGATCCCTGCGACACCTCAGCAACCTTCCTCTGTTAATTTCTATTTATTTATTTCGTGAATCTTGAAGTCACTGGCTGGGCCAGCATTTATTGCTTGTCCCTAGTTGCCCTTGAGAAGGTGGTGGTGAGCTGCCTTGTTGAACGCTACAGTCCACCTGCAGTGGTTGACCTCCAATGCCATTAGGGAGAGAATCCCAGGATTCTGACCCAGTGACTGTGAAGGAGCGGTGATATATTTCCAAGTCAGGATGGTGAATGGCTTGGAGGGTACCTGAAGATGATGGTATTCCCATACATCTGTAGCCCTTGTCCTTCTAGATAGACATGGGAGTTGTGAAGTTGGTCTCTGAGGATCTTTGGTCGATCATTTTATTGCAGCATGTCGATAGTAAAACACTGCTGCTGCTGCTGAGCGTTGATGGTAGAGCATTGTGGATGAAGGGACAGTCAAACTGGCTGCTTTGTCCTGGATGGTATAAAGCTTCTTGAGTGTTATAGGGGGCTGCACTCATCAAGACAAATTGGGAGTCTTCTATCACACCACTGACTTATGCATTGTAGATGATGGACAGACTTTTGGAAGTCAGGATGTGAGTTACTCGCCGCAGTATTCCTAGCTTCTGAACTGCTCTTATAGTGACTGTGTTCATGTGGCGAGACCAGTGAGTTTCTGAGCAATGATTACCCACCACGAATTTGACACTGGGGGCTTCAGTGATAGTAACACCATTGAATGCCAAGAGGCAGGTTAGATTATATTTTATTGGTGATGGTCATGGTCTGGCATTCGTGTGGCCTGAATATTACTTGCCACTTGTCAACCTGGATACTGTCAAGATCTTGTCTCATTTGAACATGGACTGTTTCAGTATCTGAGGAGCCACAAATGTTGCAGAACATTGTACAATCTTTGCAAACATCCCCACTTCTGACCTTAAAATGGAGGGAAGGTCATTGATGAAGTAGCCCTGAAGCAGTTTTCGGTCACTGCCCGAGGGACTCCTACAGACTTGGAGCTGACTTGACTGACCTTTATCAACCATGACCATCTTCCTACGTGTCAGGCATGATTCTAACCAGCGGGGAGTTTGCCCCTGATACCCATTGATTCCAGTGTTGCTAAGGCCCCTTGATACCACACATAGTCGAATGCAGCCTTGATTTAAAGGGCTATCACTCTCACCCCACCTCTGGAATTCAGCTCTTTTGTCCATGTCTGAACCACGGTAATGAGGTCAAGAGCTGAGTGGCCCTGATGGAGCCCAAACTGGGCGTCATTGACCAGGGTATTGCTGAGCAGGTGCTGCTTAAAAACACTGAGACCTTCCACCACTTTACTGATGATCGAGAGGAGACTGATGGGGTGGAAATTGGCCGGATTGGATTTGTTCTGCTTTTTACATACAGGAGCAATGATTACTTGGGGTAATTTTCCACGTAATCAAGAAAAGCCATTGTTGTAACTGTATTGAAATAGTTTGGCTAGGGGAGTGGCAAGTTATGGAGCACAAGTTGTCAGTACTATTGACATAATGGTGTCAGATTATGCACCTTTTGGAGTATCCAGGATGTCCAATCGTTTCTGGATATCGAGTGGACTGAATCGAATTGGCTTATGACTGGTAACTGAATTGCTGAGGACCACTGGAGGAGGCTGAAATGGATCATCCACTCAGCACTTCTGACTGAAGATTGTTGCGAATGCATCAGCCTTATCTTATACACTGAAGTGCTGGGCTCTTCCATCATGGAGGAAGGGGTTATTTGTGGAATCTCTTCCTCCAGTGAATTGTTTAATTGTCCCCAACGTTTCTCGGCTAGATGTGGAAGGACTGCAGAGCTTAGATCTGTTATTTTGCTTGCGGGATCACTTAGCTGTGTCTATCACTTCCTGCTTATGCTGTTTGGCGCACAAGTAGTCCTGATTGTTGGCTTCACCAGGCTGACACCGCATTATCAGGTATGCCTGGTGCAGCTCCTGCCATCCTGCACACTCCACTGAACCAATGTTGATCCGCTAGATTGATGGCAATTGTTGTGAGGGGGATATGCGGGAGGCCATGAGGTTATGCGGGAGTACAACATGGCTGCTATTGATGACTCACGACACCTTATGGACATCCAGATTTGAACTGCGAGATCTGTTTGAAGTCTGCCCTGTTTAGCAACGTGATAGTACCACCCAAAATTGTGGAGGTTATTCTCAATGTGCAGGTGTGATTTTGTCTCCACAATGACTATGCGGTGGTCACTCTTACCGATAATGTCATGGCCAGATACTTCTGCGACTGCCAGATTAGTAAGGCTGTGTTCAAGTATGTATTTTCGTTTTGTTGGTTCCTTCCCCACCTGCTGCAGAGCCAGTCGAGCAGTGATATCCTTTGGGGCCTGGCCAGCTCGATCAGTAATGCTGTCGCTGAGATACTCTTGGTGGTGAACATTGAAATCCCCCACCCAGAGTAGATCTTGCGTCCGTGCTACCCTCAGTGCTTCCTTCAAGTGTTGGTCTGCATGGAGGAGTAATGATTCATCAGTTCAGAGAGGCTGGTACATGGTAATCAGCAGGAGTTTTCCTTTCCCATGTGTAAACTTTTGCCAGGAGACTTCATGGGATACGGAGTCACTGTTGAGGACTCCAAGAGCAATTCCCTTCCAACTGTATCCCACTGTACGGCCACTTCTGCTGTGTCCGCCCTGCTGATGAGACAGGAGATAGTCGGGGTAGGTAATGGGGTGTCTGCGATATAGTTATACTCACAGAATCATACCTTACAGACAATGTCAGGCTGTTGCTTGACGAGTCTGTTAATTTCTATTCACCGTTTCGTGCCAGCTCTCCCATTCTGGAAACATAGCCATATATTAGCCCCCAATCCACTCAGATTTGATTTTGCAAATTGGGCTTGGAGCTTTACCGAAATCTTTCTAAAACTCCACATGTTTTACATCCATTGCTTCTCATTCATTTGTCTCCCATTCTGTTTCTCAAACATAATTCCCATTTCATAAATCTACGTCAGTGTTGCCTATGACCATTACTTTCAACCACAATAATTTCTCCTCAACCATTTACTTACTATGTTCTATGTTCAATGTACTCTATCATTTTCCTACACCAGACTTGGTTTTCCTTGTATTGTTTGAAAGTTCTGTGAAGACAGAACTGAAGTAGTGGCTTCATAGTTCTGCATTTTCCCTGTTCCCCATTCTCTATTCTCTGGTTTCAAACTGTCAGGAAACTGCACTTGTTTTCTCATATTTCTCACATTGACATAATTTAACAAGCTATTACAGTTCACTCTTTTAACCCTTGTGAATATACTCTTCAGAAAGCCATCAATTCCTGCCTTAGACTGCTCAATAATTGACCTTCCACATCATACACTCACAGGAGCATAGACTCTGTGCCAACAGAAATACGGCACAATCTATATTAGTCCCACTTTCCTACACCAGGCCCATAGCCTGGAATGTTATGACACTTCCACGTGCTCGCCAAGTACTTTTTAATGATTGTGAGGTTACCCGTGATAATCCCCCTTCTGAGGAAGTAATCCCAGAACCCCACATCCTCGAGGTGAAAAAATTTTTAAATCCTCTCTGAACCTCAAACTTTTCACTTTAAAAGTGTGCTCATTTGTTCTTGATCCTCTGACTAAAAGGAACAGCTGCTGTCTATCCACCCTGTCCATGTTCCTCATAATCTCATTCTCCTGAATCACGGACCCCTCAGCTTTCTCTGCTCCAAAGTAAACAACCTGAGCTTATCCAGCCTCTCTCCATAGCTGATATGCTCCATCCCAGGGAACATCCTGGTGAATCACCTCTGCACCCTCTCCAGTACAATCACATCCTTCCTGGAATGTGGCTCCCAGAGCTACATACAGTATTCGATTTAGTCCGAACCAAAGCCCTGTATTGCTCTGATAATCTAATCCTGGTTAGGAAATGCTACACCCAAGGTCCAATTCTTAACTAGTCCATGAACCTGTCCAGTCACATTCAGGGATGTGTGGAGATGCACACTCTGAGTTTCCCAGTGTGCTGCCATTCATTGAGTCCTCCCCTGCCTGGTTCCTTCTCCCAAAGTGCATCACCTCATATTTATCAGGGTTACATTCCATCTGCCATTGATTTGCCCATCTGAACAATCATCTGCATCTTCCTGTAACTTAAGGCCTTCCTCCTCACTGCGAACCATCCGGTCAATCTTTATGTCAAACATACAGTTACTGATCACACATCCCCCACTGTCCACCTAGCCCCCTCCACATTCACATCGTTTTTTTATGAATAACACAAACAATAAGGGACACAGCACTCATCCCTGTGGTATACCAGGGGACACTGTTTTCCAGTCGCTCAAAGAGCCTTCTCCCACCACCCTCTGCCTGCTGCCATTAAGAGAAATCTCCTTGTAACCTGTCAAGGTATCCTTCATATTGTGAGATTTTACATTATTTCTCAGTATCCCAGCTGGAAATTTGTCAAAGGCCTTCCTACAAAACTAAACAATCGACCTCCTCAAACGAATTCAATCAAATCCATTAGATGCGACTCCCTTCTGATAAAGTCATGATAATTATCCTTGATCAAACCTTGTGACTCTGATTGGAGTTGGATTTTCTCCTTCCCTATTTTATCCAGTAGTTTCCTTAACAGTGATCTAATACTCGCTCATCTATAGTCACCTAGACTATTTCTCCCACTCTTAATGTGAAGTGTAATCGTATTAGCAGTCCTCCAGTTCTCTGGCACCTCCCCTATGGTCAGATTCTAATTAAAATATTCAATCAGGGTCATTGCTCCCTTGACCCCAACATCCGCCTGTGATACAACTCTTTCAGACATGGAGATTGCTCCAAATTTATAGAGAACAAAGCCTCAAATCCCTGCTCGTATTTTACATCAATCTGTTCAAGAGTTGTCCAGTCCACCTTCTTGAATTCTGTACCTGCATCCTCCTTCTCCCAAGTAAAATAGATGTGAAGGTCTCATGTTACAATCCATCAACGTTCTCCAGCTTGACACACAGATTGCCCCTTTGGTTTCTAATGGACACTAACTGTTTGCTGATTATTCTGTTTGACTTGTCCGTGTAGAATATCGTGGGATTCTCCCAGATCTCACCTACTTGTACTTCCTCATGACCCTCTGTTATTCAGTCCTTTCGATGTTTCTAAGATTCACGACAATCACCTCTCATGTTTCGAAACTCGAGATTACAGGCTGAGTTACCCCGTCAGACAACCTTGCCAACTTAGGGGTTAATTTGGAGAATACCTTTTGAAGTTCCTCTGTAGTCAGTATATTCTTTCTTAGATTGGGACTCCGAACGATACACAATATTCTACGTTTAGTCTCACCAACGCTCGATGCAACTGGAACACGACATCCTCTATCTTCCAAATACATTCACATGAATGTAAACCTAATTTTTACTTTCCCATTTGCATATATTCTTCCTAATACCTCTCGGTTTAACTTTTCTTATGAGCTCAGTGTTTGAGTTCTTTAAAAAAGCTCATGAATATCCAACTATACGTTATCCAATAGTTCATCATTGCCTATGTCCACAAGAATTATCTTCAAACCATTCCAAAAAAATGTTTGCCACTTCTGGTTTTCCGTTCATCGGTGCATTCTCACACTCCCCGGTTATGTTTTTATCTTCTAAATATCTAGTAGCATGTTCTTTGTAATCGAGCCCAAGAGATACCCGACTGCGGATGACAGGTTAACTGGTCTGTAGTTTACCATTCTCCAAATTCATCCTTTCTTAAACTGTTGGATAATATTTATAACCTTTTCCTTATCCAGATTGGCAAAATGCCTTTCGGGAATGTGTCGGACAATAAAGTGAAAATCCGCGATGCAATCAACATGTCTATTGCTGCTTCCTCTGAAATTCTTGTATGAAGTCCATCTAGACTGTCAGATTTATAAATACTCAATCCAGCTTTCTTTTCAAAGATGATCTCATCACTGATAAGAATGATCTTAGACGTTACTTACACAAGTCCCATGGTCACTTGATATTTCTGGGAGAATTTCTGGACATTCTTCCATGAAGATAGAAACAAAGAAACTGTTTCTTTTCTCTGCAATTTCTCTGTAATCTGCAATAAATTATCCTGAACGCATACCAACTGTTCCACATTTGACCTTGTTTTTATTTTTTTCATACGTTGATAGACGCCTTTTAGCAGTCTTTATGTTTTTCTTTCGTTTGCATGTTTTTTTCTCTTTCTGATTTTGGTCATTCTTTGCTGGGTCCGACATTTCTCTGAATCCACTGGCTTACTGCAACACTCGACATTTTTCTAAGTTGCCTCCTTTCATCTGATAGGTAAATGAAGGTGGGGTTGAAAGTGATAGTCGGAGAGGAGGGTGCACCAGATTTATAGGAAGAAAGGTGGACACATAGGAACATTCAAAAGGGCGGTGCTGACTTGGAAGGTTGGTGTAGGATAAGGTGGGATTAGGGGAAATGGGGAAATGGGGAAATCAACTATGAGCCCCTGTGGTTGGAGGGTCCCAAGGCAGAAGAGGAGGCTTTCTTACTCCAGGCTTCTGGTGGCTCCGGTTTGGCGATGGAGCAGGTCTAGGACTCTCATATCCTTGGCAGAGTGGGAAGGGGAGTTAAAGTGCTCAGCCATTCGTCGATGGTTTCGTTCAATGTGGTTGTCCAAGACATGTTCCCTGAAATGATCTACAAGTTGACCTCCTGCCTCGCCAATGAAGAGAAGACCACATTGACTTTAATGGATGCAGTAGATGAGGCGTTCTGTCTCCCTTTATCACCTATCACTTTCAACCCAACCTTCATCTACCTATCGTAATCCCAGCAACCTCCCTCCTGCCGCAACATCTTCTCATTTATCTCTCAGCCCCCTAGGCCCATAAGCTTCATTCCTGATGAAAGGCTTATGCCCGAAACATCGATTTATCTGCTCTTAGTATACTGCATGACTGTGCTTTTCCAACATCACACTCTTCGACTCTGATCTTCAGCATCTCTAGTCCCCACTTTCTCCTCACACCTTCATGGTCTGCATGACTCAGATTTCAAATGATTCCTTCAAATACAACAAAAACTGTCGTGTACTCAAACAGTATAAAAGAAAGCCAATACATTGTGGTCACTGTTCCCAAAATGTCCTTTCCAGCAAAATTTTCAATTAGCTCTTCTGATCACTAAACACCAATTCCTAAATAACCTGATCTCGAGCTCAGTGCTCAACATAATGTTCATGAAAACCATCTCACACGCGCTCATGAAATCCATTTTCCCAGCATTAGCATTCAATTGGGTTAACACAGTTTAGATATAATGTAAGCAGTATATAATTACTGCAGTACCCACAAATGTGTATATCTCATTTCCTGTTTTACAACATGTCCAGCATTTGTATTGCAGCTTTCACTTTGATATATAACTCCCATCAATGTTTGCTCCATCTTACTAGATTCTGTGGAATCTGAGCGATGTGGGCTCTGTGGAGATTAATGGTAGAGATCATTTCGCCACATCATTTATGAACTTCTCAAACTTTCATTTCTCCAGATCTCCCGTTATGCTGATGGAGTAGAGAAGGACAATGATTTTCTACCAATTCTCTATATCCCCCAGAGAGCTGAGACAGCTCTAACCTGGGTGGGAACCTTACAACAGGCTGGTAAAATGTTGCTGCTGCTGTACAGGGTCATAGTGAGATCACATCTGGAGTAGTGTGTACAGATTTAATCTCTTCAGTGAAGAAATGATGTTGTTATATTGGAAGCAGCTCAGAGATGGTTCCCTCAACTGATTCCTGCAATGAAGGTGCTAGCTTATAACGAAAGGATGATCAGGTTGACCCAGTAGCCATTGGAGTTTACAAAAAATAAGGATGACCTTATTTCAACATAGATGAGAGATGTAGTCAACGAGTGAAGCGAATTACACAGATAGTGGAGGAACCATTCCGTTCTCCAGTGTGTTCCACAGGAACAACAGGAGGATATTCAAGCCTTCGACCCTGTTACACCAAAACAGGATGAGGCTATTCAGCCCCTGGAGCCTGATATACATTTACAGAAGGAGGCCAATCAGTCATTCAACCCTGTAACAGTAGGCCATGCTGCACCAGTATCCTGTTAAACAGCAACAGGATCAGTCCATTCAGCCTCCTCAAGTCTGTAACATAGGAACTGGAAGAGGTCACACAGTGACTGGAGATTGTTACACTGGGATAACAGGAGGCCATTCAGACCCACCGAGCCTATTGCAAGGGAATTGGATAAGGATAAAAACTATCTGAGACTTCTTTAATGAGAAAGGAAGAAGTAATTTCGACACATGTCTGTTGTATGGGAACAAGATAAGACCAATCAATCCCTCGGAACCATCTCCGGATACATGAGGAGACCGTTCAATATTTCCATGGAGAAGTATGAGAAGACCCATCAGCCCATCAAAATGTTAGAGAGCAACAGTAAGATTCCATAATCTCCCAATCCTCTAAAGGATCAACAGGTGCAGATCATTCTGGCCTTGGAAACGACAATATGGGAACACCAGAAAGATGTCATCCCATTGAGTTTGTACCCCAGCAGGATGATGAGTCCATTCAGCCACACATGGCCCTTACACAGCAATTGGAGCAGATCTCTTAAAAACGTGTGCCCATTAAATAGGAATTCAAAGAAAACGTAAAGGCTTTCGAAAGGGAAGAGCTTATAATAATGGTATACATTAGGGACTAAAGTGTAACAATAAACCATTGTTATTTAAGGCAAATTGTTAGAGTCCATTGTTCAGGACATTTGCAAAGTTAAACCACAATCCATCAGAGTCAACATGGTTTTACAAAGGACAATCAAGTTTGAAGTGTTTGCTTGAGTTATTTGAAGATGTCACAAAAACGATGGATCATGGGAGATGGAACATATCTGGTCTTCCTGAAAGCATTGGATGTGTCACTTCTCCAAAGAGTAAATGGTACGATCAGACAACATGGGTTTAGGAGTAATTTATTCGCTTGGATGGAGGATTGGTTAACCAACAAAATGGAATCAGATGGAATAAATGTGTCATTTTATTTTGGAAAATGCAATTTGTGGGGTGCCATTGATTTCAGCACTCATGCCTCAACCATTTGCATTGATTGGATTACTGTACTCGGTTGACGGGAGAGAAAATACAATGCCTCATTTTCAGATGACTCTTACATCGTTGGGAAATTACTTTGGAATGATGATGCAAGAGATTTTAAAACTATATGGATAGGTTGCGTGAATAGGCCAACATTTAGCAAGGAAAATTAAAGGGAATAACTATGGGACTATTCAAGTTGGCCAGTATAATAGAAAGACAAATTATTATCTAAATGGAGAGAAAGTTCAAAGTGTTTAGGTGCAGAGGGATCTCGGTGTCTGCTTGCATATCACAGAAATCCTGCCTACAGGTACTGCAAGTAATGAGAAATGCAAGCCTAATTTCAGTGTTTATTTATAAAAGATAGAGTAGAAAGGTAGGGAGTGTTGGTGTAACTATGCGAGTCATTAATGAGGATGCAACTGGAGTACAGTTTGGGTGTCCTGCAGAATTAGGCATTTCCATTGGAGGCAATTCAGAAGAGCTTCATTAGATTGATTCCATATTTGAAGTGTTTGCCTTATGAAGAGTAATTGAGCAGTTTAGGCATATACTCTCGAGTTTATAAGAATGAAAGGAGATCTCATTGAGGTCTGTAACATTCTAAAATAATTGAATGTGTAGATATGGAGTGGATTTTTTTTTCATGTGGCGCAATCTACAATAAGAGACTAGAGTTTTAGGATGGAGAGATGGCAGGAAAGTAGAACAGAGGCCGTGTTGACATCAGTGTCATCGAGGGGTTGGATTCCTCACAGATGCTCCTTGTTATTTTTCAACCTTTCGACAGTGTTTCACAGGAATGGGGGAGGACTGAGTATCATACACGAAGCAGGCACTCAGGATAAATCAGTCTCAATCAGTTCGACAGAACGTAACCAGTCGGGTCACACATTGACCAGCCCTGGGTTCTCAAATATTTACAATCTATATTAATGATCAGGAGGATGGAACAGATACACAGATGCTGAGTTTGGTGATGTCGCTGTTGTAAGCAAGAGAATAAATTATCAAGAGAGGGTGGAGAGTCTGCAAATAGATTCATAAACGTAAAGGCAATAGATAATAGTTTGGCAGGTGGAATTTAACATGATATAACCTGTCATTCCATGTACAGGAATAATAGAAAGCAATACGTTACTGAAATGGAGAGTGATTACAGGACTTATGAAACTGTGTACTGGGGGGTTCTCTCAGATCCGTTCAGATATGGGAGGTTTTGCTCCATCCATGATCGTCTACTCCCAGACACCCCAAGTGACCCCATTGCTCTCCGTACACATGGAATACTTTGATGTGGTTGATTGGTGATGGGGATGGTGTTTCGAAACGTGCATCAAGTGGACGGCCTTTATCCAAAATATATTCATTCCTTTCTACGTGGAGACCCGATGACGATGGGAATGGCTGACTGCTTCTGAATGAAGAGACCATGACTGCTGCCAGGACAGTGGGTATTCACCGACATGATGTACTGTGATGGGCACACTGTGACATTAATGGAGAGAGAGAGAGCTCCTTCAGTTCCTCTACATCTCCGCATTGACATGGATACTCTGCAGATGCCATGGATACCATCGGGAATCCCACTAACCAGTATAGATACAACTGGCAGCTCCCTGCTGAGAGAGAAACAATCTATTTACCTCATCCACCATATATATCCTCTATCACCGAATGGTAACATTGATGTTGAGATACTGGGAGATGATGGATATGTCACGTAGTCCTGGGTGGAATGTTCTGGATCATAGAAGCTGAATGAAACAGTGACCCTCACAGCCCCTGGCAGCACTACCCTCCCCCTGGTGTGAAGCTGCAGGACGTGTTGAAGGAGGTGACACCGCTCTGTGACCAGCTCCTTGTTCAGTCAGGGTCCCCTCATACTTTGATCCTGGGTTAAATGGAGTTTGGGAAATTGTTCCTGGAAAATCCGGGGTGGATACAGCAGATCGCTTTCCCCACAAACACTCACTGTGTGATTTCAGAGCTTCTCCTCTCTGCAGCCTCTGCTCCATTTGTTGTTCATGTTGCAAGCTCAGATGCTGTAACTGCAGTCCCCGTGCTCCATCCACAGTTGGGTCACCAAATCCTCAGATCTCCCTGAACATCTGAGGCAACGCTTGGCACAAAGATATATTCAAATACAGATCCTTACAGCAGTTTTCCAATCCAGGGGGAAACAACATCAACAGAGATCTCAGAAAGAAAAACAGCTGGGGATCATGTATTGAAACTTCCAACACTTCTGGGATCCCCAGCAGCTTCTGAATGCTGCAGCTCAAAGTAAAATGAGGAAATCTGGTCTGGGAGAGCTGGCCACTGCCCTTCCATTGTTACCACCGTTTTAATAAAACCTAAAATCTCAGTTATTTATTTAAACTATTTTCAGGCAGCAGTTCTGCACCTCTGCCTTTAACACCTCTCTTCAAAAAAAAACTCAAGAGAAAATAACCTTTTTACAGTGATAGTATCCTCACAACTCCATCTTTAATAAAATAATCTATCAATACACAAAGGTGGATTCATTTTAGACATCCTAATCTTCCTCTATTAGTAGACTGAAATGCATATATATTACATTGACTCTGAGCATACAAATATTCACATCTATTTCGATTTCAGTCATTTTACTCCTGCCACAGAGTGCCTTTGTCTTTCTTCATCCAAGTCTCCACACTTAGGTTTTATCGCCCTGCCGCCTGTATAGTTTCAAACTGAATGGTAGCAATAATAAGCTCAATCGAAACAGACTGGTATTTTTCTCCCTAAACTTCTCCAAAAACTTTAAGGGGTTATGATCAGTGATAAAGATTTGTCTCAGGTATGTTATTGGCAATGTAAATCTGAAATATTGTAACGCCAACACCAAGCTCAAGTCCTCCCTCCCCATTGTGGATTAAATCTGTTGATGTTTCCACTGGACACTCCAATCACACGTTACATAATGTAGCGCTTCTAATCTCTCCAATACTCCCTCTGAATGACATAGCTCCTCATGTCTCAGCATAAAAGAATTACATGCTTCTGTACCTCTTAATGCTCTAACTTCTTTACCTGCTACTCCTGGACTATGCCTGTAAACCTTAACAAGACCTCGCACATTCTTCTCCATCTCTCACAGAAACCAAACTTTGATTTCTGAACTCAATCATCATCATCAGCCATTTCAGCTTCTAAACTTGCCGTTTTAACTCTGCTCTTCCACACGAGTTTTCACGACTGCAGGAAGTGAATTGTTGAACTTCTCCAAAATAAGAATCTTTCTAAGAGTGTCATAGGTTTGCTCTGTTTTTAATACCCTTACCACCTTTCAAAATTACTTTGTTTGATCCTTTCAAACTCAATGTGCGTTTAACCAGGGACCCTCTTTTAGATTCCTGTAACGCTGTCTGTCAGTGTCTGGCCCAAGCTCATATGCACTTTAGATGGCTTTCTTCACATCCTCATACTCCCCAGATACCTCCTCCGATAGGGATGCAAATACCTATCAGCTTTGTATCAAATAAATTCACATGGTCACTGGTGTCTGCATTTGTTTAGCCACTTTCTCAAATGAAATTCAAAAGGCTTCCCCATCCTTCTCATCAAATTTAGAGAATGCCTGGATGCATTTAAACAGAACCTCGTTAGGCCATTGATTACAATAGGGTTGCTCAACCGCACTATCCTCCTCATCCCACCGACACTCTACCTTCAGCTCCGCCTTCTATATCAACTTTCGTCTCTAATTGCTAACTTTTTATGTTGAAACTCTCTGCTTTTCTTCTATCCTTTTCTCTCTTTCTTCTTCGTTTCCCTTTCTTTTATTTCTACTTTTCATCATAATTCAAACTCTTTCAATTCCTTCTCAGGTTCAAAGACCATCATTTGAAATTGAATTCCAGCCATTTCCAAAGAGTCTGATGGCGGTTCCACTAAATGTAATTGCCGATCTATAGCTGTAATTATCTCTCATTTTCTCACAGACAATCACAACCCTAACTCCAGGTTGTCTGTCAATTTCGAAAGCTTTACCATCATTACCTTTTGTAAAACCGCCAACTTCACTCTTCCACACCCAGAGAACTCTTAAGGACTGAATCTTTTTACACAAAATACTGTTTAAACCAACCAAATTCAACATCCAGAAAAAAGACACTATCAACTACCATACGCGACCTTTGAACCCAATAGCCTCCTGGCGCATACTCTCCAATGTCTGTGTGAGCTTATTTTGGATGATTTGGTTTCCTCCCACAATCCAAAGATGTGCATGTCAGGTGTATTGGCCATGATAAATTGTTCATAGTTTTCAGGGATGTGTGGGTTAGTTGCCTTTGTCGGGGTAAATGTGTAATAATAGGGTAGAGAAATGGGTCTGGGTCGGCTACTCCTCGGAGGGTCGGTGTCGACTTGTTGGGGAGAATGGCCTGTTTGCACACAGAAGGGATTGTAATTCTAAACCCAATTTGGTATTATCGATATAGAACCAGACAAGAGTCCCCGGTTTGCTATAGTCGAACCAGACTGTCTCAAACTATATTAAGAAGGTAGGTTGGATGCCAACCTTTCCTTACTTTAAAGGTAGATGTGAGTTGGGTGTTCCAGATGTCAAACTATTCAAACCACTCACCATTAAGCAAAACACAATATATTTAAACACTCTAATGAAAATCCAATTAGAAATGAAGATGAATTTAGAATATTTTTTCTATTGGCAATCTTAACCGAATAATGGATACATTATTCTACTCAATAACCTTCTACTCATGAACTGTTCCAATATATCAACATCCCATAAACACACCCCTTGGCAAAAAGGAACATTCAGACATGCATTCTTGCATACAGTTCTCCAATCCAGGAGGAAACACCATCAAGTGAGGTTCCAGAGAGAATAGCAGCTGTGGATAATTTACTGAAACTTAAAACCCTTCTGGGACCCCAAGCACCTGGTGATTGTTATAGCTACAATATAAATAAACCTAGAAATCCTGGTGTGTGCCAGCTGGCCATTGTTACTGCTATTTATTTTTTAAAAAACCCTAAAAGCCCCATAAGTTATTTACTTGAACCGTTTTCAGTAGGAAGTTTTGCCTTTAAGGTCTCTTACTAAAAAAGGGAGAAAATAACCTCTTATTTAAAAAGTGACAGCATTGTCAGGCAATTTATATGCCTGGTCCTTTACTCAGTGGGCTTCTTTTTGTTAGTAATCGCATGGTCACCTGAGAGCGACAACCACAGGTACAGACCAAGTTACAAGGATGTTTCTCATAACTTCTGAAACACGCCTGTCCATGGACCATCACATGGGACATACCAGGAAGTGAACAACAGCTTGACACACCCCATTTTATTATTTCTGATCTACACAATGCCAGCACTCGATACACTAAGGAGGCCAAAACCCAAGACCAGGGAAAGAAAGAAAGGGACAAGAGATTCACATTAAAGATTTAACAGACAGATTATTAACTGAAAAGATGTTGTGGAAATATGTGGAAAACGTCAGGGCAGTGGGACTAACTGGTGAAGTGAGATCTTCGAGAGTAAAATTACAAGAATGAGAACATTGAATAAAGGCATTGTCAGATCAGCTGAAATGGTTTGTTACATCAAGTTCTCAATCTGCTTCACAGAACACCACAAACAACATAAACTGGGACAAGATGACAGCCCAGCATGGAGAGCTGTGCAGACCATGCTAGTGTGTTGCTCAGTAAACTGCACTATCTGCACAGCATGAGAGTTTTGCAAACTTTACTATCATATGCTAACTATACTCGCAAAAGATTTACTGCTTACAGTGGGAAGGTTTGCTCTCTCTGCGTGTGTGTGTGTGTGTGTGTGTGTGTTCATCAGAGACTGAGAGAAAGTGTGTGTGTGTATGTGTGTGTGTTCATCAGAGACTGAGAGAGAGTGTGTGTGTGTGCGCGATTGGCGTGGTTGAGTGCAAAACTCATTGTTTGAGAAGGAACGCACATGGAGGAAATTATTTTAAATACGAACAACAGTCAAGCTTTTTGTTAATCAACAGAGAGAGCGAGAGAAGTTTCATGGACAGATGAGCTAAAGTATTTGAGAATGTTAAAATAAAGGCATTGCCAGACACAATAGCAATATCCATTGGCGTGCACATGAATGACAGATGGATGGGTGTTTGGTGTGAGGTTGAATCAGATTTGCTTCAGCAGGTTTGAAGCGCGGAGTGTCAGCAGAACATTATTGGTTTTATTAAGACTGTATTTCATAGCTCAAGGTTCAAATAACAGATCGAATAAACCAGTGAGATATATTCTGGAGTGGTGAGTATTTCAAGTTAGAAATGTTCAGGGTATGGTGTCAAGAATCAGCTCATAGTCAAAGGGATCTCCCACAGTTGTCACCTGACTGCTTCAGCTGCAGATATTGGCCAGGAATGGGATGGAAACAGTGGAAGGAAGAGGAGTTTGTAACCAGAAGAGTAGAAAGTGACCTCTATGCTCTTAACAGTAAAGGCAATGAGACAATGCATTGTGGTTCTCCCCTGAAACTGAATAGTTCAACATAGAGACCCGTGAGTAACACTGCCAGAGCAGAGAGCGAGACAGTAATTGAACACCTTCATTGATGCAGTTAGTAGTGGTCTGTCGAGTGAATATCTGGATGGAGAGATTCAACAGGAACAATAACAGCGGCAGGAAGTGTAGACTGTATGAAATAACAACAATACAGTCATAACTGGTTTATAGAAAACAAAATCTGGATAGTGACACTCACCAGGAACACCAACGATAGCCAGGAAGGGAGAATAAAAGGATTGAATAATGAGAAGAGCGTAATAGATCTGCGATGATAATGACAACCAATCAAATGTAGAAAGATACCAAACATAATCGGATAAGCTCCTGTCTATTGTTGGAATATTCCAGTCTAATGTTCTCAAATTCTGATCCATTGTTGGAATATTTCAGTCCAATGTTCTTAGATTCTGATCCACTGTTGGAACATTCCGGTCTAATGTTCTCAGATTCTGATCTCTCCTCCCCCTTTCTCTGGATCTGCTGTTCCCTGTCAGTGCTGTCAGTGATGCCCCCGCTCATGTTATGGGTTGACACATTGAATGGAGCCCATTTATCATTAAAAGATGGAAACCCTCCACTGGGATAATTAGAATCCATGGAGATTGGCATTAATCGCAGTCACTGAACAAATAGCCTCAGTTAATCCATTCAATACATCACTTTTCATTTACTGGTTTTGGACGGAATGGATAAGGTTGCTGAGGGATGGACAATGAATCTTTCAATATTTTTAATCTTTTTTTCCCTGGTATATGAGAGTATTAACAGAACACTGCAGCGGTCTATATATGTTCCACTCTGTTTATGAAAATAGGCAGTTATAAAATGACAGATCTGATGCGTAAAAAAAGAAAAACGTCGGGTGGGTAAGTTTCTAGATACCTGAAACAAAGTACGGTACTTATTGACCAGTGTGAGGCCACTCCTGGTTTTAATGCCCTGTTTTCAAATCCTTTCATAACCTTGAGACAGAACATTGAGACTGCTGCTCAGTAACAGGCCAAAACAATTCTGTCCCTATGGGCCCCTTCCAGAGGGATAGGAGAAGGCCATTCAGCCCATATTAACCTGTTGCTACTTGAAAAGGTGGAAAGTTGGAATATTGGCACATTTTGCCAACAGAATCATTCAAAACAAAGAGATTTGTCGATGCAGCTGTATGAGGTGTTACTGAAAGGGCACCTGGAGTACATTGTGTTGTTTGTGTTTCTGTAACTGAAAAGGAATGGGTCTCCATTAGATACAGTTTACTGGCTGCTTGTAATCCACACGTTTCTGCGTCCGGATCTGTTACACAGGGACAGGAGGAGGCCATGCAGCCTCTCGAGTGTGTTTAGAAGAACTGGAGGAGGCCATTAAGTCTCTTGGGTCTACTACGAGGGACAGCATTTCCAGTGTAATACAGAGGGACAGGAGGAGCCTATTCAGTCTCTTGAGCCCGTTATAGAGGCACAGGAAGTGTTTATTTAACTTTCAAGTTTGTTATGCATAAATATTAGTTTTAAATTATTTATGGAATCGGAAATACCTAATGTCAACATTAAAGTTCTAGCTTTGAACAAGGCCAATTTTGAAAGTGTTAGGAGAGCTCTGTGAAAGGCTGATTGGAATACCTCTTCACAGGTAAAGGGATGGTTGGAAAATGCAAGGCCATCAAAACTTGGTTTCAGAGAGTCTAGAGCCAACGTGTTCCTATTAGTGAGATGGGCAAGGCTGGTGGGTGCAGGGAGTTATGGATGGGTGGATATATTGATGCTCTGGTCATGGTGAGAAAGGAGGCATATGTCAGGTAAACAGAGCTGAGATCAAGTGAATCCCGAGAGGTGTATAAGGGCAGCAAGTGTATCATCAATCAGGAAATCGGGCCAGAAAAATTTGGACAAGAGATGGCTTTAGAAATTGGGTTAATGAGGCATTGAAGAAATTCTACAAATCCTTTAATGGCAAAAGATTAACTAGGGAGAGAATAGGGCCCCTTAAAGATCAGTAAGGCTACCTATTCATGGAACCACAACAAAGTTGAGGGATACTAAACAAGTATTTCTCCTCAGTATTTAATGTGGAGGAGGTTAAAAGAGCGAGAGAATGAAGAAATATGCAATGATACCTTGAAAAGTGTCTATATTACAAGGAGGTGTTGGACATTTTAAAACACATAAAGGTGAACAAATCCCTGGGACCTGATCAGTTGTATCCCAGATGTTTGTGGGAAGCGAGGAAATAGATTGCTTATGCATTTTGCTGATATATTTGTAACATTGATTTTCACAGGTGAGGTGTCAAAAGACTGGAGGGCTGCTAACATAGTGCAATTGTTTAAGAAAGTAAAGAAAAAGCAGTTAACTCTAGATTGATGAGCATGACGTCAATGGTGACTAAATTGTTGGAGGGGATTTCGAGGAAAAGGATCGATATGTATTTGGAAAGACAAGGACTGAAGAGGGCTTTGTACAATTGAGATTACGTCTCACTGACTCGGTGTATTTTTTTGAGGAAGTGATGACGATGATTGATGAAGGCAGGACAGTGGATGTTGGCTTTATGGAATTCAGTAAGAAAACCAAAATGTTCTACATGGTAGACTGGTTAGCAAGGTTAGACTGCCTGGAATCCAGGGAGAACTCGCCATTTAGGTCCAAACTTTTCTTGAATATTGGAGACAGGGCGTGACAGTGACATTTGTTCATTAAACTTGGAGACCTGTGACCAGTGGCATGCCGCAAAGATCAATTGTTGGTCCACTGCCTTTTGTCACTGATACAAATCATTTACATTTGAGTATATGAAGTAGGGTCAGTAAGTTTGTAGATAATAACAAATTTTGTTGGTGTCGTCGACAGTGAAGAATGATCTCTCAGACTATAATGGGACTTTGTTTAGATGAACCGAGGAGTGGCAGATGGAGTTTATTTTAGTTAAATGTGAGGTGTAGCATTTTGGCAAGACAAATCAAGGCAAGACATATAGGTAGGGTCCTGTCAAAAGCTGCCAATCAAGGAGAATTCCAAAGAAGTTATCGAATCCCTACAGTGAGGAAACAGCCTTTTCGGCCCATTGAGGCCACACCGACCCTCTAAACAGTATCCCACGAGACAAACCCCGACTCTATCCCTGTGAACCTGCATTTCCCATAACTAATCCACCTCGCCTGCACATCCCTGGGTACTGTACTCAATTTAGCATGTCCGATCTACCCTTATCTGTATATCTTTATACTGTCGGAGGAAAACATAACATCCGGAAGAAACTCGTACAGACACGGGAGAATGTGCAAACTCCACACAGGCAGTCATTCAAGGATGGAGTTAAACCCAGATCGCTGCGCTCTGAAGCAGCAATGCTAGTCACTGAGCTACTGTGTCACCTGGTGGTGCAGGTTCTTCGTTCCTTGAAAGTGCCGTCACAGGTAGACAGCGCAGTGAAGAAGGCACTTGGTGATCTTCCCTTTATTGGTGCGTGCTTTGAGTCTAAACATTTTCACGACCCGTTGCATCTGTACAGGACATTGGTTTGGCCACTTTTGTAATACTGCCTTTAATTCCAGTTTCCCTGCTGTCGGAAAGATGTTGTCAAACTTGAAGGGGTGCAGAAAAGATTTAAAAGAATGTTGCAGGTGTTGGAGGGTTAGAGTTACAGGGAGAGTTTGAATAGGCTGGGGCTATTTTCAAGTGTTGAGGCAGAGGGGGGACTTTAAAGAGGTTTATAAAATCATGAGGGGAATAGATAAGGTAAACAGTCAACGTCTTTTCCCAGGATAGGCAAGTCCAAAATTAGAAGACAAAGATTTAAGGTGAGAGGGGAAAGATTTAAATAGAGACATGAGGGACAACATTTTCACACAGAGACCGCTGTGTGTATTGATTGAACAGACAAAAGAGGTGGTGGAGGCAGGTACAGTTACACCATTTAAAAGGCATTTGGATGGATACATGCATGAGAGATGTTTAGACGGAAATGGGCCAAATGCTGGCAAGGGGAACGAGATTTATTTAGGATATTTGGTTGGCATAGCCGACCGGACTGAAGGATCGCTTTCTGTACTGTACATCTCTGAGACTCTGTTGCCTTTTGAGTGTATAACACAGGAACACGAGGAGGCTACTCAGCTTCTGAATTCTGTCAGTCAGATTGTTTGCTCAATTACTGAGAGCAAAATACAAAAATACATCATTCAGATTTTGATGGTGACTTACAGAATCAGGAGAATTGCTCTTAGTCAACAGAAGCTGTAAGGAATGTGAGGAGGCGATTCAGTCCGTCAGTTCCATTCCACAGGAGCAGGAGGTGAGCACAGAGCTATTGGAGCCTGTTACTCAGGAGCAGGAGGAGGACATGTATTTTCACAGACTTGGGATCAGGAAGCAGTCATTCAACTGCTTGAGACTGGGACACAGGAACAGGAGGGAGTCACTCAACTGCTTGAGACTGGGACACAGGAACAGGAGGCAATCATTCAACTGCTCAAGACTGGGACACGGGAACAGGAAAAGGAACAGGAGGCCGTCACTCAACTGTTCGAAACTGGGCCACAGGGAAATCTGGAGGCTAGTGAGGCCTCAGGATCCTGCTATGCAGGAACAGGAGGAGGTGACTCACTCCCCACCAGTATGGGACACTGGGAGAGAAGAGGAGTTTGCTTGGAACAAACATAAATACATGAACAAGCTGCATTAGTGGTCCATTCAATCCTGCCCCACCATTCACTAAGACCACGGCTGATCAGACTGTGATTTCCTCATTCCATTTTACGGAGACTGTCCTCTCTGCAGCCTCTGCTCCATTTGTTGATCATGTTGCAGACCCAGGTGCTTTAACAACAGTCACCATCACTCATCCAGATGGTCGGGTCTAAGGATGAGTCAGGATTTGAAGGATCCAATAACAAGAATGAAAACATAAAATAAATGTATAGCCAGATGTTTAGTTCTCTCACATTCGCAATCAAACTCACATAAACAGCCCATCCATAATACATTCGGGATGGAGCACTGTGTAGATATGGCTAGCGTACTGCTGAATGCAACCCAACAATATCCAGAATGGAACTCTGTGCAGCCCACACCGATACGTGATCTATATTCCTGGGATAAATGTCCAGCGTGGGGAGATGTGCAGACCTCACTGGTTTATTCATATATAAACACAGGTTGTTCCAGTTTTCGGTAACACTGTGTTAGATCACTGCCCTGTTTGGGGAAACTTGCTGGAAGTGACAGGATGTGCAGCTCCCATCCAGTTACAGCGCCATATCTCCACTGTACCTTGACAAGTTTTGATGCAGATGTGAAAATCATTGCAAGGGAGAGATGTAAATGGAAACAGTTGAAACACCAATAGTTCTGATTAAGGCGAGTATCCCACAAGTATTTAAAGATGAAATAACTGAGATATTATCCGATGAGGTTCTGTGAATGGTACACGGAAGTAAGAGGGGGTTAGTTGCCTCCAAATCATCAATGGGAATTAGAGGAACAAATATGCAGGGAAACTGGTGAGAGTAGCAGGAGCATTAGGATTGTCATAATAGGTGATTTAAATTTTCCTAACATAGACTGGGACATCCAGATGGTTAAGAACTTCGCTGGAACGTAATTTCTTAAGTTTGTTCAAGAAAGTTTCCCAAGCAGTATATAAAGGGTCCTACACGGGAAGGGACAAACTCGACCTACTGTTGTGAAATAGGTGACGGTGGTAAAGTGGGGGAGTATTTTGGGAAAAGTGACTGGCGTTGTATTAATTTTAAAATAGTTATGGGAGGGACAAAATTGATCCACAGATTCAAGTTCTAAATTGGGGCAAGGCATATTTTGTTGGAATTAGACAGAGGATTGCAGGGGTTAATTGGAGTAGTTTGTTTTCAGGTAAAAGGGTATTGGGCACGAAGGAGGGCTGTAAAAGTGAGATAGCTCGAGTTCAAGGTTTACATGTTCCTGTGAGGGTGAAGGGACAGTGAGGCTTGAAGAGAAAACCCTGGATGACAAGAGATATTGAGGCTCTAGCCAGGAAAAAGGAGGCTTGGCTCAGGTTCAGGCAGCTGGAATTAAGGGAATCCCTGGAGGTACACAGGGAATACAGGAGTTTACTGAAGAAGGAAATCAGGAAGGCGAAAAGGGAGTATGAGATAGCCTTGGCTGAGACGATTAGAGTGAACCCAAATTCACTATAGTAAACAAAAAGTACAACCAGAGAGAGAATAGGACGTCTTAAAAACCAAAATAGGCACGCATGTGTAAAACTACAAGAGATGGTTGAGGTCCTCAATTTCCCCTCTGCGTTTACCATGAAGAATGACATGAAGATCCTGTGACCTTTGGGAGGTTAATTGTCATATCTTGGTACTGTCGAAATCACAGTAGAGGTGCTGCTGGACATATTAGAATGCACAAAGTCAGATAAATCTCTTGGTCCTGACCAGATATATCCAAGAGCACTGCAAGAGGTGAGAGAAGACAGGGGCCAAGGTCCTGGAAGACTGGGCGGTAACAAATATAGTGCCCTTCTTCAAGAAGGGCTGCAAATAATTGTCTGGGAAATACAGACCAGTAAGCTTCACATCTGTTTGCAGTAAACTGCTTGAGAAGGTTCTGAGGTACAAGATATGCATGCATTTGGAAAGACAGAGTTTGACTTGGAGCAGTCAGCGTGGCAGATCATGCCTTACAAATTTTATTCGGGTTTTTTGAGGAAGTGACCAGGAAAGTTGTAGAGGGCAGGGCGGTCAACATAATCTCTATGGATTTCAGTAAGGCCTTTAGTAAGATTCCACATGAAAGGCCGCTCTAGAAGGTTAGATCGCACAGACTCTAAGGTAAGCTGGCAATTTGGTGACGCAGTTGGTTTGACATTATAAAGCAAATGGCTATGGTGGAAATATGCTTGTCGGACTGGAGGCCTGTGACTAGTGGAGTGCCTTAGGGGTCGGTACTGTCCCCGTTGCTGTGTGTTATCTAGATCAATTATTTAGACGAGAGTGCACAATGCGGGTTAGTAAGTTTGCAGATGGCACTAAAATAGGAGGTATTGTTTACAGTGAGGAACATTATCAGAAATTGTAGCACTACCTTGATCAGCTGGGGAAGTGGGCTGAGAAATAGCAAATGGAGTTTAATATAGATAAATGCAACATCTTTCATTTTGGAAAGTCAAATTCAGGTGGGAGTTTAATGGTGAATCAGAGGGCCTTAAGGAGTGCAGTGGAACAAAAGGATGTTGGAAATCAGGTGCATGGTTGTCTGAATTTGAGACGCAGATATACAGGACAGTGAAGAAGGCCGTTGGCACACTGGCCTACATCAGGGCATTGGCGTCCTCCATCGCAGGACCGTAGCAACACGACGCCTGGAGGAAGACTGCCTCATCTTCCACCTAGGAACTTTCCAACCACAAGGGATGAATGCAGATACCTCCAGCTTCTTCATTTGCCCTCCCCCCAACTTTTCTCAGTCCCTCAGACTCAGCACCGCCTTCTTGAGCTGCAATCTTCTTCCCGACCTCTCCGCCCCACCCCCATCCGGCCTATCACCTTCACTTTAACCTCCTTCCACCTATGGTGTTCTCAACGCCCCTCCCCCAAGTCCCTTCTCCCTATCTTTTTTCTTAGCCTACTTGGCACACCCTCCTCATTTCTGAAGAAGGGCATATGCCCGAAACGTCGATTATCCTGCTCCTTTGATGCTGCTTGACCTGCTTCGCTTTTCCGGCAATACATTTTAAAGCTACATTTTAAATTTGTTGGGAGCAGTGGAAGAGTGGTATAAAAATGAAACAGTGACACCCTCCAACCTCAGTCAGAGCAGGAATTTGGAGAAATTCACCAAGTGGGAATTTATTCCAGTGGGAATTCTCTTTCCCGGAAGTTTGGGATGGCTGAATCTTTATATTATATCGAGGCTGGCTTCGATATAATATAAAATGATTTTCCACAAACAGGTGAATCAGGGAGAATAGTGCATCGGGAGCAAAGTGCAGCTGGGAACACAATGAGATGAACCACAACCTTATTTACTGGTACAGCAGTTTCAACGGGCAGAATGGCCCACTCATGTGCCTCAGCCCCATGTTCTGATGTTATGTTAAACCCTTCAGACCTGCTACACAGAGGCACATCGAGGCCACTCCAATGGTGAGGTGTAGTTTTGGAAAACTACTTGGAAAATGCAGGCTGGGTCAGGAACCGACCCCCACCCCCAAGCTCTCTTTCCAGGCTTCCCCTCTCTGTAACATCTGCTCCAGATGTGGGTCATGTTACAGACCTAGATACGCTGGGTATACAGCCCCCATACCCCACCTAAGGTTAACCTAAACAAATCATCTGCTGTCCCTGAATGCAACATTGTGCAACACGACTTCCAGGAAAATAACCTGTTAGTTTCCAATAGCGTAACATGTGAAATTAATAAATAGGAACGGAAGTAGGTCATTCGCCCCCTCAAGCTTGCCCTGTCATAAAATAAGAACATGGCTGATCTACTCCAGGGCTCAACTCCACATTCTTGCCGACTCCTGTATCCCTCCACACCTCTCTGGGTTAGGGAATTCCAGACATTCACTACCTTCTGAGAGAAGGCATCACTTTGCATCTCAGATTGAAATCGATGTTCCGTATTCGGTATCTTTATCCTCGAGTTCGGCATTCTGCCCAGGAATGGGAGCAACTTCTCAACATCTACCTTCTCAAGCCCGCTCTGTATCTTATGTATTTCAGCAGTATCCCTCTTCATTCATTTAAACTCCAATGAATAATCACCTCACCATTATAGAGATTATGAATAACTCAACCCTTTCATCTCTGGAAGCCGGTTAATGATCCAACCGCATTACTTGCTGCATCAGCATGCTGACGTGATGCTTCATACTCAGGAAGACTCAAATCACTTTGTACTCCTCCTTTTCTGGAAATCCTCTCCATTAAATAACAGCCAGCCTTTTGGTTCTCAGTGTCTTCCACAAACTCGGATGTATTTTGCACTCAGCTCCCTCCTTCAGGCTGTCAGTATAGATTGTAAATAACTGATGCCATCGGACTGATATGTGTGGTGATCCAGCAGATGCACCTTTATCATAAAGATCCATTAATCCGGACTCACTGATTTATATGTGTTAACCAGTCATCATCGCATGTTAATACATTATCCGTCATCCTACGAGCTTCCGGCTTGAGTAAGATCTTTTATTTTGTAATACCCTGCGGAAAATCTCTGAAAAGCCTCTTGTCTACCAGATCCCCTTTATCAAGTCCGCTTGTTATATTTTCAGGCATCTCCATAAATCTTTGCATGATCTTACAGGGCAAAATATAATTTCCTTTCACAAACCCTCACTGACACTGCGTGAAGCTTTTCTTAATGTCCATGCTGGCCAGGTTTTCCAAACGAAACTAGCCCCATCTGCTTTCATTTGGCCCATAGGCCTCGAAATGTTTCCCATTCGTATGTTTATCCAAATGAGTTTTAAATGTTAAAGCTTTATTGGCATCTACCACTCTTCCTCTGAAAGCTCATTCTATACCCGTACCACTCTGTATAAAAACACTGCCCCTGCGTCCCTTTTAAATCTTCCCCCTTTCACCTTAAACCTATGCCTCCTATGGTTGAACTCTCCCCTCCTGTGGAAAAGCCCTTGGGTATTCACCCGATCCATACCTCTCATGATTCCATAAACTTCTATAATGTCAGCCCACAACCTTCTACACTCCATCTGATACTAACTTCAAGAACAAACATTTAACGATAAGTGCTGCAAATTTGAAACTGTATTAAACATGACAGTAAAACAATACACAACCAAAACTTCATTCTATTATTTGTTTTTCTCCATATTACAATACTGAGGCAGCATGAAACGCTTATTTAGTGCCAATAAAAAGTCACGCACCTGAATTTATTTGTCTAACGGGGGTGATGATCTCGACAATGAAAACGTAACTATGGCCAGATCGATATAATACCATATAGTCAACATTCCCCGTCCTGGCCTCCCAATGATCTTCTGTGCTTGTATCTTCCTTATCTTGCAGTCAATAGAGGCAACCTCTTTCACCATCGCATCTTAATTTAAACCCGTTTCACAGAATTTTCTTTTATTTTTTGCCACACCCTCTTTCCCCTGTCACCCATTCCCCAACTCTGGCTCGGGATTTAAAGCACATTTTCCAATTATTTTGAGTTCTGAAGAAGTGTCATACTAGACTTGAAACACTAATTCTGTTTCCATGTCTCTGCAGATGCTGACAGACCTGCTGAGTTTCTCCAGGAATGAATAGGGGCACAGAACAAATTTTCAATTAAAAAATAACGATCGATACTGGAAATAAAAATACCAAACATTGCTGGAGAAACAGAGAGCTTTGTAGAAGGTTCAATGGACCTGCAAGTTTATATCTGCATTCACTCCAGAAGATGCTGCAACATCTTCAGCAATTTCTGCTTTTGAACAATTTCCAACGATGAATGTCAAAGATGCCCAAACATCCTGTCGAACATGGAGTGCCGTACACTGGGAACTGAACGATATCGCATGGTGACAAGTTCCTTGACTCTGAAACTGCATAAGGCTGGCATCACTGACATTGCAGTGCTCTGATTCATGGTCAGGGAGAAAAACACAAGGAAACACATTCACTTCAAATACAGAAGATGGCATCACTAAAAGAAAAAGATTTAGATTCGTACCTTAAATTGATTCAGTTCAAGTAACAAATTGGAGGCGTGACACCAAGGAAAGAATTTCAGCAGAATGAGAATTTGAAAATGGAAGTGTTACCGCATCAGAAACCAGAGTAGGTCACTGAATACAGGGCTGTTGGGTGAATGGGTCTTGGTGTGAACTGGGGGACAGGCAGTAGAATTGAATTGTAGATATTGCAGATTAAACTGGGTTATCATCTGATGCTGTAGGTCACAGCAGCAACAGCAGAAGCAGAATTGTATTCAATGACAATCTGTAACCTTTCCCTCAGGATAATCCCTCAGTCCACCATTACCCTCAAGCCGATCTATAGTTCAGTGACGAGTGTGGGTGAACATGCCAGGGTCAGTACCATGTGTACCTTTACCTGATGACAACCCATTAAAGCTACCGCAATTGGCTGGTTAGTCTGGAAACAGCAGAATAACATCTTGTCCAGAGGTAGAAATTATACCACGAGTAACGAATCAGATCGAAGCACTGTCATCCTGACAAATCCAAGCATAAATGTCGATGGACCATTAAACAACGGACTGGAGGAGAGGACTCCACAAATATCCCCATCCTAAATAATGGAACAGTCCTGTACATCAGTGTAAAAGTCAAGTATGTGGTGTCTGCACAGTCCTCAGCCAGACTTGTTGAGTGGATGTTCCAACTTACCCTATCATGATGCCCACAGAATCACAGATGCCAGTCTTCAACCATTTCGACCCGCTGCACGTGAAGAAACCGCTGAACACAGTAGATACAACAAAGGCAATGGGCCCTGACCCCATTCCTGCAATGGGACTGAAGACTTGTGCTGCACAATAAGCCGTGTCACTGGGGAAGTTGTATCATTCCAGCTCCAACTCTGACATCTCCCTGGCAATGTGGAAAATTACTCAGCTGTGTCCAGTTTCCTAAGAAGGGAATAAATACAATCTGACCAATTACTACCCCATCAGTCCCATCACGACAGTCAAATTGGTGGGAGTTCTATATGACAGAGCTGTCAAGTAGCACAGAAATAACCTGCTCAGCGTGGTTTCAGATCGGTCTCCATGTGGAGATGGTGCTGTTGTGGAATTGTCATTGGATTACTAATACAGACCAGGCTCATGCTTGGGCAGCTGGTGGAAGATAAAAACAATTATTAACATATCAAGATCTAAAATCTGGTGTCAGTAATAGTGATCTTGTGTCCATTGTTGATTGTAAACATCGATTTCCTTCCCCAATGTACTTTCAGGAAGTGAATCTCCCGTATCTTCCTGGTCTGGCCTAAAAGTGACTCCAGACGCACAGACATGTGATAAACTCTTCAATAGTCCCTGAAACGGCCAAGCAAGGCACTCAAGTGTATTAACTGTTCCGAACTCTTAAAGGATATACCCGGAGAGAACACCTGGCTCCAACTTTGGTGTCGGAAAAGGGAACGGGAAACATAGTCCTGTTGACCCTGCAGAGACCTCCATCCCAACATCTGACGGTATGTGACAACATTTACTGAGTTTTCCCACAAACTGTACAGGAACTTCGGGAAATGAGTACGTCACACAACACATCGAGCTTTCTCTGTGCAAGTTAATGGTCGAACATCTCCTTAATGCAGTTTTACCCATACAATATTCATATCCCTTAATATGTTTAAACATTGTGAAATATAAAGTGAGAACTGATGTAGTCCCTTCAGCCCATCAATTTTGCTCCTCCATTCAATATACAGGCAGTTCTCAGATAACGCGTGTTGATTAAATACAATTTGGTTGCAATGTGATTCATGAACCTTTTTCCATAAAGTGAATTCCCGTTCATTGTGACGGCGTTCCTTGCCGGGAACCAACTGAACAGCAAAGCCCAGCCTCAGGATCCTGTGTCTGCAAAATGTACAACAATGTGTTCAGCTAAAACAGGAAAGTAATCCACTCGGGAAGCCTTGAAAATGAGCCTGAAACGGGGAATAGTAGTATCCATTTCGAAAGAACTTTATTTCAAACTGTGGGGAGAATCTTGAGGAGAACTGAAATTTCCCCATCGGCATCACGTGATCAGTCAGCCTCACACGCTTTCTGGTGAAAAGTGTGGTGAAAGGTACACTGCTGTAGTCAGTGATCTGTATTTTGAAAGTGTTACATTTACAGCACGGTTTTATTACAATATGGGACTTAAAGATTTATTTAGACTGTGCTAGTATGTGTGTTAGACTAAATTAAATTTTTGGCTTTACTAATATTTTTGGGGGTTCGCCACTTACCCTCTTTTTTCCCATAGACCCCATGATTAATATTGCACGATTTTGCACAACACGGTGTTGCACAGGAACACAGCTACTGAATTATTGGAGAACCACCTGGATTGATAGCTGATCTTCTATCTTCACACGATACTCCGATATTCTTTTAATTTCCAGAAATCCTTACTTATATTCAGTGCCTAGGTTTCCACAACCTGAGCTGGGAGAGAACACTCTAGTTCGCCAGTCTCAGAGTGAAGACATTTATTCTCATCTCAATGCAAAGTGGTCTCTCTGTACTTAATGCTGTGGCCCCTTGTCTGAGGCATCCAAGCCAACTTCCAATCTGTTGCGCCCTGTCAGAGTTTTATATATTTCACTGTGATCACCACTGATTTTCCTAAATCCCATGGAATACAGGTCCAGTCGCCCAAAACTCTGCTCCCACAACAAGTCTGTCATCCCAGAGATCAGTCTGGTCATCCTTCGCTGCTCTCCCTCAATGTCAGCTTTGCCCCTTATTGGGTAAGGAGCGCAAAACTGCACACAATACTGTACAATGTTTGAGATGGGGACTCACCAAGGCCCTGCACAGCTGCAGTAGGATACTCTTACTCCTGCACTCAATTCCCCTGAAATGAAGGTGAAATACATCATTTATCTGTCTACCTGATTTCTGCTCCTGCAATATTTCTTTAGTGACTGGTACAAGGTCATCCTTCAATGTTACAGCTCCCCACTTGCTGGGTCTATATGCACTGGTTAGCGTGTCAATGCCATTCCCAGTATTGACTTCTGGCTTCAGACTCACTGTCCTGCATGTACTCAGAGGGCTGTGCAGAAATAAACGAAAATGCAGCTTAAGTTCCTTTGTAGAACAACATTTTTCAACCATTCCCTTTTCAAATGAGAGGCTGCCATTCTATTGTTCCCATCAAAGTACACAACATCACATCTCTCCCATTGCTCTCCATCTGCCACGTATTATCCAAGGAATTTCACTTGTCTCAGTCACTTTGGAGCATTTTTACATCTTCGTCACCAACTCACATGCTGACATTGTTTCGTGTTGTCAGCAGACTTGGGAATATTGCATTTGAGCCCGTCAAGCAAATATATGATGTGTATTGGGAATAGCTGGGGCCCAAGACACGAACCTTGCTATATCCTCCTAGCCTTCCATTTAAAAAAAATGTTGTTTTATTCCTGCGCAGTGTTTCCTGCAGGCTTTCCCATTATACAACCATGATCATACGTTAGACCCAGTCCCACAGGATTCGAATTTGCACAATAGGCTTGGGGCTTTATCAAAAATCTTTCTGAGATTCCACTCGTATTACATTGATACCTTCTCCATAATGTTGCTAAAAGCCACTTTCTCAAATATGATTCCCATTTCATAAATCTCTGTTGACTTTGTCTACGCCCATTAATTTCATTCCGATACTTTCTCTAAACTGTTTAGTTGCTAATTTCATTCTATTCCCTTTTTCTCACCAGACTAAAGATCCCTAGTATTGCTCGGAAGTTTTCTTTTTTGTTTTGTTTTCCTCTGTGAAGGTATGACTGAAACTTTTGATCCATAGTTCTACCATTTCCCGGTCCTCAATTATCTGACATCAAACTGTAAGAAAGCTGCACATTTCTTTCTCTTAATTTTTCCATTAACATATTTTCAGAAAATATCATACGTTCTGTCTTATAAACTTTGTTAAGACATTCTTCAGAAACCTATCAATTCCAATTTTAAGGTACTCACTGATTGGCCTTCTGCAGCCAAACAATCACAGAAGCAAAGACTCAATCAGAAATACAGCATGGTCTACATAAGGCCCACTTTCCGACACAATACGCCTAGCCGTGAATCTTAAGGCACTTCAAGTGCACAACCGTGTATTTTCGAATGATTTTGAGTTTGCCATGACATCTCCTCTCTCAAGAAGTGTACTTCAGACCCCAATACACACTGGCTGAAAAGCAATACTCAAATCCTCACTAAACCACAAGCTCTTCACTTTAATAGTGTGCCCCTTTGACTAAAAGGAACAGCTGCTGTCCATCCACCCTGTCCATGCTCCTCGTAATCCTATGCTTTTGAATACGTCCCCCTCAGCCTCCTCTTCTCCAAACTAAACAACTCAAGTTTATCCAGCCTCTCTCTATAGCTGATATGCTCAATCCCAGGGAACATCCTGGTGAATCTCCTCTTCAAACCCTCCCGTGCAGTCACATCCTTCCTGTAATATGGTTCCCAAAACTACACACAGTATTCCATCTTGGCCTCACCAAAGTTCCGCATAGCTCTTATAATCTGAGCCTCAATGAATCAAGGTTATGTTTACATTCCTCTATGCTTTCCCAAATTGTGTATGAACCTGTCCACTCACATTCAGGCATGTGTGGAGAAGCACCCTCTGAACTTCCGAGTGTGCTCCCATTCATTGAGTCCTCTCCTTCTTCCAAAGTGTATCACCTCATGTTTATCAGGGTTACGTTCCATTTGCCATTGATCTGTCCATCTGACCATTTCATCTGTATCTTCCCATAACTTAAGGCCTTCCTCCTCACTGCCAGCCAACGGCCAATCTGTGTATCAAACACAAACTTACTTACCACACTCCCCACCCCTCGTCCATATTCACAGCTACATCATTTATGAGTACCACAAATATTAAAGTGTTAAATCACACAACATCAGGTTAGAGACCAACAGGTTTATTCGGAGGCACTAGCTTTCCAAGCGCTACTTCTTCATCAGGTGATTGTGCGCTTTGATGAAGAAGCAGCATTTCAAAAGGTAGTGCCGCAGAATTAACCTGTTGGAATCTAACCTGGTGTTATGAGATTTACAGCATTGTCCACCCAGTCCAACACCAGCACCTCCGAATCACAAACGATAAGAGATACAGCACTGATCCCTGTGGTATACCATTGGACACTGGCCTCCAGTCACACAAGGATTCAACCACCACCTTGTGTCTCCTACCACTAAACTTCATTTGGATGCAATTTGGCAAGTCACTAATGAGACCTACCTGTTCCCTGGTTATTCTGTTCCGCTGGACACACTCGTAGAATAATTGGGAATTCTCCCTAATCTTGCCCTGCCAGCAGGTTTCCATGCCCCTGTGTTAGTTAGTTCCCTACGCGTGCAGAATTTCCTTCTTATTGCAGCCTTAAATGGTCTGTCCTTTATCCTGCCATTATTTCCCTTGATTGTGTATTAGGCAGCCGGAGAAACATCCTGATAATTTTCAACTTGTCACATGTTTTGTGAATTTTATACATTGCACAGTGACCCATCTCTCATTCTTTGAAACTCTAGAGAACACAGGTCGAGTTTCCTCATCACGCAATCTCGCCAATTGAGGGATTAATCTGGAGAATGTCCATTGAACTTCCTCTGTGGTTAGTATATTTTTCTCAGATTTGGTGACCAAAACTGTCCTCAATATTCCAGGTACAGTCTCACCAACATGCTGTTAAACTGCTTCAACATGTCTTTACATCTATATTCTGACTCCCTTAAAGCAATGCAATCCAAACTTTAACTTACCACTTGCATATATTCCTCCAAATACCCTTCACATTCATTGCATTTACAAACTCATTGTGTGAGTTCTTATAGAAAGCCTTCTGATAATCTAGAATATGCCAATTGTCCTGGATCCCCATGATCGATGCTGTAAGAATCAACTTCAAACAATTCCAAAGTTTGTCAAGTATGATCTCCCTTTCAGAAATGCAGACTGAGTCTCTCCAATGTTGCTGCTCATTACTAAATAACGAATATCACATCCTATATCATAGAATCCAACAGTTTCCCCACAAATGTCAAGTTAATTGATCTGCAGTTCTCCACACTATCTCTTCTTCCCTTTGTAGATGCTTGGATGACTACCGTTCATCTATAGTGTTTGGATCCAGACTATGCAGAATGCACTGGGTAATAGAACACAGTCATCGACAGTGCAACAAATACTTCTATTAGTGGTTGATTTCTGAAGATTTTGGTATGAAGTACATCTAGTTTGTCAAGGTTAGCGATGCTCAATCCAGCTGTATGTTCAAGTAGAGCCTTGTTACTGATATAAATTGACTTTATGTCTTTCGATCCACAAGTCCTATATAATGACGTTGTATTTCTGGGTGATTTTCTGGGTCTTTCTCCATGAAGACAGATAGAAAGTAACTGGTTATTTGCTTGGCCACTTTCCTGTTATCCATAATAAGCTCGTCTCTCCTGATTGCAGATTTCCACATTTGACTTTACTTTTCGCTTTCCTTTGAAATATATATCATAGATTTATGCAGTCTTTGTGTTCCGGTTTGTCTGCATGCATGTTCGCTGTTTGATTTCCTTACCCGTTTCATGGCCCTTCTTTTCTGGATCTTAATTTTCTGAGAATTCTCAGGATTCAACAATGTCTGGAATTCTTCTCAAGTTACTTCCTGTGATTCGTGTAATCTTTAATTTATCATGATAATCATTGTTTACTCACCTTCTCACTCTAGTTGTTTTACCTGAAATAAATAGACGTATTTTTCAGACTATGTAGTATTTCTATCAATCACCTGGTCCTGAACATATATATTCAGGAACACTGCAGGAGGACAGGAAAGAAATAGCGGGGGCCCTGGTTGGTACTTTAGCATCATCGGTCATCAATGGGTGAGGTCCTGGAGAACTGGAGGGTAGTGAATGCTGTGCTGTTATTCAAGAAGGGCTACAAATAAAAACCGGGGAACTATAGACCAGTAAACCTAAAATATGTAGCAGGTAAGTTACTTGACAATATTCTGAGGTGCATTTGGAAAGACAGGGCCTTGTGAATGGAGGATTATGGCTCACAAGTTTGTTAGACTGCATTGATGAAGTGACCAGTAAATTTGGCAAGGGCATGGTTGTATATATAGATTTCAGTAAGGCCTTCAATAAGGTTCCACATGGTACGCTGCTCTGGAAGGTTAGATCACATGTAATTGAGGGGGAGTTGGCAAATTAGGTCCAAAATTAGCTTGATGATAGGAAGAAGAGGGTAATCGTGGAAGGATGCTTGTCAGACAAGAGGCCTGTGATGAGTGGAATGCCTCAGGGTCGGTGCTGGGACCATATATTCATATATTACACATATCTATGATTTAGATGAGAATGTACAGGTATAATTTGTAAGTTTCAAGGTGACACTAAAATACGTGGTGTCGTGGACAGTGAGGAAGGTTATCAGAAATCTCAGAAATTGCAGCAGTACCTTGATCAAGTGGAGAATTGGGCAGAGAAATGGCAATTTGAGTTTAATTCAGAAAAGTGTAAGTTCTTGCATTTTAGAAAGCTGGAGTTTCATGGCGAATGACAGGGCTTTAAGGAGTCCAGTGGAACAGAGTGACCTTGGGAATTCAGGTGCACGATTTTCCGTAAGTGGAGTCCCAGGTAGACAAGGCACTGAAAAAGGCTTTTGGCTCACTGCCCTTCACCAGTTAGAGCACTGAGTATCGAAATTAGGGAGTTATGTTGCAGTTATACAAGATGTTGGCGAGTCCCTACTTGTAGCGTCATGTTCAATTTTGTTCACTTTGCTCGTGAAGGGATGTTATTAAACTGGAAAGAGTGCAGAAGAAATTTACAAAGAATGTTGCCAAGACTCAATGGTCTGAGTTATAGTGAGAGGTTGAATAAGCTAGGAGTTTTTACTTTAGAATGTATGAGGCTGAGGGGTATCTGATAGTAGTGTATAAGGTCACGGGAGGCATGGATAGAGTCTTTTTTTCCCCAGGATTGGACAGTCACGGACTAGAGGGCATCAATTTAAGGTCAGAGGGGAAAGAGTAAAAGGGAACTTGAGGGGCAATTTCTTTTACACACAGGGTGGTATGCATATGGGATGAGCTGACAGCAGAAGTAGTTGAGGCGGGTACATTCACAAAATTTAAAATACATTTGGACAAATACACAGGTAGGAAAGGATTAGAAGGATACAGGGAAATGGCAGGGAAATGGGGTTAGTGTGAATGGATATTTTGTTCGGAATGGATCAGTTTGGGCCGAATGGCCTGTCGCCGTGCTGTAAGACTATATGAGTCTAACAATCATTGTTCTCCTACTGAATGTTATATTGTACTTTCCCAATTCACTGGAGTGAACTTGACCCTCTAGCCTCTGTGCTTCCATGATGTTTGACCAGAATGTTCACACATTCCACATTGAATACAGACGCCGTGTAAAATACAACATATTAATGTCACTGTTCCTCCAAAGCTGCTTCAGAGGAAGGTTAGTAATTAGTCTTTCCGACCACACAATAGATAATAAACAATAGGTGCTGGAGTAGGCCATTCTGGCCTTCGAGCCTGCACCACCATTCAATATGATCATGGCTGATCATCCTTAATCAGTATCACACAACCCCAAATCCGAAATAATCTGCTCTCTAGTTTGGTTCACAACATACTCTCCAACCTACCTGATATACACTTAAGGAATTTATTTTTCACAACATTAGTAGTCACCTAGTTAACTCAGTTTCGATGCAACTTGACACCACCCATTATTACTGCAGGACCCAAGAGTATTTGTTACTCGTTCACAGAATGAGGGCTTAGCTGGATAACCAGCATTTACTGGCCATGTCAGAGCGCAGTTAAGAGTCAACAGCGTTGCCTTGGATCTGGAGTGACATGCAGGCCAGACCAGATAAGAACAGCCGTTTGCTTCCCTAAAGGATACTAGTCAACCAGATGAGTTTTTCCAACAATCAGGAATGGATTCCTGATCATCATAAACCCTTGATTCCAGATACATATTGAATTCAAATTCCACAATCTGCCATGGCAGGATTTGAAACCATGTCCCCAGAACATTACCCGGGTCTCTGGGTTAAGAGCCCAGCGATAATATCAGTATGTCATAGCTTCCCTTTGAGTATAGCTGCATATATAATTTGCAGAGCATATGATGCAAAATATTTGCGTGACAGTTTTGGTTCAGATATATAACACAACAAGTTTGTTTCTCCTTGCTATTTGCAAGACCCACCCAAACTCATTCTGTGGAATCTGAGGGACAGAGCCTGTGTCGTTATTAGTGATAGACTTGGATAAGACATTCAGGAAGGTTCACCTCGATGCTGAGATGATCTGAAGACAGGTCCAGCGATATCGGACAAGCATCAATATCCATTCCGCTCTGTCAGGATAAGTGTCACCGTATATTCTCACTGCTCCCTCACACTCACTGTATGTCTCTTATAGCACCTACCCTCGACCAAGACTCACACTCCAAAAAGGCTCAAGTACGACCACACTCACAGTTGAATTCAGCACCTTCCCTCCCCCACATTTTCTGTCCCTGATGCAATAGCCCCGCACACTAATAGCACTACAGGGATACAACACTATGGACAGACTCCCTCCGGCCACCTCACCACATCTCACCTCACCTAGTCCAGCACTAACAGCAGGACCATCCACTTCCACCCACACTCATTCCTTCCCTTTCTCCCATTCCAGGAGAAACAGCCTGGAATAGGACAGAAAGGGCCACGCCGAGTGGTGGAGTACCAGATATCCGTTCCCTCATACCCCTATCCTGATATGTGGGAGGATCCTGGAGAGAGCTGGAGAGGACCAGGAGGGCTTGTATGGAGATTCGGAAACATCCACGTCCAACCAACCGAATAAGGAGCAGTGTTTAGTAAAGAGCAATTCTCAATTCAAACCTACTGTCAGTTCCAAACTCATCTCTCTCACTGGTAGAAGAACAGATACCCCATTGCACAGAGATGCAGCTATTGAAATACACAGACTATTGGTAAACACCCCAATATACTAACATAAACAATGCATACAAGGAGATAAGCATGCACACACGGAGAAGCACACAAAGACATAAACAGTCACACACAAATGGACACAAACACAGATAGAAACACACAGGCTGATACAAAGACAGACAGACATAGTCACACAAATACAAAAGTAACAAGTACATGGACAAACACACACTTAAGTACACATTAAGACACAGATATGAGTGTCATTAAGACACAAATAAATTAGTTTCTGGTTTATAAGGAGATCAAGGATTCTGGGAGAAGGTAAGAGAATGATGTTGAGGAACATTATAGAAATGACTTTAAGGTATATCAGACTCGATAGGCCAAATGGTCTAATTCTGCTCCTTTTTTAATGCTCGTGTGGTGTTATGCTATCTGGTATTCTCTTCCTGAGACAGCAGCAGCAGCATATTTGATTGGAAACAGTCAGTGGTAATTTGGGAAAAGATTGGAGGGGAGAATGGTAAATGTCTATTCCTAGTTATTGTACCACTTTATCTGAAAAGGGGCAGTGATTTGATATGAGGTTGACACAGATTTTAAAAAAATGCATCCCACAATGAAAGAAGGATGTCCCTTTCCCTTTACTGTTGTGCGATCTGTGGTGTCCTCATCCTCAGGGAGCAGTGAAGACTCGGTAAATTCAGGTATTTTAGTTTGAGCTTGACTGATCTTTGCTAGACATGAGAGTCAAAGTTTATTAGGAAGAGACAGGAGACGGATGGTCAGACACACTCGGATCAGCCATGAGCATTCTGAATGGTGCCGCTAAATGGCCAACTGCTGCACCTTTCCAATGTGTTGTTCCCTGAATCCACCACTCGATGCTGTTACAGAGATATACTGCTGCCCCTACCCCTTGTGCTGATCCCTCAATCCACCACTCGATGCTGTTACAGAGATATACTGTTGTCCCTACCCCATGTGTTGTTCCCTCAATCCACCACTGAGTGCGATTACAGGGTAGAGGACTATCCCATTCAGCCTGACTGGATCGTTACAATTAGACGGGAGGAGACCATTCTGCCCCTCCAAAGAATTACACAGGAATATAGGATGAAGTAATTCAGCTCGTTGAGTACATTACACAGCCCAGGACGAGGCCATTCAACCCGCCTGAACTGCTGCACAGGAACAGGGATGCTGTCACTAACTGGAAGTAGATAGTAGTGATATATGATCTTTTTAAACAAAACTGTAACTAGTTTTGACTCAGCGATCACTGTAGGGTCATCAATGATAAATAATCTATGTAAAATATCTCGATGAAGGGACTGAATGGATCAAAGCTGAACTACCTCGTACACCAAAATGATCATTCAATAGATCTTCAAATGGAGGGAGTGAATCTGCATTATGATGGAGACAGGGAAGGTTAGTGAGCGTACCCTCAGCAGAAATAATATAATGTGAGTTGTCTATTGCAGTCGGGAACAATTTAAATGGAGAGAGATTGCAGAACTCTGTGATGCAGATGTTTTTCATATTCTTGGTACATGAATCATATGAAGTCTGTCTGCAGATGCAGCAAGTGATTTAGAAAGTAAGTGGAATGATGCTGTTTATGGCAACGGGTATTGTGTTTAATTAGGAATATTTCACTGTATCTGCACAGGGCATTGCTGAGACCACATCAGATACATTAGGTGCAGTTCTGATCCTCTAAACTAAAAAAAACGGATACAATTCCTTTCAGAGATGTTTAAAGATGCTTTCCTTTACTCATTCCTGAAATGAAGGTCTTTTGTTATCGGGGATTATCTGTTTAGATTTTAGATGAGTAATCTTACTGAACCATGATTTTCAGAGAAGTCTTTCAGCTGGAAACATATTTTCTCTTGTTAAGAAAACGAAAGCTAGATAATAATTTTTTGAATGAGATGCGTTGGTATTAACACAAATATTAAGAAGATATCAACCCATTTTAAAAAATTACTCAGATGCATATAAGCATCTCATCAAATCATAAAACGGCCACATTATTTTCATTTGCTGATGCAAAGCAGTGTGCACAACAACAGCAATGATGCTGCATACAGCATACAGTCTATTATCATCCATTCCAGAGAATGTACATGGAGAGTGCACATGGTCCACTTTGGTGTTCAGTTGACATTCATGTATTTTTCCAAACAGAGCCGGAGAAAAATATTACCTGCCTCAGAAGCAGCAGCCAATTGGTTTCTCTGTCTCTGACTTTGTTCAGCCCGAAAACAAGGTGTGAGACCAGAAAAATCCTGAGTCATCTTTACCACTTGTGGAGGACTCCTGGTGAGGATTCATAGGAATCTCTGCACAGCTCGAAGCAAAGGGAATTCAGCCAAATCCAACTGTTCGGGGAAGAAATCCACATTCCCAAACATTTGTGTGAACAGAATAATTTCAATGTCAGAAAAACATTTGGAACAGTATCATTTTACTATTTGCTCAGAGTTCAACTTTCTGTGTCTCAGATTTTTCTACCAAATTACCCAGTCCAATACTTATACCATTGGACATAGCACTCAACCGGTTACATTTAAAATTTGCTTTCACCAATAGAGGAGTGGGAAAAGACATGGGTGACCCTCCAACATTGGTCAGAACCCGAACGAGAGATTCCCAAAGGGTTGTTAAGGTGTGAATTCCCTTCCACAGAAGATTGTGATGCCTGGATATTTCCATTTGTTCAAAATTGTCTATGTAAGACATTTGAAAGACAAATGAATGTAAGGAGATGGTACACTGACAGAAAAGTGCTGCTGAGACCTTAATCAGACCATCGTGCATGGATGAGCAGTGACAAAGTGCTCTTGCTCCACTGTCCCGTGTTAATAAGATGCATTCAGCCTCTCACAGCTCCTGCAAGGTGCAGATGGGAGCAACTTGCTCCAAATACCTGGTCCACAGTAACACAGGATCTCATTTAATCCCTCACAACTGTCACATACAGATTGCTACGGATTGGAAAATGTTATTTGGAAATCGAGGCTAGGTTCGAAAGACGGCTCTGGTCTGTTTACAGACTGCCCCCTCTCTGCAACTTGTGCTTCATTTGTTGGTCTTGGTCTAGACCAGGATTAATTATGAAAAAACTCCATACCTCAATCAGAAATGACTCAAAAATACTTTGCTCTCTCTGATTACAACATTCAATAACAGAACATCCAGGAAAATTACAGCCATTTACTTTGAAATTACAGAAAATGAAAACATAAGGAACAGGAATAGGTAATTCTGACGGTCAAGCCATTGTATACGATCATGGCTGATCTACTGTTCTCGTTAACGCCTCCTTAATGCCCAGTTCTTTACCCCCTCAGCTCTCTGACAGGTGAAAAATCCATGTACCACCTCTTTAAATACTTTCAGTGATGTAGCTCCCCGAACTCTCCATTGCAGATAATTAATGATATTGATTACCCTCTGTGAGAGGAAAACACTCTACACGTGCACTGTCAGCTATTGATATGAACAAGAGGTGAACACAGGGGCTCAGGGAAGAGTGAATGGCCTTGATATAAAGGCAGTGTTTGACCTGAGGATGTCATCGGGACCACCTAAATATTTGAGCTTAATAGGAATCGGGTGTAACCTCCTCACTGGTCGGGGTTTTTCAGACCACAAAGGAAGATGTTTGTAGTCGGTGGCCGACAATCCTCTCAGTCCCGAGACATCTCCACAGACAACTTTCTCAGCAGAAACATCTTCAACTCCTTCGTTAACGTCTAAGTACCCCAACTCCCGCCGCCCCACATCCATCACAAGATCAGAAGCGGGGTGATCACTGAAGGTCACAAAATATTCCGAACATTTTGTCCCATCTCAGCTCCTGAACCCGTCTCTGTGTCCATGTGCAGCAAGACCCAAACAACATTCAGGTTTGTGCTGTTAAAGTGTCGGTAACATTCATGTAACAGCACGGCCAGACACTGTACATTTCCACAGTTAAAAGAGGAGCTCATTCAGCACCTCAAGCTGGATACACACGGATATGTGAAGGCCATTCAGTCCAACGAAACTACTGAACAAGAAGAGGGACAGCCCATTCAATTCTCCAGCATGTTCCATAAGAAGAGGAGGGGCCTGGTCACCACTTTGAGCTGTTAAACAGGAATAGGCAGAGCCCAATCAGACCCCTAAACCTGTTCTATGGAACCAGGCGGAGACCATTCATCCCTCAAGACACTTATACAGGAACAGGATGGTATCATTGATGCTCCAACCAGAAAAACAAATGGAGCAGAGACTGCACTCATAGACTGCTCACATTGTTCCTCGTGGCTCCATTGCCTGTGGAACAAATGATACTTAAACGTGTTTTGCTGGCAGTGAGGAAGGAAGCTAAATGTTTTGGGCCAAGCCTCAAGGAGGCAACTTCCATCTCCAAGAAGACAGACCCATGTTCTCCGTGGGGGATAGAAGCTTGTGGGAAAAGTTAACTGTTTTAGAATGAAGGTATTGTGGCTCCTATCGGGATGGTGAATAACGTGAGGTTCTATGCATGATCACACACGAAATGCACTGTACGAATATGGGAAAAGTTTAGTCAAAACTGGCTCACCCTCTCTCAATCGAAATTGGGGAGTTGTGTGGAGTGAGATTAACATTCTCAGAGGCTTTTAAGCCATCGAGAATCACGTATACCAAGTAACAAGCAAGCCATGGATTTTATCACCGTATTACTGTCTGTTTGGAATATAATGATTAACTGTCCATCCCCTTAAGTTTCAAAGCAATCACCTCTTATTCTCTCCAAGCGCTACAGATTAATCCTCATGCACTCCCGATGGTACAATCATCCCAACAATGAGTCTGGTGAAACTCCTTTATACTCTTTCTGCCAAGAGGATTATTCTTTATAAAGGAGAGAAAATCTGTGCACAATACCCCAAATACTATCTCAGCAACACTCTCAGGGTTGATCACAATAATCCTGTTCCCTCACTTAGCTGTCTCAGCTTCTTTCCTGTGGTATAAAAAGCCATTCCTTCTCTCTACACTGCGAATATTGTGGAATTTTGAAGTATCTTACATCTTTGCATCAGTCATCACCAGAGGTGCCGATGGAGATGAATATCACACTCGGAGGGAGACTCAATCAGAAAGAATTCACTCGAAACAGGGAATGGTCACCTACCTGAATGAAAATGACTTGCAGGAATATGGAAATCAGACAGAGGAAGGGAGCTAGCTTTCCTTTTGTTCGTCCCTGACGGGATGTGTGCAGCCCTGGTCAGGCCAGCATGTTCTGGCAAACTTGAACTGCGTGGCTGTTTCAGCTGTTCAACAGAACAGTAAAGAGTAAACTGTATTGCTGTGGGTTTGCAGTCCCAAAGAGACCGGACCAGGGAAGGATAACCCATTGCCTTCTCTAAAGGACATGAGGCAAACAGATAGGCTTGTGTTTAAAACAAGTGGTGATGATTCCATTTGCATTCCATCAACTTCCTTCATGAGACACCAAAAGATCATTATTCTGTCCCTCTCAATTATGAGTCAATGACTTGACCACCATGTACTGTCTGCCCATCTGACAGATTCTGTGGAGAGAGAACAAATTAACCATCTCAAGTGCAAATATTTTGTGACGGAAGCATAGTTAGAAGGGAGTTGAATCGGTTATATCTGGACATAACAAAGGCACAAACGATAGATTATTCAGCAGTTGCACTGAGGCTGAGAAGGAGACTGAAATATCCTGATAGTGGTCCTGGGCAGGGTTGGTGAGTGGGGAGAATATGTAGAAATGTAAATCTGAATGGAGATAAAAAGATCATGGAGTTTATGAAGAGTCTGTTTTCTCCTCGGGTATTGTTGAGTAAGTTGTGAATAGTAACTTGCCAGTTATAATTCGCAAGGAATAGCATTTTTGACTGGATCTGAAACTGACGACTTCCAAAATCTAAAATTTAAATATGAACGGCAATTCAGTTCAACTCGGTTTAATGGTCAGACGGAATGACTTACTAAGAACACCAACTATAGCGAGGATGGGATAGTAACCGCCTTGAATAATCCAAAGGACATCTTCAATCCGTGAGGCTAATGATATCCAAGGTTGAGAAAGACAGTAAAGACCAAAGGATAAACTCCTGTCTGTTGTAATATTCCAGGCTAATGTTCTCAGATTCTGATCCATTATTGGAACATTCCAGTCTAATGTTCTCAGATTCTGATCTGTTGTTGGAACATTCCAATCTATTGTTCTCAGATTCTGATCTCTCCTCCCCCGTCTATCGATCTGCTGATCCCTGTTAGTGCTGTCGGTGATACCCCCGCCCATAATATGGGATAACACATTGAACTGAGTCCCTAATTAATAGAAGAGGTAAACCTTCCAGTGACACATTTAGGATCCACGGAGACTGACTTCAATCACAGTCGCTGAACAACTAGCTCCAACCAACACCTTTTAATTCAATGCTGTTTTATTAAAATTAAAAACAATGATTTTTGTTTGCATTCTGGATGGGGTATGTGAGGGTGACTGGTGGAGAAAATGTTGAGGCTGGTAGATCAATTGAGTGTAACCATTCAATCTGCCTTGTACATGGGAGTAATGCCATAAGTTGATCAGAATGTAAACATGCTTCTCTATTTATAAATGGAAACATACATTCTGTAACTACTGACCAAGCATTATAATTTCAATAAAACATTAAGACAATTTTTATAGTGCATGATCTGAGGGGAATGTATGCCTGAGACAACGTGGTGTTAAAACAGACAAATGGCATGGATATGTTAACAGAGAATTGTACGTGACATGTGCAATTCAGTTTGATATTCCAGGATCAGAGAGGGCCGATGAGGACTGTGCTATTGATGCATTCGATATTAATTAACTGTGTCGAAGTGTCATTTATTGGACTTTAATTACAGTGTGATTGTGGCATTGTGGAGGAGACAGAAAACAGAGAGAATTGGGGGACATGGCAGTTCAGACTGGAGGGAGGGGCAGTAATATTCCCCAGTCATCAGTATTGGAATGTTACTCTTTATAACTCATATGAATAACAGATTCAAGGGTACTTCTAAAGTGAGGAATGAGGACTGAAATCTGTTTATTGAACACAAAATACAGGGACAAAATGATTTTCTGTCCGTACTAAACTATGGAACGTACATAGAGATAAGATATTTAAAATACACACAAGATATTGAGCTACATAAATTGAAATGGATATTACAAAACCATGGAAGTGGTATCGATAAAAACAATGACTGCAGATGCTGGAAACCAGATTCTGGATTAGTGGTGCTGGAAGAGCACAGCAGTTCAGGCCGCATCCAAGTAGCTTCGAAATCGACGTTTCGGGCAAAGGCCCTTCATCAGGAATAAAGGCAGTGAGCCTGAAGCGTGGAGAGATAAGCTAGAGGAGGGTGGGGGTGGGGAGAAAGTAGCATTGAGTACAATGGGTGAGTGGGAGAGGGGTTGAAGGTGATAGGTCAAGGAGGAGAGGGTGGAGTGGATAGTTGGAAAAGAAGAGAGGCAGGTAGGACAAGTCCGGACATGTCATGGTAACTATTACTGAGCTGGAAGTTTAGAACTAGGGTGAGGTGGGGGAAGGGGAAATGAGGAAACTGTTGAAGTCCACATTGATTCCTTGGGGTTGAAGTGTTCCACGGCGGAAGATGAGGCGTTCTTCCTCCAGGCGTCTGGTGGTGAGGGAGCGACCGTGAAGGAGGCCAGGACTTCCATGTCCTCGGCAGAGTGGGAGGAGGAGTTTAAATGTTGGGCCACGGGGCGGTGTGGTTGATTGGTGCGAGTGTCCCGGAGATGTTCCGTAAAGCGCTCTGCTAGGAGGCGCCCAGTCTCCCCAATGTAGAGGAGACCGAATTGGGAGCAACGGATACAATAAATGATATTAGTGGATGTGCAGGTAAAACTTTGATATATGTGGAAGGCTCCTTTAGGGCCTTGGATAGAGGTGAGGGAGGAGGTGTGGGTACAGGTTTTACAGTTCCTGCGGAGGCAGGTGAAAGTGCCAGGATGGGAGGGTGGGTTGTTTGGGGGCGTGGACCTGACCAGGTACTCGCGAAGGGAACGGTCTTTGCGGAAGGCAGAAAGGGGTGTGGAGGGAAATATATCCCTGGTGGTGGGGTCTGTTTGGAGATGGCAGAAATGTCAGCGGATGATTTGGTTTATACGAAGGTTGGTAGGGTGGAAGCTGGGCGCCAGGGGCGTTCTGTCCTTGTTACGGTTGGAGGGGTGGGGTCTGTGGGCGGAGGTGCGGGATGTAGATAAGATGCTTTGGAGGGCATCTTTTACCACGTGGGAAGGGAAATTGCGGTCTCTAAAGAAGGAGGCCATCTGGTATGTTCTGTGGTGGAACTGGTCCTCCTGGGAGCAGATCCGGCAGAGGCGGAAGAATTTGGAAGGAGTGTGCAAACTATATCAATCATTAATTGACCCACAGCTGAGATGCTGATTCCCCCTCTATCAGTGATCCCCCTCACTGAGATTCACTCGCACAGTATTTCAGTATCGAGGGGGGTTCTCAATTCTTGCTGCTGTTCTATTTAAATTAATCCATTTTCTCCTGGTAAAATAATAAACCTTTTGGTCTCTTTATAACTGCCATTAACAAAGCTCTGTGATATTATTGAAGATAAATGATCTGGGACCACAGCCAGTAACAGCACAGTGCAAACAGGGTATGGCATCAGACAAAGGCCTTGCGGTCCGTGAGAATTTCTGTCTTTTTCTATCTCCCCTCATGTTGTCTTCTGATCTATCCAACTGACCCTCGTTTAACACCCTTCCAATCACTCCCTGTTTCCAAATTGTGCAGTTGTACATCTTGATGTGCAGCCATTTTGGAGAAATGGGTAGAGCAGGGACAGGAATGATTGTTGTAGGTTCCGGGGTTTAGAGGCTTCATTAAGAACAGGGAAGGTACTAAAAGTGGGGAGGGTGGCATTTTTCATCAAAGGCAGTATTACGGTAGCAGAAAGGATGTTTGATGAAGACTCGTCTACTGAGGTAGTATGGGAAGATGTTAGAAACAAAAACGGAGAGATCACCTGTTGATAGTTCTCTATAGACCTCTGAAAAGTTCCAGAGATGCAGAGGAAAGGATTACAAAGATCCTACTGGATAGGAGCAAAAGTAACAGAAGATTTTAACTTTCTAAATATTGACTGGAAACGCTAGAGCTCAATTACTTTATATGGGTCAGTTTTTGTCCAATGTGTGCAGAATGGTTTCCTGACACATTATGTCGATAGGCCAACAAGGGTTGAGGCCAAATTGGATTTGGTACCGGGTAATGAACCAGAGCAGGTATTAGATTTGGAGGTAGGTCACCTCGGTGATAGTGACCACAATTCAGTTATGTTTACCTTCGCGATGGAAAGGGACAGGTGTATACCGCAGGGCAAGTGTTATAGCTGGGGCAAAGGCAATCATGATGCTATTAGGAAAGGTTTTAGGATGCATAGGATGGGGAAGGAAACTGCAGGGGATGGGCACAATTCAAATGTGGAGTTTTTTTCAAGGAACAGCTACTGTGTGTCCTTAATAAGTTTATATCTGTCAGGAAAGTGGGCGACACGGTGGCACGGTGGCACAGTGGTTAGCACTACTGCCTCACAGCGCCAGAGACCCGGGTTCAATTCCCGCCTCAGGCGACTGACTGTGTGGAGTTTGCACAATCTCCCCGTGTCTGCGTGGGTTTCCTCCGGGTGCTCCGGTTTCCTCCCACAGTCCACAGATGTGCAGGTCAGGTGAATTGGCCGTGCTAAATTGCCCGTAGTGTTAGGTAATGGGTAGATGTAGGGGTATGGGTGGGTTGCGCTTCGGCGGGGCAGTGTGGACTTGTTGGGCCGAAGGGCCTGTTTCCACACTGTAAGTAATCTAATCTATATTCCATACAGAAAGGAGGAAGTGGTGGAGTGAGGGTGCTGTGGTTTACTGAAGAAGGTGACTCTCTTGTCAAGAGGAAGAAGGAGGCTTCCTTCTCCATGAGGTTATGCCTCCCCCCGCAAAAAAACCTGGTTCAGCCATGTTTTGAGCATTGTATACAGTTCTGGTCACCGCATTATAGGAAGGATGTGGATGCCTTGGAAATGTTGAAGAGGAGATTTGCTAGAATGTAGACTGGAATGCAGGGAAGGCCTGACAGTAATGGTTGAGGGACTTGAGGCAGTTTTCATGAAAGACAAAAAGCTTGAGAGACATGCAAGATGATCAGAGGATTAGATACTTTGGAAAGTGAAAACCTTTTTCCTCGGATGATGATTGCTAGCATGAGGGGATGTAGTTTTAAATTGAGGGGTGATAGATTTCAGACAGATGTCAGAAATAATTTTTTCACTCAGAGAGTAATAATGGCAAGGAATATGCTGCCCGCCCAACAATAGCAGACTCACCAAATTTAAGGCCATTTAAAAGAGTATCGAATAAACATAAGGATGAAAATGTAACAGTGTAGGTTAGGTGGGCTTCAGATTGGTTTCACAGGTCGGTGCAACATTGAGACCCGAAGGGCCTGTACTGTGCTGTAATGTTCTGTGTTCATGGACCTACAATGGCCTGAATAGCTTCATTCTGTGATGTAACAATTCTGAGGTACTCTGGCCCACAATAAAAGCTTTATGTGCCTTGAGAGACAAGCTGGTCCAGTAAAGGACACACACTGCACAATCATCCATCATCTCTTCCTGTTTTCTGATAAGCAGCGGCCTCAAAATATCAGTCCAAACAAAATAAATTGATTCAAATTCACACAGTCAGGAGGACGTTCACCCAAGGGGATTTCCATCGGAGGATTTAATGAATAATAAGATTTCAGAATAACATAAATAATAAAACAATATCACAACAGCAAAATAATTGTCAGCAGAGTAAAACTTACAGTTCCAAATAGTTCCAAGTTCAACATTGTCTTCTGTTTTGGTCACTTTGCTATTAGGAAGGATGTTATTAAACTGAAACTTTACAAGGTTTTTGCCAGGACTTCAGAGTCTGAGTCATAGGCAGAGGTTGGATAAGCTGGGACATTTCTCTTTACAGCACAGGAGACTGAGGGGGGCATGAAGTGCTTCGAGAGGCTAGTCATTGCCTACATCAGTTCAAGTCTCCCAGCCTGCCTCGATCCCCTCCAATGTTCCTACCAGTGGAGTGGGTCTATAGTGGGTATCATATCCCTAGAACATCTGGACAACAAGGACACCTACATCAGATTCCTGCTCATTGATTATAGCTCCACCTTCAAAACCATTATTCCCCTCAGACCAATCACAAAACACCGTGACCTCAGACACGGCTCCACCCTCCGCAACAGATCCTCAGCTTTCTGACCCACAGTCCACAATCAGAGAAGATAGGTAACTGTGCCTCTTCCACAATAACTTTCAACACGGAAACCCCAATGGATGTGTCCTCAGCCCCCTACTATACTCCCTGTACACCCACGACTGTATTGATAAATTCAGAACGAATGCCATCTGCATGTTCACTGATGACACCATCATAGTAGAACAGATTTGCAATGATGGCAAGTCAACATACAGAACGGAAATACACGGCTTGGTGATGTGCTGAACTGAGACTAACCTCTCTTCCAACGTCGGCAGAGCTAACCAAATGATCAATGAGTTAAGAAAGAAAGGAGGAACACATGCCCCCATCTGCATCAATGGAACTGAAGTTGAAAGAGTGGAAAGCATTAAGTTGCTTGGAGTGACGATAACCGACTTCGCATGTAGATGTGACAGTCGAGATGGCACAACAACGCCTCTTCTTTCTTTGGCAGCTCAGGACATTTGACATGTCCACAATGACCCTCACCAATGTCTACAAATGCACCACTGAGAGCAAACCATCCGGGTGCATAATGGCCTGGCGTGGCAATAGCCCTACCCAGCACAGGAAGAGAAATGACAGAAGGTTTTGTGCATGGCCCATGCTATTATGAAAGCAAACCGCACGTCCATTGACTACATTTACATGACTTGCTGCTGCAGAAGGGCTGACAACATTATCAACGATCCATTGCACCCTGGATCTCCTAACATCTCTTCCATCAGGCAGACAATACAGAAGCTTGAACACACAAACCAGTGGCTCATGAACAACATCTTCCCAGCCATTATTAAACTGAGGAATGGATTCTCTAACTTCAAATAATGCTGATCTTGCTCACGTTGATCTTGGCTATTGCATGCCCTTTGTGTTGCAGCCAGTATGCCTCAGTCTAAATTTTGCCTTTCCGCTCTGATCTGTATGTTACATATACTCACTTGGTGGGTCTATGTACACTGGGCAGCGTGCCAATTCCAATCCCAGTATTGACGTCTGTCTTCAGAGTTCACTGCTGTGAATGGACTCAGACTTCGGTGAAGAAGTCAACAAAAGTATGCACGTTAGTATCTTCACAGATCAACATTTTCACTTCAATTCCTTTTGAAATACTGGCCAGATATTATATTTTTCCAACCAAAATATTCAGCGTTACGTCCATCCACATTGCTGTTCATCTGCCACGTATTTGCCCATTCCCTCCACGTGTCTCAATTACGTTGAACTTCTTTACATCCGCCTCACCCAATCAATTCTCAGTTTGGTGCCATCAGTAGATTTTGAAAGATTACATTTAGTACCCTCGCGCAGATGTTTAATCTGCTTCCTGAATAGATGGGTGCCAAACATCAATTCCGGGATTATCCTGTTCGTAATTGCTTTCCATCCCAAAAAAGGAGCTGTTTATTCTGACTCACTTTTTCTTTCAGCTCTCTACCATTCTCAACCCATGCCAGTATATTAGATCTCACTGTGGCACACTGTTATGGGCTAGGACAGAACACCTCGAGCCATTTCAAGGAAGTAGTACAGACTCAAACTTTGCTTGTTGCCTTAAGCAGGTGTAAGGCATATATTCCAGGAGTGACGCAGCTGGTCAAGCCACTTAGTTTTAAATAAAACAGAATTTATTTTCAAGGTTACGGAATGAAACACAAAGAGAAGAGAATAGCATGCAGAATAACAATCTATCCGAAAACCCAACAGATTATCCTAACTTAATGATGTTAGCAAATTAAATTCATAAGAAGTGGGTACATGGGAAGACCAAGAACTGACTTTCAATCCAGCCGACAAAAATGTAGGTCATTACTGTGTAACATGATTAGGGATGACAATACCAAGAGGCAGCCAATTAGAAGCCATATACATGCTACTAGTTCCACAGTAATTAGAACTAAAGTGACTTTTCCCAGCTTTTGTCATTTTAAAGTTTTGTAAATAAATATTAAAAAATATTAAAAGTTTGTTACTCAACTAATCTTCCCGGTGAAGCTTTCTGGTCTTCAGTAGCACTCCACTTCTCAAGTGAGAATCTGAAAATGGTTGAAAGCCATTGGGTGGTACTGTGGCACAGTGGTTAGCACTGCTGCCTCACAGCGCCAGGGACCCGGGTTCAATTCCCACCTCAGGCAACTGTCTGTGTGGAGTTTGCACATTCTCCCCGTGTCTGTGTGGGTTTCCTCCGGGTGCTCCGGTTTCCTTGCACAGTCCAAAAATGCGCCGGTTAGTTGAATTGGCCATGCTAAATTGTGCGTAGTGTTCGGTGAAGGGGTAAATGTAGGCAAATGGATCTGGATCGGTTGCTCTTTGGGGGGGTTCGTGTGGACTTGTTGAACCAATGGGCATATTTCCACACTGTAAGTAATCTGTATCTGAATAATCTAAGGTGTTGTTCGAAGTACTTGAAACAATCCCCATAAACACCCCAGGGCTGGGAGAACTGGCCACTCACCTTTCATAAGAACAGAAGGACTAGGAGCAGGAGTAGGCCATCTGGTCCTTGTAACCTGCTCAGCCATTCTGTAACATCAAAGCTGATCCACTCGTGGACACAGATCCACTTACCCGCACTCTACTGTATCCGTAATTTACGGATTGTTCAAAACATATCTATCTCAGCTCGAAAAACATTTACTGAAGTAGCGTCAACTACTTCACTGGGCAGGGAGTTCCATAGAATTATAAGCCTCTGGTGAAGAGGTTCTTTCTCAATTCAATCCTAAATCTGCTCCCTCTAATATTGAGGTTATTTCATCTTGTCCTTGCTTCACCTGCCAGTGGAACCATCCTCTCTACTTTTTTCTTACCTCTTCCCTTCATAATATTTTTATGTTTCTATAAGATCCTCCACTCATTCTTATAAATTCCAATGAATATAATGCTGATCTACTCTATCTGTGCTCATAAGACAACCCCCTCAACTCCAGATTCACCAGAGTGAATCTCCCCTGCGCCACCTCCACTGCCAGTACATCGCTTTGCTATGAAGGAGGACAAAACTGCTCACAATACTCCAGGTATGACCTCACCAGCACCCTGTACAAGTGTAACATAACCTTCCTGCTTTTAAATTCAACCCCTTTTGCAATGAAGAGCAAAATACCATTTACCTTCCTAATTACTTGATGTACCTGCAGATCAACCTTCTGTGATTCATGTACAAGGACACCCAGGTCCCTCTGCACAGCAGCATGCTGCATCTTTTTACAATTCAAGTAATCATCCTTTTTACTGGTACTCCTAACAAAAAAGATTACTCATATTTATTAATATTGTATTCCATCTGCCAGATCTTTACCTATTCATGCAATGTAACTATTTTCCTCTGCAAAGTTTCACAGTACTCTGCACACTTTGGTCTACCGCTCATCTTCGTGCCATCTGCAAATTTTGACCAACTACGCATGCTCCCAACTCCACATCATCTATATAAATTGTGAATAATTGCAACCCCAACACTGATCCCTGAGGCACACCACTCAGCACTGATTGCCAGCCAGGATAGCATTCATTTATACCCACTCTTTGGTTCCCGTTAGTCAACCAATCTTTTATCCATGCTAATACTTCAGCCGTAACGCCATCCATCTTTATCTTATGCAGCAGCCTACTATGTGGCACCCTGTCAAAGCCTTTTTGAAACCTAGATACACCACATCCACTGCGGCCTCATTGTCTATCTTGCTCGTAAGGTCTTGGTAGATTTCCAAAAGACTTGTTAAGCATGATCTGCCCTTCATGCATCCTCGCTGCATCTGTGCAATGGGCTGTTTTCTATCAAAATGCCTTGCTATTTCTTCCTTGATCATACAGTCAAAGCATCTTCCCCACTACACAGATTAAGTTAACTGGTTTATAATTCCCCAACTTTTATCCACCTGCCTTTTTAAACAATGGCTTCCCATTTGCTGCTTTTCAATCTGCTGGGACTGCTCCAAAGTTCAGCAAATTTTAGAAAATTACCACAAGTGCACTTGTTATTTCTCCTGCTATCTTTTTAGTACCCTGGGATACATTACATCAGGGCCAGGGGATTCGTCTAACCTTAGCTCCATTACTCCATTAGCTTGCCCAACGCTACCTCCTCTGCAACAATGATTGTTCACAAGTCCTCACCTACCTTCATCTCTTTGGTAATAGCAAGGACTGCAGATGCTGGAAACTAGATTCTAGAGTGGAGCTGGTAAAGCACAACAGTTCAGAGCATTCCTGATGAAAGGCTTTTGCTTGAAACGTCGATCATTCTGCTCCTCAGATGCTGCCTGAACTGCTGTGTTTTAGCAACACCACTCTAATCTAGAATCTTCATCTCTTCGTCGATCACTGGCATGTTATTAGTGTCATTCATTATGAAGACTGATACAAATACCTGTTCAATGCCTCAGCCATTTCATCATATCCTGTAAATAAATGCTCCTTCTTATCCTCTCAAGGACCAACATTTAAATTAGCCACTCATTTTCATTTTATATATTTAGGGAATCATCTGCTATCTGTCTTCATATACTGTGCGAGAGATTTTTTTTTTTGTCGTGTTCTATCCTACTTTTCTTTATAGCTCTTTTCGTGGCTTTCTGTTGACCTTTAATCTTTTCCCAATATTCTAGGTTCCTGCTGTTCTTGGCCACTTTCCATTCCATCTCTTTCAATTTGATAGCCTTGCGTATTTGCTTAGACACCCACGGCAGACTTCCCCTTTTCTTGCAGTCTTTCCTTTTCACTGAATATACGTTTGCTTAGGACTTTGAAAAACTACTTTGAAAATCCTCCACTGCTCGTCAACTCTCACCATAAAGCATTTGTTTCCAGTCGACTTTTGCCAAGTCCTTCCCCCATTCTGTTGTAGTCTCCTTCGTTTAAGCACAGGACCCTGGTATTGAATTTTATCTTGACTCTCCATCTGTGTTTTAAATTCAACCATACTGTGATCATTCCTGGCAAGTTGATTCCTAACTATGAGGTCATTACTTATTCCTGTCTCATTACACAGGACCAGATCTAGCATAGCTCACTCCTCATTGTACGTATTTTAGTTTTAGACTTGAAAGCACTCCCAAGTATTCAAACACAGACTCTTTGGATTCGCTGCTTTTCAGACTGCTATGAAAGAAAAACAAGGACAGCATAACCTTGTTAAAGGAGTAGCATTGTCACAACACGACACTTGGGACGTCATCAAATATGTTTCTGAAAATTCAAATTCAGTGCATATATTGATTCGCCATAATTTATTTCACAGTCGGATTCATAAATATGATTCGCCATTAATAATTTGATATTAACTTGATCCATGTTCATTACTTTCAAATTAACATAATTCTCAAAGTTCACTGGCAAAGCATTCTTTCTAATAAACTCTTGTATTGTCCTGACTGCTTCTCTGGTGCTAAGCAGACTGTAATTCTCGGTGTCTCCCTGCCTCCTTTAGAAATATTGGGGTTACATTTGCTGCTCTCAAATCTGTCAATTCAATCATCTGGAATTTGGAAGATGGCAAGCAAAGTATCCATTATTCCCATGGCCACCTCCTTTAGGAATCAGAGATATAGATTATCATTCCATGGGGATTTATCAGACTTCAGTGCAAATAATTTCTCCAAAACTGCTTATTTAGTGATTTGCTTCTATTTCTTTTCTTTCTCAGTAGACCTAGAATTGATTGGAACCAAGTTATTAAAATCCTATCATAAAGGCAGAACTGAAGTAGATGCTTCATAGTCTGCCATTATCCTGTTCTCCATTCTCCAGGCATGTTTCCAGGCGGATTTAAAATTGAGGCAGACTGAGAATGCAGAAAAAAGCAAGGATAACTTAGGACATATGACTTCCAACATCTCTAATGATAAGGAAGTTAGCATTAAGGCACTTTACCTGAATGCACGTAGCATTCATAACAAAGTCGATTAACTAATGGCACAGATAATATTGAATGATTATGATGTAGTAGGCATCACAGAGACTTGGTTACAGGGGGGTCAGGACTGGCAGTTAAACCTCCATGGTTTTTCAACTTATCGAAAAGACAGAGAGGTGGGCAGAGGGGGTGGGGTTGCCTTGTTAGTTAAGAACAAAATTAAATCTATGGTATTGAATGACATAGCGTCGGATGATGTGGAGTCTGTGTGGGTGGAATTGAGGAACCACAAAGGCAAAAAAAACATAATTGGAGTTGTGTACAGACCTCCTAACAGTGGTCAGGACCAGGGATGCAACATGTCCCGGGAAATAGAGAAGGCATGTCAGAAAGGCAAGGTTACATTGATCATGGGTGACTTCAATATGCAGGTGGACTGGGTAAATAATGTTGCTAGTGGATCTAAAGAAAGGGAATTCATGGAATGCTTACAGGATGGCTTTTTGGAACAGCTTGTCATGGCGCCCACAAGAGAGCAGGCTATTCTGGACCTAGTGCTTTGCAATGAACCAGACTCTATAAAAGATCTTAAAGTAAGGGAACCCTTAGGAAGTATCTACCATAATATGGTAGAGTTCAGTCTGGAGTTTGAAAGGGAGAAGGCAAAATCTGATGTAATGGTGTTACAGTTGAATAATGGTAATTATGAAGGCATGAGAGAGGAACTGACTAAAATAGACTGGAAGCAGAGGCTAACCGGGAAGACACTAGAGCAAAAATGGCAGGAGTTTGTAGGTTTAATTGAGGACACCGTACAGAGGTTCATTCCCAAGAAAAGAAAGATTAACCAGGGAGGGATTAGACAACCTTGGCTGACAAAGAAAGTCAGGAAATGTATTAAAGAAAAAGAGAGATCCTATAAAGTGGCTAAGAACAGTGGGAAATCAGAAGAATGGGAAGGATACAAAAGCAAACAGAGGATAACAAATAACAAAGAGAGTAATAAGAAATGAGAGGATCAAATATGAAGGTAGGCTAGCCAGTAATATTAGAAATAATAGTAAAAGTTTCTTTCAGTACATAAACAAACGACAGGCAAAAGTAGACATTGGGCCACTTCAAACTGATGCAGGGAGCCTAGTGATGGGAGATAAGGAAATAGTAGGAGAACTTAACAAGTACTTTGCGTCAGTTTTCACAGTGGAAGACATGAGTAATATCCCAAAAATTAAAGCGTGTCACGGGGCTGAGTTGAGTATGGTTGCCATTACGAAAGAGATAGTGCTAGAAAAGTTAAAAAGTCTTAAAATTGATAAATCTCCTGGCCCCGATGGGATACACGCTGGAGTTCTGAGAGAGGTTGCTGAGGAAATAGCAGAGGCATTGGTTGAGATCTTTCAAGAGTCACTGGAGTCAGGAAAGGTCCCGGATGATTGGAAGATGGCTGTAGTAACCCCTTTGTTCAAGAAAGGATCAAGGCAAAAGATGGGAAATTATACGCCAATCAGCTTAACCTCGGTTGTTGGTAAAATTCTAGAATCCATCATTAAGGATGAGGTTTCTAAATTCTTGGAAGAGCAGAGTCTGATTAGAACAAGTCAACATGGATTTAGTAAAGGGAGGTCATGCCTGACAAACCTGTTGGAATTTTTTGAAGAGGTAACAAGTAGGTTAGACCAGGGAAACCCAGTGGATGTGGTCTATCTAGACTTTCAAAAGGCCTTTGATAAGGTGCCACACGGGAGGCTGCTGAGCAAGGTGAGGGCCCATGGTGTTCGAGGTGAGCTGCTGGGATGGATTGAGGATTGGCTGTCTAACAGAAGGCAGAGAGTTGGGATAAGAGGTTCTTTTTCAGAATGGCAGCCGGTGACGAGCGGTGTCCCGCAGGGTTCGGTGCTGGGGCCACAGCTGTTCGCATTATATATTAATGATTTGGATGAGGGAACCGGGGGCATTCTAGCGAAGTTTGCCGATGATAAGAAGTTAGGTGGAGAGGCAGGTAGTTCTGAGGAAGTGGGGAGGCTACAGAAGGATCTAGACAGGTTGGGAGAGTGGTCCAGGAAATGGCTGATGGAATTTAACGTGAGCAAGTGCGAGGTCTTGCACTTTGGCAAAAAGAATAAAAGCATGGACTACTTTCTAAATGGTGAGAAAATTAATAAAGCCAATGCACCAAGGGATCTGGGAGTGCGAGTCGAGGATTCTCTAAAGGTAAACATGTAGGTTGAGTCTGTGATTAAGAAAGCGAATGCAATGTTGTCTCTTATCTCAAGAGGGTTGGAATATAAAAGCAGAGATGGACGACTAAGAATTTATAAAGCTCTGGTTAGGCCCCATTTGGAGTACTGTGTCCAGTTTTGGTCCCCACACCTCAGGAAGGACATACTGGCACTGGAACGTGTCCAGCGGAGATTCACACGGATGCTCCCTGGAATGACAGGTCTAGCATATGAGGAACGGCTGAGGATACTGGGATTGTATTCCTTGGAGTTTAGAAGATTAAGGGGAGATCTAATAGAGATGTACAAAATAATACATGGCTTTGAAAAGGTGGATGCTAGGAAATTGTTTCTGTTAGGCGAGGAGACAAGGACCCGTGGACACAGCCTTAGAATTAGAGGCGGTCATTTCAGAACAGAAATGCGGAGACATTTCTTCAGCCAGAGAGTGGTGGGCCTGTGGAATTCATTGCCACGGAGTGCAGTGGAAGCCGGGACGCTAAATGTTTTCAAGGCCGAGATTGATAGGTTCTTGTTGTCTCGAGGAATTAAGGGCTACGTGGAGAATGCTGGTAAGTGGAGCTGAAATGCGCATCCGCCATGATTGAATAGCGGGGTGGACTCGATGGGCTGAATGGCCTTACTTCCACTCCTATGTCTTATGGTCTTATGGTCTTAATCTGACCACTCCATCTGTATCTTACTGTAACATAAGACCTTCCTAAACACAGACTTACTATCACACTCCTAATCCCCCTCTACATTCACACCTGCACCATTTATGAATACCACATTTAATAAGGGACACAGCACTGATCACTGTGGTATACCAGGGGACAATGTTCTCCAGTCACACAAACAACCTTCTACCACCACGTATTTTGTGCAAAATTTTCTTTAACACTGATCTGAAACACGCTGGTGTATCGTTCCCTGCTCTATCACTACAACCCTTCCTCTAAAGGGTGTTCTCCCGTCCTCGGACACCTCACCTGTGACCAGATTCTATTTAAACATTTGCATCAGCGCCTTTCATCCCTTGTCTCCAACTGCAGCCTGAGATGTAACTGATCTGGGCATGGGCATTGGTCCAATTTTATACCAGCCAATACATCAATCCATGCTCACATCTTATATCAATCTGTAAAAGAGCTTCCCAGTCCATCTTCTTGAATTCTATACCCGCCTCCTCCTTTTCCAAAGTAAAACAGACGTGAAGTTCTCATATAACAATAAATCAGCATCTTCAGTTTCACGCACAAATTTCAGCCTTGATCCTAGACCAATTCTCCTCAGCAGACCATTGTGCCATCTGAGGAATTAATCTGGAGAAAGCCAATTCAGTATATGTGATAAGTATATTTTACTTAGATCACGACATCAAAATTGTATAGGTACAGTCTCCCCAACTCTCTGTGTTACTTGTGCAGAATTTCTTTACATCTAATAGGAGCAAATCACTGCAGAAGCAGAATCTGCACTGAAACCAACACATGCTAGAGATCACAGTGAGTCAGACAGCATCTGTCAAGAGAGAGCAAGCTAACACTTTGAGTCTAATTGATACTTCATCGTCTGTATTCGGATTCCGTTTAAATGAAGGCATTTAAAGGGACACAGCACTGGAACGTGTGGCACATCAGCATACACCGGGCTGCAGTCACACAAACAGCCTTCTACAACCACCTATGTTCTCCAATAGTTTCTCCATGGCTTACCTTCCACCGTTTGCATATGTTCCTCCCAATACACTTTGCTGTAATGTTTTCGGCTAACTTATTGTGTTTGCTGATTAAAACTCCTCTTGAATATCTGACTGTACCGTATTCACTGATTCGCCATTATTTACAAATACAAGAGATATCTTCAAGAAAAAAATTATAAATTATAACTTCCCTTTCATAAATGCAGAACAATTCACTTGAAATTTGCTATTACTTTCTCAGTGTCCAATAAGATCTTCGTTACAATAGGTTGCAACAGATTCCCTACTGTGGATAACAACTAACTGGCCTGTCGTCCCCGACTCTCCTATAACTTCCCTTCATAAATCATTTGAATGCATTCATAACCTTCCGAAGTGAATACAGAGAAATACAGTGGCCCCTTTTGCAATCAACATGTGTATTGGTGTTTGCTCTGAAATTTCAGTTTGAATTATATCCGGTCTGTCAGACTGATCAATCCTCATCCCAGTTCTGTTTCCAAATACTACCTCGTAACTGTATATGAATTATTTTAGTCTTTAGTTACAAAGGTCCTGTGGTGACTTGGTATTTCTGGGAGATTTTCTGGATCTTCCTCTTTGAAGAATGATGCAATGTAACTGTTTCGTTTCCTTGTCATTTTTCTGTTCTCTACAATAAATTCTCGTAACCACACATTCGCTTTGCCAAATTTGATCTTGATTTAATTTTCCTTTCAAGTATCAACAGACGCTTTTCGCCAGTATTTACAATTAACAAAGAAAATCACAGCACAGGAACAGGTCCTTCAGCCCTCCAAGCCTGTGTCTATCCAGATCCTCTATCTAAACCTGTCGTCTATTTTCTAAGGATCTGTATGCCTCTGCTTCCTCATATTTAATGACGCTATCGTCACCACCTCTGCTACCTCAGCTGGCAACGCATTCCAGCCACCCACTACCCTCTGCGCAAAGAACATTTCGAGCATATCTCCAATAAACTTTTCCCCTTTCATCTTGAATTCTTGACCCCCAGTAACTGAGTCCCCCACTCTGGAATAAGCTTCTTGCTATCCACCGTGTTTACATCTCTCAAGATTTGTAGACAACAATCAAGTCCTCCCTCAACCTCCGTCTTTCTAATGAAATTCATCCTAATTTACCAAACCTCTCTTTATATGTCGTTCTCTCCATACTAGGCAACATTCTGGTGAAAATCCTCTACCCTCTTTCCAAAACATCCAGATCCTTTCTGTAATGTGGCAACCAGAACTGTCCGCAGTATTCCGAATGTGACTGAACCAAAGTTCTATACAACTATAATATGGCCTGCCTACTCTTCTACGCAATAGATTCCGACAGATCCCCTCCTGTTGGTGACGAGTTAACTGGTCTGTGGTTCTCCACTTCTTAAATTGTTAGAATGCATGAAGGAACTATGCTGTATGCCTTCTTCATCATTCTATCCACCTGCCACTTTCAGCGACCAATGGACCTGAACACCCAGATCTCTCTGTACATCAGTTTTCCCCAGGGTTTTTTCCAGTTAATGTATAATTCGTTCTCGAATTGGATCTTCCAAAATGTATCACCTCACAACTGCCCTTTCTCCACCCAACTCTCCAATCCATGTTCATTCAGCTGTGTTCTCTGACAGTCCCCTCAACTTTCTGCTACTCTACCAATCTTAGTTTCATCTGCAAACTTGCTAATCAGACCACCTATATCTTCCTTCAGATCATGTAAGTATATCACAACAAACAGTGGTCCCAGCACGGATCCCTGTGAAACACCACACAGAACAATTGTCCATTTTGAGAAACTCCCTTCCATTACTACTCTCTGTCTACTGTTGCCCAGCCAGTTATCTAATCCATCTAACTAGTACACCATGGACCCCTGCGACTTCACCTTCTCCATCAGTCTATCTCATCAAACGCCTTACTGAAGTCCATGTAAATGACATCTATATCCCTTTCCGCACTATCAACTTTGTCATTTCTTAAGAATTCTATTATGTTTGCTAAGATGTGACCTTCCCTGCACAAACATGGAAGGTCTTGCGTGGAGTCCGACTTGTTTTACCCTGGAGTCATCCTGGTTTTATTTCCCAAAGCAGGACTTTATAAAATGCCACAATGATTGGCTGCGTACAAATTGAATGTTGTTTTGAACAAAATACAATCTATCCACAAATACAAATCTGCAAACGCAAATTAACCCCCCAGATTTATAGGTGTGTCTGTGCGAGAGATGCGGTGTGTGTGTGTGTTTGGGGGGAGGGTGGCATGCGAGTGAGAAAGAGAGGATGTGTCTGTTTGTTTCCATGTGTGTGAGCGAAAGAGGGTGTGTGTGTGCACGTGCGTGGGTGTATGTTTAAGGACGAGAGTGAGAGTCTGTGCTCACGTTAAGACTCAGACAGATTTGGCAGATCCCTTTCCCGACACACACCCTGTCCGTGGTTTCAGAGCGTCCATGCTCTGCAGCCTCTGCTCCATTTGTTGTTCATGTTACAGACACTGATGCTGTAACTACAGTCCCCGTGCTTCATCCAGAGTTGGGTCACCAAATCCTCTGGTCTCCCTGAATGTCTGAGGTAGCTCACAGCACAACCTCCAGCAAATGATCCCCAGCCCCTCCACTAACTTTTCAATAACAGGAGACAATCAGACTTCCATCCACTAAAAGTGAGATATCTACTCCTTTATAATTATACTTCAGGATCCTCCTCGTGTTTCTGACCACGTGATCAGTTGAGAGGGACAAACACAGGCGTTCAGTAGACAGGCACAGACCAAGTTTTAAAGACATGGGTCAAAGATGCTGAAACTCCCTGTCCAACATGAAGCACAACTTGGGGCACACTGGGAAGTGAGCAATAACCCGAAACACAACCCCCTATCCATGGAGCACCACATGGGACACACCAGCAAGTGAACAAAAGCCCAGGACACACACCGCTGTCCAACATGGAGGACAACGTGGGACACACCGGGAAGTGAACGGCTGCCCTGCACACACACGCACCTCTTCATGAAGCACCTTAAGGGACACACCAGAGAGTGAACAACAGCCCAGCACTCCCTCCCCTGTCCATGGAGGACCAGATGGGACACAGCGGGAAGTGAACAACAGCCTGATACACACCATTACATTATTTCTGAACTTCATAATGCCAGTAGTCGATACAATACACACCCAAAAACCAAGGCCAGAGGAAGATCCAGAAGGACAGAGACATTCACGTAAAAGATAGAAACGGACAATTAAGACAAAACCAGAGCATGTTGTTGAAATATGTGAAAAAACAAGGGAGTGGGTCTATCTGGAGCAGTGTGACCTTGGTGGGTCAGGCCACAAAAATGAGAACATTGAATAAAGGCATTGCCAGAGCAGCTGAACAAATTTATTCACTAAATTCTGAATTTGCCTCACAGAACAAACGCAGAAACTATAGACTGGGACACGTAGACAACCCAGCGTAGAGAGCTATGCAGACTGTGCCAGTGTATTGCTCAGTAAACTGGTCTATCTGCCCAGCATGGGGGGCTGTGTGCTAGTGTATTGCTCAGTAAGGTGGAATATCTGGCCACATGGGGAACTGTACAGACTCTGCTAGTGTATTGCTCAGTAAGGTGGACTATCTGCCCAGCATGGGGCTTTGTGCAGATTATGCTAGTGTATTGCTCGGTAAGATGGACTATCTGGCCAGCATGGGGAGCTGTGCAGACGATGTTCGTGTATTGCTCAGTAAGGTGGACTATCTGCCCAGCATGGCAGTATTGCAATACTTTGCCGGTATATTGCTGTTACATTTGCACTGCGTAACTGACTAACATTGGGCAATTTGCCGCCCATACTGCGAGTAACAGTAAATGGGCTCCCACAAATTAATGTCTCTGTATCATCATGCATCAGTTCAAGACAAGGGGTTTTATGTGTGCTTTTGTGTGTGGTTCTGGGGCAGTGTTAGATGTGAAAATTATTGTCTAAGAGAGAGCACACCTGGAGGAAATCAGTTTAAATGTGAACAACTGTAAGGGCTTGGTATAATGGACAGAGAGAGATAGTTCATGGGCAGCTGTTAATGACGTTCTTGAGAATATTAAATAAAGGCATTGCCAGACCCAATAGCATTATAGATCAGTATGCACAGGAATGATGGATGGATGGGGAGTTCTGTGTGATATCAGATATGAGCTGTGGAGTATTGACTCGGAGTTGTTTCTGCAGGTTTGCAGCTGTGAGTGTCAGCAACAGGCGAATGCCATCTTTAAGACTGTATTTCACAGCTCATGGTTCAAATAGCAGATGGGATAAGCCAGTGAAGTATATGCTGGATTTATCAGGAGTTATAATTAGGAATGGTCAGGATGTAGTGTCAGGAATTGGTTCATGTCCAAAGGGATCACCACTGTTGTTATTTGTCTATTTGAGCTTCAGATATTGGTCGGGGATGAGATGGAGTCAGAGGAAGGAAATGCAGTTTGCAACCAGAACAGAAGATAGTGACCGCAATGCTTTCAATATTTCGATAGCAAGTGCAGTGATACAACGAATCATGGTTCACAGCTGAAACTGAGCAAGTCAACATAACAACCCATGAGTAACACTGCCAGAAGCAAGGATGGAGAAAGTGAATTAACAATTTAGTAGTGGTTTGTCAAGTGAATATGTGGATTTAGAGTCTTAGAAGGAACAATAACAGTGGCAAGGAGGGTAGAGTCAATGATGGAACAGTATTACTGTCAAACATGATATATAGAATTAATGACTGAACAGTGAGATCTACCAGGTACACCAACGAAAGCCAGGATTGGATAATAAAAATATTGTATAATGTAAAGTGCATATTTGATCGCCACGATAATGACCATTGATCATAATATGTAGAAAGAAGCCAAACATCCAAATATAAACTCCTGTCCATTCTTGTAATATTCCAGTCTAATGTTCACAGATTGTGATCCTTTGCTGTAACATTCCAGTCTATTGTTCTCAGATTCTTAATCATTGTTGAAACATTCCAGACTCATGTGCTCAGACTCTGATCTCTCCCCCCGTGGTCTCTGGAGCTGCTGATTCCTGTTAACACTGTTGGTGATGCTCCGACCATACTGTGCGATAACACATTGAACGGAGCCCAATTTTCATTAAAAGATGGAAACCGTCCACTGGGATAATTGCAACCCATGGAGACTAACATTAATCACAGTCTCTGAACAAACAGGTCCAGTTAACCCCTTCCTGACATCACTTTTCATATCCCAATAAAAGTGAACATTTATTGGGTGCGGGTGGAATGGATGGGCGTTACTTAGGGATGGACCATAAATCTTTCAATATTCTTATTGTTTCTTCCGTGCATGTGGGAGTAGTGCCAGAACACTGCAGGACTGTGTATATTACATACTGTTCATAAAGGGCGACAGTGAAAAAGTAACAGACCCGCTGCATAAGGTGACTGGTGGGGCAATTTCCAGAGCCAATAAACCAGTGTATATATTTATTGTCCATTTACTATGTGTAATGTTTCTCTTGGTTTTATGTGCACTGTTGTCAAATTCTTCCATAACCTTAGGATATCATTCAGAGCATCGGGACTGCTGCGCAGGGACAGGAGGAAGTAATTCTGTTCCCACACCCCTGTTACAAAGGGACGGGGGAGGCCATTTAGCCTCTCAAGTCTTTTACAGAGGGACAGGAGGAGGCCATTCTGCTTCTTGAGCCTGTTATGCAGTAACTATCAGTTGTAAAATACTTACGGACAAAAATACTCCTAATTTAAATTTTAAAGTTGTAAGTTGACTCAGGCCAACTTTTAACGTTTTATTTTGACACTTTGAAAAGCTGCTTTGGAGAAGCTATTGGCCGGAAAGTGGGAGGCCTTCACAAATGAGTTACAGAGTCTAGCGACACAATGTTCCTGCCAATGAGCAGGGTAAGGCAGGTAGGTGTAGGGAATGCTGAATGGCGAGCAGAATTGAGGCTCTGTTCAAGAAAAGGCGGAAGTATGTGATTGTTACAGATAGTAGGGATCGAGTGACTCCATCGTGGAGTACCAGGGATGTGGGCTAATGCTCAAGAGGGAAATGAGGAGGGCAAAATGGGGACATAAGATATCTTTCGAAAATAGTGTAAGGGACATTCCAAAGAGATTCTACAACTACATTAAGGTCAAAAGAATAACTAGGGAGAGAACAGGACCCCTTAAAGATCAGCAATGTTGATCTATGTGTGGAACTACAGGAGATCGGTAAGATACTAAATAAATATTTTGCATCAGTATTTACTGTGGAGTAGGATATGGAAGGTAGAGAACTTGGGGAAATGAATAGTGATATCTTGAAAATTGTCTATATTACAGAAGATGAGGAGCTGGGTATTTTAAAATGTATTAAGGTGGATAATCCCCTCTGACCTTTTAAGTGACTCTTGGTTAGGCACGTGGATTTTAGTACAATGAAGGGCATGAAGGTTAGTCTGACCTTAGAGAAGGATAAACTGCCGGCACAACATCAGCAGCTCAAGGGCTTGTGCTGTGCAGCACTGATCTATGATCCATGAACTAATCAGATGTACCCCAAATTTGTTGGGAAGCTAGGGAAGTAATTGTTCGGTCTCTGGATGAGATATTTGTATCATGGACAGTCACAGGTAAGGTTGTGTCATTGTTTAAGAACAGTTGGTAAGGAAAAGCCAGGAAACTGTTGACAAGTGGGACTGATGTCATTGGTGGGTAAGTTGTTGGAGGGGATTCTGAGGGACAGCATTTACTTGTGTTTAGAAATGCAAATTCCAATTAGCAATAATCAATAATCGTGTCCCACTAATTTGATTTATCGTTTTGAAGAAGTGACGAATAAGATTGACAAAGGCACAGAAATAGAACTGTAGAATAGAATATAGGATATTGTAAGGCATTCAAAAGGGTTCCGCGTGGTAAACTGGTTAGCATAGTGAGATCACATGGAATACAGGGAGAGTTAGAGGTAATTGACTCGAAGGATAGTAGACGAAGGAAATGTTTGTGAAGTGTTATACAGTTTTGGACTAGAGTTCTGTGACCAACCGTGGACCACAAGGATCGAATGGATTTTGTCATTTCATATAAATAATTTGGATGTGAATACAGTAGGAATTGTGAGTTTGCAGATAAAACCAAAATTGGTGAGGTAGTGGACAGTGCAGATGGTTAAATCAGAGTAAAACGGGACGCTGATCAGATAGGCTAAAGGGCCGAGGAGTGGCGGATGGTGTTCATGTCAGACAAACGGAAGATGTAACATTTTGTTGAGGCAAATTGCATTAGCGCTTATAGTTAGGCTCCTGAGAAGTGTTTTCAAACAGACAGCTACATAGAAATTATAGAAGCCCTGCAGTGTGGAACCAGACCATTTGGCCCACCGAGTCCACACTGACCCTCCAGATAACATCCCGACCAATAAACCCAAAGGTTACCCCGGTAACTCTACATTTCCCATCGACAATCCAGCGAACCTACACATTCCTGGATACTGCGGAGTACTTTAGTGAGGTCACTGAATCTAATCTGGACATTTTTGGCTGAGTGGAAAACCAAGCACCCAGAGGAAACTCACGCACACACAGGGAGAAGGTGCAAACACCGCACAGAGTATCACCAAAGGGTGGAATCAAACCCAGGCCATTGGTGCTGTAAGCCAGTATTGCTAGCCAAAATGCCACTCAATGACCAGCTGCGAGAGAAACTGCATTCTCCAACTTTCTCTGGATCTGTCGCATCTGTTCAAATGATGTCCAGTTCCAGTGTGGTGCTTTTGATAAGCCCTCCTTTACCTTCACCTCAGGATTCACATTCTGGTGGACAGGGCCTTAAGCTGTGACGGACACATTGCCTGCTCTTCTGTCCTCACGCCTTCCCCTTCTTCCAAGTTGTCCATTAATACTGCAGCATGCAAGATAATTGCTGATCTAAAATAAAACAAAGAGCTGCATATACTGCAGATCGAAAACAAAAGCTGTTCTGATGAAGAATTCCCAAATTAAAAAAATTGACTCACTGCCTTCCTTCAAAGGATTAGGAAAAAGTGAATTCTGAAGTGAATTCCTGATGAAGGGCTTATGACTGAAACATAGACTTTCCTGCTCCATGGATGCACCATGACCCGCTAAACTCTTTGAGGGCCAAACTTTCGACTTTCTTCCTTCAAATAGTACCAGACCCGTTGAGTTTTGCCTGAAAACGCTTGTATATCTAATTTCCTGTTTAGAACATACACATTTTTTCCCTGCAGTATTGACTTTCATACACATCTCCCACCAGTGTTTGCTAATACTTCTTGTTTATAACCTCCAGTCAAATTGTTTCTGTGTAATCTTATTGCTGGGGTGAGATGAATTGTAGATTCAATGAGATCTTTCCTGAGGCCTTTCTTGACATCACAAAACCTCGCTGCACTTTGTTCGAACAATATATGAATTGAAAAGGCAGAGAAAGATATGGGCCAAGTGCAGGGAAATGGGGTTAATGTGGATGGACATTTTGGTTGGTATGGACCAATTTTGGCTGAATGGCCTGTCTCTGTGCATGACTGTAAATGAAAGTGGTTTTGGGTATAGACACAGAGGATGAGATTGAGCAATAATATCATGGAAGGATGTGCTCACAGGTTTCAGAATGCTGAGAGATAGACATTTCAATAACATCCGGCAAAATAAGCCAGTATTACTAGGAGTGATGGTGAATGGAACATAGCAATGAGTTCAGATGATGGAGAGTTGTGGATGAGGACTTGTGCTGCAGCTCTGTAACTGTGAATGGGGTCAGCAGAATCTTCGACTCGTTGGGCTGAATCTAACAATAATTTATCTTGGAGTGATTTTCATTGGGTGTGACAGGGGGATTGTCTGCACGAGGCCGAGCTAGTTTCCTGGTGCTGTCATATCGAACTCACCTCATTAACTACCCATCCTACCCCATGGTGTCCCTCTCATTCAATGCTAGCCCCATTCTCCCACCCATCTTGGCTGGAGGTTCCCACCATCGCCCGGATGCCCCTGGATATACCATTATACCTTGTACTGTTGTAATCTTTAAAAGGACATTGGCTCTCGATTGAGCTTTCCTCAGTTTGGAGCTGTCATGTACAGTTTACCCAGAGCATCGCAGATAAGGGTCAATTACACCACGGTTTGTCAACAGGTTCACAGATATCCTGGTGGATGGGTTAGTACATCTCTTCACAGAGTGGGCTACACCACCAGTCCCACCGAGCATGATCTGAGCTCACCACACAGCTAAGTGCAGTACCTGTGATCTGTAGCAATGTCCAGCAATACAGGACAAAGATGAATAACATTCCCCACGCTGCGAAGATAAGGTCATTGTATGCTCTCTGGTCCCTCATGCTAAATGTATGTCTGTTCCAGCACCGACACCCGAACAAGGCTCATGCTCCACCACTCTCACTCCTGCATGCAGCAGCCACCCCTCTGTCTCTGTGTCTCTTGCCTTTGTAATATCCCCACAGTTGGTAGAATGCTCTGGAGAATGCTGATTATGGAATATTCCAAATAATATTCCAAATAATTCCCAGTTTCAGGAAAATGGTAGTGCCCCAGTGTGTAAAACATTAGGTGAAGGAACAGAGTGTTTCTTTTTAAGTCGCATGGAGCTAATATCCATAATGAGTCCATTCAGCCCTTCAAATGTGCTGTACCATTTAATAAGATTGAGGGTGATCTGACTGTCTCCTGAGTTTCACGTTGTAGGAACTTTCAGTCATTTACAGCCCTCTGGTTTCCTGTCACTGACCAGACAACACTCACGCACTTCCTACCTTGGGTTTTTTCAAGCATGTGTTCTGTATGCATTTCCCATGGGGGCCAACCCTCAAAACATATATTCCATCAGCTTTTTACTTTCAGACAATGGTTAGCATGCTTCACACAGACCAGACAAAATTTACTTATATTTGATAGATATCGATCTCTAATCACAATTAGTAATTCTGGTTATTTCGCTTGGGTCACCTTATTATATTCAACCAAATATAGCATCCAATCAACTGTTTCGCTATAAAATACAATTTCCAGCGAAGCAGTTTTTTTCCTCAGCCATTATCTTGACCGTTATCTGAATTGTACCTTTTTACCTTCTTATCAAAATTTATATTTTACTTTGACTTTGGCATTTTCTATCTATAGCAGTTACACAGTCTCGCAATCTGTTGGCTGGATGGATGGCTTATGATGCAGAGGAAGGCCAACAGCGCAAATTCAATTCCCCACACAGACAGAGGTTGCCACGAAGGGGACGCCCTCTCAACTTCATCCTGTCACCCATGGTGTGATGATCCTTAAGATAAACCATAATTTGTGGTCTCACTAATGAGAAAGTGGTCCTTTGGTACTCTATTCTATCCATGTTTACATTTTAATTTTTTCAAAAATATTTTTATTCAGAGAAAATCTTTTTAGTGCTTCAGTGAACTCAAAAAAACAATGCAAATTGAACACAATTACACACATGTGCATGTACATAAAAAAACAAGGCAAATCAACGGACCGAAGAAAAATTTAAAAAATTAAAAATCAAATAGTAGAACTCAGTGTAACAAAACTATAGATCTCAACCTTCAAGAGCCTTAACTAATACACGTTCATTTGTTCGTAATTCTTCCTCTGTGGACATTAGATTCATTAGTCAAGTTCGTCATAGCTATATAAAAGTCCTTATTAGAGTAACAAGTCAGCCTGTACCTTGGTAATTCAAAAAGGGCTGCCATGCCTTATTTCCTTTATTTTCTGGTGCAACATACCTTTACAAAAGTCCAAAGAGCTATGCTCGATGAAGAGGTGACGACTACCCAATAAACCCAGGCGGTTTTCAGACACCCAATACAACAGAACTTTTTTTCTGAAAAAAGAGAATGGGGCTATCGAAGTATTTTTTTTCATATGCACATCTGAGTAAGGTAGACTGGGCAGGCCCAGGAAAAGGGAAACCTGATCCATCTCCAATTTGGTCTCCAAGATTCTCTCAATCCCATCGAACACACCGCTCCTATAGCGCTGGTGGAAGGTCAACAAGCAATGAGTAAGAGTGTCCATAGTCATTCTGTATTTAAGACATACTCCCATCTTGAATTCTGAGAGAGGATCTGGGGCCAAATATATGAAGAATCTTTAACTACACGGCAAGAGTCTTCTCACAGATCGAAATCCTTCTTGCATTTTCACAAATATCCTCCCCTGTGTCCAAAGAGATCTGAACGCCCAAATCTCTTTGCAGACCTCAGAAAGGCACAAAGTCACGTCTGAGGACCCACTCTCCATCAAATGATAAAGGGTACTGACAGAGAGTGTGTTCTTAGCACTAAGCACCCTCTTCTCTGTAGCTGATCTCTACGGGTCTGTTAAAAGCGTGGTTCTTTTCTGAATAATATGTCTGATCTGATGAAAAGAAAACAGAAGAGATCTCTACTCGGTAGTCTATAGTTACAACTTATTTGATCAAAGGACTTCCTTGTTTCTCCCTCAGATAAATCATCATAGCAAGATATACCCACGAGTTTCCCATAGTTTAAACATGGAATCCAATATCCCCGGTCGGAAACACGGTACACCACATTTTTGGATAAGAAATGAGGTGTGGCAATATTGCCCTCGATCGGACACATTGCCCTCCCAACTTTAAAATCATTGATATTCATTGGAAAATGGCAATTCTTTGTGCCTGTCCTCATTTTGTCTATGAATATCAGACTAATAAGGGAGCACGTTGCCTGAGAAGCTTCAATATGTTACCATATTGATGCCGAGGCCTCACTAACATCGGGTAAAGAAGAGCTTAATTGATAGATGTTAATATCCGGGAGAACTACTCACCACAAACTGTGGGGTCATTGTAACTTGGTTAACATGATATTGGGTAGCTTATGGTGACAAATCCAAAAGCTAAATCATCCATTAAGTATCCTAAATGTCTGCCTGGGAAACATTGAAGAACGCATTCACACGGGGTATAGCGAACATGGGAGGGAATTCATTTTAATAAGAGCTATCTGACCTAGCCAGGACACAGGAAGAGCCTCCCATCTTCGAAGGTTTTGTTTAATTTTGTCAAACACATGTCTGAATTCCACGTTAATTGTAAGTTCAAAGATAGGATTAATGAAATTAACTAAATAGGGAATATCCCCATACCCCCAGGACCATTGAAAAGGTAACCAAGATTCTCCATCAACATCAGGTATTTCCCCAAGATCGCCCATAGACATGGCCTGCGACTTTGTAAAATTAATGGTACAGCCAGAAACGGCACCATTCGTACTGATGCATTACATGAGGTGAGGTACCAAAAACTGTGGGATTTAACAAAATATTAAACCATCATCTGCAGACAATGTAATCTTACGTGACTTCACTCCCGCTTCTGGGGCAGCTATGTTGGGGTCCCTGCAGATGGCTTTCAACAGTGGCTCAATCACCAATGTAAACAACAGTGGCAGAAGGGGTCTACCTTGGACTGCCTCTAGGACTATTACTGTTATAGGATCGCACAACATTGGTGAGAAACGTGGCCAGAGGATCGCTTTCAAGGGCCCTCACCCACTTGGTAAAGACTTTGCCTCGACCAAACCATTGTAACATATAGAAGAGATACAGCCACTCAACCCAATGAAATGCTTTCCCTGCGTATAAAGGGATCACTAATACCTGTATAATTTGTTCTGGACACGCTGGGACCATATTGAGTAATCTCCTAATATTGTTAGTGTATCTGCAGCCCTTTATAAGCTGGTGTGGTCCAGTTTGACAATGGAAGGATACAGATTTTCCAGCCGTAATGTAAGGGTCTCAGACAGGATTTTGAAATCAACATTTGAAAGTGGGATGGGCCTATAAGAAGCAAAATCTTCCGGTGTCTTCGTTCTGTTAAGAATAAGAGAGACATGAACCTCTCTTAAGGATGGTGGGCGGCAGTCGTGACTGTGTGAGTGACTAACATGGTCAGCATCGGCCCTGACAATAGGTTTACAATTTCAACATAAAATTCACTTGGAAATCCGTCGGGACCGGGCGCCTTTCCGCCCTGAAGCTGCTCTACACCCTCCAGCACTGACAATGGTGCATTAAGGCAAGACACTTATTTGGAGGTTACCCCTGGAAGATCCAAGTTCTTGAAGAAGGACTCCATCGTAGTCCACCTATCCTCATAATGCTCAGTCTGATATAAGTCGGAGTAAAATCTCCGAAATGCTGCTTTAACCTTTCTGGGATTTCAGGTAAGGGTTCCAGTACCTTCCTTAATTGAGGTCGTGGCTTTGGGGCTATCTTTTACCTCGCAAGATAGGCTAAATACCAGTCCAGCTTATCACCATGCTCAAACAGACTTTGTTTTGCAAAAGTAAGTTCCTTCTTGGCTGTCTGTGTGAGCGTGGAATTCATTGTAGACCGAAGTGTTGTGATCCTCTGCAGCCTAGCCACCGAGGGTCTATCACAGTATGCCCTCTCAGCTGCCTTCAAACGTGCCTGGAGCAAGCGTTCCTGCTCCAATTTTAGATTAGATTAGATTAGATTAGATTAGATTAGATTAGATTACAGTGTGGAAACAGGCCCTTCGGCCCAACAGGTCCACACCGACCCGACGAAGCGCAACCCACCCATACCCCTACATTTACCCCTTACCTAACACTACGGGCAATTTAGCATGGCTAATTCACATGACCAGCACATCTTTGGAGTGTGGGAGGAAACCGGAGCACCTGGAGGAAACCCACGCAGACACGGAGAACGTGCAAACTCCACACAGTCAGTCGCCTGAGGCGGGAATTGAACCCGGGTCTCTTGCGCTGTGAGGCAGCAGTGCTAACCACTGTCCCACCGTGCCGCCCACTTCTGCCATATCCTAAGGAATAATTATTCCTTTGGTATAAGCCTTAGCAATTTTCCATAGAATGGATGGGTTACTGGTTGAATCTGAATTAATGGCTCAGAAAGATCTGAATTCATTACATAAATACTCAATGTACTTTCTATCCTTAAGAATAAAGGGATCCATTCGCCACTGTCTCGAATCTGTTATATTGCCCTTAATCTTAACCAATAAGTAGACTGTTGCATGGTCAGAAATTGTAATATTCCTAATTGTACAGAACACCACCGAATTGAAGATTGCTGCAAGATGTGGAAGAGGTCAACCCTCGTGTGGCATTTCTGCGGGTTAAAGAAAATAGTAAAATCCCTATTTATGAGGTGGATCGGCCTCCAAACATCCACCAGCCCCAGTTCCACACAAAAATCCACTAACTGCTCAGATCGTAAAGATGGTCCTGGGGATTTTGGGCATTCTGTCCACCGTGGGTGCAAAAGACAATTGAAGTCTCCTCCTACAATAATGTGCTGCGAAGAAAGATTACTTAATTTGGAAAATGCATCTATCAGGAATTTAAGGCTGTGCACCAGGGGACAATAATCATTCAAAATACCATTTCTTCCCCATATATGTTTGAGGATTATGATCCTCCCGTGGATGCCTAATACAATCTCGTAATTTAAATGGAAGATTCTTCCTCACCAGTATGGCTTCTCCCATACTCCTAGTATTAAAAGACTAGAAATAAACCCGATCAAACCCACCCTGCTGCAATGTCAAATGTTCCTTGTCATCAATGTGCATCTCCTGCAATAGGACAAGATCCACCCTCTCCTTGTTAAGGCTAGAAAGTACCTTTTTCCTCTTAACTGCCTCCCCTTAATGCTCCAGATACACCATTGAAGCATGACATTAGCCATAACACACTGGAACAACATTTGAACTCCAGAGAGGAAGAACTCAAATTACACATCGCTGAGCATCAATGAAAAAAGACTCATCGAGCCTCAAAAAAACATACTAACTAAAACTACTACAACTAACAAGCTTTCAAAACGTTCTACAACTAAATACATATAAAGACAAACAGAAAACAGGCTACAAAGTGCCAATGGCAATCAGGAGAGGCATTTAACATCCTCCCACCCACCCACCCCCACCCCCCCCCCCCGGGGGCATTTGCACGTCACAAATCTTTATCTGCTGCCCCATTATCAATACTACATACCTGGCAATTAAACACAAAAATCTGGATTGAACTGCCCTTAGGTAGGCATTCAGTCTTCATGATCAGCTTGATAACTCCCTTCAGCTTGAGCCGAACCCGACACACAAACTAAGCAAGAGAAAAACGAGTAGCAATAATAATCAAGTTAACAGTGAGTACTCGATCCATCCCTGACTATAATTTAATATTAATTAATACCAGAAAGATTCAACAAACGTTCTTTAAAACGAGAGAAACATGATTGTCGATATCCATTAAAGCATCCAGCCTGCTTTAGAGTGTCCACAAAATTTTCGCGTCCTCTGGATCATGAATGGATCTATTGAAAGATCCACCAGTGCGTAGAACTATTGAAAGCATATGGAGCACCGCTGCGTTCATGAAGGAATACTGAATCTCAAGTTCCCTTACTCTTCTCATGATATCATCAAAAGATTTTCTTTTCTCAATTACTGCCGCTGAAAAGACCTGGAAGAGCATAATCCTGGAGCCCTCGTCGGATCTTTTCCCTGTGTTCTGGAAGCTGCCATAAGTCTTTGATTGTCTCTGCAACTATGTAATCGCACAAGGACTGGGTGAGGGCTTTGGTCTGAGTCTGACCTGCGCTCCATAACCCGATGAACTGTCTCACTCTTCACTCGTCCCTCTTCAGCTTTGAAGTGAAGGAACACTGCAGCCAGTTCTCGAAAAAAACTCACTGGCTGAACACCTTATGTCTCCAGGAGACCGATGATATGAACATTCTTCATTTTGCCCCTGTTTTCGAGGTCGTCACCTTGTTCAGTTAGGTACGGACCTGTTTTCCAAGGGCGAGGATCCGCTCCTTAGAGGAATCGATGACATTCTCTGCCCCTGCAGTTTGACGCTCGACCACATCCGTTCTGTTTCCAAGGCTTTCAAGTTGCTGCTCATGTTTTTGGAGCACGGCTGAGAGTGGTTCTAGTTTCCTACTGAATATTTCTTCAATCATGGTTTCAATCATTTCACGTAACTTGATTAACTCGGTGACAAAGGCCTGGTGGGTAACTGGGTCCATCGAACGAGCAGAGGGGGTTACAGCTACTGCCTCAGGCTTGCTGACAGCTTCTGACGTTGCCCTGCATGTTGGGACTTACTCGATCCTTTCCCGTGTTTTGTCATTTCCACTTGACAAAACGGAATTAGTAAGGATTCTATAGCTCATTTAGTGTTCAATTACCACTGTGATTCAGAGCCCAGCAAAGCAGACCTTTCAGATCGCTGCCGTCTTGTTTCCCCGTTAAAACTTTATCGATGTTATAATTTCGTTTAATTCCTGGATATTCTGGAGCCGTGCCATTCAGTACCACTGACTACATTTTCCCGACAAGGCATATTGCTGCCCATTCCTCGATAATCCTTGACTCCTTTGTGATTCGTGAACCTGCCTCAAAAATATTCAATATCTCTGCCTCGAATAGACTGCAGGAAAGTGTTTCAAAGACTCACAGCACCCTGAGAAAATAAACATAAACCGACTGATCGATGTGTGAGATTAGTTTTATTTTTGTATCCAGATCTTAGAAAGGATATAGTAATATTGGAAGCAATTCAGAGGTGCTTGCCTTCACTTATTCCATGGATGAAGGGCTGACAATATGGAGACCTTAACAGGTTACTCTTGGAATGAGAGCTGGTCTTATTGAAATATACAATGCCTTGAGGTGAATGGATCAACGAGATACCCAATGGTTGTTTGCATAGTCCAAACTTGAAGTCATTGTCATAGAATCCGTACAGTGTGGAAGCAGGACATTCTGCCCATCGAGTCCACACAAATCCACCGAACAGTATCCTACCCAGGATACCCTACCCTATCCATGTAACTCTGCATTTCCCATGACTAACGTACTTAACCTACACATTCCTCGTCACTCTTACTAATTTAGCATGGTCAATCACTCTAAGCTGCACATCTTTGGAATATGAGAGGAAACTAGTGAACGGGGAAGAAACCCACACAGACACGGGAAGAATGTTCAAACTCCACATAGAGGGTTGGATGAGGTTGGAATTGACCTCAGCTCATTGCTGATATGAGGTAGCAGTGCTAACCACAAATCCACCATACTGCTCCATTAGCCCTAATAGTTGCCTGCGGTTGATGAAAGAAATCTGCCTGACTTGTTCCTGTCACTGAATCTGGCCCAGTCTGAAACCTTTATAATCGGTCATATCACCAACCTGGTTACATATAAAATGTGCTATGAGCAGTGGAGAAGTGGGAATAGAAAAGGAAACTGTTGACACCCTCCAACTTCAGTCAGAACCGGATTGAGGAGAAATTCTCAAAGTTGGATTTCATTAAAGTGGGAATTCTCTTTCTCAGAAGTTTGGAATGTTTGAATCTTTATAGGAAAGCAAGGCTGGCCTCGTCTGATTGTTTATAGACAGGTGAATCAGGGATAATGGTGCATGGAGAGAAAAGTGCAGCTGGGACCACAATGAGATGAGTCACGACCTTATTTACGTGTGGAGTAGTGTCAAAGGGCCGAATGGCCCCCTCGTGTCCCTCAGCCCTGTGTTCTGATGTTCTATTCAGCCCTTCGGACCTGCTACACAGGGACAGATCGAGGTCACTCCGATGGTTAGGTGCAGTTTCAGAAATGTACTTAGAACATCCAGGCTGGGTCAGAACGTGGCCACCAACCTCAATCCTTCTTTCCAGGCTTCCCCTCTCTGTAACTTCTGCTCCATATCTGAGTCATCTTCCAGACCCAGATTCACAACCACCATACGCCACCAAGGGCTAACTCAAATAAATCTTCTGGTCTCCCTGAATGCAACATTGTACAATACGATTTCCAGGAAAATAACCCGTTACTTTCCAAAAGCATAACATAAGAATGCAAGAAAAAGGAACAGGAGTCGGCCATTCGGCCCCTCAAGCCTGAATGCTCATTTAATAAGAACATGTCTGATCTCCGCTTTCCCACGCAATTCGTTGTATCCCTCCACAACTCTTTTGGAATAGGGAATTTCAGACATTCACTACCTTCTGAGAAAAGATTGAATTTGGTGTTCCTTATTCGGTATCTATCTCCTTGAGTTCGAGGCTCAGGGGAAACACCTTCCCAGCATTTACCTTGTCAAGCCCCCTCTGTATCTTGTACATTTCAGTCGTATCACCCTTATGCATTTCAACTGCAATGAATAATCGCCCCAGCATTTTCGATGCACTCAATAAATCAACCCTTTCCTACCAGGAACCCGCCTCATGAACCAACCTAGTTACTTGCAACATCAGCATGCTGACATTACGTTTCATGCACAGGAACAGTCCAATCACTTTGTATTGCTCCTTTTTTTGGGAGTCCTCTCCATTAAATAACAGCCTGAATTTTGGTTCTCTGTGTCATCTACAAACTCGGATGTATATTGCACTCAGCTCCCACCGTCAGGCTATCAGTGTAGATTGTAAAAAACTGATGCAATCGGCCTGATATTTGTGGTAATCCAGTTACACCTTTATCATGAAGATCCAGTAACCCTGACTCTCCGATTGCTATGTGTTAACCCACCGTCATTCCATGCTAATATATTATCCGTCAAACTAAAAGATCTGTCTTGTGTCAGAACGTTTATTTTGTGATATCTTGTTGAAAATCTCTGGAAAGCCTCATGTTGACCAGCTCCCTTTATTAAGGCTGTTTGCCACATTCTCAGGAGTTCCTGATGAAGGGCTCTTGCTCGAAACATTGACTTTCCTGCTCCTTGGATGCTGCCTGACCTGTTGTGCTTTTCCAGCATGACTCTAATCTTGACATTCTCAGGATCGCCAGAAAAAATGTATGATTTTACAGAACAAAAGTAGTTTCCCTTTCACAAAACCATGCCACTCTGGGTTTAGCTTTTCTAACTGCCCTGAAATTCCTTCCTTATCAACAGGCTCTAGAAGATTCCCAGCAATAATGGTTAGGCAAAATGTTTCCTGCTTTCTGTCTCATTCGTTTCTTGAAGACAGGCGCAACATTGGAGGGTCTCCAGTTTCGCTGGAACATTTCTGTAATCCAGAGTGTTATGGAGTAGTTCACACAGTGCTGCTGGTCACTCTGTGACCACTTCTTTTAAAATTAACTATGAATTACTGCTGACCTGCTCCCCTTATTCTTGCCTGTTATTTGAAAACCTTGTTACTTTTGTTGCAGACAGTTCAAGAAATTCCCTCCTACTACCATTTTGTTTATACCATTTAAATGCTTAGAGTACTTTCCCCATGAGGAACCATTTAAAATACTGGTGTAAGTTATTTGCCTGTTCCCTGTGGCCAGTTCCCTCGTTACACCCTCCATATGGCCTCAATGTACTTTCCTGACTGCACTTCTGCCTCAGCTCACAAACACATTTTTAAGCTTTTTTTTTAATACAGATGGAAAAAGCTCGTGATACTTGTTTTTATATTTCTTGCAAATTTATTACATCATATCTTTTCATACATCTTCCTCGTTTCTAGATTCATACAAACATATTGTGTACAAACACACCATTTGGTCCAATTTGTCCATGCTGGCCAGGTTTTCTAAACTAAACTAGTCTCATTTGCTTGCACTGGCCCATATGCCTCTAAACGTTTCCATTCCTATGATTGTCCAAATGTCTTTGAAACATTGTTGCTGCACTTGCATCTACGACTGTTCCGCTGGCAGCCCATTCCATACTTACATCACCCTCTGTGCAAATAAAGTTGCCCCTTTGTCCCTTTCAAGTTTTCCCTCTTTTACTTTAAATCTATGCATCTATGTTTGAACTCCCCGATCCTGCAGAAAAGACCTTGGCTATTCACCCTATCCATGCCTCCCATGACATTATAAACTTCGAGAATGTCACCCCTCAACCTCCTACAATCCATCTGATAATAACTTCGAGATAAAATGTTTCACAATAGGCACTTCAAATTTGAAAGAATTATAAAGATGAAAGGTAAAGAAAACAGCCCAAACTTCATACTTTCAGTTTTGCTCTATGTTACAAAACTAAGGAAGCATGAAACTCTTACTCGTGCCAATAAGAGGTCAAGCTCCTGAATTCCTTAGTGTGAAGGAGATGATGATCTATAGAGTGAAAACCTATCTCTTGCTAGATCTATATAATACCACATGGTCAACATTCTCTCTCCTGTTCTCTCTATGACCTTGTGTGGATGTGTTTTCTTTATCTTACACTCAGTTAGAGAGAACCCCTTTCCCCCATTCACATGTTAATTTAAACTCATTTTGCATCATCTTCTCGGTCACCACTGCTAATAGCCCGTTTATGTTTTGCCATGCCCTCTTATCCAAGTCATGCATCCCCCAACTCCGGCAAGGCATTAAAAAGACCAGTTTCCAACCCTTTTCAGTTCTGAACAAGTCACACGGACTTGGAAGGCTAACTCTGTTTCTCTGTCTCTGCAGATGCTGCCAGACCTGCTGGGTTTCTCCAGAAATGAATAGGAACAGCACAAATTTTCAATTAAAGAAATAGCGAAGCTTACTGGAAGTAAAAACACAAAAATGGCTGGAGAAACTGAGACCTTCGTAAAAGGGTCACTGGACCCAAAAGATTGACTCTACATTCACTACAAAAGACGCCCGCAGACGTGCTTTGTTTCTTCAGCATTTTTTGAAGAAGTTCCAATTTGTGAAAGCTTCTCAAACGCCCTGTCCAACACGGAGCGCCGTACCCTGGGAACTGAACGATAATGCAAAGTGCACACATTCATTGTCTCTGAAAATGCATATGGCTGGCGTCACTGACACCACAGAACTCTTCATCATGGTCAGGGAGAAAACCAGAGAGAAACACATTCAATTCAAACGCAGAAGATGACATTAAGATTAAGGAGAAGATTCAGATGAATATGTCAAAGGATTTGAGTAATGTAACAAATTGGAAGCATGACACCAAGGAGAGACACTCAGCAGAATTAGAGTAGGAAAATTGAATTATTATCGCATCAGAAACCAGGTGATGTCACTGAGTTCACGGCTGATGGGTGAATGGAACTCGATGTGAACTGGGGAACAGTCAGTAGAATTGAATTGCAGATATTGCAGCTCAAACTGGGCTATCACGTGATGCTGTTGACAACAGCAGCAATAAAAGCAGGATTGTATTCAAACATAATCTGGAACATTTTCCCCAGTATATTACATCAGTCTACAATTACCACCAAGACAAATGATGGTTCAGTGATGTGTGTGGGTGAACATGTCAAGGTCAGGACCATGTGGACCTTAAGCTGATGACAAACCATTAAAGCTACCGCACTTGAATGGTTTCATTCCAAACAGCAGAACGAACATCTGATAGAGAGGACGAAATGATCCTAAGACCAACAGATCAGATCTAAGCTCTGCAGTCCTGCCACATCCAGACATAAATGTCGGTGTACTATTAAACAACTTACTGGAAGAGAGGACACCAGAAATATCCCCATGCTAAATAATGGAACAGCCCTGTACATCAGTGAAAATGACAAGGGTGTAGTATCTGCACCATCCTCAGCCAGAGGTGTTGAATCGATGATTCATGTCACCGTCGTCATGATGCCACAGAATCACAGATGCCAGTCTTCAACGAATTCGATTCGCTGCACTTGACATGAAGAAACAGTTGGACACGTCGATACAACGAAGGCAATGAGCCCTGACACCAGTCCCACAATGGTACTGAAGACTTGTGCTGAACAACAAGCCGTGTCCCTGGGGAAGCTTTTCCATTCCAGCTCCAACGCAGACAACTCCCTGGCAATGTGGAAAATTACTCACACTATGTTCCGTCCCCTAATAGATTAATAATTACATTCTGACCATAAAACACTCCCTCAGTGCCTTCACGATAATCACATTGGTGGGAGTTAATTTTGACAGACTGTCAAGCAGTACAGAAATAACCCGCTCAGTGTGATTTCCGATAGGTTCATTTGTGGACATGGTGCTGTTATGGAAATGTCACTGGATTACTAATCCAATACAGGATAATGCTCTGGGAAGCTGGTGGAAGTTAAAAAAAAATAATAAAATATCATGATCTAGAATCTGGTGATGGCAACAGTGACCTTGCATCCAATGTTGATTGTAAACATCGATCTCCTTCCACAAAGTACTTTCAGGAAGTGAATCTCCCATACTTTCCTGGTCTGGCCTAAAAATAACTCCAGACACACAGACATGTGATAAAGTCTTCAATGGTCCCTGAAACGGCCAAGCAAGACACTCAATTGTATCACACTGGTCCAAGGTCTTAAAGGATAAAACCAGACAGAATACCCGGCACCAGCCTCGATATCAGAAAAGGGCACGGGAATCACAGTCCTGTTGACCCTGCAGAGTCCTCCTTTCTCACATCTGAGAGCTTGTGACAACATTTACAGAGCTTTCCCACAGGCTGTACGGAAACATCGGGAAAGGAGTAGGCCATTCAACACATTGAGCCTTCCCTATTCTAGTTCATTGAGAAAATTTCCTCAATGCAATTTCCCCGACACAGTGTTCATATCCATTAATATGTTTAAACATTGTGAAATATAAAATAAGAACTGTTGTAGTCCCTTCAGTCCATCAATCTTGCTCCTCGATTCAATATACAGGCAGTTCTCTGATAACACGGGTTTATTAAACGTAATTTGACTGCAGTGCGATTCGTGAATTGTGATCTTTTTTCTATAAAGCGATTCCTTGCCAGACACCGTCTGAACAACAAAAACCCAGCTTCAGGATCCTCTGTCTGCAAAATACACCCTGTGAGTGTTCAGCTAAAACAGGAATGCAATCCGCTCTGCAAAGCCTTGAACCTGAGCCTGAAACGGGGAAGTGTTCTCTCCAATTAGAAGGAACTTTATTTCAAACCAGGGGGAGAATCTTGAGGAGAAATGGAATTCCATGTTGGCATCACGTGGTCAGTCAGCCCTTCGCGCTTTCAGGTGAAGAATTTGGTGAAAGGTACAGGGATGTAGCCAATGGCTGTAATGTGAAAGTGTTGCGTTTACAGCACTATTTCATTACCATATATGATTTTAAGGTTTAATTAGACTGTGCTAGTGTGTGTGTGTTAGACGAACTTTAATTTTGGTTTTATACTGATATTTTGCGGTTCGCCCATTATTCTCGTTTCCCCATAGACCACATTATTAATATTGCATGATTTTCTGCAACACAGTGATGCACAGGAACACAGCTACCACGTTATTGAAGAGCAACCTGTAATGATATCTGATCCTCCATCTTCATACCATACCCTGCTCTCTCCCTATCCCTTTAGTTTCCAGAAATCCATTTTTATATTCAGTGCCTTGGTTTCCACAGTCTGATCTGGGAGATAATTCCCCAGGTTCACCAGTCTATGAGTGCAGACATTTATTATCATCTCAGTGCAGAGTGGTCTGTCTGTACCTAATACTGTGGCCCCTTGTTTTGATGTCCCAGCCAGGAGAATTGTCACCACTGCTTCCAATCCGTCTTGTCCTGACAGAGTTTTATATATTTCACTGATATCTCCACTTATTTTCCTAAAGCCCATGGAATTCAGGCCCAGCCACCCCAGATTCTGCTCCCACAACAGCGATCAGTCTGGTCATCTTCGCTACTCTCCCTCAATGTCACCATACTCTTGTATTCAAATCCCCCTGAAATGAAGGTAAATACACGATTTATCTGCCTATCTGCTTCCTGCTCCTGCAATATTGCTTTCAGTGACTGGTGTACAGGGAGATCCAGATCCTTTTCAATGTTACAGCTCCCCACTTGTTGCGTCTGTGTACACTGGTCAGCGTGACAATGCCATTACCAGTATTGACTTCATGATTCAGATCTCATTGCCCGACACTGACCTCGGAGGGCTGCACAGAAGAAACAAAAATGCAGCTTAAGTTCCTTTATACATAAACATTTTTCAACCAATCCCTTTTCAAATGATAGGCTCTAGTTCTGTTTTTCCCATCAAAGTCACAAGATCACATATCCCCCGCCTCCCCTCCCCATTGCTCCTCATGTGCCACGCATTTGCCCAGACACTACACTTGTCTCAATCACCTTGGAGCTTTTTGACATCCTGCTCACCCACTCACAATCTGATATTGTTTAGTGCCATCTGCAAATTTGAAAATATTGTACTTGATCCTCTCAATCATTATCATGATGTGTATTGGGAATAGCTGGGGCCCAAACCCCAACCCTTGCTATGTCCTCCAAGCCTTCCATTCAAAAAATACATTGTTTTATTTCTACTCACTGCTTCCTGACAGCTCTCCCATTGTAAAACCATGTTAGTCCCAGTCCCATAGGATTTGTATTTGCATAATAGACTTTATCAAAAATCTTTCTGAAAATGCACATATTTCATTAATTGCTTCTCCATAATTATGCTAAAGGCTCTTTCTCAAATATGATTCCTATTTGATCAATCTCTGTTGACTTTGTCTGTGCTCATTACTTTCAGTTCCAATACTTCGTCTAAAACTGTTCAGGTGCTAATTTCATTCTATTCCATTTTTCTAAACAGACTAATGTTCGCTAGTTTTTTTGGGAAGTTTTCTTTTTTGTTTCGTTTTCTTATGTGAAGACATAACTGAATCATTTGGTCCACAGTTCTGCCTTTTCCCTGTCTTCAATTCTCTGGTATCAGACTGTAAGAAAGTTGCACCTTTTTTCCCGTAATTTTGCCATTGACATATTTTCAGAAGATATAACAAGTTCAATCTTAAAACCCTTGTTAATATACTCTTCAGAAACCCATCAATTCCTACCTTAAGCTACTCAATGATTGACCTTCCACAGCCATACAAACACAGAAGCACAGACTTTGTCCCATCAACAATACAGCACGGTCGACATTAGCCCCACTTTCCGACACAAAACCGTAGCCGTGAATCTTATGGCATTTCAAGTTCACAACCGTGTATTTTCTAATGGTTGTGAAGTTACCATGACAATTCTTCTCTCAGGAAGTGCATTCCTGACCCCAGCACCCTTTGAGTGAAAAACAATCCTCAATTCCTCTCCACATCTCAAATCCTTCAATTTAAAATGTGCTCCATTGTTCTTGGCCATTTGACTAAAAGGAACAGCTGCTATCTATCCATCCTGTCCAGGTTCCTCGTAATCCTATCCTTCTGAATCTTGGCCCACTCAGCCTTCTTTCCTCCAGACTAAACAGCCCGAGCTTATACAGCCTATCTCCATAGCTAATATGCTCCATCGCAGCGAACATCGTTGTGAATCTCCTCTGAGCCCTCTCTAGTACAATCACATTCTTCCTGTAATGTGGTTCCCAGCACTACAATCAGTATTCCATCTTGGCAAAGCAAACTTCCGCATATCTCTTATAATCTATGCCTTGATGAATAAAGGTTATGTCTACGGTCCCGTAAGCTTTCTCAAATTGTGCATTAACCAGTTTAGTCACATTCAGGAATTTGTGGAGAAGCACACTCTGAGCTTCCTCGTGTGCTGCCATTCATTGAGTTTTCCCCTGTCCAGTTCCTTCTTCCAAAGTGCATCATTTCATATTCATCAGGGTTACATTCCATCTGCCATTGATCCACCCATCTGACAATTCCATCTGTATCTTCCTGTAACATAAGACCTTCCTCCTCACTGCCAACTACCCGGACAATCTTTGTATCAAACGCAAACTTAGTTGTCACACTCCCGCTACCCCCGTCTATATTCACAGCTGATTCATTTATGAATACCACAAATAATCAGGTTAAAGATGACACAACACCAGGTTACAATCCAACAAGTTTATTCAGAGGCACTAGCTTTGAAGAGCTGCTTCTTCATCAAGTGGTTGTGCGCTTTGAAATCTCGTGCCTCTGAGTAAACCTGCTGGACTATCAACTGGTGTGATGTGATTTTTAAGTTTGTCCACCCCAGTACAACACCAACACCTCCGTATCACAAATAATAAGGGACACAGTACAGATCCCTGTGATACATCATTGGACACCGGTCTCAGTCACATTAACAGCCTTCAACCACTACCCTCTCTCTCCTAACAGTAAGGTGATTTGGATGCAACTTGGCAAGTCACGAATACTTGTGACCTGTTCCTTTATTATTGTTTTCCACTTGACACACTTGCAGAATATCTGGGAATTCTCCCTAACCTTGCCCGACCAGCAGGTTTCTATGCCCCTGTTTTAGGCAGTTCTCAATAAGTGAAGAATTTCCTCAATATTGCGGTCTTAAATGGTCTGTCCCTTAAACTGCAATTATTTGCCTTGAATGTGGAACTCACAGCCAGGGAAATGTCCTGTTTATTTCCAACTCAGCATATGTTTTGTGAAGTTTCCAAGTTTCATTGTGACCCTCCTCTCATTCTTTCAAACTCTAAAGAACACAGGCCGAGTTTCCTCATCAGGCAATCTCGCTATCTGAGTGAATAATCTGGACAATGTCCATTGCACTTTTTTGTGGTCAGTATATTCTTTCTCAGATTGGGTCACCACCACTTTACACAATGGATGTAGGTTTGCTCGTTACATTTCCAGACGTTTCGTTATCTTACTAGGTAACATCTTCAGTGGACCTCACGCGAAACAATGCTAAAAATTCCTGTTTCCATTTATATGTTTGAATTTCTTTGTGTTGGTGATGCTATTTCCTGTGGCGAAGTCATTTCCTGTTTCTTTTCTCAGAGGGTGGTTGATGGGGTCAAAAAACTAATAGCACATCAAGTTAGACATCTGTCATGAATACAGATGGATTTTCTCCATTGTTGCTGTTAATTCCTAAATATCCAATATCACACGCTGTATAATAGATTCCAACAGTTTCCAACTTGCAGATGTCAAGTTAATTGTTCGGCAGTTCTCCAAACTATGTCTTCTTCCCTTTATAGATGCTTGGATTCCTTCCATCCATCTATAGTGCTTGGACCACGTTTGCTAACTTCCATTTATCCTCAATGGCTTCCAGCCTCTTCAGAATGCACAGGAAAATGAAACACGATCATTGACTGTGCAATTAATATTTCTATTGCCGATTTATGTCTGACATTTTAATATGAAGTACATTAGGTTTGTCAGACTTAGCGATGCTCAATCCAGTTACATTCTCAAATACCACCTTGTTACTGATATAAGTTGACTTTATGTCTTCCGTTGCACAAGCCCAACATGATCACTGGGTATTACTGGGTGATTTTGTGGATCTTCCTCCATGAAGATAGATGCAAATTAACTGGTTACTTTCTTGGCCATTTCCCTGTTTTTCACAGTAAACTCTCCTCTCCCGATTACCAATTTCCATATTTGACCTTGCTTTTACTTTGTTTCCTTTGAAATACAGATTGTAGATTTATGCAGTGTTTTTGTTCTTGTTTGTTAGCATTCATGTTCTGTTTTTGATTTCCTTATCAATTTCATGGCCCTTGTTTCTCGATCGTGAATTTGTGAGAATTCTCAAGTTTCCACAATGACTGAAATTCTTCCAAAGTCGCTTCCTATGATTAATGCGTTTTTTTTAATTTGTTATGTTAAACATCATTGTGCCATTTTCCCTTTCCTTTTTTTTATATCTGAAATAAATAGACGTATTATTCAGACTTTGCATTATTTCTATACATCTCCTGCTCCTGACTCAGACATATTCAGGAACACTGCAGGAGGACAGAGAAGGAATTGCGTGGGCCCTGGCTGATATTTGTGCATCATCGCTGGCCAATAGGCGAGGTCCCGGAGGACTGGAGGGTAGCGAATGCTGTGCTCTTACTCAAGAAGGGCTAAAAAGAAAAACTTGGGAACTGTGGACCACTAAACCTAAAATCTGTAGCAGGTAACTTACTTGAAAAGGTCCTGAGATATAAGATATATGTGCATTAGGAAAGACAGTGTGTGATTCTAAGCAAGATTGGAGTGTTGCTAGAAAAGCACAGCAGAGCAAGCAGCATCCGAGGAACAGGAAAATCAACGTTTCAGGCAAAAGTCTATCATCAAATTCAGCACGGATTTGTGCATCGGACACCACAACTCACAAATCTGTTCGAATTCTATGACGAAGTGACCAGCAACGTTGAGGAGGTAAGGGTGGTATGCGTAGTCTATATAGATTCAAGTAAGGCCTTCAACAAGCTTCCACATGGTGCGCTGCTCTGGAAGGTTAGATTGCATGAAAATGGAGGAGGACCTGCCAAATTGGATACAAAATTGGCCTGATGGTAGGAAGCAAAGAGTAACAGTGGAGGGATGCTTGTCAGAATGGAGGCCTGGGACTAATAGAATGCATCGGGGCGATGCTGGCACCACTATATATTACATATATCTATAATTTAGATGAGAATGTACGTGCATGATTTGTAAGTTTGAAGGTGACAATAAAATAGGCGGTTACATGGAGAATGACAAACGTTATCAGAAATTTCAGAACTTACAGCAGTACCTTGATCAGCTGGGGAAGTGGGCCGAGAAATGGTAAATGGATTTTAATGCAGATCAGTGTAAGTTCTTGCATTTTAGAAACTCAAATCAATATCGGAGATTTATGGTGAATGGCTGGGTCATAAGGAATGTAGTGGAACAGAGGGACCTTGGAATTCAGGGACATAGTTCTCTGAAAGTTGATTCAGAGCTAGACAGGGCAATGAAGAAAACGTTTGGCACACTGGCATTCATCAGTCAAGGCACTAAGTAGCGAATTTGGGGAGCTATGCTGCAGAATACGGGGCACTGATGAGGCCATACTTATAGCGTTATGTTCAGTTTTGTTAACTTTTCTATCGGAATGATGTTATTAAACTGGAATGAGTGTAGAAGAAATTTACAAGGATGTTGCCAAGGACTCAAGGCTCTGAGTTATATGGAGACGTTGGAAAAGCTAGGACTTTTTATTATTGCGTGTATGTGACTGGGGAGAGCATCTTATTGAAGGGTATAAGATCATAACAGGCATGGATAGAGTGAATGCACTCAGCCTTTACTTCCGGGATTGGACAATCACGGACTGGAGGGCATCAGTTTAAGGACAGAGGAGTAAGAATAAAAGGGAACCTGAGAAGCAACTTTTTTACACACAGGGTAATACACATATGGAATGAGCTACCTAATTTTCCTAATTCACTGGAACAAACTTGACCCTCTCGGCTCCATGCTTCCATCATTGACCAAAATGTACAAACATTCTATATTGTATGCAGACGCCGTCTAAAATACAACATATTAATATCACTACTCCTCCAAAGCTGCTTCGGAGCAAGGACATTGATTAGTCCTCCTGACCACACAACACCAAATCCGAAAAAAACTTGATCTCTCTTTTGGTTCAATACATACTCTTCAACACACCTGATATACATTTAGGGAATTTATTTTTCACAGTTACATAGTTAACGCAGTTGAGATGCAACTTGAGACCATACAATAAGAATGCAGTATCCATGATATTTGCATGTCTAATTTTCAGAGCATATGACGCTCAGAATTTCTGCAACAGTTTTAGTTTCGATATATAATACACCAATGTTTGCTTCTCCTTGTTATTTGTAAGCTCCCCTTAAACTGAATCTGAGGGACATGGTCTGTGGCGTTATTGGTGATAGACTTGGACAAGACATTCCGGAAGGGTCACCTTGACGCTGTGATACAGACCAAGCGTCAATAACCTTCTCTGCTCTGTCAGGATAAGGGTCACCATATTCTATCTGCTCCTTCACACTCCCTGTATGCCTGTTATAGCACTGACCCCCGAACAAGGCTCACACTCTATTTCCAAATAAGGCTCAGGCATTTCCAAACACACTATTGAATTCAGCAACTTTCTTCCTCACTTTCTCTGTCACCTACACAATACCCCCCACACTAATAATGCTAAATTGATTTACAACTGTCGACTGACTCATTCCGGACACCTCAATATTCCTCCTAGCCCCACATCCACCAGCACTAACAGCAGGGTCATCCATTTCCACTCTCCCTCCCTCTCTCCCTTTATCCTGTTCCAGGAGAAACGGCCTGGAATGGGACAGAAAGGGCCAAGACAGGTGGTGCTGTGCCTGATGTCTGTTCCCTCACACCCCCTTCTCCCGCCATGTGGGGAGGAACCTGGCATGAGCCGGACAGAAACAAGATGGCTCATGGGGAGCTTCTGAAACATCCACTTCCCATCAACTGAGTACAGAGCAGCATTCAGTTCTCACTTTAAACCCACTGTCAGTTCCACCGTCAGTCCATTCACTTCCAAACAAAAACAGACACCTCACTGAACAGAGATGCAGACACTGAAATGCACAGACGTATTGGTAAACACCCCAACATACTAACATGCACAACACATATAAGGGGATGGGCATACACACAGATTACAGCACACAGAGACATATACAATTACACACAAATAGATACAAACACAGATAGAAACACAGAGGCTGATACATAGGCACACTCATGTAGACACACAAATACACAGAAAACAAGCACATGGACACACACACATACACATAGAGACACAAGCACTAGTGTCATTAAGACACAAATCGACCCTTTTTTTGGTTTATAAAGGGATCAAGGAATCTAGGGACGAGGCAGGAGATTGAGTTTGGGGTACATACAAGGAACTATTGAATGGTATATCAGACTTGATGTGCCGAATGGCCTTATTCTGCTCCTTTTTTCATGCTCATGTGGTGTTATGCTGTCAAGCATTCACTTTCTGAGATTGCAGCGGAGGATGGATTTGATACATATTTGACTGGAAAGAGTCAGTGGGAATGTGGGACAGGTTTGGAGGGCAGAGTGGTTGATGGTTATTCATAATTATTATATCCTTAAGTATGAAAAGAGGTGGTGATTTGATGTGAGGTTAGCACAGTTTTAATGTTATTGGTCCGACAATGAAATAAAGATGACCCTTTCCATTTAGTGCTGTGTGGTCTGTGGTATCCTCATCCTCAGGGAATAGGGAATATTGAGGATATTCTAGACTGAGCTCGACTGATCTTTGCTGGACAGGAGAGTCAATGTTTATTGGAAACAGACAGGAGACGGATGATCAGAGACAATTGGACCAGCCATGAGCATACTGAATGTGTTGTTCGCCCAAACCACCCTCGATGCTGTTATAGAAAAATATTGCTACCCCTACCCATGTGTTGTTCCCTCAATCCACCACTGGAAACTGTTACAGAGATATACTGCTGTCCCTACCCAATGTGTTGTTCCCTCAATCCACCCCTCGATGCTGTTACAGGGTAGGGGACCACCCCAATCCGTCAGACAGGATCGTTACAATGAGACAGGAGGAGAACATTCTGCCCCTCTAAGAAATTACACAGGAATATAGAATTAAGTAATTCAGATTGTTGAGTACATTACACAGACCAGGACGAGGCCATTCAACCCGCCTGAGCGGCTCCACAGGAACAGAGAATATGTCGCTAGCAGGAAATAGAGAGTAGAGAGAAATGTTTACTTTCAGGCTGCAAAGCTCTAACTGATGGAGTGCCTCAGAGATCACTGTGGGGTCATCAATGACCAATAATCTGTATCAATGATCTGGAGGAAGGGGAGGGAATGGCTGGGAGCTCAATTAGCACGTACACCAAGATGGTAATTCATTGTGTCGTCAAATTGAGATACTGAGTCTGCAATATCATTATAGACAGGGAAGGTTAGTGTGCAAACCTTTAGTCGAAATAACATAAGGTAAATTGTCTGTTTTGGCATGAAGGATACAATAATGGTAATCAATTTAAATGCAGAGAGATTGCAGAACTCTGTGAAACAGGCGGTTTCCATGTTCCTGGGACATGAATCATGTGAAGTCAGTCTGAAAATGCAGCAAGTGATTTGGAAGGTAAGTGGAATGATGCTCTTTTTGACAAAAGGTTAAGGTTTAATTGCAGGAATGTTTTATTGCATCTGTGCAGGTCATTGCTGAGACCACAGCTGATGCACTGTGTGCAGTTTTGATCCCTAACACTAGAATAAAAGTATATAATTATTTTTGAAATGTTCAAAAAGGTTTCCCTTTTCTCATTCCTGAGATGCCAGCCTTTGGTTATGGGGGATAATCAGTTCCGATCTTAGCCTAGAAATAGTATTGAACCACCAAGACTTTCAGAAAAGTGCATCAGCTGGATGCTGATTATCTCTTGTCAGGGAGACTAAAGCTAGAGAATATATTTGAAGAAAAAGATGCATTGATATTAACACACATACTGTGAAGATATCTACCAATATTTACAAATTACACAGACACGTGTACGCATGACATCATATTATAAAATGGGGACTTTTTTAAGATTGAATGGAATTGTGTACAACAAGAGCAATGATGCCCCTGCATATAATCCATAATCAGGTTTTCCAGAGAATGCTCCAGGAGAGCACACATGGTCCAGTTTGGTGTTCAGTTGACATTATTGTAAGTTTCAACACAGAGAGGGAGAAAATTATTCTCTGCCTGAGAAACAACAACCGATTGATCCCTTTCTCTTACTTTGTTCCACCAGATAGCAAAGTGTCAGTCTATAAAATCCCTGAGTTATCTTTGCCCCTTGTGATGGATTCCTGGTGAGGATTCATTGGAAACTCTCATATGCCCGAAACAAAGGGAATTCAGCCAAATCCAACTGTTCCAGAAAGAAATCCCACAACCAGTAGCTTATTTGAACAGAATAACTTCAAAGGCAGAATAACATTTGGAGCAGTCTGTCATTTTCCTATTTGATATGAGTTCAACGTTCTGTGTCTTACATTTTTTTCTAGAAAATGACCTACTCTGAGACCGATATCATTGGCCACATCATTAAACTGGTTACATTTAAGATTGGTGTAACCAGTGGAGGAGTGAGACGGAAAAGGAAACAGTGACCCTCCAACATTGGCTGGAACACAAATGAGAAATTTTCAAAGGGCTGTCCAAGTGGATATTCCCTCCCCAGAAGTTTGTGGTGCCTGGATGTTTACATTTATTCAAAGTTGTATTTGTTGACATTTGACAGAAAAGTGAATGTAGAAAATGGTAGACAGACAGAAAAGTGCTGGGGAAATCACAATCACATGACCCATAATTTTTGTGCATGGTGGAGCGGTGACAAAGTGTCTAATGGCACACTCCTGCTGCTCAGTCCTATGTTCCTATGTTCCATCCAACCACTCACAGCTCCTGCAAGGAGCATTTGGAGGCCACTTGCTCCAAATACCTGATCCACAGTAACACAGCATCTCATTCAGTCCCTCAAAACTGTCACACACACACGGTTTAGTGTGGGTTGGAAAAGGCTACTTGGAAATCCAGGCCAAGTTCGAAACACGCTTCTGGTCTCTTTGCAGAATGTCTCCTCACTGCAATTTGTGCTTTATTTGTTGGTCATAATACAGGCCCAGATTCACTGTGAATACAACCCTCATATCTCACCCAGAGATGACTCACAAAATACTTTGCTCTGTCTGATTGCAACGTTCAATAACATAACGTTTAGGAAAATTACAAACATTAACTTTGTAATTACAGAATATAAGGACATAAGGAACCGGAGCAGCTAATTCGGACAATCAAGCCATTGTCTACCATCAAGGCTTATCTGCTATTGGCATTAACGCCTTTATAATGCTCAATTCTTCACATTCCTTAGCTGTCTGACAGGTCAAAACTCCATCTACCTCCTCCTTAAATACTTTCAGTGATGTAGATCCCATAACTCGCTAGCCCAGATAATTCCTGACATTGATTACCCGCTGTGAGAGGAAAACATTCCCTACACATACATCGTCACCGAATTGATATGAACGAGAGGTGAACACAGGGGCTCAGCAAACAGTGAATGGCTCTGATATCAAGTGAGTATTTGACTGAGGATGGCATCAGGACCACCCACTTATTTGAGCTGAATGGAAATCAGCTGTAACCTCCCACTTGTCTGGGTCTTTCAGAGCACAAAGAAAGATGCTTGTGGTGTGTGGCCAACAGTCCTAACAGTTCCTGGACATCTCTGCAGGAGATCCTCAGGTTAGCCTCCTCAGCACAAACATCTTCAACTGCTATATCAATATCTTTCCACATCATAAGATCTGAAGTAAGGATGATGACTGAAGATCACACAATATTCAGAGATATTGTGCCCCCTCAGCTCCTGAACCATCCTGTGTCCATGTGCAGCAAGACCTGGACAGCATTCCGTTTGTGCTGTTAAAGTGTCCGTAACATTCATGTAACAGCGCTGCCAGACACTGCACATTTCCACAGTTAATAGAGGAGCTCAATCAGCATCCCAGGCTGGTTGCACACTGATATGTGGAAGCCATTGAGCCCGTGGAAACTACTGAACAAGAAGAGGGACAGCCCATTCAATCCACCTGCTTATTCCACATCAAGAAAAGGGTCAGTACATGGAGCTGTTAAACAGGAACAGGCAGATCCCAATCAGACCCTTAAACCTGTTCCATGAGACCAGGAGGAGGCTATTCAGCCCCACGAAATAGTTATACAGAAACAGGAGGGCGTCATTGATACTCTAACATGACAAACCAATGAAACCGAGACTGCATTGATAGGGAGTTCCTTGGTGTTAATCATGGTTCTATTGTTTGTAGAACGTGTGCTACCTTAACATGGTTTGCTGGCAGTGATAAGGGAAACCAAATATTTTGTGTAAAGTCTCAAGGAGGCAACTTCTATCTCCGAGAAGACACTCCCATGTGCCCTACGTAGGTCAGAAACTGCTGGGAAGAGTTAACTCTTTTATAATGAAGGTACTGTTGCTGCTGTCGGGATTATGGATGGCATGACGTTCATTGCAGGATCACGCACCATTTGAACTGTATTAACGTTGGGAGAGTTTTTTTTTCAAAAGCCTGAACCTCTCTCTCTGTTTCTGAATCGAAATAGGGAGTGGGGATGTATGGGTGGAACGTTCTCAGAGGCTCTTAAACTATCGAGAATCATGTAACCCGAGTGAAAAAAAAATCCAATGAATTTATCACCGTAACAGTGTCTGTTTAGAACATCATAAGTGATTATGCATCCCCCTTAATGTTGAATGCAATCACCTTATTCTCTCACTGAGCTTTACTCACTGTTCATGTTGCCATCATCCCAGAGATTAGTCTGGTGAGACTTGAGAGAAAGTCTATCCACAGTACCCCAAATACTGCCTCAACACACTCAGGGATGATCACAATAATCCTTTACTCTCACTTAGACATCGCCGTTTCCTTCCTGTGTTATGAAACGCCATTATTTATCTATGAACTACGACTGACATGGAATTTGTAAGTTCCTTATATCTGTACGTCAGCATCAGTACAGCCAGCACCAGAGTTGCCTATGGGGATGTGCATCACACTCGGGGAGCATTTCAATGAGATCGAATACACCTAAAAGATGTAATGATCACCTACCTGAATAAAAACGAGCTGTACAAATACGGGAAACAGGTAGAGGATGGGAGCTATCTTTACTTTTGTTATTCTCTCACAAGATGTATGCAGCCCTGGTCAGGGCAGCATGTTACACCAATCTTAAACTGAGTGGCTGGTTCAGTTGTTCCACAGGACAGTAAAGAGTAAAACACATTTTACTGGGGGTTTGTAGTGTTACAATTCAGGATAAATTCTCCTGCTCAATTAAAACCAGCAACACAGAAAAGATTTATCGAATGCAGTAATCTGTGATAGTTCTATAGTCTAAGAGCTATTTAAAGTAAAAAATAACAACTTTATTTCTTAAAGTTTTACGGAGAAAATAATCGAACGAATATTTACAACTTCTTCCTCTAACCTGTCTTTGACCTTCCCCTTCCACAATACGAGTCAGATAAGACTCCTAATTAAGGTTTACAAAATAACCTTATCTCAAAGGCAGGAAGCTTTTGGTTCTTCTCCATAGTCCTGTCTTCTTTTCTTCTGGGGGATTCTGCTTCACTAGTTACGAATCAATGAATATACTTTTAAGGGAACTATTTTTCAGGCAGTCTTTGCGTGCTTGTAGCTTGGCAGCTCTGCGCTCAACTGTTCAATTTTCCTCGGTTTTACACCTCCGAACTATTGGATTGTGTCACTGGCTTTTAAGATTATCAATCTATTACATTCAAACTTGATTGGAAGTGGGTCATTTAGGGTATAATTTGAACTGTTTGGCTGCATTTGTTTTTGTCTCAAGACAATGAGCTAATCGAGTTGTTCGACCAAATGTTAAATTATATCTACTTTTCAGAAGACTTGGTGCTGTCAGGTAGTTTAAAGGTACAGTACACCCACATGTTCATCACTGAAATCACACGGAAACCTGATTAGGGAAGGTTGACACATTGACTTACCTAAAGGACTTCAGGCAAGCAGATGGGCTTTTATAACAAATGATAATGGTTGCTTTTAAATTCCACCACTTTCCTTCATAAGATATCAACAGACTATTATTCTGTGGCTCTAGATTATGAGTCAATGACTTGACTACCATAAACTGTCTTCCTGTACGTGCAGGGAACACGTCAAACATCCTCAAGAGCAATTATTTAGTGATGGACATGTGATGAGAAGGCACTTGAAACTGTTGCATCTAGATTGAACAAAGGCAAAAATCATGGCTTATTCAGAAGTTGCACTGAGTCTGCAGACGAGACTGAGATATCATGATGGTGGTTTTGGACAGGATTGGTGAGTGGGGAGGACATGGAGATGTAAATCCGTGAAGGACAAAATGGATTATGGAGTTTGAGAACATTCTGTGTCCTTCTCGCTTATCAGTGAGTAATTTATAAATAGTAGTTTGATAGTTATAATTTATAAGGAAAGGATTTTTTGTTTGGAACTGAAGACATTGACTTGCACTTTCCAAAATTTGTATAACATGAGCAGAAATTGAGTTCAACCCAGTTTAGTAGACAAATATAATGACTTACCAGGAACACCAACTATCGCAAGGATGGGATAGTAACCACCTTGAATAATCCAAAGGATATCCAGGATCCGTGATGTTAATGGTATCCAAGGCCGAGAAAGGTAGTAAAGACCCGAGGATAAACTTCTGTCCATTGTTGGAACATTCCAGTGTAATATTCTCAGATTCTGATCCATTGTTGGAATATTCCAGTCTAATGTTCTCAGATTCTGACACATTGTTGTACCATTCCAGTCTAATGTTCTCAGATTCTGATCCATTGTTGGAACATTCCAATCCATGATCCTCAGATTATGAATCATTATTTTAACGTTCATGTCTAATGTTCTCAGATTCAGATCTCTCCTCCCGCTCTCTCTCTCAAGCTGCTGATCCCTGTTAGTGTTGTCAGTGATGCTCCTGCTCACACTATGTGATATCACATTGAACAGAGCCCATTTATATTTCAATCATGGAAACTCTCCACTGCCATAATTAGGATCCACTGAGATTGATATTAATCTCAGTCACTGAACAAATAGCTCCAGTTTACCCCTTTGAATTCAATAATGATTTTATTAAAATTCAAAAGAACTTTTAAAGTTTACACATTTGGCATGGGATATGTGTGGGGGGTGAACAGGAAGAAATATTTGAGATGGTAGATTGGTTGAATGTAATCATTCAATCTGCCTTAGATATGGCAGTAATGACAAAGGATTGTCAGAACTTAAACAAGTTTCTTGGCTTATAAATCGAAATATACGGTCTGTAACTACTGATCAGTGATTATAATGTCAGTAAAATATGTAGATAACTTTTCTAGTCCATAATCTGACAGAAAATTACTTATGACAGCATGAGTGATAACAGACAAATGGCATGGATATGTTAACAGAGAATATAATGTGACACACAATTCAGATGGTTATTCAAGGATCAGAGAGGGCAGGTAAGGGTCCTGCTGTTAATGTTATCGATGTCAATCAACTGTATTGAAGTAAATGTCACTGGATTTCAATTGCAGTGTGATTACGATATCGGGGCATGGCTGCTGAGAGTGGAGGGAGGGAACATGATATTTCCCAGCCATCAGTATTGGAATTTTATTCTTCATAAATCATATGAAGATCAACCTCAAGGGTACATTGCCAATGAGGAATGAGGAGAGCCAATATTAACCACACAACCAGAAGACATTGGGACAGAGATTTGGCCATTAGACCCATTGAGACTGCTCCGCCATTCAATGATGGCTGTTAAGCTTCTCAACCCCATTCTCACACTTTCTACCTGTAACCCTTGATCCCCGTTACAGTCAAGAACCTATCTGTCTCACACCTAAATATACTCACTGACCTGGATTCGACAGCCCTCTGCAGCAGTGAATTCCATAGATTCACCGCTGTCTGGCTGAAGGGGTTTCTCCTTATCTTTGTTCGAAAAGATCTTCTCTTTCCACTGTCCGCTCGGGTACTAGTCTCTCCTACATTGGATGCATCTTCCCAAAATCCCCTCTCTCCCAGGTCATTTAGTATTCTGTAAGTTTCAATTAGACCTCCTAACATCCTTCTGAATTCTACCAAATACAGACCCAGAGCCCTCAAATATTTTTAATATGATAAGCTTTTATTTCCTGGCACCATTCTCGTGAATCTCTTTGAAAAACGCACCAGGACCAGTGCATCCTTCCTGAGATATGGGACTCAAACCTTCGCACAATAATCCATATGTGGCATGACCAAAGCCTTGGAGAGCCTTAGAAGTACATCCCTGCTTTTATATTTAAGCCTTCTTGAAATAAATATCATCATTATATTTGCCTTTCTAACTACTGACATTTGGCAAGTTTACCTTTCAAGACTCCTGGACTAAATCCCCTAGTCTTTTTGCCCTTCAGACTTCTGAATTTGCTCGCTATTTCGAAAATAGTCCATGCCTCTATTCATCCTGAAAAATGCTTTCCCACACTTTCCCACATTGTACTTATTCTACCACTTCTTTGCTCACTCTCCAAACCTGTTAAAGTCCTTCAGCAGGTGAAAGTGAGGACCGCAGATGCTGGAGATCAGAGTCAAAAAGTGTAGTCATAGAAAAGCACAGTCTGTCAGGCAGCATCCGAGGAGCAGGAGATTCGACGTTGCAGACATAAAACCTTCATCAGGAATGTGGGGTGGGTGGAAGGAGGTAGAGAGATAAATGGGGCGGGGGGGGGGGGGGGAGCTGGAGCTGGGAGAAAGGTAGCTTGGAAGGCGACAGCTAGATGAAGGTGGGTGATGATACTGATAGGTCAGAGTGGAAGGTGGATTTGATACTTGGGAAGGTAGATGGACAGGTAGGACAGTTCAAGAGGGCGGTCCTGAGTTGGAGGGTTAGATTTGGGATAAGGTGGAGGGAGGGGAGATAAGGAAACTGGTGAAATTGTCCTTGATACCCGTGTGTTTGGAGGGTCCCAAGGCAGAAGATGATGCGTTCTTCCTCCAGAAGTCAGCTGGCTAGAATTTGGCAGTGGAGGAGGCCAAAAGCTTGCTGGGCTTTGGCGGAGTGGGAGGGGGAGTTAAAGTATTCGGCCACAGGGAAGTGGGGTTGTTGGGTTTCTGTGTGTTCCCTGAACCATTCTGTAAGTTGACTTCCTGCCTCGCCAATGTATAGGAGACAGGAGCAATGGACTGACTAGATTAGGTGTTTGGATGCACAGGATGTTCTCTGACTGATGTGGTAGGATCCTTTGGGGCCTTGGGTGGAGGTGAGGAGGGAGGTATTGGCACAGGTCTCATACCTCTTGCAGTGTCAAGGGATGGCTTTGGGAATGGAAGGTGGCTTGGTGGGGGCGTGTAGACCTAACGAGAGAGTTGTGAGGGAATGTTCCCAGCATGGGGTTGGGAGGGAAGTATATCTCTGGTGGTGGGGTCTGACCGTTGGTGGCAGAAATGGCGGAGGATGATGCGTTGTATCCTGAGGTTAGTGGGATGGAAGGAGAGCACCAGAGAGGTTCTAACCTGTTGTCGTTGGAAGGGTGGAGTGCAAGGGCGGAGGTGTGGGAAGTTGAGGAGATGCACGAGAGCACCCTCCTGCAGCCGAACCAACTCTTCAATGCTACCTGCCCCTCTCTCTATCTTTGCACTGTTTGAAAGCTTAGCCAGAATGCCCTCTGTTCCTTCATATAGATAATGAATGCAAAAAGTAAAAAGTTGTGGTCCCAACACTGAGTTTTGTGGAACACCACTTGTCACTTTTTGCCATCCAGAGAAGAGCACTTTTATACCCACTCTATGCGTTCTCTCAGGCAGCCAAACTTCTATCCATGCTATCACCTTGCCTCTAATACCATGGGCTCATACCTTTCTCAATAGCCTCATGCATGGCACTTTGTCAAAGGATTCTTGAGTGCAGATGGATAACATTTATTGGTTCTCCTTGATCTAAACTGCTCATTACTCCCTCAATGTTTTCTAGCCGGTTTGGCAGGACTGATCTCCCCTTGATGAAACCATGCTGACTCTGTCCTATTTTACCAAACACCTCCAAGTATCAGAAATCCCATCCTTCACAATGGATTCCAGGATGTTACCCACAACCAAGGTAAGGCAAATCAGTCTGCAGTTTTCCATCTTCTATCTAACTCCCTTAATAAACGGGCTGTCATGTTAGCAATTATACAGCCACTTTGCCGTTTCCTGATTTTAGTCATTCCTGAAAGATTACCACTTACGCTTGCACTAAGTCTTCAGCTCTCTCCCTTACAAGGCTGGGGTGTAGTCCATCTGGTCCAGGTGAGCTATCCACATTCAGGCCATTCCGGTTTCTAACATGCTCTTCTTGGTGATGACCACCATATTCAGGACTGCCCTCTCACTCTCGTCAATTCTTGAGAAATTACTCGTGTCTTCCACCGTGAAGACTGATACAAAGTTCCTCAGCCATTTCTTTATTTCCCACTACCGTCTCTCCAGCATAATTTTCCAGTGGTCCATGTTCACATTTACCTCTCTTTTGCACTTTATATATCTAAAGAATCTCTTAACGTTTCCTTTGTGTTAATGGTTAGAAGGGCTTTTGCCCTAAACGTCGATTTCGCTTCTCGTTGGATGCGGCCTGAACTGCTGTGCTCTTCCAGCACCACTAATCCAGTATCATCCTACCTGTACCATGCCTTTATTGCTCAGCATGTACCTCTGCAGTGTCTCCTGAATTAATCTTGGAATTTTCTGCCGTTACTGTTCCGCTGTCTTTCCTGCTATACCCCTGTCCCGGTCAATTCTACCCAGTTACTCCCTTGTGCCTCTCCAGTTACCTTTATTCAGCTGAAATATTGTTAACTCTGATTCTACTTTCTCTCTCTCAAATTGCAGAATAAATTCAACCATGTTCTAATCACCGCTTCTGAAGTTTTCTTTCACCTTAAGCTCCCTTATCTAGCCTGCGTCATTAAACCTCGTGTCGTCTGTTCCAGAGTGGGCTCCACCACATGATGCTCCAAAAAGCCATCCCATAGACATTCCTCAAATTACTTTTCTTGCGATCCACTCCCAACCTGGTTTCCCATTCCACTTGCATATTGAACATCCCCTATGATCACTGTAACTTTGCCTTTCCGACAGATCTTTTCTATATCCTGGTGTATCTTGTACCCCAGTTCCTGACTACTCTTTGGAGGCCTGTGCAAGGCTCCAACTGTGGTTGTCTTATCTTTGTGATTCCTCAATTCTACCCACGCAGATTCTACACCATCTGACTTTACTTCCTTTCTTAATATTGATTTAATTTCATTTCTTAGTAATAATGTAAACCCACTCCCACTGCTACCTATCTTTTCGGTAGGATACATGTCCTTGAATATCCTGATCCCCTTGCAGCCACTTCTCTGTGATGCCCATCACGTCATACCTACCAATTTCAATCTGTGCCACAAGCTCACCTTCTCTATTCCTTATACTGCGTCCATTCAGATATAACCCCTTCAATCTTGTATTAACGGTCCCTCTTCTCATTGTTATTTGTTTGTCCAGTGTGATTGAAGTCTGATTGCTTACGCTTTCCATACACTCTGGCTTATTTGCGTCTGTGCTGGAGATTTTAATAACCTCTCCTGAGCTCTGTGCATTTACCTCCTCTTTTCTAATTAAACCCTATAACGGACCCCCCACCCTGCCAACACAAATACTCTCCAAATCAGTTTAGAGCTCTGTCTGCAGCCTTAGTTAGGATTCAATCGGACTCTGGTCCCAACACAAAATAAAGGGACAAAAAACAAGCTTTTCTGTACATTCCAAAACATGAAAACTACAAAGATGCAAGATTGTTAAAATACACTTACGATGTGGAGTTTTATGAATTGAAATGTGAATTTAAAAACCACGGACGAGGTTTTCAACCTTTATCAGTCATTATTTGACCCACAGCTGAGATGCTGATCTCCCCCCTGTCAGTGATCCCCCTCATTGAGAATCTCTCGCCCTGTCTCTCACACCGTGTTTAGAGGGATTACAAGTTCCTGTTGGCCCAGAATATTTAAATTAATTCACCTTCTCCCTGGAACTAATCTATTGTTCTTTTGGATCATGTTCAGCGTCAGCAACCCGGTTCTGTGATATTATTAGCGATAAATGATCTGGGATGACAGCATAGTGCTCACAGGGTACGGACCAGACAAAGGGCTTGCAGTCTGTGGGAGTTTCTAAATGAAATTTCTGTGTATTTCTCCTCATGCTGTCTTCTGATATAACTTCAGACTCGTCTGACACCCCTTGTTCTCACTCACTCTGTCGCTCCATTTTCTCTCCATTCCTTTTATCCCTCTTCACTTCCTTTTTTCTCTTTTAATCTTTCTCTGTCTCACGCACACACACACAGACACACACACATTCTGTTCTCTCTGTTGACAAATTGTGCTGTTGGAGAGCTCGTCGGTGTACAATGGGCTAAATGGCCTCCTTTAGTGCGCTATCAATTCTGAAGTTCTCTGACCCACAATAAAGACTTCAGGTGCCTGGAGAGACAAGCTGATACTGAGAAGGACACAGTGCAGAATCATCCTTTGTCTCTACCTGTTGTCTGATAGGCAGGGCCTTGAAATATCAGTTCAAAAGAAAAGATAGAAATTCGAGCAGTTGGGAGAACGTTCACGAGATGACTTTGCTGTCAGGATTTAACAGGCAGTTCCCATACAAAATTGGATTTTCCTGATAGCAGCTCCTCCCAATTGACACGTCCGAGCTCTGTCTAATGCTGACGTAATTTGCCTTCCGCCAATTCAGTAGATTCCCACAAGGTCCTGACATATCCGTGTTCATAGCTATCTTAAATCTGAAGGAACTGTGACCACTGTTTCTAACATTATGTCCCACTGAAAGGTCAGTCACCTGGCCAGGCTCATTAGGCAATACGAGGTCCAGTATGGTTCTTCCTCTCGTTGGACTATTCACATACTGCTGCAGTTAACAAATTCTGCCCCGTCTAAGCCCCTTGCTCTAATGGACTTCCAGTCATTATTGGGGGTATTAAAGTCACTCACGATGACCACTCTTTTTTTAATACACCTTTCCTTAATCGACATACATATCTGTTCCTCAATCCCTCCGTGGCTGTTGGAGAGATTATAGTAACGCAGTGCTTGTATCCATCTTATTTTTGAGCTTGACCCATATTGCTGCAGTGGATGTTCCCTCCTGTATGTCCTGTTCACGTGCAGATGTAGCATTTTCCCTGATCAGTAAAATAACTCGTCCACCTCTTTTAGCTTCTTCTCTATCTCGCCTAAACCAATGAAACCCTGGATACTTTGTACGGCCAGTCCTTTGCCTCTCTCAACCAAGTCTCTGTAAACCCGCAACATCATAGTCCCATGTATGGATTCAGGCTCCCAGTTCATCGTCCTTCCCCATAACAATTCTTGCATTGAAATAAATAAACTCCATCAGATCCTGACTTGATATTTGGTTTGAGTTTCCCTGATGTAAATTCCTCCTCGTCTATTCTCTGGTAGCAGGAGATTACAAAGGACTGTCAGTAAAGCAGAAAATATTGTAAACAGACAATTTCAGTTTCCTCCCTTGTCCCTTCAATCTTTACATTTCACCGCACACTGTCCAATTCCAATAAACTGATGAATATATATTATGCTTCAAAAAACCGTCTCCAGCCTCTTACGACACATTCTTCAACTCACTCTGGTCCCATTGGATTGATAGTTTTCTGATCCCTCTCTCAACCAAATCTCTGTAATATTTGTCTCATGGTTATATATATTCATCTGTCTTACCTGTCACACTGCTCACATTAAAATCAGCACACTTCAGACTTCCAGTCCCATTGTGTTCACTCCCCTCTGCCAGTTTGTTGTTGGTCTTAGCTGTACTGGGATTAGTCTCCAACTACTCTTCAGTCACTGTGCTTGTTGACATACTGCTCTGGCTCTCACCCCCACCCCTACCCCCACTTCCCCCCAGTGCCACATTAGTTTAAAACCTCCTGAGTGACAACAGCAAACCTGCCTGCCAGGAGATTGCTGCCAGTTCACATCCATCTCGTCCTTCTTGTGTATTTCATACTGACCCAAGCTTCCCAATGGCCCACATATCTGAGATTGCTGTCAGTTCAGCTGCATCCCGTCCTTCTTGTGTCTATCCTACCGACCTGGGCATCCCAATGATCCACATACTGGAAGTGCTGCCAACCCTACCAGCTCTTTGGCCATGTTTTTAACTTTACTACCTTCCTATTCCTAACTTCACTGGCACGTGGCATAATCTAGTCTCCCCAATATTCAAATATGCTTTCAGCACAACTCCAGCAAGACCTTTACTTTAAAATGGATAGATTTGACATTAAAAACTTAAGGGTGATCTCATTAACCAGGAACGTGGAGCCCAACGAATCAGTCATAATGATCATAGGATCTGAAATCTGTCTCCTCCACCAAATCTGTGTGACAAGACATACTTATGGAGCATCTATTTGTACATGGACGAGGATAAGCAGAAATTAGTCCAAAAGAACTGAAAATGTCATAACAGATGGGTGCCAGTCAGCCTGTTTACTCTGCTTTGCTGTTCAATTGGATTTTAGCTATTCTGCTCCTTTTAATGGCTGGGTCTTTAACCCGGATCCCTAGCGCGTCAGAAAGTGCCCAGTGTCTTTGTGCGCTCACTGCGTAAGGAGCATCCAGTGCCAGGCGATGGGGTGTGGGGAATCCCGGGATGGCTCAATGAAAGGCTGCATGCAGTGATGGATGGACTCAGGGACTGAGAGAGACAGAGTAGGTAATCAGGGACATGCACTCACATAAGTAGCTGGGCAAGATTCCCAAGCACTCAGGAAGCCTGAGGACCAGAGCCACTTTTACAATAAACCCGTCATATTTGCAGCAATTCTCCATCAAATACAAGCAAATATACTGTAGATGGCAGAAACCTGAAACAAACACAGAAACATACTGTGTAGAGAGAAAAGAGGCAATTCTCCCAATGCAGAGATTGCAAAATCTCCAGAAAGACAGGGTCCAGAGATTGGAATTGAACCCGAGTCCCTGCCAGTGTGAGGCAGTAGTGTTGTGTCATCACGCGATCCAATGATGGACAACAGGATTAGGACAGTTACATTAGTATATTTTCGACAGTTAGTTAACAGGAATGCTCTCACGCAGCCTACCTAAGATTGGCAAGCCTTTATACAGCAGCAGAGGACAATTCAAGAACCAATAAAGTGATAAACACGAAACATGTAAACTAGCTTGCTTTAGAAAAGGAGATTGCACGAGTTTTGTGAAGATATATAAAAGGGGAGAGTGAGTATTGGACAACCAGAAATTGAGGATGGCTGCAGAGAAATGGAAAACAAAGTATTGGAGGATGAATTGAATAGGTACTTTCCGTCAATCCTCACAATGGCAGATACTGTGAACATTCCAGAACTTAAAGCGAGTCAAGGGTGAAGAAAGGATGTAGTGATCAGCGCTGAGGAGAAGGTACTGGGGAAGCTGCAATGTTTGAAAATGGATAAATCACACAGACAGGAAGGATAACAACCAATGTTCTGAAGGAATTAGCGGAGGAGATTGTGAAACCATTGGTCGTGACTTTTCAGGAATAACTATCATCAGACAGAGTCCCAGAGAACTGGAAAATGGACAATTTAAAATCTCTGTGTAAGAAGGAAGAAAGGCAAAATACAGGAAATCGTAGGGCAATATAGCCTGGCATCGGCCGTTATTAGGGATTTAGAATGCATTGCTAGCATGAGATTGCAGAGTACTTGGAGGTGCATGGTAAAATAGGACTGAGTCAGCATGGCTTCATCAAGGAGTGGTCCCGCTGACAGGTCTGTCAGAATTCTATCAGAAGGTAATGAGCAGGTTTGACAAAGGGAGGATGTGATCTCATTTGCTAATAGGCAGTGTGTTAACTTTGAATCTGTGTTAAATTCAAACATGTTAATTTATTGGTTACAACTTGCATAAGCAGATGTACATAAACAAATAAAATTGCAGAGGAGCAATTCAATAGTAGATAAATAATATAAGGATGGAGGTCGGGTGATGTGTTGTTTCTACATGATGTGGGAGTGGTCGACCCCACTGTGGGTGACCATGTCTGGAGTAAATGTCGCATGCAAGAACAACTCTGGTTCTGAGTCGGTGAGCTGGAGTTTCAGCTTCAAACATTGCGAGGCATCAGGGAGGGGGAGAGTTCCCTGGATGCTGTGATTCAAGAGACAGTTACACTCCTTAGATCAACTGACTCAAATTCAGCCAGTAGTTAGAAAGCAGAGAGATTATCTGTGAGTGAGGCAGATAAAGGGATCCAGGACGTAGAATTGCTGGAGCCTCAGCCCCTGTCCGTGTCTATCAGGTTCAAGAGTTTTGTTCCCTGTGTGGATGGGATGGGGACTGCAGGGAGGATGAGCTGATTGGCCACAGCACCGAGTTGAGGACAGCTTTCAAGTGGGGCAAGAGAAGAGAAATGTTCATGTAACTGGGTATAGTATAGTTAGTGGCATAGACACTGTTCTCTGTGACCTGGATTGAGAGTCCTGAATGTGGCATTACCGACTGGTGTTTGGGTAAGGGATATCTCTTCTGGGCTGCAGGGGAACTTCGAGTGTGAGGGTAAAGTTCCATTGGTCATGGTCTGTGTAGGTACCAACGACAGAGATAAAACTAGGACAGAGGTTCTGCTAAGGGATACAAAGATCTCGGAGCTAAATTAGAAAACAGAATCAAAAAGGAAATAATCTCTGAATTACGGCCTGAGCCCTGAGTTAATTAGCACAGGGTCAGCAGGAAAATGTGTGGTTCAAAGTCTGGTGTGGGAGAAATGGGTTTGTATCATGGGACATTGACACCAGACACTGGGGAAGGAGCGCACTGTTCTGATCGGATGGTCTTCATCTGAACCGTGTTGGGCCCAGAGTCCAAGCAAATCGCATAACGACGGCTGTAGACTAGGCATGAAGCTAAATGGATGTGGGGTGGTGTCAGTTATAGGGAAAATTATAAAACCCGAATTAAAGGAGCGGGTAAGTTTGTAGATCTCAAGAAGAAGGCGTTTGGTATGCTTTCCTTTGTTGGTCACAGTATTGAGTGCAGGAGTTGGGAGGTCATGTTGCGGCTGTACAGGACATTGGTTCGGCCACTGTTGGAATATTGCATGCAATTCTGATCTCCTTCGTATCAGAAAGATGTTGTGAAACTTGAAAGGGTTCAGAAAAAAATTACACCGTGGGCGGCACGGTGGCACAGTGGTTAGCACTGCTGCCTCGCAGCGCCGGAGACCCGGGTTCAATTCCCGCCTCAGGCGACTGACTGTGTGGAGTTTGCACGTTCTCCCCGTGTCTGCGTGGGTTTTCTCCGGGTGCTCCGGTTTCCTCCCACAGTCCAAAGATGTGCAGGTCAGGTGAATTGGCCATGCTCAATTGCCCGTAGTGTTAGGTAAGGGGTAGATGTAGATGTAGGGGTATGGGTGGGTTACGCTTCGGCGGGGCGGTGCGGACTTGTTGGGCCGGAGGGCCTGTTTCCACACTGTAAGTAATCTAATCTAATCTAATGTTGCCATGTTTGGAGAATTTGAGCTAAAGGGAGAGGCTGAACAGGCTGAGGCTGCTTTCCCTGGAGCGTCGGAGGCTGAGGAGTGAGCTTTTACAGATTTACAAAATGATGAGTGGCATGGATATGATAAACAGACAAAGTCTTTTCCCTGGGGACAGGGAGTCCATAACGAGAAGACACAGGTTTAGGGCGAGAGGGGAAAGATATAAAAGAGAACTAAGGGTCAACGTTTTCACGCAGAGGGTGGTACGTGTATGGCACGAGCTGTCAGAGGTTGTGGTGGAGGGTAGTACAATTGCAACGTTTAAGAGGCATTTAGATGGGTATATGAAGAGGAAGGTTTTGGAGGTATATGGACCGGGTACTGGCAGGTGGGACTGGATTGGTGATATCTGATCGGCATGGACAGGTTGGACCGAATGGTCTGTTTCCATTCTGTACATCTCGATGACTCTAAAACTCTAAGTTATTCAAAGCTTCAGCACAGACGCAGAGTATGGAAAGTGTTAGCAATCAAACTTCAAACACTCAGGACAAAGAAATACCGATGAGAAGAGGGTTGGTTACTACAGGGCTGAACTGTTTTATCGGAATGCAAGCAGTATAAGGAATAAGGTAAATAAGCTTGTGGCTCAAACACAAATTGGCAGATCGCCATCATGGAGACGTTGCTGCAAGAGGATCAGGATTGGGAGCTGAATATTCAAGGATATGCATCCTATCAAAAAGAAAGGCAGTTGGGCAGAGGGGATGGGGCTGTCTTATTAGTAAGAAATGCAATTAAATCAATAGTAAGAAATGATGTAAAGTAAAATGGTGTAGAATCTGTGTCGGTAGAATTGAGGAATCAAAAAGGTTAAAAACAAGTAGTTGGAGTTCTGTTCAGGCCTTCAAACAGTACTCAGGAGCTGGGGTGCAAGATACACCAGGAGCTAGAAAGATGTGTAGGAAATACAAAGTTACGTGATCATGTGGGCTTTCATTACGGAGGTGGGCTGTGAATTCAGATTGATGGTGGTTTGCAAGGAAAGGAATTTGTGGAATGTCTATGAGATAGCTTTTTGGAGCAGCTTGTGCAGGCAGATTAGATGAGGGAGCTTAAGGTGAAGAAAATCATAGGAGGCATTACCGTAATATGATTGAGTTTACTCTGCAATTTCAGATGGAGAAGTTATATTCAGAAGTAACGGTATTAAAGCTGAATAAAGTCAACTACAGAGACATGAGAGAGGAGCTTGGTAGAATTGACTGGTAGAAGGGCCCAGCAGGAGAGACAGTGGAGTAGCAATGGCAAGAGACTTTTCGAGTAATTCGTGATGCAGCAGAGATTTACCCCGAGTAAAATGAGGCAGAGTACATGGAGAATGAGGTAACCATGACTGATGAGGGAAGTCAGCTATAGCAGGGAGTAAGGAAAAATTATTTTTAAAACCGCAATGAATAGCTTAACCTCTGTCCTGGGTAAGATCCTGGAATCCATTGGGAAGGATGAGATTTCTGAATACTTGGAAGTGTTTGGTAAAATAGGGCAAAGTCAGCATGGTTCCATCAAGGGAAGGTCATACCTGACAAATTTGTTGGAAATCTTTGAAGAAGAAATGAACAGGCTCAATCAAGTACAGCCAATGGATGTTATCCAGCTGGACGCCAAGAAGGTCTTTGACAAGGTGTCACACAGGAGATGATTGAGTATGATTAGGGTGTTAGAAGCAAGGTAGAGGCATGAATAGGAACTTGCCTGTCTGACAGAAAGCAGAGAGTGGGGATAAAATGGTCCTTCTCAGAATGGCAGCCGGTGGCAAGAGGTGATCCACAAGGCTCAGTGTTGGAATCGTAACTTTTTACCTGTTACGTTAACAATATAGATGATCGAACTGAGGGCACTCTGGCTAAGTTTGCAGACGATACAAAGATAGGCAGATGGACTGGTCGCATAGAGAAGTTGAAGAAGGAATTGACTCGGTAAAAGTGTTGGCAGATGGATTCCAACGTCACAAAGTGTGAGGTCATGCACTTTGTCACGAAGAATCGAGGCATGGTCTATTTTCTAAATGGGGAGGAAATTCAGAACTGTGAAGTGCAAAGGAACTTGGAAGTTCTAGTGCAGGGTTCGCTTAAGGTAAGCTTGTAGGTTGAAGCAGTAGTTAAGAGGGCAATTGCATTTATTATTGATGGCATTTATTACGGGAGGAATTGAATATAAGAACAGGCTGTATACAGTTTTGGTCAGACTACATTTGGAGTGTTGAGTGCACTGTTGTGTCCCATATCTCAGGAAAGGTATACTGACACTGGAGTGTGTTCAGAAGATTTTCACGGGAATAGTCATAGGAGTGAAAGGTTTGTTGTATGGCGAATGTTTGAGTCTTTGGGTCTATACTTGATAAAGATTAGAAGGAAGAGAGGAAATGTAATTGAAACATACAGAATACTGAATGACCTGAACAGAGTGGATGTGCATAAGATGTTTCCATTGGTAGGAGAGATGAGGACCCAAGGACACAGCCTAAGCTTAAAGGGAACATCTTTTCGAACATTGCTCAGGAGAAACTTCTTTAACCAGGGAATGGTGAATCTTTGAAATTTATTTGCAGAGAAGGCTGTGGGGCCAGGTTATTGAGTACATGTGAGACGGGGATAGCTTTTCAGATTATTCAGGGGATCAAGGGTTACGGGGAGAAGGTTGGAAAATGGGTTTGAGAAACTTATCAGCGATGACCAAATGGCGGAGCAGACTCGATTGGCTAACTGGCCTAGTTTCGGCCCCTATGTCTTATAGTATTATGGTTTAAACTTTAAGGAGTCTTTTGCATCTCTGAGAATATGGATTCGTGTTCTTCATGAAGGTCAGAAGCTGGTGGAAATAGACAATAGACAATAGACAGTAGGTGCAGGAGTAGGTCATTCTGCACTTCGAGCCTGCACCACCATTCAATATGATCATGGCTGATCATCCTTAATCAGTATCCTGTTCCTGCCTTATCTCCATAATCCTTGATTCCACAATCCTTGAGAGCTCTATCCAATTCTTTCTTAAATGAATCCAGATACTGGGCCTCCGCTGCCCTTTGGGGCAGAGCATTCCACACAGCCACTACTCTTTGGTTGAAGAAGTTTCTCCTCATCTCTGTCCTAAATGGCTTACCCCGTATTTTTAAGCTGTCTCCTCTGGTTCGGCACTCACCCATCAGTGGAAACATGTTTCCTGCCGCCAGAGTATCCAATCCTTTAATAATCATATATGTCTCAATCAGATCCCCTCTCAGTCTTCTAAACTCAAGGGTATACAAGCCCACTCCCTCCAGGCTTTCAGTGTAAGGTAATCCCGCCATTCCAGAATTGACCTCATCAACCTACGCTGCACTCCCTCAATATCTAGAATGTCTTTCCTCAAATTTGGAGACCAGAACTGCACACAGTACTCCAGGTGTGGTCTCACCAGGGCCAAAAATAGTTGACTGTTTTTGAATGAAGATATTTTGGCTGCTGTCAGGATGGTGGATAATGTGACATTCAGTGCAGAATCACACACTAACTGCACTGTATTAATGTGGGGAGTGTTTATTTAAAACCTGGACCTCTCTGTCTCTGTCAATCGCGTGGGGAGTGGGGGTTGGGATGGGTAGGCGTAACGTCCTCAGAGGCCTTCAAACTATCCAGAAGCATGCATCCTGAATGAATCAACAGTCACGGAATTTATCGCCTTCTCATTGTCTGTTTCGAATATAAGGAGTGATTGTCCATCCCCCTCAAGGTTCAGTGCAATCACCTCTTATTATCTCACAGCGCTAAAGATCAACCTTTACTCACTCCTCATGGTGCCATCATCCCAGGGATTAATCCGGTGGGACTCTTGTTCATTCTCTCTGTGGTAAGGAGATTACTCCATATAAAGGAGATAAAATCTGTCCACAATACCCCAAACCCTGCCTCAACAACGCTCTCACAGTTGATCACAATAACTCCTTTCCCTCACTTAGCTGGCTCCATTTCCTTCATTTGACACAGGATACCATTCATTTACAATGCACAGCCACTGACGTGAATTTAAACCATCCTTCCATCTGTAGGTCAGCATCAATAAAGCTAGCACCAGAAGTTCCTATCGAGATGGAAAACACTCTCGGAGACAGACTCAATCACAAAGAATACGTCTAAAAGTGTGAGTGACCACCTACCTGAATGTAATTCAGCTGCAGGAATATGGGATACAGGCAGAGGAAGGGGGTTATTTTTCCTTTTCATCTGCCCTCACGGGATGTATTCAGCCCTGGTCAGGCCAGCATGTTATGTTGACCTTGAACTGAGTGGCTGGTTAGCTGTTCCACAGGACAGTAAAGATCAAAACACAGTGCTGTGGGTTTGCAGTCACACAGAGACCTGACCAGAGAAGAATGACCCATTGCCTTCACTAATGGGCAAGAAGCAAGCCGATATCAACAGATTATAATTTTGTGGCTGTAGATTATGAGCCAGTGACGTAACCACCATACACTGTCTTCCCATCTTTCTAATTCAGTGCAAAGAACAATGTAAACATCTCAAGTGCAATAATTTTGCAATAGACACATGGTAAGAATGGGTTTGAAGAAGCTGTATGCGGAGATTAACAAAGGCACAAATGATAGTTTTTTCAGGAATTGTACTGAGGCTGAGGAGGAGACTGGGATGTCATGTTGGTGGTCCTGGACAGAAATGGTCAGTGGGGAGGATATGGAAATATAAACTTGTGCAGGAGATAATGAATCAAGGAAAATAGTTTGTTTCATCCTCACATATTGGTGTGTAATTTTTAAATAATTATTTGCTAGTTATAATATGTAAGCAATGGAATCTTTGATTGGAACTGAAAACATTGACTTGCAACTTTCCAAAATTTACATATCATGACCATCAATTCAGTTCAGACCGCTTCACTAGACATATAGAGTGATTTACCAGGAACACTAAATATCTCAAGGATAGCATAGTAACCAGCTTGAATAACCATCAGTACATCTTCAATCCGCGATGCTCATGATATCCCAGGCTGGGAAAGCCAGAAAAGACCCGAGGATACTCTCCTATCCATTGCTGGAAATTTCCATTTGAATGTTCTCAGATCTTGATCCATTGTTGGAACACTCCAGTGTACTCTTCCCAGATTCTGATCTCTCCTCCCTCTCTCCTTGAAGCTGCTGATCCCTGTTACTGGTGTGCTCCTGCTCATACTATGGATTAAACATTGAACACATTCCATTATTGATAGAAGACTGAAACTCTCTGGGGACCCATAGGATCCATGGAGACTCGTATAATCACAATCGCTGAACAAACAGCTCCAGCTAACCTCTCTCAATGTGATACTGTTTTAATAAATTCAAAATAACTTTGAACACATGCATTCTGGATGTGAGATCTGAGTGTGACTGAAGGAGGAATGTTGGAGATGACATACTATTTGTGTGTAATCATTCAGTCTGCCTTGGATATACAGGTAATGCCAGAGGATTTACTGAACATAAACATGCTTCTCTGCTCATAAATGGAGAAATAAATCTGATAATTACTCATCAGTCATTGCAAAATCACTAAATCGTTGAGAGTACGTCTTCCATCTGTGATCTGATGGCAACATGTGCCGAAGACAATGTTAGTTTATAACAATCAAACAGCATGCATATGTTAACAGAGAATTGTACGTGACAACTACAATTCAGATTGTTATTCCAGAATCAGAGAGGGCAATCGTGGGTGTTGATGTTATCCATGTTAAGGAACTGTGATGAAGTATAATTTACTGACTTCAATTACATTGTGATTATGACATTGGGGAAAATACAGAAGATGGAGAGGACTGGGGGACATGGGTGTTCAAACTGGGAAGAGGAACATTGCTGTTCCCTAGTTATCAGAATTGGAACGTTACACTTTATAACTCATATGATGAACAGGTTCAAGGATAAATGTATAATGAGAAATTAGCAGAGACAATATTAATGAAATGTATTGAAAAATGCAAAATGCAGGGACAAAATGATTTTCTATACAGACCAAAATATGCAAAGTATAAACAGATACGTTTGTTAAAATGCACTCCTGATATTGAGTTATATAAATTGAAATGTGGATGTGAAAACTGGAAAGGTGATGTGCAAACTATCAATCATTATTTGATCCACAGCGGAGATGATGATTTCCTTTCTGTCAGTGATCCCCCTCACTGAGATTCTCTGGACCAGTCTGTCACACAGTATCTGGTGGTGGGGTGGGAGTGTTGGGTGGGGTTATCATTTCCTGCTGCTCATGGCACAGTTTATTTTTTAAAAAATCCACCTTCGCTATATAACTAATCGACGGTCTTTTGGGTTCTGTTTAGCTGTCAGTAACATAGCTCTGTGATATTATTGGAAAACAATGATCTAGGACGACAGCCAGTATCAGCAGAGTGGTCACAGGGAATGGCACACAGACAAAGGGCTTGCAATTCAGAGGAATGTCTAAATAAAAATTCCAACTTCTGTCTGTCCGTATTTATCTACCCTCATGCTGCCTTCTGATCTATCTGACTTCACTCTCATCTAACACCTCTTCCTCTGCCACTCAGTCAGTCGCTCCATTTTCTATCCTCTCTCAGTTTATCTCCATTCACTTTCTGTTCCCCGGTTTATATCTCACTCACGCCATCTATATCCACACACTCTCTCAATCTCCAGTTGTGCAATTGAAGAGCTTATGACCCCACAATGGGTTGACTGACCTCCATCGGTGTTATAATAATTCGGCAGTTCTCTGAATCACAAGAAATACTTTAGTTGCCTGTTCAGATAAGCTGGTGCGGTGACAGGTACAGTGCACAATCACCCATTATCTCTTCCTGTTCTTCTCTGACGTACAGCTGCCTTGAAATGTCTGTGCAAACAAAATAGACTGAATGAAATTCGAGCAGTCCAGAAGACGTTCATGACGGTGTATTTCAATTAGGATTTAATGAAGGATGAGATTCTAGAAAAACCTAAGCAATGAAAGAAAAACAGGGCAACACAAGAAATAGCATATGAATACAACATGTGGCACCAAGTAGGCCTCATGGTATTATCGCTAGATTATCAATACCGAAAATCAGCTCTTGTTCTGTGGACCCAGGTTCGAAACCCACCACTGCAGAAGGTGGAAGTTCAACTCAATATGTTTTTAAAAGCTGGAATTAAGAATCTACTGATGAGAATGAAATCTTTGCCGATCGTCAGAAAAGAAAAACCATTTGGCTTACTAATATCCTCCAATGAAGTAATCTTGCATCCTCACTCCAGACCCAAAGCAATGTGATGACGCTCAGTCGCGCTGTGAAATGGACTAGAGTGTTATACCAATCGCTACAAAATCTCAAAGAAATGAAACCAGATGGACCAACAGTTATCGATCTGACCACCGAAAACGTCAGTTGGAAACATCACTGTCCGACCTGCAAAGTTCTCCTTCGTAACACCTGAGGACTAGTGCCGATATTGGAACAACTGCCTTACAGACTAGTCAAGCAACAGCCTGATATAGTCATGCTCATGAACTTATAACTGACAGAAATACCCCAGAAACCACCATCACCATGACTGGATATGTCCTGGCCCAAGGTCAGGACCAATCCAGCAGAGGGTGCAGCTCAGTGCGATACATTCTGGAGGTAGTTGCTCTGCGAGTCCCCAAAATTAACACCAACCTCAATGAAGTCCCATGGCTTTAGATTAAACATGGGCAAAGCAGCCTTACTGATTAACATGTAACGTCATTCCTCAGCTGGATCAGTACTCCTCCATGTTGAACAACACTTGGAGAAAACACTGATTGTGAAAAGGGCACAAAGTTTATTCTCGCTGAGGAATTTCAAAGTCAACCACTAAGATTGGTTTGGCACCAGGACTACCAATCACACTGGTCGGATCCTAAAGGATATATCTACTTGATTGGGTCTGCAGAAGGTAGTGAGGGAATGAACGAGAGGGGAAAAAACATACCTGACCTCATCCTTACCAATCTAAAAACTGCAGATGCATCTATCCATGACAGCATCGGTAAAACTGACCACCGCACTATCGTTGAGGAGACAAAGTCTCACGGTCACATTGAGAATAAACACTATAGTGTTGTGTGGCGCTATCACCATGCTAAATGGCGCAGACTTCAAACAGATCTAGCAACTCAAAACTGAGTATCCATAATGTGCTGTGGTCCAACAATAGCAGAAGAATAATATCCCAGCACAATCTGTAATCTCATGGCGCAGCATATAAACCACTCAATCATTACCATCAAACCAGAGGATTAACCCTAGTGCAATAGAGAGTGAAACAATGAGAAAAAAACTGCTCAAGTACGTTCTGTACATAAAACTTAGGATAAATTCAAACCAAATACCGCCTCATCAGTCTACCCACCAGCATCAATAAAGTGATGGAAGGACTCATCAACAGTGCTATCAAGCAGCACCGGCTCAGCAATAACCTGCTCAGTGACGCCCAGTTTGGGTTCTACCGGGGACACTCAGCTCCTGACCTCACCACAGTCTTTGTTCAAACATAGAAAAAGGAACTGAATTCCAGCACTTGAAAATCAAGGCTGCATTCTTTCAAATGTGGCATCAAGGAACCCAAGCAAAAAGGATATTTCGAGCAAGTATTTCATTATTGGAGTTATACCTGACTGATAGGAAAACGGTTATTGTTGTTGGAGGTCAGTAATCACACTTCCAGAATATTTCTGCAGTAGTCCCTCAGGATAATGCGGACGTAGGTTTGCTCCATGAGTTGGAATTGTCATTTTCAGATGTTTCGTCACCATACTAGGCAATACCTTCAGTTGCCCTCCGGAAGAAACCTAGGTCTAAACACCTTCTGTTGCTTCATCAATGGCCTTCTCTCCATCATAAGGTCAGAAGTGGCGATATTCGACGATGAATTCACAAAGTTTAGCACCATTTGCAAATGCTCAGTTATGGAAGCAGTCCATGCCTAAAGGCAACAGGATCTGGACAGTATCCAGGCTTGGGCTAATAAGTAACAAGTAACACTCGCACCACACAAATGCCAGACAATGACTATCACCAATAAGAAACAATATAACCACTTGGTATTAAGCAGCATATTTGTCACTAAATTCCCCTCCCCACCACACTATCAATACACTTCGGGTTATCAATGACCAGAAACTCAACTGGACTCGCCACATAAATATAAGAGCAGATCAAAGGCCAGGAATATTGTGCGTTTAACTCAACTCCTGTCTTCCCAAAGCATGCTCACCATCTACAAGACACAAGTCAGGTGTGAGATGAAATACTCCCCAATTGCCTGAATGAGTGCAGCCACAACGACACTGAAGAAGCTTGACACCATCCAGGACAAAACAGCCCTATTGATTGGCACCACATCCACAAGCATTCACTCCATTCACCACCTATGCTCAGTAGCAGCAGTATGTACTATCTACAAGACAGCACCTTTCAATCCTACAATCACTTCCATTTGAATGACAACGGCAGCAGGCTTTGGCGAACACCACCACCTTCAAACTCCCTTCCAAACCAGTCAACATCCTGAGTTGGAAATATATCACCATTCTGTCACTGTTGCTGGGTCAAATCCCTGGAATTCCCTCCCTCGTAGCATTGTGGATCAACTCACAGCAGGTGGACTGCAGCAGTATAAGAAAGCAACTCAGCACCACCTTCTCAAGATGGTAACTAGGGAGCGAAAAGAAATGGTGGGTCCATCCAGCGATTCCCATAACCAAAAAAAATAGTTTTAAAAGTTCCAAGTTGAACACCTCAATATAACAGGTTTTCTGATTTGAACATGAACAGGAAAGCAGTGTTTCTGATACTGAACATTTTCGACCTTTCTGTTATTAGAAAGGTGTTCAGTGTTCCATGACATATTGTTGCTGAGTGCTGTGATAAATTGCACCTGTTTTATTAAATGCAAAATTAGTGGAACTGGATCGATCTTTCAAAAATACCAGACTGAAAATGACAATCATCGTCGAGACAATGTCCTCCCGCCAGATGAGACTCACAGATAGCAGCTTATATTCAACATCTTACTGCGCTACTGCTTAACACTGACTCCTCCCACCGTCCATATTACAGGGATTACCATTGACCAGAAGGTGAATTCAAATCAAAATACAGATTCAACGGTTACAAGAGCAGGTCAGAGATTTACAATTCTGCACTGAATAATAGACTGTACGACAATACAGGCATGTTATATAGCAATAGATTTAGGCCATTCAGCCGATCTCTTCACTCTGAAACTGTCTAATTTTGTCATAGTCTCTAAGACTTGTGGCAATATCTTCTATACTCAAACTGTATCAATCTTTGCAGTAATCGCTCAGTTTCAATCAATTGCGCCCCCTCATTCTTCTAAATTCCATTGAGTACAGACATAGAGCCCTCAACTGCTGCTCATATGACAAGCCATCATTCCCAGGATAGATCATGTCCAACACCCGTAGATCCTTCCCCAGAACAGCTCACAATACTCCAAATCCAGTCTGTCCATAGCCCATTACATTCTCAGCAGTATGTCTCCGCCCTTGTATTCTCACTCTCTTGAAATAAATGCTAACATTGCATTTGCTTTCCTAACTGCCAACGTCACCTGCGCATTAACCGTAAGAGAGGACGATGACTCCAAACTCCTTTTGTGCTTCAGATTTCATGAAGCCTTTTAGAACATAGTGTCTGCCTGTATTCCGTCCACTGAAGTGCATAATCTCACATGTTCCCATATGGTGTTCCATCAGCCATGTGTTTTCCCAGTATCCTAAACTGTCCAAGTCTTTCTGCAGCCTCCCCACTTCCTCAATATCAGCTGCCCATCCAATCATCATTGTATCATCTGCAAACCTAGTAAAACTGCAGGTCAGATGGTTCACGTAAATGGTACTTCTTGACTACCTAAGGACTATCCACCATTGGAAAGGCACAACACTCAAGATGTTTGACTCCATTTAGGTTAAAGCAGCATGACTGGAATTACACCTGCAATGCCTTCACTCCTTGCACCACTGGCACTGACACCCTGCTCACTATTTTATTATGAATTTACCGCATTATGGTGACACAGAACATGATGCCGCACGATCCCAGTCTATTAATGGCAATCTGTCTGAATGCTGACTGTGTGGTGCTCACACCACGAATATCATTTTGTGTTGAAGGCGACAGAGGGAGGTGGGGGGAGGTGATGTCGATCATAAATGACTGTGTGACTGTCACTGAGGGCTGACACAGGCCGCCAAAGCCGCAGATGCAGCTATGTCTGTTGTCGCCGCTGCAGGCAAGGTCAGCTTTTCAATGAGTCAAATCAAAGAAAGTGATGGGCCTGGACAGTGTTCCTGGCTGAGCATTCAGATCCTGTTTGTACCAACTAGCAGAGGTATTCACATACAACTTCAGCCTCTCCCTCCAGAAGCCGAAGTCCCAATCTAATTCAAGAAGGCTATCATCATCCATGAGAAATCACATGGAACATGCCCTTATAGATGACCATCCAGTGGCTCTGACCTCAATAATCATGAAGTGCTCTGAGAGAATGGTTATGGCCTACACCAACTCCAGTCTCCCAGCCTGACCTGCTGCACTATAATTTGCCGACTGATGTAACGGGTGCACAACAGATGCCATATCCTAGCCTGCATGCATCACTGGAAGATCTAGACCATAAGGACACTTACACCAGACTCCTGCTCATTGACTAAAGCTCCACATTCAAAATCAATATCCCCTACAGACTAATCCCAAAATTCCATGACCTTGGTCTCGGTTCCATCCTCTGCAACTGGCTCCTCAGATTTCAGACCCACAATCGTGAAGATATGTTAAAACCACCTCCTCCACAATAACAATGAACACTAAAGCTGCTGAAGGATGTGTTCTCAAGACCAGACAATACTCCCTGAACACCCACGGCGGTACCCTCAGCCCACTACTGTCCTCCCTATACACCCATGACTGTGCCCTCAGCACCTTACTGTACGCCTGTACACCCACAGATGTGCCCTCAACCCACTATTGTATTCCCTGTACACCAACGGTTGTGTCCTCAGCCCTCCACTGTCCTCCATGCACACCCAAGTCTGTGCCCTCAGCCCCTTACTGTATTCCATGTACTCCCACATCTGTGCCCTCAGCCCCTTATGGTACTCCAGGTACACCCACGGCTGTGTCCTCAGCCCCCCACTATCCACCCTGTACACCCACGGATGTGACCTCAGCCCCTTAGTGTGTTCCCTGTACACCCACGGCTGTGCCCTAAACCAACTATTGTACTCTTTGTAAACCCACGGTTGTTTCTGCAGCCCCCTAATGTCCTCTTTGTACACCACGGCTGTGCCCTCAGCCCCCTACGTAATCTCTGTACAGCCACGGCTGAGTTTCCAAATTCCAAACAATGACAGCAACAGGTTCGATGATGACATCACGAGAGCTGTACGGATATTTAACAATAACGCGTCAGAATCTAGGAAGGCGATAGAGAGTTTGGTGGCATGGTGTATTGATAATTACCTCTCTCTCTAATCCGGCAAATGTCAAGAACTGATCACTGACTTTATGAAGAAAGGAGAGGAACACACCCCATCTACCTCAACCGTTTGAGGGAGGGCAGATCATCAAGTCCCTCGGAGTGATGATAACTCACAACCTGTCCTGAACTTCTCACATAGGACCGAAGGTCGGAAAGGTTAAACAATGCCTCTCCTTCCTGAGGTGATACAGGAAAATCAACATGCACTACTTCTACAGATGGACCATTGAGAGCGTATTGTCCCGGTGGATAACAGCCTGGTGTGGCAACTGCTCTACTCAGGATTGTTAGAAACTACAGAAGGTTGGGTGCTCAGCTCTGACCAACACGGACTCTAACATCCCAACCATTGATTCCATTTACATGGCTCGTTGCCGCAGAAAGGCTGCCAACATCTACCCCAGATTACTGAGGGAAGGGAGACAGGAAATATCTGGGGCATTAACAGATATCTTTGTAGCATCCTTGAACACGGCCGAGGTCGTGGAAGACTGGAAAATTGTTAAACCCCTTGTTTCAGAAAGGTAGTAGGGATAATCCCGTCAATTATAGACCGGTGAGACTGATGTCAGGGGTAGGGAATCTGCCAGAGAAAATACTGAGGGATAGGATCTACTCTCATTTGGATGAAAATAGTCTTATCAGTGAAGGACAACATGGTTTTGTGCAGAGAAGGTCATGTCTTAACAACTCAATAGAATTCTTTGAGGAAGTGACAAAGCTGATTGATGAGGGAGAGACTGTAGATGTCATGTACATGGACTTCAGGAAGGCGTTTGGTATGTTTCCCCTCGGTCGGGTTATGGAGAAAGTGAAAGTCACATGGTGCACTAGCTACGTGGAGAAAGAACTGACTGGGCAACAGGAGGCAGAGAATAGTAGGGGGAGGGAGTTTCTCAAAATGGAGAACAGGAAGGAAATCACGGTTTATTTGCGATATTCAGAAATGATGATTGTGAGAATATGGAAGGTGGGGAGCAGTGAAATGATGACCAATGTTATGGATGACACAAAGATGAGCTGGGTGGATCACAGTCAGGAGGGAAGTGTTAGGCTACAGGAGGATAGAAGCAGATTATTCAGATAGCTAGATCAATGACCTGATTAAATTTAACACCGATAAATTAGGAAGATTCAAGTCAGAAGTAACAAGACAAGTGAGTACTCAAAAGTGAGTATGAAAGAGGAGGGCTACATTTGCTCGTTTTTCTTTGCAGCAGGGAAGGTTGAGGAGGGAACCTGGCACAGGTGTACAAGAGCATAAGGGGTATGGAGAGGATGAACAGACAACAGCTGTTTTCCTTAGTCAAAGAAACAAAAGCAATGGGACACACTTTTAAAGTGAAAGGCAGGAGATTGAGAGAGGATTTATTGAATGGAATATGGAATATGAACTGAGAGGGTGGTATGAATCTGGAATGCGTTGTCTAGGAGGGTGGTTGAGGCAGGAAACCACAAAAACCTTCAATAAGCCTTTGGATGTGCACTTGCTGGCAAAGACCTGATCAGACTGCTTTTCATTGCATGATTCTTTGCAGTGGCAGCCAAGAACACTCTGATATATTCTGAAACAATAAGCAATGGCAGTTGCTGCTTTGTTCCTTTAACTGTACTCAATAAAAAGCTTTATTACAAACCAGCATCATCTCATGGAGCTTCAGCACTTACTCAACCAAACTCAGCCCAGCCATCTCTTGGAACATCCAGTGTAATTCACATGCTCTGTGTAAGCATTGTCCAACAACAGCACTGATAATATTCTAATTGTTTGCCACCATTATTATAGTCACAGCCATAACTTGAACACAACTTTTCCTCCATTATAATACAGATCTTTAGCAATAAGGATGTTATTTCTCTGAAGCATAATAAATTAATTCCCAGGTATTCACTTTGACAAACAGCAAGTTTTCCTGTGTTTTCTTTGCCAGTTGTTTGTCTCAGAATTCACCACCCCAAACTTTTCCCACTTTAACATTTTCTTGTGCACTGTCTCCCTGATCTCACACGCCTGACTCCCTCACATCCCCCACACTCTCCATCCTTATTGATGAATCTCTGAAAAACCTGCGCCTCATCTCGATAATTTATTCCAACTCCCAACTCACATCTTGGACTGATTTGATTCCTTCTCTCGGCATGGTCATTAAACTGGCTGTGTCTGATGTCCTATTCACCTCGACCTTCTACTCAGTTCCTGATCTGCTGCTTTGGTTCTCACTCTCCTGGTTTATTCAAATCCATATGACTCGCACTAGCAAACCTCCCCACAAGGATGTTGGTGTTCGTCCACTTAAGATACAACCTACCATTTTTGTACAGGTCCCCACCTGTTTTGGAAGAGATCCCAATGATCCAACAATCTGAAATACTCACCACTGAAGTAGCATGTTAACAACATGTTCAGCTATACTGTCTTCCTCATCCTTCCCTCTTTTCCACATGGCACGGGGAGTAATCCAGACATTATAGAGGATTAGTCTCTCTCTTTCTCTCTCCCCCTCTCTCTCTCCATCTCTCTCTGTCGCAGCCACCTCCCCCCCCCCCCCCACACACACACCCACACACACATTCAGGATAAAGACAGACAGACAGACACCACATTACTTTGCAGAAGAATACAAATAACCCAACCCTAAAATAATCGGAATGATAACGGGAATGAAGGGTTTAGTTTAAGGGAGGATGAGAGAAATTGCGCTTCTTCTGGATGTCAGTTTGCTCGCTGAGCTGGAGAGTTCATTTTCAGATGGTTCATCACTGTACAAGGGAACATTATCAGTGAGCCTCTGGTGAAGTTCTGGTATTATGCCCCACTTGCTATTTATGTGTTTAAGTTTCCTTGAGTAGTGATATAATTTCCAGTATTGGTGATTTTATGTCCCATTCTTTTTCTCAGAGTGTTAGATTGAATCAAAATCGATGTGTTTGTTGATCGAGTTGATAGAATGCTATGCTTCTCGGAATTATCGTGCGTGTCTCTGCTTGGCTTGTCCTAGATGGATGTGCAGACGCAGTCGAAATGGTATACTTTCTTATCTGTATGTAAGGATACTAGTGATAGTGGGTTATGTCTTTTTTTTTCTGGCTCGTTGTTCATGTATCCAGGTGGCTAGTTTTCTGCCTGTTTGTCCGATGTAGTGTTTGTTACAGTTCTTGCAAGGCTTATTCTTCCTGGAGCAGAACAGACAAAGATGTGAACTTATTGCGGTACTCAAAAGTATGAAACGATGTAAAACAGGAGTACTCAGTTTCCATTAGTTAGCATTACAGCATCAAGGAGTTCTAATTTCAAGATTATCAGCATAAGAGCCAGGAGTGAGATAAGGAAAATCTTCTTTATTGAGAGAATTGTTAGGATTTGGAATGGACTGCCTGGGAGAGTTGTGGATGAGCCAGACCTCTGTGGTGGGCAAGTTGTTGGAGGGAATCCTGAGGGACAGGATGTACATGTATTTGGAAAGACAAGGACTGATGCGGGATAGTCAACTTGGCTTTGTGCGTGGGAAATCATGTCTCACGGACTTGATTGAGTTTTTTGCAGAAGTAACAAAGAAGATTGATGAGGGCAGAGCAGTGGATGTGATCTATGTAGACTTCAGTAAGACGTTCGACAAGGATCCCCGTGGTAGACTGATTAGCAAGGTTGTATTTCATGGAATACAGGGAGAAGTAGTCATTTGGATACAGAACTGGCTCAAAGGTAGAAGACAGGGGGTGGTGGTCGAGGGTTGTTTTTCAGAATGGAGAACTCTGACCAGTGGAGAGCCACAAGGATCGATGCAGGGCCATCTACTTTTTGACATTTATGTAAGTGATTTGGATGCGAGCATACGAGGTACAGATAGTTTGCAGATGAGACCAAAATTGGAGTGGACAGCGAAGAGGGTTACCTCAGATTACAACAGGATCTGGGCCAAATGGGTCAATGGGCTGTGAGGTGGCAGAAGGAGTTTAATTCAGATAAATGCGAGGTGTTGCATTTTGGGAAAGCAAATCTTCGCAGGAATTATACACTCAATGGTAAGGCCCTAGGGAGTGTTGCTGAACAAAGAGACCTTGGAGTGGAGGTTCATAGCTCCTTGAAAGTGGAGTCGCAGGTAGATAGGATACTGAAGTAGGCGTTTGGTATGCTTTCCTTTATTGGTCAGAATATAGAGTACAGGGGTTGGGAGGTCATGTTGCAGCTATACAGAATATTGGTGAGGTCACTCTTAGAATATTGCATGCAATTCTGGTCTCCTTCCTATCAGAAAGATGTTGTGAAACTTGAAATGGTTCAGAAAAGATTTACAAGGATATTGCCAGGGTTGGAGCATCTGAGCTACAGGGAGAGGCTGAAGACGCTGGGGTTGTTTTCTCTGGACCGTCGGAGGCTGAGGGGTGACCTTATCGAGATTTACAAAATTATGAGGGGCATGGATAGGATAAATAGACAAAGTGTTTTCCCTGGGGTCAAGGAGCCCAGAACTAGGGGACATAGGTTTAGGGTGAATGGGGAAAGATATAAAAAAGAGAGCTAAGGGACAACTTTTTCACACGGATGGTGGTACGTGAATGGAATGAGCTGTCAGAAGATGTGGTGGAGGCTGGTACAATTGCAATCTTTAAGAGGCATTTGGATGGGTATATGAATTGAACGGGTGTGGATAGATATGGACCGGTTGCTGGCAGGTGGGACTAGATTGGGTTGGGATAACTTGTCGGCATGGACAGGTTGGACCAAAGGGTCTGTTTCCATGCTGTACATCTCTATGACTCTAACTGGGTATATATTTGGAAATGTGAACTTAACAGGCTGCAGAAATAAGGCTGGCAAATGAGAGGGGCTTGGGAGACACTCCTGGAGCTAATGCACACACAGTGACCAATGGCCTCCTCCTATACTTAAAAGTTTTGCACTCTATCATGTTGTCTGATGTGAATAAAAGTCAGTATCCGATTATTTCCCATTGTAAATGCTCGCGAATATCTGATTATTTAGTGCAGCATAAGCATTTAAAATACAAGTATTGCAAGGCCAGCATCATTATATAGTCTAATTATTGGTCAGAACATGAATATTTTAAATGTTAAAAGTTTGTGAGATGATTTGCAGCTCGGCTGCTCCTTGTTGTCGTTCTCTTCACCGAGCTGGGAGTTTGTGTTGCAGACGTTTTGTCCCCTGTCTAGGTGACATCCTCAGTGCTTGGGAGCCTCCTGTGAAGCGCTTCTGTAATGCTTCCTCCGGCATTTATAGTGGTTTATCTCTGCCGCTTCCGGTTGTCAGTTCCAGCTGTCCATTGCAATGATCGGTATACTGGGTCTAGGTCGATGTGCTTGTTGATTGAATCTGTGGATGAGTGCCATGCCTCTAGGAATTCCCTGGCTGTTCTCTGTTTGGCTTGTCCTATAATAGTAGTGTTGTCCCAGTTTAATTCATGTTGCTTGTTATCTGTGTGTGTGGCTACTAAGGATAGCTGGTCGTGTCGTTTAGTGGCTAGTTGGCGTTCATGGATGCGGATAGTTAGCTGTCTTCCTGTTTGTATTGTCTCCATCTAAAACTAAATGTGGAATGGTCTATTGATTTGCTGTTAGTTGCAGAGTGGGTAGTAATACTTTGGTTCCAGAGGCTTCAGTGAGAAGCAGCTCAGCAAAAGTTGGAGGTAAGCTCAAGTAAAGTCTTTTTAATGCTAGTCTGCCAGCAGTTGAGATGTCAGTTAGGGCAGTTGCATGTTCCTCCTGCAGTATGTGGGAGCTCAGGGAGATTTCCACCGTCCCTGATGACTATACATGTGGGCAGTGCAACCAGCTGCAGCTCCTGGGAGACCGTGGTCAGGAGCTGCACCTGGCTGGTCTCCGGATCATCCAAGATACTGAGAACTTCATAGGTAAGAGCTTTAGTGAGGTGGTAATGCCCATGCCCCCCCCCCCCCCCCCCCCAGCCACGTAAAGACTATAATATCCCAGTCCCATCATCCACACCCTGAGTTCATATGCATTACCTGTCAGCCCTGTTGCATTTAAATAAATGAAATTTAATCCAACAGGCGTTCCTTGCTTACAGCCATGTTCCAGGCAGAGAGTAGCTGAGCAACTACCAGGAATGGCAAAGGGAATAGGCAGAGAGTGCAGGAATCCCCTGTGGTCATTCCTCTCGAAAACAAGTATACCATTTTGGTTACTGATTGTGTGTGTTGGGAGATGGGGGATGAGTGTCAGGCAATGACCGTTCAGGGGAAAGCAGCAGTAGCCAGATTGCTTGCACTGTGACTGGCTCTGGGGAGCAGCAGGATAGGATAAAGATAAACAGCGTCTTAGAGATAGGAGATTCGATTGTTAGGGAGACACAAACGGGAACCCAGGATGGGGTGTGGCCTCTCAGGTGTCAGGGTTCAGCATGTCTCTGAGTGGCTGCTGAACGCTTTCGGGGAGCGGGGGTGTTTGAGCTGCTTGAAGTAATTATGCACGTTGATACAAATGACACAGGTAGACATAGGAATGTGGTCCTACAGAGTGATTAGTGAGAGCTAGGAGAAAAGTTAAAAATAAGAGCCTTGACAGTGATAATCTCCTGATTACTTCCAGTGCCATGAGGTAGTGAATGTAAGAATAGGAGGATATGGCAGATAAATATGTGACTAAAGAATTGGTGCAGAGGGAGGGATTCATATTTTTAGATCATTGGGAGCTTTTCTGTGACAGTTTTGAGGGGGACTGGTGGCACATGCACTGGAGGGAGTGGGGGGAACCAATATCTTCTCAGCCAGTTTTGCTCGTGTTGCAAGGGAGTGTTTAAATGAGATTGGCAGCAGGTGGTATCCTCAAGAGCTGGGCAGCAAATGTGAGGTTGGAAGGCGATCCAGTATTCAGAATAGTACGTTGAAGAGATACATCAGGCAGGAATACCATAGGGAGCAAGGAATGCCTATGGATTAAATTGTACTTATTTCAATGCAAAAGGACTAAAAGTTAAGGCCGATGAATTTAGGGTGTGGATCGGTAATCGGCGCTGGATAGAGTAGCTATTACAGAAACATGGCTGAGGGATGAATAGGACTGATGGCTTAATGTATCAGGGTAAAGTGTATTAGGAGGTACAGAGGTGGTGGAAAGAGGGGACGGGCTTGCATTTCTGATTTAGAGGAGTACCACAGCAGTGATCAGAGATAAAATAACTGGTGAATCATCCAGTGAGGCTTTGTGGGTGGAACTAAGAAAAAAGAAGGGGATGGTGATATTAATGGGGTTGTACTATAGGCCCCCAAAGAGTCAACAGGAATTACAGGATCAAAAATATACACAGACATTGGGAGGACGTGCGGAAACATTCGGGTTGTCATAATAGGGGTTTTAGTTTTTATAACACAGACTAGAACTGCCAGAGCATCAAGCCATTCGATGGGATAGAATCAAGTAAGTGCGTCAGGAATCTTTCCTCAAGCAGTATATAGAGGGTCCTAATCGGGAAGGGGCAAAATTTGACCTAAAAATATGTCAGGACAGGTGAGTGAGGTGACAGTAGGTGTGCACTTTGGGACAAGTGACCATAGTTCTATTAATTTTTAAATCGTTATGGAGTAGGGAAAATAATTGGTCCAAAGATTCAAGTTCTAAATTGGGACAAGGTTAATTTTGATGGACTTAGACAGGAGTTTGCAGGGGTTGATTAGAGTAGCCTGTTTGCAAGCAAAGAGAGCTCCAACAAGTGGGAGTTTAAGATCTATATGTTCCTGTGGGGGTAAAAGGAAAGTTGACAGGAATGAGGAACCCTGAATTACAAGAGATGTTTAGGTTTTGACAAAACAAAATGTGGAGGCGAGGGTCAGGTAGAGACTGCTGGAATCAAGAAAATCCCTGGAGTTGTGCAGGGGATACAGGAGTTTACTGAAGAAGGAAATCAGGAGGGCGAATAGTGGGTATGAGGTAACCTTGCCTGAGAAGATCAGGGTGAATCCAAAGAGGCTGTTTAAGTATATTAAAGGAAAAACATTAACTAGAGAGAGAATAGGACCCCTCAAAGAACAAAGTGGACATGTATGTGTAGCACCATAACAGATAGGCAATGTCCTCATCAAATATTTCTCCTCTATATTTACAGTGGGGATACTTGGGAAGTTGGGGAAATTAGTGGTGATGTCTTGGGGACAGTCCATATCACAGTAGAGGAGGTACTGGATGTACTAGAATGTTTGAAGTTGGAGAAATCTCATGGGCGTTACCAGATATATCCAAGAACACTGCAATGGGCTAGAGAAGAATTTGCGGGGACCTTGGCTGATAATTTTGATCATCAGTTACCACAGATGAGATCCCAGTAGACTGAAGGATAGCAAATGTTGTGTCCTTATTCAAGAAAGACTGAAAAATAAAGCCTGGGAAATACACACCAGTAAGCTTAACATCTGTGGTAGGTAAATAACTGGAGAAGATTCTGAGGGATAAGAGGTGCATGTATTCGGAAAACAGGGTTTGATTAGGAATAGTAGGGAAAGCGTTTTGAGTGGAAGTTCATGACTGACGAATTTCCTAAAACTCTTTGTTGACGTGACCAGAAAGGTCGAGTAGGGCAGGCCGGTAAATGTCCAAACGTGTGGTGCTCGAAAAGCACAGCAGGTAAGGCAGTATTCGAAGGGCAGGAGAATCGACATTTCCGGCATAATTCCATCATAAGGAATGTACAAAACATCGATACTCCTGCCTGACCTGCTGGGCTTTTCCAGTGCCACACTTTTCGACTCTGATCTCCAGCATCTGCAGTCGTTGAAGAAAATGTATTCCAGTTATACCAGAACAGGATGAAGCTTTTCAGCCCCTGGAGCATGTTATAGAGTTACAGGAGGAGATCAATCAGCCCCTTGAGTCGATAGAACAGTTTAGATCATGCTGCAACAGTATCTGACTATTCAGCTACTTGAAGTCAGTAACACAGGAGTTGGAACAGGCAACAAAGTGACAGGACTATGGGGTATACTGGAATAACACCAGGCTATATCGCCCCTCAAGCCTGCCCTTCCCTCCAGTAAGGTCAGGGCTGATCTCTCTCAACCGCAATTTCTCTTTCCTGTCCAATTCTTTGTAGCCTTCAACCCCCTGATGGGTCAAAATCCATTAACATCTCCCTGTGCCCCAAATCATTTCAGAGGTTTAGCTGTCTGGGATAGAGAAGCCCCAACAGTCGTTACCCTCTGAAAGAAGGAGACAGTCCCCACACATATACCTTGGCCTATTGACATGAGCAAAAGTTATGGACATAGCGTCCAGCTGTCAACTGGATTCATTCCTATTATTGAGCAACTGGGTGGTATCCTTTACCTGTGTTCTCCACCTCACCATGCCGCCTCCTCCTACTCCCCCACCTCGCCTCTTTATCAGTACAAGCACCCCTAGTCCTAAAGAAAGGTATGGACTTCTTCTCCTGATGCTGCCTAGTTTGTGGTGTTCTTTTAGCCTCCTGCATTCCAACATCTGCATTTTTAAACCAAAATATCTTCTGGAATAATAGGTCAAGGAGAGTGAACGAGCTGTGCCTCTTCTTATCCAATAGCTGCGATGGGCTGAATGGCGTTCTCATGTTTCCGTGAAACCAGCTTTAGATGCCGAATGAGCTCCTCATTTTTCGTCCTGTGGAAATGTTCAGATTCCAGTAGTAGTTTTACATGTGAACAGCACGAGCTTGAATGTTGTCTAGGTTTTGATGTTTTATGCGATCTTTTCTGAGCATCCTTACTTCTGATCGAACTATGGAGGGTCAGACGTTGCTGAAGCAGCTGAAGGTGTTTGTGCCGAGGAAGCTACCTGGAAGATCACCCAAAGAGATATCCTGGGACTGAGAGGATTGATCTCCATCAGCCACATTGTGTTCTGAATGGCCAACCAGTGGGAGTTTACAACTGATTCCCACTAGGTTCAATTTATTCATTCTCCTTGACACCTTGTTCAGTCATGGGGTAAAAACAAAGACTGCAGATGCTGGAAACCAGAGTCAAGATTAGAGTGGCGCTGGAAAAGCACGGAAGGTCAGGCAGCATCCAAGGAGCAGGAAAATCGACGTTTCGGGCAAAAGCCCTTCATCAGGAACAGAGGCAGGGTCCCTGCAGATGCAGAGATAAAGGAGAGGGGGGTGGAGGTGGGGAGAAAGTAGCATAGAGTACAGTAGGTGAATGGGGGTGGGGTTGGAAGCGATAGGTCAGGGAGGAGAGTGGGAGAAGGTAGCAAAGAGTCCAATGGATGAATGAGGGTGGGGATGAAGGTGCTAGGTCAGAGGAGAGGGTGGAGTGAGTAGGTGGAAAAGAGGATAGGCAGGTAGGAAAGGTCATGGGGACGGTAATGATCTGGAAGGTTGTCACTGGTGTGAGGTAGGGGAAAGGGGAAATGAGGAAACTAGTGAAGTCCAAATTGAAGCCCTGGGGTTGAAGTGTTCTGAGGCAGAAGATGAGGCGTTCTTCCTTCAGGCATCTGCTGGTGAGGGAGCGGCAGTGGAGGACGCCCAGAACCTGCATGCCCTGGAAGATTAGGAGGGGGAGGTGAAATGTTGGGCCATAGGGCGGTGTGGTTGATTGGTGCAGGTGCCCCGGAGATGTTCCCTAAAGCGTTCTGCCAGGAGGCATCCAGTCTCCCCAATGTAGAGGGGACCGCTTTTGGGAGCAACAGCTGCAATAAATGATATATGTGGGTGTGCAGATAAAAATTTTGATGGATATGCAAGGTTCCTTTCGAGCCTTGGATGGAGATAAGAGAGGAGGTGTGGGCGCAGGTGGCTGGGCAGGGTGCCAGGAAGGGAGAGTGGGTTGTTGGGAGATGTCGACCTGATCAGGTAGTCACGGAGGGAACGGTCTTTGCGGAAAGCGGAAATGGCTGAGGAGAGATATATATGGTGGGGTCCGTTTGGAGGTGGCGGAAATGTCGTCGGATGATTTGGTGTAATTGAAGGTTGGTAGGGTGGGGGATGAGCACCAGGGGAGTTCTGTCCTTGGTTAGAGGGATGGAGTTTGAGGGTGGAGGTGCGGGATGTGGATGAGATGCGTATGAGGGCATCTTTAACAACGTGGGAGGGAAAATTGCGGTGTCTAATGAAGGAGGCCATCTGGTGTGTTCTGTGGTGGAACTGGTCCTCCTGGTAACAGATCCAGCGGAGGCAGAGGAATTGGGAATGCGGGATGGAATTTTTGAAGCAGGTGGGGCTATGGGACTCGGTTGGTTTGGGAAATGTCCTGTGGAAATGTTTAGGTAGCTATGAGATTCGTTAAAAATGTCATTGTCAAGTCAGTCATCATTAATGGAGATGGAGAGGTCCAGGAAGGGGAGAGCGGTGTCAGAGATGGTCCCGGTAAATTAAAGGTCGGTGTGGAATGCGTTGGTTAAGTTGATGAATTGCTCAACCTCCTCGTGAGAGCACGAGGTGGCACCAATGCAGTCATCAATGTAGTGGAGGAAGAGGTGGGGAGTGGTGCCGGTGTAATTACGGACGATGGACTGTACTACGTAGCCAACAAAGAGACAGACATAACTGGGGCCCATAGGGGTGCCAATGGTTACCCCTTTGGTCTGCAGGAAGTGGGAGGATTCGAAGGAGAAATTGTTAAGGGTGAGGACCAGTTCAGCCAAACGAATGAGTGTGTCGGTGGAAAGGTGATGTTGGGGACGTCGGGAGAGGAAAGAACGGAGGGCTTGGAGGCCTTGGTCATGGCGGATGGAGGTCTAGAGGGATTGGATATCCATGGTGAAGATGAGGCGTTGGGGGCCGGGGAAATGGAAGTCTGGGAGGAGGTGAAGGGCGTGGGTGGTGTCTCGAACGTATGTGGGGAGTTTCTGGACTAGGGTGGATAGGACAGTGTTGAAGTAGGTCGAGATGAGTTCAGTGGGGCAGGAGCATGTTGAGACAATGGGTTGGCCAGGGTGATCAGGCTTGTGAATCTTGGGAAGGAGGTAGAATCGGGCAGTGCGGGTTCCCGGACTATGAGTTTGGAAGCTGTGGGTGGTAGATCTCCTCCTGAGGTGATGAGGTTCTGCATGGTGTGGGAGATGATGGTTTGTATTTTGGGGGTGCGGACATGGTCGGGGGGAGGTAGGAGGAGGTGTCTTCAAGTTAGCGTCTGGCTTCAGCAGTGTAAATATCAGTGCGCCAAACTACCACTGCACCCCCTTTATCTGCTGGCTTGATGGTGAGTTTTGGATTGGAGCAGGGGGAGTGGGGGGCTGTGCGTTGTGAGGATGAGAGGTTAGAGTGTGGGCAGGGGTAGACAGGTTGAGATGGTTAATGTCTTGGCGGCAGTTGAATATGAAGTCATCGAGGGCCGGTAATAGGCCAGCACGCAGTGTCCAGGTGGACGGAGTGTGAAATAGGAGGATGTCATTGATGCTACAAAATGACAAACCAACGAAGTAGAGACTGCAAAGACAGACTTCTCCATGTTGTTCCTCCTAGCTCCCTTGATAATGGTTCACATGCCTTACATTAACGTGGTTTCCTGATGGTAAGGAGACACACCGGATGGTTTGTGCGATGTCTCAAGGAGGCAACTTCCATCTCTGAGAAGACAGACTAATCTTCTGCACGGATGTCACAAGTTTTTGAGAATGGCCAACCCTATCAGTGTGTGGCTGCTGACAGGTTTGTGAACAACATGATGCTCAGTGCAGGGTCTCACTCCAACTGTACATTCAGACGGTGAGAGTTTGTTCAGAGCATGGAGCTCTCACTCAACCAACATGGGGGCTCCACACAGATATGTAAACTATCATAGAGTAATAGAGTGCAACAGGTCCTTTAGCTCAAACTGGCCCATTCTGACTAAAATGTTCATCCATGCTAACTCCATTCCCTGCATTTGGCCCATATCGTTCTAAACGTTTCCGATCATAAATTTGTCCAAATGTGAAAATATGTATTGCTGGAAACACGTTATATTTCACAATATCAATGTTTTGTTTTGGAAATAATGAATGTTGGTTAATACCGCTCAAGTTTTATTGCAATCACATTTTATTCTTTTGTCGCATTACAAGTTAAACACTCATTTCCTTCACAATCTCTCTATGGTACCATCACGGCATGGATTAGTCTCGTGTAGCTCCTTTACACTGTCTCATTGTGGCAAGGATATCATTCCTTAAAAAGGAGAGAAAATCTGTTCACAATGCCCCAAATACTGTCTCAATATCACTCTACAACTTCAATAAAGTGTCTTCACTCTAATACTTCCATCATTTTTTCAAAGAGGAAAGCACACATGTACTGTGCTGATTCTGTACTGCTCCGTATGAATTCTGTCAGTGGCTCATAATCAAGGATATCCAGCTCCTTTTCACTTAGAGCACTTCCCAATATCTCGCCTTCTCATAAATACAAAATAAGAAGGATGGTATGTTTCATTGCCTTGCAAAGCGCTATGCTTTAAGCACAACACTATTGCCATGGATTGAAGATGCTGAGGAGGTGATGGCCTAGCTGTGTTATCTCTGGAATATTAACCCAGGGACACAGGTGATGACCCAGACCTCGGATTTGAATCTCTCCACGGCAAATGTTGGAATTTGAATTCTATAAAATATCAGGAATTGAGAATCAAATGAAACAATGAAACCACTCTGTTTGTCCATCTGCACACTCATGCCCTTCAGGGACGAAAATCTACCACCTTCACCAGTTTGGTCTTACATGTGACTCCAGATCCACAGCACTGTGTTTAACACACAATTGCAATTTGAAATGGCCAAGCCAGCCACTCTGTTAGATCAAAGTCTACAAAGAAATAAAACCGAGCAGATCTCAGCACTGACTACTTACAGCCCATGGACTGCAGTGCATCAGGAAGGCAGCTCCCCAATACCTTCTCAGGACAATGAGAAAAGTACATTAATTATTGGCCCAGCATCGTATTAATGAATAAAGGAAGATAATCACACTCATGGAAGGGAGACAAAGGGACATAACTCACTTCAAACCGGGACTTTGATGTACACCTTACACGGGCATGAATTTCAATAATATGGGAACAGGAGAAAAATAAATAAGATTAATCTGGATTTTTATTTCCATTCCAATTGATCATCAACAATCCCTTTTTTTGTTTCTTCCTCTCTATCTCTCTCTTTCTCTATCTATTCAACTCCCTCCTTCTCCCCATCACAGCAGACATCCCTGTTATCAACATCAGTCACACTATTTCCTAGTTGCGTTCAGTTTTGATGTATGGTCGTTGGACTCGAAATGTCAATTCTATTTTTTTCTCGACCTGAGGCTGTCAAATCTCTTCAGTTTCTCTGGCACTGTCTCGTTCTTTTTGTTTCTGATCTCTAGCATCATTGTTTGTTTTGTTTTTCAACCTTTCATGTCCTTATTACATGGGATGTCTGCATCACTGGCAAGGGCAGCACTTGTTGACCTCACTAAATGCCTTTTACTGTGAGGCCATTCCTAAAGGCAGTTGGTCTGACGTCAGTCTTAATCCAGACCAGATAAAAATTCTGGATATCTTTAACAAAGGACAATAGTAAAATAGATAAACTTATTGACAAAGTACTGGTGGGATTACATTAGTAAAATTCGTTTTTATTTCCTGTTCCTGTCATTTGAATTGAAGTTCTACACTTCTCTGAAACAGTATTTGAAACAGGGTCTTGAGTGTAGTACCCTGGGCCACTGAATTACGTGAACAGCGACATTACTACTCTGACACAGTGTCCCTGTCATGAATTTTCTTTACAGACAAGAACAAGATTGTGATGGAAACATTTTGGAACGGAAAGAGTGATTAGAAGAGAACTGGAACCATAAACTCTGAATTTTACCAAGGTATAGATAATTGTTTATTTAGCACCCGCACTGACGTCAAGATGGGTCTGGGGATATCATGGAGCTGGTCGTGGGTAGCTTTGGTGATGGAGAGAATACCAAGACATAAATCAATTCATGGCAAATAGGTACTTCGGGGTTGTGAACAGTCTTGATCTCAGATGTTTGTGAGGGCGGGGGTGTGGGGGGTTCTGAAATTTGTGGAGAACGAATGGATTTGCATTTGAAACTGAAGACAAAAGGTGCAATCTTTACTAAATATTGATAACAGAAATATCACTGAAGTTCGCCATGGCTCGTGGGATTAATAAATCGATAGAGATGAGGAGACTTACCAGGAACGCCAACAATAGCGAGCATGGGATAGTAACCAGCCTGAATAATCATCAGTACACCGTTAATCCGATATGATAATATGTGCCAATACCGGGAAAAAAGGAAAAGACCCCAGGATAAATTCCTGTCCATTGTTCCACCATTCCATTTTATTTTTCTTAGATTCTGAACCGCTGGTGCGACATTCCAGTCTACTGTTCTCAGATTCTGACCCATTGTTGAAACATTCCACTCTGTTGTTCTCAGATGATGATCCATTGTTGGAACATTCCAGTCTATGTTTCTCGGATTCTGATCTCTCCTCCCCCTGTCTCTGCTACAGCTGATCCCTGTTAGTGTTGGAGGTGATGCATCCGCAGCTATAATGGGATAAAGCATTGCAAGAAGCCTTTTACATATAGAAGAGGAAAGCCATCCAGTGACATAATTAGGATCCATGGAGACTGACATCAATCACAGTCACAGAACAAACAGTCCCAGTTAACTCCTTTCAGTATGCTACCTTCACCTCACAATAACAAATGGATTGAATAGAATGTTGACATCGCTGGATAATGATGGATAATCCCATCCGCAATTACTGTCGTGAAGTTAGTTGTGAGGGAAAATGATGGATGCTTTCTTGTCGCAGGCTCGATGCTTCTGCTGTGTTGTCCATTTGCAATACTTTAACTGCCTGAACGCTCCACCATGACAACCCAAAATAAAGGCAATCTAGATATTGTCAATATGCTGATTTCGTCTCGACTAGAACGGGTGCCTAGCAACAGGTTTTCAGTGGGCATATTTGCACTGAACATGCACAGGAAATGCGGATCTGCCTGGACATTCCTCTCATTGCTCTAATAAGACAATGTTGAATCTTCAACACACAATACGATTAAGCACTGTTTTCTGTAAACTCACGAACACCTTAATACACTTTATTGACTTCAAAGCAGTAAGATTTACGTTTTTGGAATGCAGTCCAAAGCCAAATGTGGAATGTTTGTCCCAAAACCAATCCTTGATTGTCCTTGATTTCTTTAAATAGGCTCTAAATGACCCAAGATTCTAATATGTCAGAATTTTGAAAGGTTCGTTGGTACCCTTTTGTTTATACCTAACAGAAAATGCCTCATCCAGAAGCCTTTCATGTCTTTAAAAAGAAACCTGTATAATCAAGAGGACGTGGCCGGCTCCCTAGCTGGACAGGTTGAATCAGTTCTGGGATTAGTTGAGTCAGGGTCACTGTACGCTCTCTTCCTCCTTCTGCGCTTCTGACCTTGTAACCTGTCAGCAGTTGTGTCAGTTTTACACTTGGTGCTAAGGGGTTTGTTTATTGGGATTGTTGCAAGTATTCTGGAAAAGCATCATTAAGTCAGAATAGCCTGCTGGTTTCAGATATGATGCGTTATTCAGGAATTCTATTTTCGGTTCCTTATGTTTCATTTGGTAAATTGGTAAATAAATGTTATGTATTTAAAACTCGGCGGTCTCACCAGCTAATTCTGGGAATATCAGCTACACACTAACCTTCAACAAGCAGCAAAGTTATGGCCTGGGCTACCTGCTTAAAATGTTTTGAGGGATTGGTTTTGGCCCATAACAGACTGGGCGCCCTTTGCAGTATTTAGATAGCGAGTGGTAGGTGTTAGTGACTCTTATTTCGTGCGTTGATTGGCGAGTAAACGGAGCTTCAGATGGCGATGGTTCTTGCAGGAACCAAGCTTGTTTTGGAGGTGCAAAAGGTGAGCCTGGGGGTTTTACAAAATGCACATTAGTCCAAGCAGCGAGAATTAATAGACGAAGGGAATTGAAGCTACCTCATAATGTGAGGAAAGATGAGATGATTGGAGCAGTAGCTTAGCATTCCAATTTGCTGGAAACTCCATCAGTATCTGTAGAGATGACTAAACTTTAATTGCAATTGAAGCAGCTTGAGTTAGAAACAGAAATGAATCAGTTTGTGCTACGACTAACATTAGAAGAGGAAGAAAGAGAACAAATAGGTTTAGCGGAGGGAAGAGAAAAAAATAACAAATAGCTTTCGCAGGAGAGAAAGGAAAAGGGAGAGCATTTGAGCTTCAGAGATGGACACTTAGACAAAATGGAAATTCATTTTCAGTGGCCAGTGACCAAGTGGGCTTTGTTGACCCAAACAAAACTTGTAGGTAGAGCTAGTGAAGTATTCACAACACTATCAGAAAAGGGATCTGGGGTGAATGAGGACGGGCATGTGCATATGAGCTTGTGCCAGAAGCCTACAGACAATTTTTCAGAATCTAAGGAGGGATCCTGGTCAAATTCATGTTGAGTTTGAAAGGATCAAACAAAGTAATTTTGATAGATGGATAAGAGGTTTAAAAAGAGAGCAAACCTACGATGATCTTTGAGAAACAATTAAATTGGAGGAGTTCAAAAATTCACTATGTGACATAATGCAAATTCATTTGGAAGACTGGCTGCTGAAGTGGCTAATGATTATGACGAGTGATTAATGATTATAAAACTTGTTTTGGCTTCCAGAATCAATTTCAGTCCATGATGGATAGAAACTGGGGCAAAGAGAAATCCTCACATAGATAGGGAAAGGTAGATCTCGGTGAAGATCGAAATGATAACTTTCCACAGGGTAAAAAGGAAATACTTTAAAGAGACAAAGAAGTTAATGAGCTCTGGTATTTTCATTGCAACAAATTAGGACATATGAAATCACTGTGTTGGTGGGTTCAGGAGAGAAAAAAAAACAGACGCAGGAAAACGGGATAAGCCTGTGAGTTTTGTAGGAGTGGTAACAGAAAACACAGTGGAAGCTAGAAACCTGCATCAGAGTGTACAAACTGATCAGAGGTTTGTTAAGGAGGAAGTGACAGATCTGCTCAGAAAAATATACCTGCAAAGGGAAAGTCTATTCACATAGGGCAGGTAAAGAGGATGCAATATTAAGGGACACCGTATCCTCTCAGTCTATGCTTCTGAAAGATGAGGAGATATGTACTCCTGAAAAACTGTTTCCAGAAAATGTACTGCTAAAGGGAATTCATCTTGAGACAAAAAGTGCAACATTTTGTAAAGCGAGGATAACATATTCAGAAAAATGTGGAGCAATTGTTGGACTGATATTGGACAATCTCTCAGCTTCAGGAATGTAATTTATCCTTGCAGAAAATATAGCTGATTCACTGGTAGGAGTTCTGCCTACTCTGGTTGAAAAGCCAGTGGAGACGCAGGCAACTGAAGCATTGCAGGAGTCTTATCCTGGAAACTTTCCAGATTGTGGGGTAACAAGTTCCCAGTGTCACCACTTGAAACAGGAAACATCAAAAATGTAAAGATAAAGAAGCTTAAGTGGCATTAACGGAGAATTTGTTCCATCAGATAGCTGATACAAAACAGGAGCAAGTAGAGTATCATGCATGTATTTTGAGTTCAGCTAAACTAATTGAGACACAGCAGAAAGATAAAAGATTAAACCAGTTGCATCAAAACGCATATACATTAGGAATTTTGAATGCATCCCTGAGTGTCATCACCTAAAATGATGTCCAGATAAGGAAATGGAGACAATCACATAGTCAAAGAGATGAGAAATGGGAAGAGATTCATCAAATCATTTTGCCAATCGTGTATAGAAAGGAGGTGATGCGAAAAGTGCATGAGCTACCAACTAGAAGACATTTAGGAGTGACAAAAACACAGGGTGAAATACAGAGACATTTTACTGGCCTGGACTGCAACAGGATGTAGTTGAATTTTACGTGTAATACAAGTCAGGTAATTGGAAAAACACAGGCGATAATAAAACCTGCACCTTTCGTAACTATTCTGGCATTTGAGGCACCTTTTACAAGAGTCTTAATTGTTGGGTTGGGCCCCCAACACACAAAAAAATGGGCATTAATGTTTGGAAACAATAACGGATGCATAGACACGATTTCCAGAGGCAACCCAAAGATGCAATATCACAGCTAAAAGAATTGCAGAGGAATTATTCCTTTTTAAATTAGATAAGGACCACCAATAGAGCTACAGTGAGATTTAGGGTTCAAAGAACATATATAAATTATTCACGATAATGTCTTCGGGATAAAGCAATACAAATCTACTGCGTACCATCCAAAATTACAGAGAGCACGACAAAGGTAACATTAAACATTATAGATCATGTTGAGGGCTTATCATCAGGATTATCCAGATGATTCAGTTAAGGAAGTTCCATTTGCGCTTTTTGTGATCAGGGATGCACCAAATTAATAGAGCAAATTCAATCCATTTGAATTAGTGTTTGAGCCATTTAAATTGATTATGGAGAAAGTAGTAAATCAGAATTGAATGGTCACACTTTGGGACTATGTCTCTATTTTTTGGGAACGATTAATAGCGCTGGGGAATTGGTTGGACAGGATTTAAAAGTACTGCAGCATGCATTAAAACAAGAAGCGGACAGGAAATTTAAAATTTGCAATTTTGCTATCGGGGATAAGTTCTTACTGTTGCTTACAGTGATAGGTGAACCTTGAAAAGCAAGGTTTAGTGGATCTTGTAAAATAAAAAGGATATTGAGTGGGGTAATTATTTGATAAGGACTCCAGACAATAAGTCATCTCGCAGCGTATGTCATGTGAATATGCTGAAAAGGTATTTTGACAGGGTAGAAAGGAAAGCAAGTGGAGAAGGGGTTAATGATTATGGCATTCCTTAAATAAAGTGGACAATGAGGTAGTTGTCTAAAATTTGGATAAATTATTGTATTACCTTTCTGAGAAAAATTGTAATGACGAGAAAGAGTTATTACTATTACACGGGAAGATAAGCAGAAATTAACTTGGAAGTACTAACCCAATTGTGCATAATGTAACTATAGGAGATGCTGTTATGAGTAAGCAACATCCTTACGGGCATAATCCTCTAAAGTTGGCACAGGTTCAGAAGGAGATTGAATGCATGCTCTAAGATGACATAATCAACGTGCGTTACAGTGACTGGAACTCACCCATAGTCATGGTGCCAAAGCCAAAATGTACCCAGCGGTTATGTGTGGACTATTGTAAAGTCAATGCAATTAAACGGATTGATATATGCCCAGTTCTGCAATTGGAAGACTGTTTTGAAACTGTGGGACAAGCAACTTACATTTGGTATGAAAAACATGCCGGCCACATTTCAGGGCTAACCAATAAATTACCAGATTATCCAATGTGTGATGTGCATTGATAACCTGGTGAATTTTAATCAGTCATGAAAGGAACATTTACAGCATTTATTGGATTTGATTATTTGGCTTCAGAAGGCAGGCTTGGTGGTAAACCTGGCAAAAATTGAATTTGCCAAAGCACAAATCACCTTCCTGGGCCATGCTATTGGACATAGATAAACGGTGTCATGGGATGCAAAAGTGAAGGTAATTAGGGAATTTCCCATACCGTTAACAAAAGGAGCAGTACTATGGTTCCTGGAATTTTGTAGATTTTATCGAAGAATTGTGCCTCATTTTCGCAATGTGACTGCTCCACTCACTGAATTGTTGAAGAAAGACGAGAGGTTTCAGGGGACAGAGGACTATCAAAAGGCATTTGACGGCATGAAATATGTATTAACCACTGCCCCACTATCAGCCACACCTTATTATGCACAACCATTCAAGGTGGCTTTAAATGTGAGTGATGTGGGTGTCGGTGCTGGGCTCCTGCAGGAAAACGACGAGAAGACAGAAAGACCTATTAAGTATTTCTCCGAGAAGTTGAATGCTCAATGGTAGAAATATTCAACAGTTGTGAAATGACTGTGAGCTTTCTGTTGGCACTACAACGTTTCAGTATTTATATTAGCAGCAACACATCTGAGACAACCATTTACATTGATCATAAACCATTGACGTTTTTGGAGAAATGTAAGTACAAAAATGTGAGACTGGTTTGCTGGAGCCTGTTGGTGCAGCCATTCAATTCGAAAATTGTGCATGTGGGAGGTCTTGAAAACATGATTGTTGATGCATTGTCAATACTTGAATGACAGATTGAGGCTCTCAGTGATGGGAATACCACACACTGAATCCGGATGGAGTTGTGCGTTTTTGCATGTTTATAGTAAATGTACGTACATCCGTATTTTAACCACAATTTCTTTTTGGGGGGCGGGGAGGGGGGTGGTGGTGTGTTGAAACCTGAAGACATCTTTGGATATTGATGATTCAGTTATATATCAGGGGAGTCGTCACAAAGGTATTCACTTTACAAAGTTATGTTGTTCTTGAACTGTTTTCAGAGATTTTCTAACCATCCCAACGTTCCAAGATGTCTCAATTTTGAATGCTTCATTAGGGTGCTTCAGTTTTTAACAAACAAATAATGTCTCGGGCAGAAGGCTTTCAACTCTCCAACAAAAAAACTGTTGTAATCAAGGGGATGTGGCCAGCTCTCCAGCTGCACAGGTCAGTACAGTTCGAGGGTTAGTTGAGTCAGGATCATGGTTGAATCTAGACGCTCTCGTCCTCCTTCTGCCCCCTGACTTTATAACCTTTGAAAGCTTTTTCTGTGTAATTTTTACTTTTTGTGCTCAGGGGTTTGTTTACTGTGATTATTGCAAGTAATCTGGAACAACATCATTAAGTTGTGTCAGCCTGTCAAGTTCGGATAGGATGAATTATTCAGGTACTGGATTTTCAGTTCGTTGTGTTCCATTCCATACTTTTGTAATTAAATTCTGTTTGTTTAAACGTCGGCAGTCGGACCAGCTAATTCAGTCTGGGAATATCCACCATACACATACTTTCAACAAATAACAATATTGCGGTCTGGGCTATTTGCTTAAAAATGTTTTGAGGCGTCGGGCCTGCTCCATAACAAGGTACCAAAGCTTTGTTCATTAAATGCCATGAATTAATGTGTATGGGAAGGAATAGATATTATATTGTCTATGAGACAGAAAGGACTGGGGCCAGAGGATGAAGAGCCCTGAAGGGAGTACAGTAACTCCCAGTCACGTGTCTTCAACCATCACTATATCTGACAAATGGAATGAAATGAAATGCAGAGCAAGAGAACAGATGACCTTTGGTACATGGAATGCTGAACAACAATGTGAACAGAACAGGTCATCTTTAAATGTGATGTACAGAATTATATTTTATATAGATACTGTTTAATCACAGGTTATACAGGTTGGTAAGATTGTTTTTATCTGGACCAGATATTCAGAAAAAAAACCAGACACAGATAGCAAAATGTATTGAGTTACAGTGAGTTGCAGCAGAGTTAGAGTGAGGATTTAGCTCATACTGAGCTGGTAGAGAGATGATGGGCTGCATGACAACCATAGAGTCATAGAGATGTACAGCATGGAAACCAACCCTTCGGTCCAACCCGTCCATGCCGTCCAGATATCCCAACCCAATCTAGTCCCACCTGCCAACACCCGGCCCATATCTCTCCAAACCCTTCATATTCATGAACACATCCAAATGCCTCTTAAATTTGCAATTGTACCAGCCTCCACCACATCCTCTGGCAGCTCATTCCATACACGTACCACCCTTTGCACGAAAAAGTTGCCCCTTAGGTCTCTTTTATATCTTTCCCCTCTCATCCTAAGCCTATGCCCTTTAGTTCTGGACTCCCCGACACCAGGGAAAACACTTTGACTATATATCTTATCTATGCCCCTCATAATTTTGTAAACCTCTATAAGGTCACCCCTCAGCCTATGACGCTCCAGGAAAAACAGCCCTAGGCTGTTCAGCCTCTCCCTGTAGCTCAGATCCTCCAACCCTGGCAACATCCTTGGAAATCTTTTCTGAACATTTCAAGTTTCACAACATCTTTATGATAGGAAGGAGCCCGGAATTGCATTCAATACTCCAACAGTGCCCTCACCAATGTCCAATTATTCAGAGAAATATATTGAAAATATTCAGCGACTGAGGAGACAATATGAGTCATAAAACGCACAATGTCATAATTAATTAACTATACCTGTTTTTTCTTCGAGTGTAGCTGTCTCAAAAAGGCCTTTTAAATCGAAATCACTTTCATGAGATCCACGCATTTATTTGCGGAACATTAATAAGAAACAGAATCTCGTGTAATGCATGCGTCACTGGCACAAGTAATGGAACAGGAATGGAGCATATTGTCCAAATATAACCGGGTTCAGCATCTAGCCCAATAAAAAAAAGAAAAATTTTAGAGATAGTGGAAATCTAAAATACAAATGAAAAATGATGGAGAAATGCAACAGATGACGCAGGATCTGGGCAGAGACACAGAGTTAACATATCAAGTCTTAAATGAACATGTTCTGAACAAGTCATAATGGACTCAAAATAAGTTAATTCCGTTTTTCTCTGCCCTGATACTGCCAGAACTGCAGGGTTTCGCTTCAGCAATTTCAATTGGTGCAATGGCAGACGACAGAGAGTAATGGTGAGCGGTTACCTTTCGGACTGAACGCTTGTGCCCAGCAGTGTTCCACAGAGGTAGGTTCTGGGTGTTCATTGTTTGTCATTTATGTACATAATTTGTGTGAGAATATCGAAGGCAAGGTTAGTAAGTTTGCAGATGACAACAAAACTGGTGGCACAGTGGACAAATATAGTTCAAGCTGGATGAATATGAGGTGCACTCAATTTTATTTGTTTGTTGCTGTCTAGTGAACCAGGAATGGAATTTTATTCCCCATCTCCTGGGGATCATTTACATATTGATGAAGAAAATTTTCGTGAACACGTTTGACAAATTTTTCACCATCCAACCCTTTAATACTGTGGTAGTCCCAATCAATTTTTAGAAAATTAAAATCCCCCTGTATTACAACTTTATTAAGCTTACATATATCCGAGATCTGGCTACATGTTTGTTTTTCAATTTCTTTCTTACTGTTGGAGAGTATTCGGTACAAAACCGAATTTTTAAGTTCTACCAATATATTTTCACTGGACGATTTGTCACAAATGAGCATTTAGTGGAATCTCTTCAAACAGATCTCTGCTTTCTTATTTTTAATGCTACCTGTATATTTTAACTGGATGATTTTTCACAAATATGTTTCTCAGTTGCAGCATTAATTGATTCCTTAATCAAAATGAGTAGACCTCCCCTCAAAGCCAAATGCATGATTTTTCTAACCTTTCTGTGACAGTTAACACCTGGAACATTGAATTGTCAGTCTTGAACATCTCTCGGGTGAAAGTGAGGACTGCAAATGCTGGAGATTGGAGTCGACAATGTGGGGTTGGAAAATTAAGCAGGTCCAGCAGCATCTGAGGAGCTCATTCCTGATGAGGGGCTTTTGCCAAAACGTTGACTTTCCTGCTTCTCACATGCTGCCTGTCCTGCTATGCTTTCCCAGCACTACACTCTCGAATTGAACATCTCTCAACCAACTTTCTTTAATAAATATGATGTCCTAGTCCCATGTTCTTAAACATCAGCCTTCCCTGTAAGACCCCTTACATTTAAATAAATGCAATTGATTGCTTCAGAATTATTGTATACTCTTGACTCTCTCGTCTTTTTTTTTCTAATTGACATGCTCTCCTCACATTCATAAACTTCTCCATCCATCCTACAATGTGTTATGCTACCTGGAATATCCCCCTTGCTGTCTCTATCCATTTAAAGTCTCCCTACATAGAATGAGCAAATCTCTCTGCGAAGATATTGGTTGCTTTCCAGTTTTGATTAGACCATTCCTTTCTGAACAGGTCTTTCATATTCTTGGACATTTAACACCCCAGTCCTGACCTTCCTATAAGCACGTTTCAGTAATCTCCACAAGGCCATACTTACTTACCTTTGTTTGAGCTGTCAGTTCATTCATTTTACTCCAAGTACTGCACACATTTAGTGAAAAGGTTTACCAAATATTCAACTCAACTATCATCCTCTTCCTTGCCTCACTTCCAGGTGGCATAGGGAGCAATCCCAAGATTACAATCCTGGAGATCCTGCTTTTAAACTCACTTCGAGCTCCCTGAGCTTTTTTTGCAGGACCTTTCACTCTTCATACCTATGTCATTGGCACCAACGTGTATCACGACCACTGGCTGTTCACTATGCCCTGAACATGCTCTGAGACATTCTTGATCCTGGCACTAACCACCGTTTGTATGAAGAATTCATAGAATCACAGAATCCCTACGTTGGGGAAGCAGGCCGTTTCACACAGCATAACCAGGCTGACCCTCCAAAGAGTAACGTACCCAAACCCATCCCCCTACTCTGTTACTCTGCATTTACCCCTGACTAATGCATTTAACCAGTACATTGCTGAACACTATTGGCGAAAAGTAAACATCCCAGGCCTATTCCACTACTCTATGTTGAATCTGCTTTCTCACAACAGACACTGCCAGAACTACATGGCATTTCCAGCAATTTCTGCTTTTGTCACTGATGACGATTGCATATTGATAAGAACATGTGCAACTCAGACTTGAAAAATGCTGAATTTAAACTTTCAGGAGAAAACTAAATATTTGGTTTTTCATTAATCCCAGTAAACGTTCATTAAATTACTTCTGTCCTGTACATGAACGTCATGTGCTCACTTTTCAATCCTGAATAAAGGAGAGTTTTGCACCTTTCTTAATATCAGAAAGCTCGGAAACGTTGCACACTTATTTCTTCTTATGGGAATGTGATTGCATCTCATTCTTTCATGTCAGTTTCATTATAGCGGTTTAATCACAAAACACACACAGACACGTAAACAGACACACATACAATATATTACTTTGTTGAAGAATACCAGTAACATTGTTAGTAACTGGAATCATAACTGGAAAGAAGGATTTAGATAAAGGAAGGATGACAGTAAACGAGTCTTTTTATGGAACAGAATATGCTATTATGTGAACTTACTAAGATAATCAAATTTACAGAAAACAAAAGATATTGTTATGAAGGTGTAGAGCTGTACATTGTTCTGAAAGGAGTTAAAGTATAAAAATTGACTGTGAAGTGGAGTTGCCATGGAACAAAAACAAATTCAAATTGGGCCAGTCTGTTTAAATTATGCCCAAATACACTGAAATCCAATCGAGTTTGAAATATGATGTATTTTATGGCTTCAAAATCAATGAAATGATCCATTTCTTTGAGGTATAAAACCGTTCATTTTGAACATTTAGGGGGAGAACTGCCAAGGACAGCCACAAATATAGACTGCTAGCTGAAGAGCTTTCTAAAAGGTACCTGTCTAGAAGTGGTTTGTACAGCCGAAAAAATCTGCAGAGCAAAATCTACAAAGGAGTATTGAAAAAGCTGACTGCTTTTGAAACGCGATATATTTTTCTGTAAATATTAATCATGGTGTTTTGTTTTATCAGACCAGTATTGTATTGTGGTAGGTATAAGATAGGTTTACCGAAATGAGTTCTAAATTGTTGTTCATTTGAGTATTCTCTGTTGGACTTAACTAACAAAATTGTTAGTTTTACTTTAAATAGTGAGCTCTGTAAATCGAACTTTGCTCTTGAAATTTAACAGATTCCAGTATGAGGTGAACCTTTTCTCTGTGTCTGGTTTTAATTAGGAGAGGGGTCTATCCTGTGTTGTAACAGTTTGCGGGCTTTTGTTTTCGATTTGAACAGGTTTAGACAGATCCAGTCGGAGATATGGGCAGATTTAAATAGGTTTGGGATGTGAAAAACACACAGTAGGTTTAATTATTTGCACATTATTGTCCAAGAGCTTTAAATAAAACGTCGGTGAGACAGTTTGTTAAATTTCGGTGACCTGTGATTGGTTAAATTAAAAGTGAGAGAAATGGCTCTTAAACATGTTAAAGAGGTTCTGGGGTTTGCAGATGATTGCCACATTTGCCGAAGGTGTTTAGAAGGAGAGATAAAGGCCAAACTTTTAGAATTAGCAAAGAACTTAGATTTGGGTCTAACCAAGAACAAGAGTAAAGCAGAAATTGTCAGGAAATTACTGAGATTCTAAGGTGCGTCAGAGAAACAGACAAGTGCAGGAGATTTAGAAAAAAAACTGAATTACAATTGAAGAAAATGCAGTTTAAAGTTAACCAAAGGGAGAAAATAAGAGAGAGAAGAAAAAGAGGAGAAGGTTCTTAGCTGATCAATCAGAGAAGACAGAGGGAGAAAAAGCGAAGGAAATTTATTAGTTGAGGAAAGAGAGAGAGAATTCGAACTTGAGAAATTGCGATTTTGTCAGCAAAGCCAAGTTAACAGGATGGAGATTAAAAGGGGCGTTAGTGATATATACAACTGTATCAAAACGCTGCCACGTGTTGATGAGAAAGGTGCTGAAGCCTTCTTTATTTCATTTGAAAAGTTGGCGAGGCAGGTGGAGTGGTCCAAGGATCGATGGGTAATGCTAGTTCGGACAAAGCTGGTCGGCAGGGCTAGTGAGGTATTTGCTGCGCTCTCAGATGAGGGTTCAGGAAATTATGAAGACGTCAAACAAGCTATTTTAAGTACTAACGGATTGGTACTGGATGCATATAGATAGCACTTCAGAAAAGTAAGGGAGGAACCAGGTCAGCCTTACTTTGTGTTCGAAAGAATTAAACATAGGCATTTTGATAGATGGGTGCAGGCTTTATTGATAGCTTAGACCTATGGGGCTCTAAGGGAGATTATTCTGCTGGAGGAGTTTAAAAACTCACTTCCAGAAATGATAAGAATTCACACGGATGAACAAAAAGTTCAGGAATTGAGAAGAGCAGGAGAATGAGCAGATGAATACATGTTGCTGCATAAGACAAGCTTCCAGCCAGAATTTCGTCCTGTGAGGGATAGAATTTCGGAGAAGGGGAGATGCTACAATATAAAAGAAAGAGTAGAGGATAAGAGATTACCACAGGTTAAAGAAGATGCCCAAGAGAGTGGAAAGGATGTGAAAGGCCTCAGGTGTTTTCAGTATAATGGAGTGGGACAAAGAAAATTACAGTATCGGTGGTTTCAGAAGCGCACTAGGAAAATGATGTTTTCACTGCGATAAGGAGGGATACGTATGGTCACAGTGCTGATCGTTAAGAAAGGCACTGTGGAAAAAGATGTGGTAAAACAAGCTAAGCCAGTAGCATTAGTGAAAGTTTTAAAGGAGACCCCTAACACGAGCTGAGGAGCTGCAGGAAAGTGCACAGCCTAGTCAGGGGCTGGGTGTGGAGTTCGTACCTGATATCTATAAAGGATTCACCTCTGTGAGTAACGTATACTCAGAAATAACAGGGGAAGAAGGGCAAGAAGTTATAATTTTGAGAGCTACAGGATTTAGCCAGTCTCTAATAGGAAGGGATGAGCAAATTTGCAATCTTTCTGATCTGTTAACCGAGAGTGTGGTGATTTGTGGAATAGATGTACAGAAATTTAGCATTCCCCTATGTAAGATCAGATTGGAGTGCCTACTGATGACTGGGGAAGTTACAGTGAGTATGATTGACAGAGAGTCAGTTCCAGCAATCCAGTTTGTTCTTGAGAATGACTTAGCATGGTGCAAGTTGAGAGTGACACCCCTGGCTGTGGAGAAGCGCAAGAAAGACCAAGAAACTGAGGACTTAAATCAGAAATATCCTGGTATTTTCCCAGGCTGTACAGTAACCGGATCCCATTGTCATAAGTCACAGCACAAAGCACCACTAAAGACAAAGATGAAGGAGTTGAGATTCAGTTACCGGACACCCTGCTTGCCGTAATGATGCAAGGAAAACCTGAACAGGCAGTGGGTCAGACTGAGGTGTTTAGTTCTGAAAGACTAAGGGACTTGCAACAGACAGACAAGATGATAAAACATTTATATGTGGATGTGTATTCTGAAAAGGAGGCAAAGGACATTCCAGAGGGTTATTATCTGAAAGATCGAATTTTAAGATGGAAATGGAGACCACGTAAAGTTAGTGCAGAGGAGAAATGTGCCGAAGTGCACCAGATTGTTTTGCCGATAGCATACAGGCAGGAAGTGTTATGGGTAGCTCATGAACTACCTACAGGAGGTCACCTAGGGGTACAAAAGGTTCAGGCTAAGGAAAAAAATCATATTTATTGACTAACTTTTGGTTAACTTTTGACATACATGTCATATATGCCAAATGGTAGGTAGGCCAAAGGCAGTAATGAAACTATGAACTCTGTTGCCAATTCCCACATTCGAAGACCCCTTCATGTGGGTTATAAATGATTGTATAGGTTCCCTCCGGAAAAGTAGAGAAGAAAATCTGGAGAAACAGGGGTCAGTTACTGCCGCGCAGAGTGAGGAATCAAATCCAAATCTTGTGGATTTTAATGTGCCTCGAAGTATGTTAAAAATGCAAAAGTCCTTGAGCAGTCGGAAAGGTTCGTAAACTGTCTGTCTCAGGAACATAGAACAAAGTTGAAAGGTTTGTTTTGCAGTATTAGGACATATGTAAGAATCATATGGGGAGAACTAATGCTATTGTACATGAGATAGACGTAGGGAATACCGTTCCGATAAAACAGCATCCACATTGGCTTAATCCTCTCAAAGCCAGACAGGTCCAGAAGGAGATGGAGGCCATGCTCAATGACGACATCATCAAACCAAGCCAGAGCAAGTGGAGCTCGCCAATTGTCCCAAACCGGACAGGAATCAATAATTTTTCTTGGAAGGTCAACACTGTTACAAATTCAGAAATATCCAATACCAACATTGGAGATCTGTATCGAGAAAGTTGGACAAGTCAGTTACATCACCAAGTTGGATTTAATGTGTGGTGTGGTTACTGGCAGGTATCTTTATCAGAGAAGGTGAAATAAATTTCTGAATTTTAACACCAACTCAGCTGTATCAATTAAAACTAATGCCCTTTGGAATGAAGTACGCACCCAACACATTCCAAACACTCAAGAACAGATGTGTGGCTGGGTTAACAAACTGTGCAGTCCATTTGAGCGACGTAGTGATCTTTAGTAAGTCCTAGAAAGATCACTTGGTACAGTTGACAGAGCTCTTTGAACGAATACAAGAAACAAAACTGGTGGTAAAATTAAATCCAACTGAATTTGTGAAAGCAGACGTGATGTTCCTGGGACATGTTCTTGACTCCATGGAATACAAAGACAAAAGCTACCGAGGAATTTCCACGACCAACCTCAAAGGAAAATAGTGCTTCATTTCTTCGGACTCAGCCGATTCATTCAGAGGTTTATTCCAAACTTCAGCAGTGTCGTGGCACCGTTAACCGATTTGCTGAAAAAGAACACAAAGTTTTGGTGTACAGAACAATGCCAGGAGGCCCTCGACCATTAAAAAGAAATATTGACCACCAACCCAGTTTTGGATACACCAAATTTTACGAAACCTTTCAAAGCTGCAGTCGATGCTAGTGACATAGGAGTTGGAGCTGAATTGCTACAGGACGATGAGATGGAGTTGTACTTTTCAAAGAAACTCAACAGCCATGAGAGGAGACATTCCATGATTGAGACAGAACTATTGAGTTTGGAACTAGACTTATGGCATTTTAATATGTAAGTCACGAATAATGCATTGGAGACAATTGTGTACACGGATCCCAATCTACTTACATTATTAGAACGCTTTAACGAATATTTCATTGGAGACTATGTTACAGACTTTTAATTTTAAAATTGTACATGCAACGTGTCATAAAAATGTAATTGCAAAGGCTTTCTCACGGATTTAACTGATAAAGTTTAGGTGACATTTGTATTTATCCAATGTTAAATATAGGTATATGAGAAGAAGTTAAGGTGAACTTGGATTTAAGTTATCAGTATGTTATAGTAATCTGTTTAAAGCATACAAAAAGAAATATGACCATGTTTTCATTATGATGGTTCTTTTTTGAGAGGGAAGGTTTTATCAAGGTATAAAGGGTATTGTACCATTAAGAGAGTTGAAGGATTTACAAGCACAGCGAGGTCTGGAAAAGTTATAATGTAACATTTGGTCCAGAAGCTGGCAGTACCTGGGTAGCTATGAGACAAAAATAAAATGAAATTCGATCAATCAGTTTACATTATGCCCCAAGATTCTAAATACCAATCAAGTTTGAATTTTGCATTTTGACAATGTTTAAAAAAATAAAATAACCCGATGCTTTGGGGTATAAAACCGAAAAAAAAGAACAGTTGGCGGAGAACTACCAAGCCACCAACATCTGCAGACTGCCCAGAGAATAGCTCTCCTAAATGTACCTTTATTTGTCAATGACCTGTGAAACAGAAACCCGAAGGAGAAGACAATATGAGAGAGGAAAATACAAAGAGAAGATTTGACAGCGGTCTGGTTCTAAAATGTGAATGTTTTAGTAAATCTTAATTGGGTTTTTTTTTCAAAGTTTGGGAGAAGATGTTTTCATCGGATCAGTATTGTAGAAGGGAAACTAAAATACAGGTCAGAGAAAGGAGTTGCAAATAGTTGTTAGTTAATTATTCTCTGTTAGACTTTTAAAAAACAAGTTGTCAATTTTTATTTTAGGATGGTTCTTGGCCTCCTGAATTTTAACAGATTACAGCACAGGTTCAACCTTTTCTGTGTTGCAGGTTTAAATTAGCGGGGGGGGGGGGGCAGGATTTACCCCGTGTTGTAACACATTAAGTCTGAATTCTCTGCACAGATGCTGCCAGACCTGTTGAGGTTTCCAGCGCGTTCTGTCATTGTTTACGAAATCTGCAGTTCTCTTGACTTTCTTTGTATCATTGACAGCCACGGTTGAGGTCCTGGAGGACAGGAAGACAGCTAATGTTGTTATATTATTTGTAACAAGGCTGCAAGGAAAAGCCAGGCAACTGCAGACCAGTGAGTTTGATGTCAAGCGTGGGTAAGTCTTTGTAGGAGATTCTGAGAGGCAGGATTTACATGCATTTGGAAAGGCAAGGACTGATTACGGATATTCAGCATGACTTTGTGCCTGGGACGCAACGTCTCACAAACTAGATTGCAGTTTTGAAGAGTTGACGAAGAAAATAGATGAAGGCAAAGTAGCAGACTTTGTCTACGTGAATATAGTGAGGACCAACGGTTTCCACGTGGTAGCCTATTTAACAAGGTTACATCACAGGGGATCAGGGAGAGCTATCCAATTAGATACAAAATTGGTTTGACAGTAGGAGGTAGATGATGCTGGGAGAGATTTGTTGTTCCAATTGGAGGCCTGTGACCAGTGGTTGCCACAATGACCAGTCTGATGCTGTTCATTGTTTTTGTAAATGATTCGGATCATAATATAGGAACCATGGATAGTAAGTTCGTAGATGAAACCCCAAAATTGGTGTTAATATTGAACAGTGAAGAAGGTTACCTTGGAGAACAATAAGATCTTAATCAACTGGGAAAGTGGGCTGATGATTAGCAGATAGAGCTTCATGCAGATAAATGTGAAGTGTTGCATTTTGTAAGACAAGCCAGGACATGAATTATATAGTTAACGGTAGGGCATTGGAGAGTGTTGTCATGCAGAGAGATCCAGGGTGCAGGTACATAGTTCCTTGAAAGTGGAGTCACAGGTAAACATGGTGATGAAGAAGACGTTAGGCACGCTTACCTTCATCAGTTAGAGCATTGATTATAGGAATTGGGATATTATGTTGTGGCTGTACAAGAGAATGGTAAGGCCATATTTGGAGTACTGAGTACAATTCTTGTCGCCGTGCTAAAGGAAGGATGTCATAAACCAGAAAGGAGACAAAATATTTTGAATAGTGTGAGGGAGATTGGAGGTTTTCAGGTATAAGGATAGGCTGTGATTTTGTTCGTTTTGCGTAGGAGGCTGAGGGTTGAACTTATTGGGATTTATAAAATCATGAGGGGCATTGATAGGATGAATAGCCAAAGTCTTTTCCCCAGGGTGGAGGTTCCCAAAGCCAGACAGGATGGGTTTAAGGTGAGAGGGACGAGATTTTAATGAGATCTAATGGCAGCTGTTTCTCACAGAGAGTGGTGTGGACATGTAGCGAGCTGTCAGAGGAAGTGGTATTGGTGCGTGCAATTACAACAATTGAAAGGCAATTTGATGTGTACATGAACAGGAACGTTTTGGAGGGGTATGTACCAAAAACAGAAAAATAGAACTCGTTCAGTTTCGGAAACCTAGTGAGCATGGATGAGTTGGGTCAAAGGTTCTGTTTTCATATTGTAAGGGCAAGGGGCTATTCATTCTTCATTGCCCTCAATTCATTTCCAAGTCAAAAGTCCTCTGTAAATACTTTCAGTGATATAAATCTCTGAACTTTCTTAAATACAGAATTCCTGACATTGATGTGGTGCTGTAGACCACAGCAGCAACATCAGCAGAAGCAGCATTATATTCAAGCACAATCTGTAACTTTTTTGAATGGGATAATCCCTCAGTCTAGCACTACCACCAAGCTGACAACTCTGACATCTCCCTGGCAATGCGGAAAATTACTCAGCTGTCTCCAGTTCCCAAAGAGAGGAATAGTTGCAATCTGACCAGTTACCACTCCCACAGTGCCATCACAAAGGGCAAATTAGTGGTCTTTTTTTCTGACAGAGCTGTCAAGCAGCACAGAAATAAACTGCTCAGTGTGGCTTCCGATAGGTCCCCATGTGGAAATGGTGCTGTTGTGGAAATGGCACTGGATTACTAATCCAGACAAGGTTAATGCACTGACAGCTGGGGGATGTTAAAAACAATTTTAAAAATATCGGGCTGTCAAATCTGGTGCGAGTAATACTCAGATTTAAGCCAATGTTGATTATAAACACCAATTTCCTTCCCCAATGTACTTTCAGGAAGTGAATCTCCCGTGTTTTCCTGGTCTGCCCTAAAAGTGACTCTAGATACACAGACATGTGATAAACTCTTCAATGGTCTCGGAAACGGTCAAGCAAGGCACTAAAATATATCAAACTGCTCCGAGGTTTGGAAGGATAAAACCGACAGAAAACTCGAAAACTCGATACTGGAAAAGGGAACGGGAAACACAGCCCTATTGACACTGCAGAGATCTCCTTCCTAACATCTGAGAGCATGTGACAGCTGTACTCCAGCTGTCTGCTGTTCCCTTTCGAGTCCGGTAATCCTTTTTATATTTAGTGTCCTGACATCCTCAGGACGTTCTCCCTTATGTGGGAGAGAACTCCCCAGGTTTACCAGTCTCGGAGTAGAGACATTTATTCTCATCTCAATGCAGAGTGACCTGTCCATACTTAATACAGTTGCCCATTGTTTTAGACGTCCCAGCCAGGGGAATTATCATCCCTGCTTCTAATCTGTCTCGCCCTGTCAGTGGGTTATATATGTCACTGAGATCTTCACTCATTTTCCTAAAGCCCATGGAAAACAGATCCAATCACCCAAAAGTCTGCTCCCACAACAAGCTTGTCATCCCAGAGATCAGTCTGGTCATCCTTTACTGCACTTCCTCAATGTCAGGTTTGTCTTTTATTAAGTAAGGAAACCAAAACTGCACACAATACTGCACAATGTTCAAGATGGGATCTCACTAACCCCCTGTACAGCTGCAGTAAGATTCCCTTATTCCTGTACTCAAAATTCCCTGATATAAAAGTCAATACATCATTTATCTTCCTAACTGCTTACGGCTCCTGCAATATTGCATTCAGTGACTGGTGTACAAGGGGAGATCCAAATCGTTTTCAATGTTACAGCTCCCCACTTGGTGGGTCTGCGTACAGTGTGCAGCGTGCCAATGCCATTCCCAGTATTGTCTTCTAGATTCAGAACTCACAGCCCTGCATGAATATTGGAGGTCTGCAGAGAAGAAGCAAAGTAAGAACATAAATCTCTTTAAAGATCAACATGTTTCAACTAATCTCTTTTCAAATGATTGGTTGCTGTTCTACTGTTCCCACCAAAGTACATACCATCACAGCCACCCAGTTGTTATCCATCTGCCACGTATTTGCCCATTCACTCCAAATGTCTCAACCACCTTGGAGCTTTTTTACATCCTCCTCACCCACTCACAATCCAACCTCGTTTAGTGCTGTCAGCAGGTTGGGAAATATTGCATTTGATTCCCTTAACTAAGCGTTTGACATGCATTGGGAATCGCCGGGGCCCAAGCACCAATCCCTGCAACACCCAATGATCATTGTACTTCAAAACAGAACGTTTTATTCCTGTTCACTGTTTCCTGTCATCTCTACTATTCTAAAACCATAATGATATTTTAAACCCAATCCTGTAACATTTGACTTTGCAAATTAGGCCAGGGTCTTTACCAAGATCTTTCTGAAAATCCAAATGCATTGAATTCATTGCTTCTCTGTATGTATCAACCAGTCAGTTTCTCAAATGTGATTCCCATTTCATGTTGACCCATTGCATAAGAACTAGGAGCATCAGTAAGATCATGGCTGATCATTTCATTGCCTCAGCTCCACTTACCCGCCCGTTCACCATAACCCTTTGTTCCTTTACTCTCCCCCAAAAAATCTATCTGACATTTAAAGGCATTCAATGATAAAGCTTCAACTATTTCACTGGACAGGAAATTCCACAGATTCACAACCTTCTTGGTCAAGAAGTTCCTTCTCAAATCAATCCTAAATATGCTCCTCCTAATTTTGAGATTTTGTCCTCTTGTCCTATTCTCACCTGCTACTGGAAACATCCTGTCTATTTTTATCTTATCGATTCCCTTCTTAATTATACCTGTTTCTTCCAGATTCTCCCTCATTCTTTCAAATTCCAATCACCATATAATTCTAGTCTACTCAGTCTCTCCTCATAAGCCAACCGCCTCAACTCCAGACCAACCTAGCGAACCTCCTCTGCATACACTGTAGTGCTAGTACATACTTTCTCAAGTAGGGAGACCAAAACTGCACGCAGTATTGCAGGTGTGACCTCCCCAGCACATTGTACAGCAGCAACATAACCTCCCTGTGTTTAAACTCAATCCTTTTCGCAATGAAGGACAACATTCTATTTGCCTTGTTAATTACCTGCTGCACCTGCAGAGCAACTTCTGTGATTCATACACAAGGACACCCAGCACCCTCTGCACAGACGCATGTTGCATTTTTAAAATGCAAATAATAGCCTTTTATTTAACTGTTATTCCTACCAAAGTGGATGAAATCACATTTATTATATAGTACTCCTTCTGCCAGTCCTTTGTCCACTCACTTAAACTATTTTTGTCGCTTTGAAAAGTTTATCAGTCATCTGCACATTTGCTCTGCCACTCATTTCCGTATCATCTACATTATTTGTGATATTACACGTGGTCACCAACTCCAAATCGTCCATCTAAGCTGTGAATAATTGCGGTTCCAGCACTGATCCCAAAGGCACACCACTAGTCACTGATCAGCAGCCAGAAAATCACTCATTTATTCCCACTCTCTGCTTCCTGTTAGTTAACCAATCCTCTACCCATGTGAATACATTACCTGTAACGCCACACATCTTTACCTTATGCAGCAGCTTTTTTGGCGGATCTGTGTCGAATGCCTTTTGTAAATCTCGGTACACCACATCCACTGGGTCCCCGAGTCATAATGTCTTCATAGCTTTCCAGTAAATTAGTTAATCATGACCTGCCTTTCATGAACTAATGCTGTGTCTGTCCAATGGGATAATTTCTATCTAGATGCATTGCTATTTTTTCCTTGATTAGAGCTTGAAGTATTTTCCCCACTACACATGTTAGGCTAACTGGTCTATAATTCCCAATTTTTTTCTACCCTTTATAAACAGTGGCATCTGATTTCCTGTTTTGTACTCTGCTGGAACTGGACCAGAGTCCAGTGAATTTAGAAAACAAATCATTTGCTATTTCTTCCACCACCTCTGTTAGTACCCTGGGATGCATTCCATCAGGCCCAGGAGACTTATCTAACTTTAGATCCATGAACTTGCCCAACACTATCTCTCTCATGGGAATGGCTGTTTCTAGGTCCTCACCTACCTTCCTCTCTTTGACAATTCTGGACAGTTATTAGTGTCCTTCACTGTGAAGACCGACTAAATATCTATTCAATTCCTCGGCCATTTCCTCACAAAATAACCCTTCTCACCCTCTGAAGGACCAATGCTTCCTGAGCCATTCTTTTCATTTTATATATTTTTAGAATTTTTTGATATCTGTCTTTAGTAGGTAGTTTGCTCTCATAATCTGAGGTAGTTTGCTCTCATAATCTATCTATTTTATGTTTCTTCACAGGTTTTTTTGTTGTTTTCTTTTAACCTTTATAGCTTTACCAATCGTCTAGTTTCCCACTGATCTTTGCCATTATTTATGGCATTTATTTGATTTTGATAGCCTCCCTCATTTCATGAAACATCCATGGCAGATCACCCTTTTCCTACAGTCCTTCCATTTCACTGTTATATGCTGTTGCTGCCCATTTGCAAAAAATAAAACTGCTTTGAAAGCCAGCCACTGTATTGGACTTTATCTTTTCACCTTCCATCTGTATTCTAAATTCAACCATACTTTCAGTCCCAATAATTTCGCCCAAAGCATTCATTTACTAATTTCATTCTTTTTTTCTCCAGACTTACGCTTTGCAGTCTTGCTGGGAAGATTTGATTTATTTGATTTGTTTCCTTCTGTGAAGACAGAACTGAAGCAATTGCTTCATAGTTCTGCTATTGCCCTGCTCTCTATTCTCCTTCCTCTGGGTTCAGACTGTAACGAAGCTGCACTTGTTTTCTCTAACATTTTCCATTGACAGATCACCCTTATAAATCTTGTTAATATTCTCTTCAGGAGCCCATCAATTCATGTCCACACCATACAATCTTAGGAGCATAGTCTTTGTACCGTCAGACATACAGCACGGTCTACACTCGTCCCACTTTCCTACATGAGGCCTGTAGCCGCGAATTTTATGAAACTTCAAGAGCTTGTCCAAGTCCTTTTTAGCTGTTATGTGGTTACCATGACAACTCCCCTCTCAGGAAGTATATTCCAGAACCCAACACCCTCTGGATGAAAAACACTCCTCAAATCCTCAAACCCTTCACTTGAAAAATGTGTTTCCCTGATTTTGCCCCTTTGCCTAAAAGGAACAGTTGCTGTCTATCCACTCTGTCCATTCCCCTCGTAATCTTATCTATCTGAATCACACACCCCTCAGTCTTCTCTGCTTCAAAGTAAACAAACCAAGCTTTTCCAGCGTCTCTCCACAGGTTACATGCTCCAACCCAAGGAACATCCTGGTGAATCTCCTCTGCACCCCCTCCAGTAGAACCACATCCTTCCTGTAATTTGGCTCCCAAAACTCAATGCAGTATTCTACCTTGGCCGAACTAAAGTCCTGTATAGCTCTAATGATCTATGTTCCGATGAGTAAAGGCTATTTACGATTCTCAATGCCTTCTTAACTCAACTATTACCCTGGCCAGTCACATTCAGGGATGTGTGGAGAAGCACCCTCTGAGGTTCCTAGTGTGCTGCCATTCATTGAGTCCTCCCCTGTCAGCTTCCTTCTCCCAAATTTTTATTTGGGTTACATTCCATCTGCCATTGATCTGCCCATCTGACCATTCCACCTGTATCTCCCTGTAACATAAGGCCTTCCACCTCACTGCCATCTACCCGGACAATCTTTATGTGAAAGATACACTGATCTATCACACACACTCCACTCCCTCCACATTCACATCGACATCATTTATGAATAACACAAATAATAAGGGATACAGCACTGATCCCTGGGGTACATCAGGGGTCACTGGTCTCCAGTCACACGAACACCCTTCTTCCACCACCCTCTTTCTCCTGCCTCTAAGACAATTTGAACGTCATTTACCTAGTTACCCATGATACCATGATATTGTACTTTCTTTATCAGTTTTGCATGTGAGGCTTTGTCAAAGGTGTTGCTCAAAAAGAAAACATATAAACGATCTCCTCGAAAAAAACTCAATAAATTTCGTTCGGCCTGACCACCCTCTCATAACGTCATGCTGTCGACCCCTGATCAAACATTGCCTCTCTCAATGAAGATCAATTGTCTCCTTCTCTGTTTTCCCCAATAGTTTCCCTGACACTGATCTGATACTCACTGATCTATAGTTCCCTGGTCTACCTGCACCAACACCTCCTCTAAAGGGTGCTCTCTATTACTCTGGCAACTCCCCTGTTACGAGATTCTACTAAAACATTTGAGTCAGGGCATTTCCTATCTTGTCTCCCACTGCAGCTGTGATACAACTCTTCCAGACCTGGGGACTTGTCCAATTTTATACCAGCCAAAACCATCCTTTCCTGCTCGTATCATATATCAATCTGTTCAAGAGCTTCCCAGTGCAGTCTTCTTGAAATATGTACCTGCCTCCTTCTTCTCCCAAGTAAAACAGATGCGAAGCTCTCATGTCACAACCTAGCCATCTTCTCCAGCTTCACACACAGATTGCTCCCTCGGTGTATAATGGGCCCTAATTATTCCCTGGGTATTCTACTCTGCTTGATGTCCTTGTGGAATACCTTGGGACTCTCGCTAATATTGCTCTCACTGGTCAATGCCCATGTTCGTCACTCCACTCTGTGGTTTTTTTAAAGTTTCATTTCGATCACCTCTCATTCTCTGAACTTCTCTGGAACACAGGCAGTGCTCTCTGATCAGACAATCTTGCCATCTGAGGCATTAATCTCGAGAATGTCCTTACAGACCTTACAGTGTTTGTATGAATAAAAGACATTGCCTGTCTTTCATTAAATCATTTTAATGTACTTCTCAAATTCACTGAAGCCAACTTTATCCTCGCATCTTAATGGCTTGCATGACTCAGGCATGTACCATTAATATAAGAGGAAAAAAACTACTTTGTATTCAGATGTCACTTAAATTCAAAATATTAAGGTCACTGTTCCCAAAAGCTCCTTTACAACAAAGTCTTTAATTAGCTGTTCTGATCACACATCATCAATTCCAGAACAACCTGATCTCTAGCTCGGTGTTCAACATATCGTTACAGCAGCCCACCTTTTAGACTCGCGTGAAATCCATTTTTCCAACATTAACATTCACTTGGGTTAACACTCTTTAGATGTAACTTGAAGCTGCCCATTATTACTGCAATTCCCACAAAGTTGTATGTCTAATTTCCTGTTTTGTTCCATACCCAACATTTGTATCACAATTTTGACTTTGATATATAACTCTGAATGTTTGCTTCTCCTTGCTGTTTCTGAGCTCCTCTTACCAGATTCTGTGGAATCTGCGTGAAATGGGCCACGGCGAGGTTCTTGGTAGATTCAGGCGAGATGGTTGGTGAGGCATATCTCAACATTGAAATCATATCGCCACACATTACCTGTACTTCTCAAGTGTCATTGTGACGTTATCACCAGATCTCCCCTTATGCTGGTGGAGTAGAGAAGGAGAATGATTTTTCAACAATACTGTGTACTTGCCAGAGAGCTGAGACTGCTCTAACCTTCGTGTGAACCTTACAGCAGGCTGGTAAAGTGTTGCTGCTGCTGTACAGTGTCTTAGTGAGATCACTTCTGGAGTAGTGCACACAGATTTAATCTCCTCACTGAGGAAAGGATATTGGAATGAAATCAAAGATTGTTCACACAACTGATTTCTGCAACAAAGGTGTTAATCATAAAATCCCTGCAGTGTGGAAGCAGGCCATTTGGCCCATCAACTCCATACTAATCCTCCGAAGACCATCCCATCCAATCCCCACCACCCACTCCACCCAATCTTTATAACCTGGCATTTTCCAAGACTGATGCCCCTAGCCTCCACATCCCTGGACATTATGGGTAATTTAGCTTGGCCAACCCACCTAACATGCGCATCTTGTGACTGTGGGAGGAAACTGGAAACTGAACTTGAACTGAGATCTCTGGTACAGTGAGACAGCAGTGCTAACCACTGAGCTACCCAGTGTGGTCAACACAACTTTCCTAAATATTTCAGCCCCTGAAAAGTGACATTTGACCAGGGAGATTTCATAAGTCCCCAAACCTATCATTGAGCAACAGGAGGTGAACATTGAGATCTTGAGCAGCTTGGTCAGAAATAGGAGCAGCACATGCAAGTCCATTGAGACGATAATGTCGGAACGGCAGGAGGACATTCAGCAAAGCGGGTGTGAAAAGCAGAAACAGAATGAGTCCAATCAGCCACTCATGCCTCTTATACAGCAATTCGAGCAGATCTTTTAAAGCCTTGTGCCTGTTACACAGGAATTGTGAAAGGGAACATAGAGGTTATAGAAAAGGAAGGACTTCGAATAACCAGCTTCACTCGGGAATGAAAAGTCGTGAGAAAACTATTGGGATTGAAAACAATTTTTTAGAATCTATTATGAAGGAATTAATAACAGGAGATTTCCAAAGTCAAGCCACAATCCAGCACAGTCAGCATAGTTTTATGAAGGATATATCATGTTTGAATGATTTGACTAACTTTCTTTTAAAAAGCCGTTACAAGCAAGGTTGATAATTGGGATCATACAGATGTATTATATCTGGACTTCCAGACATCAGTGCATAACGTGCCTCACAAAATATTAATATGGAAGACAAGGACACATGGGGTTCGGAACAACTTACTTGCCAGGGGAGAGGATTATCTTACCATTAAAAACCATGATATGGAGTCGCTGGTTTTGGACAGGTTTGGACAAGGTCAAAAATCCAATGACACCAGGTTAGTGTCCAATGGGTTTATTTGTCAACACAAGGTTTCATTGCGCTGCTCCTTCATCAGATGTAAGAGGGAGGAAGACATTAAACACAGAAGGTCTAAGAAAAGATCAAATGGTTGTACAGCTTATGCACATGAATTGTCCACACCTAGGATGGCTCTTAAATACTTAATCAGTTAGAATGGAGATGCAAATTTGATTGATTAATATGCAAATCGCAGAATTTATTTGAAGCCACTCCTGGAAATAACTACAAGAAAATGACGTAACACTTGCGGTCAGACAATGTTTTCTAAGTGAAAGACCTTGTTTGGACGCTGTCTGTGTCTTTATCTGGAGTCAGACTGGTTTTATTTACAAAGTAGGAGTTTGTAAAATTCACACTGACTGACTGTCTACAAATTGTATGTTTTTGGAACAAAATAAAATGCACCTGCAAATACAAATGGGCAAATGTAAATTAACCCTGCAGATTTATATGTGCATACATGTGTGGGTGTGTGCGTATGTAGGAGAGAGGGGCGTGTCTGTGTGAAGGGGGGGAGAGGGAGACACTCTATGGACTTGAGAGAGAGTGAGGAGGAGTGTGTGTGTGTGTGAGTGCGGGAGGGAGAGAGTGCATGCGTGCGTGTGACAGAATGGAGTGCGCGTGTGTGCATGTGAGAGAAGGAGAGTGTGTGTGGAGCAAATAGGGAGAGTGTGCATCAGTGTATGACACGGGGAGAATGAGAGTATGTGCTTGTCCAGGCGAAAACACAGACAGATACAGCAAATCCTTTTCCCCACACACACTCACTGCGTGGTGTCAGAGCTTCACTTCTCTGCAGCCTCTGCTCCATTTGTTGTTCATGTTACAGACCCAGATGCAGTAACTACAGTCCCGATGCTCCATCCAGAGTTGGGTCAGGTCTCCCTGAATGTCTGCGGCAGCTCACAGAACAACCTCCAGCAATCCATCCCCAGCCACCCCACTAGCGTTTCAAGAACAGGAGTCAGTCAGAAGCCCCTGAGCTCCAAGTTAGATGCCTGTTCCTTTCCAATTATACTCCAGGATTTTCCTCGTGTTACTGACCGCACGATCAAGTGAGAGAGACAAACAGAGGCGTTCCGTGAGCAGGCCCATACCAAATTTCAAACACGTGAGTCAAAGCTGCTGAAACACCCCTGTCCATGGAGAACCACATGGGACACATCGGGAAGTGAACAACAGCCTAACACATACCATTTCACTGTTTCTGAGTTTCACAATGGCAGCAATCGATACAGGAGGGAGTCAAAAACTAAGGCCATGGAAAGATACAGAAAAGAAACAAATAATTTATTAACTGATAACTGGCTGAAAATATGGATAAGGAGATGAGGGGATTAGAATAACTGGATAAATGAGACAACAGTGGGCCAATTCACAAGAATGCAAACAAAGAATCAAAGACATTGCCAGATCTGCTGGAATGGTCCATTGCCTCAAATTCTGAGAACCAACCCAGGGACCATAAACTGGGGTAACGTAACGTCTAAAATGGAGAGCTGTGCAAGCCATGCTAGAGGATTACTCCATAAACTGGACTATCTTCACAATATGGAGAGCATTGCAAACCTTTTCCAGGATATTGCTACTCTCTAACACCACCCTCTGCCTCCTACCTTTGAGCCAGTTTTGCAGCCAAATGACTTTGATATGAACCAACCTTGTTAAACAGATGACCATGCACAATGTTATTCAACGCCTTACTGAAGTCCACATCGACAATGTACACCACTCATTCTAAATTAATCTTTTTAATCGCTTCTTCAAAAAAATCTCAGTCAAGTCATTGAGACGCAATATTACTTGCACAAAGTTATGTTGGCTATCCCTAATCAGTCGGTACCTTTCAAAATGCATGAAAATTTGATAACTCATAATCCATTCCAACAATTTACCCACCACTGACGTCAGGGTCACTAGCTTTTCCTTATTATCCTTCTAAATCCTTTAAATAGTGGCACCACATTAGTCAACCTCCAGTCTTCCAGCATTTTACCTGTGGCTATTGATGATAGCAAGGGGCCCAGCAATCACTTCCATAGATTCCCACAGAGTTTTAGCGTACATCCTATAAAAGCCAGGACATTTTCCTCCCTTTGTATGTTTTAAGACCTCCAGCAGCTCCTCTATAATGCAGTCACTTTCGTAGATGTCACTACTATTTTCCCAAGTTCTCTAGCTTCCATATCCTCCTGCATAGTAAATACTGATACAATATATTCGTTCAGTACCTCCCCCATTCACTGTGGTTCTGCACATGGGCAGTCTTGCTGATCTTTAAGGATGTCCTATTCTCTCCACAGTTACTCTTTTGTCCTTGACGCATTTGTAGAATTCCTTTGGATTCTCCTTAACACTATTTGCCAAAGTTATCACATGTCCCATTTTTATGCTCGCAATTTCCCTCTTAAGTATACTCTTGTTGCCTTCAGAATCTTCTAGTGATTCACTTTAAATCAGGAATTAAGAGGCTAATGATGATCATTCCGATTGTCGGAAAAATCCACCTAGTTCACTGACACCCTTTAATGAAACAAACTGCCATTCTTACCTGATCTGGCCTACAAGTGACTACAGACCCAGAGCAATATGGTTGACTGCTAACTGCTCTCTGGGAAATTAGGGATGGGTAATAGATGCTTGCCTATCCAGGGTCACCCTCATCGTGTGAATGAATTAAGAAGAAACCCACAATTCCTGTTGTCTATACCTGACATAAGCTTCCCTTTTATCCGTGGCCAGAACCTCAACTTCCCCAACCCTCCAGCATTCCTTACACGTACCAGCCTTAGCCTTCACCCTAACAGAGACATAATGTCTCTGTACTCCTGACATCTCATTTTTGAAGGCTGCTCACTTCTCAACTGACTCCCCTTCTCTGCGAATATCTGTCCCAATCGACTTTGAACATTCTTAGTTAATATCATCAAAATTGGTTTTCAACAAATTAGAAATTTAAATTTTAGACCTGCTTCATCCCTTTGCATCTCTATTTTAAAACTGATAGAATTATGATGACTTGCCATAAAGTGCTCCCCCACTGATACCAAAACCACCCCCTCCCCACTGCCTTATTTCCCAAGTGTAAGGTGCCGATTAGCTCCTTCTCTGTGATGGAGTGCATTGGTCAAGAAACTACAGCGTTGTCACTAGGATTGGGGTCAGCAGAGTCTTACACTCATTGGTTTGAGTGTAAAAATAATTTATGTCAGTGCCATTTTCATTGAGTGTGACGGAAGGGTTGTCTGGACGAGGCTGAGCCAGTTTCCTGGTGCGATCTTATCGGACTTACCTCATTCACTACCCACCCCACCCCACGGTGTCCCTCTCGTTCAATACCAGCCCGATTCTCCCACCCATCAAGGTTGAAGGTACTCAACATCACCCGCATTCCCCTTGGTATTCCATGATCCTTGGCACTGGTGCCATCGTTAAAAGACCAAGAGGCACATGGTTGAGCTTTCTCAGGTTATAGCTGCCCTGAACAGTTTACCCTGAGCAAGGAAGATAAGGGGCAATTACACCACGGTTTGTCGACAGGGGCACGGAGGTCCTGGTGAATGGTCTAGTACAGAGGGGGACCATTCTCTTCCCAGAGGAGGCCACGCCACCAGACCCAGCGATCATGGTCTGGGCTCACCACCCAGCATGCAATTCTTCCCCTTACTCTCTCTCTCACTCTCTTTCCCCTCTACTATAGCTCCTTCACTATTAGAGCCACATGCATACAACACTGTTAACTGACTCCCTCTGGACACATCACCATCTCCCACCCCCTCTCCCCACCTACACCATCTCCTATTAAAGGAGAAACAGCTCGGAATAGGATTGAAAGAGTGAAGCCAGGTGGTGGAGTGCCCGCTATCCATCTCCGCAAACACATGCGCCCAATTTACCTGTGTGTCTGTATTTGACTTGTGAGCCTCTATACATGGGTGCAGGTCTGACAGTGTCTGCGGTGTTTAAAATGACACAATCTCTCCCTCAACTGGCCTCCCCACCCTACTGCAGTGACAGCAGCAGAGGGTGATAACCTTCGAAGATTCAGTCTGGGAGGGAGATAGGGCAGCAGCTCATATCACCATCCAAACTGACAAGCACCATCAACACATACACCTCCCCCCAAACCACCCACCCCCACCCCAACACAGACACACAATGCTGGTAGCTGGAGGGTTGCAAATATACTTGGGCCTGTCAGAATAGAAATGCTCACCCCTGAGTGAACCATTTTGTCAGGAGATGAGGTGAATTTATTTCTCATTCTGTGACTTTCAATGCCGAAAAATTACGCGAGAAAGTATTCAAAAGTCCCGATAAATGCCCATTGGTGATGGTAATGACGCAGGAACAACATTGCTTAGTATCAGACAAAACTTTCTGTACTTCCAAAGATATTATTTGAAAAATCAAACGGCCGTGCAATTTGAGAGATTCACAGCAAAGGATTTGTTATCTTCTCAGAGAGTAAAAAACTGTGCCAGTGATGCAGTGCTGCGGGGAGGCTAGCAGAGGGAGGTATTGAAAGAATCTGATCAGAAAACTCAATGGTTTGCACTGGTGCCTCACGGTGTCAGGCACCCAGGCTCGATTCCACCCTTGGGCGACTGTCAGTGTGGAGTTCCACATTCTCGCCGTGTTTGCCTGGATTTCCACCGGGTGCTCTGGTTTCCACCCACAGTCCAACTATGTGGATATTAGGTGAATTGGCCATGCTAAATTGTCCATAGTGCTCAGGGATGTGTCGGTTAGGGGCGTTATTCAGGAGTAAACGTAGGAGAGTAGGGAAATGGGTCTGGGTGGGTTACTCTTCGAAGGGTCAGTGTGGATGCGCTGGGCCAAAGGGCCTGTTTCCACACTGTAGCGATTCTGTCAGCTCTATGAACAACAGGGACAGACAGAGAGTGGATGAGGGAGACTTTGATTCCAATTTCGATCTATTTACTTCAAAAACAGCATTGCACGGCCATACAGACAGACCTACACACAAACTGAGATACTGACACTAATACATATAACACATGCCCACAGAGATACGCACGTAGATATGGACATTTACTTACAAACACATGAACATAACCCCACATACAGGCACACACTGCCCTTAATACAGAGCTGTATAATTTTTTTATTAATAAGTTATCAATGGTCAGTCGAAGAAGGCAGGAGAATGGGATTCAGAAACATTTTAGCCACGATCAAATGCCATGGCAGACAAGATGGGCTGAATGGTCTAATTCTGCTGCAGGGTTCATTGCTCATTTGATCTTGTGGTGCCTGGGATTGTCTTTCCACGAGGCCAGTGGAGGCTGAATTGGCTAAGTATTTGACTTAGGAGAGTGAATGGCAATGTGGACAGGTTTGAGGAGCTCAGTGGTTGATAATCTGTTTATAATTGTCGACTCCTTATATATCAAAAGAGTGGTGATTTATTTGAGGAGAACACATTTTTAGAATAAGGGCATTCCCATTTCTGACTGAGGCAGGGATATTTGTTTCTCTTTCGGGTTGTGTGATCTGTGGTGTTCTCGTGCCCAGGGAGCAGTGAAGACTGGGTTACTGAAAACACTCAAGGCTGAGTTCCATAGATCTTTGATGAACAAAATAATCTATGTTTATTAGGAACAGACAAGAATGGGATGTTTACTTACAACCACATCATCAATGCACATTCTGAATGGTGCAGTAGGTGTGAGGGGCTGAATGACCAGCTGTTGCTTCTTACCCATCTGTTGTTCTCTCAAGCGCTCCGTACTCTGACAGGGGTAAAGAAAGATCTCATTCAGCCAGTCAGCATAATTATAATGAGACAGGAGGAGACCATTCTGCCCTCTAAAGATTTATGCAGGAATAGATTGAAGTCATTCAGCCCGCTAAGTACATTACACAATGTAAAATGAGGCCATCTAACTTTTCCAGCCTTCTGCCTGCAACAAGGGTAACCCAATTAACTATCTGGGAATAAATATTCGGGATAGATGATTATCTTCATGTTATAAATTTGTAACTTGTTGGAGTGTCTCAGGGATCAGAGTGAGATTATCAGCTATTTACAATCTATACCAATGACTTGGATGAGAGGACAGATTGGCTTGGAGCTCAATTAGCTCATTCACCAAGATAGTCATTTAACTGGACATGGAGACTCTGCAATGGGATACAGAAAGGGGACGTTCGTGAGCAAATCTTTGGCAGAAAACAGTATAATGTGGGTTAAGGGAAGTTAGTGTTGCGTTGAAAAGACAAAATATGGGGCAGTACGGTGGCACAGTGGTTAGCACTGCTGCCTCACAACGCCAGAGATCTGGGTTCAATTCCCGTCTCAGGTGACTGACTGTGTGGAGTTTGCACGTTCTCCCCGTGTCTGCGTGGGTTTCCTCCGGGTGCTCCGGTTTCCTCCCACAGTCCAAAGATGTGCAGGTCAGGTGAATTGGCCATGCTAAATTGCCCCGTAGTGTTAGGTAAGGGGTAAATGTAGGGGTATGGGTGGGTTGTGCTTTGGCGGGGCAGTGTGGGCTTGTTGGGCCGAAGGGCCTGTTTCCACACTGTAAGTAATCTAATCTACTCTAAAAAAATAACAGTAACCTTCTTAAAAGGAGAAACATCTATGAACTCATTAGTACAGAGGGATTTGGACGTCTTGGTACATGAGCCACATAAGTCAGCAGATTCAGCAAGTGATTAGGAAAGTGCAGCGAATGATGCTGTTTCATGCAATGGCTATTGGGTATAATCATCAGGTTGCTTTACTGCATGTGGACAAGACAATGCTGAGACAACATCAGATATATTGTGTGTAGTAATGAAACCCTGAACTGAAAGAATAATAGGCAATTGTTTTAGAAGCTTTTTACAGATGTTTCAATTTTCTCTTTGCTAGCATGAAGACAAAATGGAATTATAGTTTCATACAGAACGGAAATAGACCCTTCAGTCCAGCTCATCTGTACCGACGAGATATTCCAATCTGATGTAGTACCATTTGCCAACATTAGACCCATAGTGCTATAAACCCTTCTTATTCATACACCATTCATTCTCTCTTAAATGTTGTTATTGTACCAGCCTCCACCATTTTCGCTGCCAGCTCATTCCATACACACACTACACTCTGCACAAAAATGTTACCCTTCAGGTATCTTTACAATTTTGCCCTTCCCACCTTAAATCTGTACCCTCTGGTTTGGACTCCTCCGGCCTTGGGAAATAACCTCGGCTGTTCCCCGACTCCATGCCCCCCCATGGCCTCTACAAGGTCATGCCTGAGACTGAGAGATGTTCATATTGAACCATATAACACCATGAAGAGAGTTTATTGGGGGGTAGCTAATGGATGAGCGAATAAAACTAAGGATTCAGTTTTAGAAAACAATATACTCATTTTAATACAGGTACTATGAAAACATAAATTTATTGTTCAAAAATTATGCAGACACATATACACATGCCTTCAAATGATAAATTACAAATCATTTCAAAATGGAGCAGATAACAGGGATGGAGTCATGCAATCAGGGAAATGTTCAACCAGACCTGATATCGACCAGGTTAGTGTTCGGGTCACATTATTGTATGTTTCAGATCAGATCGGGGGAAAATGTAACCTGTCGTAGAAACAAACAGCCATTGCTCCATCACTACTTGTACTTCTCTACAGCAACATATGAGAGCTGAAAACCAATCAGCCATCTTTAACACTTTTTGAGGGTTACTGCTGAGGATTCATTGGGATCTCTCCACTGACTGCAGCAAAGTGAATTCAGCCAAAAACCAATTGTTCCAGGAGAAATCCCAGCGCGAGCAGCTTCTGTGAGGCAGAATAACGTCAGAGGCAGAATCACAATTGAAACATTTTCAATTTTGCTTTTGTCATGAAATTAACTGCTTTTTGGACAAAGCTCTTCCGAACTAATATTCTGCAGGGTTACATTGTTTTCTGCTGTGCCTTCAGACGTGTGTGTGTGTGTGTGTGTGTGTGTGTGTGTGTGTGTGTGTGTGTGTGTGTGTGTGTGTGTGTGTGTGTGTGTGTGTGTGTGTGTGTGTCTTTGTGAGTGTCTTTGTGAGCATGTTTCTCTGTCTCAGATTTAGACAAAATAAATGTTGATGTACATATTGTCAATTGTATATCAAATTGTATGTCATTTATGTATCCATCGTAATTCGAGTAACGTTGCTTTGGTTTTAGATTAGATATTTGTAAAAATTGAGGAAACCTATCTGGCTTGTTCCTAACTCTGAACCTGATCCAGTCTGAGACGGATATTATTTGCAATATCACACACTTAGTTACACATAGTTTATGTTTTCATAGTACCTGTATAAAAATGAGTATATTGTTTTCTAAAACTGAATCCTTAGTTTTATTGTTTAATTTGTTGTGACCTCTGGAGGATTGGGACTAGAAACGGAAACAATGAATCTCTAACCTTGGTAGGAACAGGGATAAGGAGGAATTCTCAAAAGGCCATTTGAGAGGGAATTCTCTGGCCCAAGGTTTGTGGTACCTGTGTGGTTGCATTTACTCAAAGATGTGTCAGTTAAATATTTGACGGGAAAGTGACTCAAAGATAATGAGCTGCAGTTGGGAACGTGGGACTGGAACCACAATCTGATCAGTCACAATCTTAGTTTCTGTTGGGGCAGGGACCCACACCTGTTTCTCAGTTCGACTTTGCCCCATTCCATTCAGCCCCTCGATCTGCTACTCAATAGCAGTTGGAGACCACTTGCTCCTACTACCTGGTGCACAGAAACCGAGGTGACCATTCAGCCCCTGAATACAGTCAGACATGATTTGGTGTGGATTGGAAAACGCTCTTGCGAAAAGAATGGGTGTTACGATGAAACAGTCCCCTCCTCTCTCTTTACAGAAGTTCTCCTGGTTCCATTTATTGGTCGTGTTGTAGACCTAGATTCAAAGTGAATAATGCCCCCATACTGTACCCAGATGGTGATCACATAATCTTCTGGTCTCTCTGACTACAAGATTCCTTCACAGGACTTCCAGAAAAATAACAACGATGAAACTTCCAATAACAGAATGCAAGAACAAAAGAAGCAGGATAGGACATTCAGCTCCTACTGCCTGCCTTTCCCTTTAATAGGGTCATGGCTGATCTGCTCTCGGCCCCAACTCCCGCAGTGTCTGACGTGTCAACATCCATCCATCCCTGTCTTTCAAGTATCTCAGTAATCTATCTCCCCTACCTCTCTGAATTAGAGACGTGCCGACGGTCACTCCCCTCATTGAGAAGGAAACACACCGCACACATACAGCGTGACCTTTTGACGTCAACGATATATATGAATACCAGGAAAGAGTGACTGGCCCTGATAACAAGGCAGTATTTGACTCATGATTGTACCAAAGAACGTGAAAAAAATGGAACTTAATGGAATTTAGGAGGAATCTCCCCACCAGTTGGAGGGATTCAGCACATAGAAGATGGCTGTGGTTCTTGGACATCCACTACCTCAGTCCCGGGACGTCTCTGTGGGAGATCCACAGCACAATCTTCCTCAGTTTCTCCTCAACATCTTTCCCCCCATCATAAGCTCAGAAGTGGGGAAGGTCAATGGAGATCACAGAATGTTCAGAATTCTGTGTCCTCCCTCAGCACCTGTGTCCACGTGCAGCAAGATCCGGGCATCATTCAGGCTTGTGCTGTTAAAAAGTCGGTAACATTCATGTAACAGTACTGCTGGACACTGTGCATTACTACAGTAAAGGGAAGAGCTCATTCAGCACCTCAAGCTCGCTTCACAGGAATGTGTGGAGCTCATTCAGTCAATCAACACTATTCAATAAGAGTATGGATAGCCTATTCAATCCCGTCTGCCTATTACACAGGAAGAGAAGGAGCCGAGTCAAACACATTGAGCTGTTAAACAGGAACCAGGGATTGTGCAATCAGTACCCTTGAGCTTCTCCACTGACACCAGGAGGCGGCCATTCAGCCCTTCAAGCCCCTTGTACAGAAATAGAAGGATGTTATAGACACTCCACCATGATAAACCAATGAAGAGGAGAGACTGCATGGATACACTGCTCCATGTTGTTCCTCCTGGCTCCATTGATGATGGTACACAATCGATACATCAACTTGGTTTGCTGACGGTGAAGAGAGAAGACAAATGTTTCATGTGAAGTCTCGATGAAACATCTTTCATTACTGAGAAAGTAGACTGGTGTTCTCTATGGAGGGCAGAAGCTATTGGGAATGGCTAACTCTTTCAGAAGTAAGGCATTGTCTCTGCTGACAGAGTTGTGAACATTGTGAAGCTCAGTGCAGGGTCACATGCCATTTGCACATTGAGGTGGTAAGAGTTCAGTCAGGGCCTGAAGCAGTCTCTCAACCAACATGGGAGCTCCACAGAGCTACATAAAGTTCACAGAAACACGTATCATGGGGAAAATGCAATTTCTCATGCCAGCAATGTCTTTAAATGAAAATAATGTTCTTCCATGTTCTTAAAATTTCAATGTAGTAAACTCTCATTCTCTCACCGTGCTACAAATTAAACATCCATTTCCTTCACGGTCTCTTCATGTTACCATCATCCCAGAGATTATTGTGATAAAATAGCTTTGCACTGCCTCTGTGACAAGGAGATCATTGATTTATAAAGGAGAGAAATTCTGTCCACAATAGCCCAAATACTGCCTCAACAACACTCCACAACTCCTGCATATGACTCATTTTGTAATGAAGGCTGCCATTTCATTTTTTGTCCAGATTAATTGATGCCCTGTATGAATCCTGTTCGTGACTTATGACCAAGAACATCCAGGTCCTTTATTGCCAAAAGCACTTCCCAACCTCTCATCTTCTAATAATTACATGAAAAGGACTGTATATGTTGTTCACATTCAAATCACTTCTTTGTGTTACAAATAGCGGTTTTCCAAGCACTTATGCATGTGATCCCAATCAGTCGTGACCTTCTGTCCAAAGGATGGCCCTCGTCTCTGTTCTGTCCATCATCCAATTCTCAATCGATGAAGGATATCTCCCCCTTACCCAAGGACTGTAACTTTTTTCAATCACCTGTGTGCAACTGTGTCAACTTTCTCCTGAAAATTTAAATAGACCGTTCCCACTAGTTCTCACTCGTCGATGTCACAACCAAAATCCTCCATAAACTCCAATACGTTTTTCAAAGATAAATTTCCTGTCCTGAATCTAGGTTGTTGCTGCTCAATCATTACATTGTTCTCCAATGATCTATTTAACATTAATTACAAAAAATGCTCATAGTTTCCTCACTAGCGACATAAACCTATCCCCAATTGGTTTTCTGTCTTCACCCTCCACCCTGTTGTAAATATGTGTGGTCGTAATAGCTGCTTACTAGTATGCATGATCCTTTACAGAATCTATAGAGCTTTGACCTCCTTCATATAATTAACGAAAAGGTAGGAAAGAAGGAAGTCATTGCTCCATCGTGTCTGCACCAGCTCCGAAAAGAGCTATCCAGCAAGCTCAATTCTCCAACCCTATCTCTGTAGCCCTCTAAATTCGTCACTGATCTGATCCAGCAGCTTACTAACCTTCAACTCAATAAGTTTTTTTGAGTACTTCAACTTTACAAATTCTAAATTTCCTGAAGTTCCTTGCTTTCGCAGTCACCCTGTTCTCTAATACTTCCAAAAAGATTTTCTGTTCCATCTTTTGTATGGCCAGAACCAATATGTTCACCTGACTGGACAGAGATGGCCTCTGTCATTTCGTGAATACGTGAGACTCTGGCATAATGGATATGTCCCCCATTCCTGTCTGGCAAGATCCAGAATCAAAATGGTTGATGGACATTTTGAGTACAGTCCTCTCCCTAGTGTGAGACTGCACAGCTCTGTGATCTCCCCATTGTTGAAATAAACTGGCTTCACTCTTTGCACCTGGGAAATGTATACCATTGGCAAATATTTGTGGAAATCTCAGTAAGGAGAGTGCAGTGCTCTGCTCCTCCCTATGCAGTCTCTGCAGATCCAGATACACTGTAATATCTATCCCCATACTTTGCACAGAGTAGAAACATCAGGTTCTCAGGTCTCCCTGAACGTTTGCAGCAGCTGACAACACAAATCCAAGAAAACCATCCAGAGAACCTACACTGACTTTCTGATATCAGGTGCAAGTCAATACTGACATATATGATACACCCACTCAATGTATAAAATGACTACCTCTCCTCTGTTTCTATTCCTGGCTGATTAACTGTTACATTTCTGTGCCGTCCCTGAAATATGAATAGTTGTGCTCTCCATGGAAAAAGTTGACAATGTAACTGCACAATTTTCTGCACCTCAGTCACGATAACAGCAACACTGCTATTGATGGTGGAGATGCTAGGGGAGGTGATGGTCTAGTGGTATTTTCTCTAGTCTATAAATTCTGAGATTTCCACAAATATTTCCCAGTGGTATACCTTTCCCAGGTAATGGCCCAAACCCGGACATCAATCCCGCCACATCAGACGCTGGAATTTGAATTCAATAAAGTATTTAGAATTAGAAATCTAATGAAATATTGATGGTTGTAAAAACTAAAAACATCTGGCTCACTAGTGTCCTTCAGGGAAGGAAATTTGTTATCTTCACTGGTCTGGCCTACATGTGATTCCAAACCATCAGCAGTGGTAGACTTTCAAATGCTCGTTGCAATGGCCAAGTCTGATATTCAGTTATACACTACAAGGTCTCAAAGAAGTGAAACCAGACAGATCTGAGCACTGCCAGTCTACAGCACTTCGAAGTCCAGTGGTTCAGAGATGCAGTTCCCCAGCACTTTCTCAAATCAACTCGGAAAGAGAAATAAATGCTGGCCCAGCCAACAACACCCATGCCCCATCAATTAAGAAAAGAAGATGACCACAACCAGGGAGGGGACAGAACTCCCTATGAGAAAGGTGAAACATAAATAAAAATGATCTCCCAACTTATTTCCATACCAGCTGATTATCCACAGTCCCTTTGTTTATATTTTTCAATGTCTCTATTTCTCCATATATTCAACTCAATCCACCAACACATATTACACTATTTCCCAGCTGCTTCAAGACTGATGCATGGCGAGTGGACTCAAAATGCTAACTCTGTTTTTCTCTCGACTGTGACTGCCAAACCTACTCCGTTTCCCCAGCACTCTGTTTGCTTTTGGTTCAAAACCTCAGTATCTTTCTTTGTTTGATTTTACCTTTATTTTTGTTATTGTACGGGACATTGGCCCATCGAGTCCACACTGACCCTCTGCAAAGCATTGCCCCCAGACCCACCTCATATCCCATTCTTGCATTTCCCATGGCTAACCCGACTCCTACCCTGTCCCTGCGTCTCCCATGGATATCACGACTAGCTGCACATGATGGGTAATTTAGCATGGTCTATCTGCTCAACCTGTGTGCACTGTGGGAGGAAACTGAACCTGACAGACGTGTATAAGAGCATGACGGGTATGAGCGGAGTGAACAGGCAGCAGCTGTTCCCTTTCGTCAAAGGGGCAAAAACAAGGAATATCACATTTAAAATGAAAGACAAGACATTAAGAGAGGATTTATGGAATCTGTTTTGAACCCAGACAATGGTTTTTGTCTAGAATGCATTGCCTCAGAGGGCAGATAAGAAAGGAAATCTCACAAACATTATAAAACACTTGTTTGGGCATTGGATGGTCCAGACTCAATGGGCCTTGTCTTTAATACTAGATTTCACGTGGTGGCATACATGAAAGCTCTGATATATCCTGAAGCAGAAACCAATGAGACTTGTTGGTTTGTTCCATTGAACTGTGCTCAGTAAGTGGCGAGATTACAAGCCAGCATCATCCCATGGAGTATCAGTACTTACTCAACCTAGGACAGCCCAGAGATCCCTTAAAACATCCATTTTAATTCACATGCTCAGTGCAAGAATCGTCCAACGACAGCATCAGCATTATTCCAGCTGTTTGACACCATTATATTTAAGGACACCAATAACATAGAAACAGACTTCGCTTCATTATTATATAGACTCCTTGTATAAGGTTGTTATTTCTCTGAAGAATAATGAATTCCTTCTCATATATTCGCATTGACAAAGAGTTAGTTTTCCAGCGAGTGGCTTGTGTCACACACCATCCATCAGCAGTAATATTTACTCCCAGTTAAACCGACATATGAGATGCACAGCTGGAACTCCCTCTCAACAGCCACTTGAATGGACCAAAACCAACTGGACTGGAACGTCTCAACGGCAATTAATGCTGGTCTAGCTCCATTAAAATCCCAAATGAACTAAAAAGACAATTCGATTTTCTAATAATTATTAAACAATGAGGACATCTTATTGATTCAATGAGTTTGTCGCTGTCGTTGAAGTTGTGTGATCTATTTCTGTGAAACCATTTCGTGCATAAATTGAAAGAATAAAAGCTCAGGTCACAGATGCATGGTAAGTCGGCATTTAAACGCAAAATGCCAGGGAATAGTAGGCTGTAGATCTTCAGGTTGCTGGAAATAATGTAATATGTTTTTTTTCTGGCTGATGTAGTTGTATTGGGCTAGAGGGTCGGTTTGAATGCTGTATGACTCTGTCACTTTAATTGTTGGAAACAGAGCTTATTTCCACAGCTTGTGAGCATCAAATAGTGAGGAATGCAATCTCCAAGGGCCCACAGGATTTTAAACTATATCATTCTCCCTTCACTATCAAATTGTTAAGAACCCCGTTTCTCTCTTTGTAACATACATGTTAGTGGTTCTGCACCACAAGAATGCCTGGGTTTATCACCATATTCTGAATTGAAATTAAACACAGGCAACAGAATGCTGGCCTTGCTAATGAAACGCACCTCACAAGAACAACTGAAAGGAATCTGCATTGTTAAAGTTATCTATTCGACCCAATCTGATTTCTAAAGCAGTTTCAAGCAAGGCTTTCCCATTTTCCTATGCTCCTGACCTCTCGACAACATCATGAATCTTTCCTGAGCGGTTTGGAGTGCCATTTAAAAGTCCCGTATGGAAAGCCGTGCCCCATAAACTGAAAGGAAAAGTCTTCATGCTCATGAGAAACGTGTCATAATTTTTTTCAGTATCGAAAGACAACAGAAATTTAGAAACTAGCATCCGAAGTAAGGAATCAAAACTGCTCCGTTATGCGATAAGATCGTGGATGATCTGATTGTGACCTCAATCACACATTCCTCCTTTGCCCTTACAATGTTAGTGCGTCATTCTTAGTCAAGAATCTGCCGGCCTCTGCCTGAGGAATATCCAATGTTTTATTCTCCATCGCTCTCTGGGAAGAGAATTCCACAAAGACACAACACAATGAGATGATTACACCGAATCACCAACTTCTTCACAGAGACATTCTTCAGTTTTATAATTCATCCACTCATGGTAATCTCTCACACAAGCTGAAACATTGTTTCAGAATTCAACTTGAAAGACTACTTGGAATATTCTGGGATTAAACAAGATCACATGTTGTTCGCCTAAACCCCAGCAGATCCAGAGCCAGTCAATTCAAGATATCCTCCAGAAATAAACGCTCCTCCCAGGAGTCAGCTGAGTGAATCTTCTATGGATTGCATTTCATATCATTGTGGACATCGCTCTCTCGATGTGCTTACACCATTACCTTGTCGATCTGTAGAAAATCGCCCCTACTTTTAAATGTATTCTGTTTTAGAAAGTTTCAACTTTTATCTTAGCTCCCTAAAAGTTTGATGTACACGTAAAGTTTTTATTTTGTAACCCAGGTGCCTGGTTCCTCTGTGCCTAAAGCCAATCTCTCCACTGAAATAATACATTACGTTTCCACTCAACCCGCCAATGTCTTTGAGCACAGACACATTTTTCCTACTATGTTCCATACACCAATATTTGCCTGTTCACTTGGCCCAACCTATATCTCTTCATGGACTCATGTCCTATTCACATCTTCCTTTTCCAACAGTTTCAACAATTTGTATGCTTTCCTAATACAGACAGAATATTTGGCCAAAGAAAAACACTGTGGCGACATTTCAAAGTAATTTAAACGAAATATTTTAACTCCATTTCTAAACTATAAATTTAGAACAAAGCTAAAGTGTGCTGCAGTCCTATCACTCAGTTCCCATTACTCAATGTAGGGTGAGATGGTGTGGAATGGTGTTGTGTGGGTAGAATTGAGGAACCACAAATGTGTAAAACCATATTTGGAGTAATGTATCATTACTCCAATTATCATTACTCCATTACTCCAATTACTTTGAATCATAGTCAGGAGCTGATGCGCATGATAGACCAGGAGATAGAAAATATATGTAGAAAAGGCAAAGTTACAATGAGTGGGGGGATTTCAATATGCAGGTGGATTGGGAAAATCAGACTGGTAGTGGTTTGCAAGGAAAAGGAATTTGTGGAATGTCTACAACATGGCTTTTTGGAGCAGCTTATGATGCAGGCAACAAGGGAACGGCAATATTGGATTTAGAGCTGTGCAGTGAGTCAGACGTGAGAAGGAAGCTTAAGGTGAAGGAACCCTTCGGAGGTAGTGATCGTAATATGATCCAATCTAAACTTCAATTTGAGAGGAAGAAAGTAGAATTGGCGTTAATATTACAGCTGAATAAATGCACCTACAAAGATATGGGGGAGGAGGTGGGGAGAATTGATTGGGAGACAAGCCGAGCAGGAAAGACAGTGGAAGAGTAATGGCGGGAGTTTCTCAGAGCAATTTAGAAGTCACCGCAGAGATTTATCCCGAGGTAAAAGATGCATTGTACAGGGAGGATGAGGCATCCATGGATGACTGGGCAATGCATGTCGAGGGTAAAAGAAAAAGAGAAAGCAGATAACATGGCAAATGGCAGTGGGAAAAAGAGGATTGGGAAGCTTAGAAAGACGAAAAAAATAAGAAATAGGGGCGGAGATTAAAGATGAAGTTAAGCTATCCAGTGATAGAAAGGATGACTGTAAGAGTCTTTTTAGATATATTAAGGGCAAAAACGGGAAGCAGAAGTGGATATTGGGCCACTGGAAAATGACACTGGAGTGATAGTAGCATAGAACAAATAATAGATGAGAAACTGAATAATTATTTCACGTCAGATTTCACGGCGGAAGACATGAATAATATCCAAAAAATTCAAGAGACTGAGGAAGCAGAGCTGATTAGGAAAAGTTGCTCGACAAACTAAATGGATAAATAAGCTGGATGGAGACATCAATGGTGATATTCCAGAAATCATTGGGATCAGGGAGGGTTCCAGAAGACGAGAAAATTACGAACGTGACACCCTGTTTGTTTTTAATAAAAAGAAAATTTTCGAATTTTTTACAAAATTACAAAAATAGTACAAACTAGTGTATTCTGCTTTACAATATAATAACAACCCGAATATCGATTTTTAAAACAAACTGCTAATCTATTCTCCAAACTAGCAAATTATAAAATAGGTTATGCTACATTACTAAAACTCAACAAAAGGAGGAAAGAAAATAAATAAGTAAATAAATAACTCGATACATATATTTTAAAATATATATTAAGTCATAACAGAACCCGTATTGATACAGGATTCCTACTCCCAGGAGCCCCCGAACCAGCCAGAACTATCCCCACGGTTAAGCAAAGGCCCTGAATAATGTGGCTGATATATCTGTGTCAATGTAGTTTATAAATGTTTGCCATGTTCTATAAAATAATTCCGTCTTTTGGTTCACCATATTCGTAAGGAAATCAAGGGGGATATATTCCATGACTATCCTGTCCCAATTTGAAAGTCTTGGGAAACCTTCGGATATCCAATTCACTAAAATGTTTTTCCCCGGACAAAATGAACGGATAATGAATAATTTCCTCCCGTATACATCCAAAGAAGGGAAGTTTGGGGAGCCCAAAAGTAGAGGCACTGGGTCCCACCCAATCTCAGTGCCCAAAATCTTTAACACGGCATTCGATACTCTGTTCAAACACATGCAGATCTTACGGCATGTCCTCAGACAATGCGTGGGAGTGCTAACTTCTGTTTTGCATATGGGACACATTAAAGATTCTCCTGCCTGGAACTTTGCAAGTCACTTAGGTGCCATCTGAGCCCAATGAGGTATCTCGAATTGGATAGCCTGAGTTCTGTTACAGATAGACATCTTCCTGACGTTTTCCCAGACGTCCTCCTACATCTCTAAGGAGATTTCCATCCCTAATTCTTGACTGTAGATTTTATATAACCGTTCCATATCCTTTGATACTTTATTAAATAGTTTATGGTAGAGAGTACTGACCACGGGCGGACCCATCGGCCGAAGCACTCTCCTTTCCCTATCCGATTTATAAGAATCAATTATCAATATGGTCTTCTTTTGCATAAAGTCTCCTATTTGAAAATATCGAAAAAAGATCTTTGCTATGCAGCCCACACTTCTGACGCAGCTGTTTGAAGGACATCATGACCTCCCCATCGAACAGGTCTCCCAAACAGGAGATACCTCTAGACTCCCAGGTTCTGAATACAGCATCAGGCAGCCCTGGCTGGAATCCCAATATTCCCACTATAGGGGTAAACGGGGAGGATTTTTGTAGGTTACCCTCATCCTGTCGTGTTATCGTCCAGGCTTTGATTGCATTTAATGCAATAGGATTTTCACAATGATACATAATAACTCTCACCTTGTCCATAAATAGTAGATTGATGAGGGGATATTTTGCTTGGGATGACTCAATATCGAACCAGATTGATTGTGGATCACAAGAAACCCATCAGCTACGTAGGCTAATAGAGAGCTCAATTGGCCCCTCCTGAAACCTGGAAAATCCAGCCCACCCCTTACTTGTGGAAGCTGTAGCTTTTCGAATTTAATAAGGGGCCGTCTATGACTCCAAATAAAGGAGCCGAGCCAACCATAAAGCTTACATAGCACCTGTCTCGGCAGCATCAAGGGGAGCATTCTCTCAGCGTATAACAGGCGAGGTAGGATGTTCATGTTGACCAAAGCTATTCTATCGAGCCAGGATATCGGGAGATCTTCCCGGTGTTGAAGGTCCTACCATAATTTCTCCAGTAAATGTGTATAATTGACTTTATATAGGTGACCAAATGCCGGAGTATTAAAAATACCTAAGTAAAGAAAACCTCCCAGTGACCACCCAAAGGCAAAACGGGATTCATCCGGCAAATTCGATACACTGGCAAGACCTCCCAGCGACATGGCCTCTGATTTCACAAATTGATTTTATAACCTGAGAACATGCCAAATAATTTAACCATTTGAATTAAGCAGGGCACAGATGTCAATTGATCATTTAAGAAAAGGAGAACATCAGATTATTTTTTACAGTGTGGGAACAGGCCCTTTGGCCCAACAAGTCCACACCGCCCCGCCGAAGCGCAACCCACCCACACCCCTAACCTAATACTACGGGCAATTTAGCATGGCCAATTCACCTGACCGGCACATCTTTGGACTGTGGGAGGAAACCGGAGCACCCGGAGGAAACCCATGCAGACACGGGGAGAATGTGCAAACTCCACACAGAGAGTCGCCCGGGAATTGAACCCGGGTCCCTGGCACTGTGAGGCAGCAGTGCTAACCACTGTGCCACCGTGCCGCCCGCTGCATAGAGAATAATTTTGTGCTTACCCGAGCCTACCTCCGGAGCCATTATATGAAGGTCAGCTCGTACAGATTCCGCCAACGGCTCAATCACGAGCGTAAATAATAATGGTGAGAGAGGGCATTCCTGATGACAATCTCTGCCAACGCGAACGCCATCTGAACTTAAACTGTTGGTGATCACCGCTGCTTTGGGATCATTATATAATACTGTAACCCATTTCGTAAAGACCTCACCAACACCAAACCGTTCCAGCATATAAACGAGATTTGGCCATTCTACCCGATCGAATGTCTTCTCTGCCTCTAGGGAGACAACTAATCCTGGCATCGCTCCCTGCTGGCAGGCTTGTACCATATTTAAGACTCTTCTAATGTTATTAGTTGATCTGTGACCCTTTATAAACCCCATCTGGCCTTCTTTAACAATGAATCATAAAACCCTCTCCAGTCTTCATGACAACACTTTTGAGAGAATTTTAAAATCCACATTCAACAAGGACATAGGTCGATATGAAGAGCAGTCATTTGGAGCCTTTTCCTTGTTGAGAATGAGACACATATTTGCTTCTCTCAGAGAAGGCGAGAAGCAGCCCTGACTATGTGAGTAATTATACATATTTATCAGTGGCCCGACCAATTCACCAATCAATTCGTTATGGAACTCAGCCTGGAATCCATCTGGTTCGGGCGTTTTGCCACTCTGGAGCTGCCTCACTGCGCCCTGTATTTCCTTGGTTGCTAGGGGGGCATTGAAGAACAGCACCTGCTTCCAGGTTAGGCCCGGGAGGGCAAGGCTTTTTATTAAATAAAGACTTTATCTTCGTTGTTCTATCCTCACAGACCTGTGGCCTATAAAATTCGAAATAGAACCTTCTAAAGACTGCATTGATTTTTTCTTACGATCACAGGTCAAGTTGCCAGCACTCTTTCTAAAGACGTAATGGCTTGGGCGGCCTTTTTCTTTCTGGCAAGGTATGCTGGATACCTGCCAGGCTTGTCACCGTATTCAAATAGTCTCTGCTTCGTCACTATTATCTCCCTCTTTGCTGTTTGATTAAGTGTGGTATTCAAGGTTATCCAAGTGCTGTGACCCGCTGTAGTTTAGTAATGGAGGGTCTATCCACATACGCTGTCTTAGCCACCTTCAGGTGAGCCTCGAGCAGACACTGTTGTTCTCCCATTTGTCTTTTCTGGGTCACAGAATATGAGATAACCAAGCCCTATGCGTGTGCCTTAGCAGTCTCCCACATCACTGATGGGTTACTGGCCGTGCCTGTGTTGATATCCCAGAAGGTTTTAAATTCTTCAAGAAATATTTTATATACTTACTATCCTTTTATAGGAATAGGTCCATACCCCAATGTCGGGAAGCTATCTCATCGTCACTAGTCTTAACCTCCATTTATACTGTGGCATGGTCGGAAATACCTACTTCACAAAGCAATATTGAGTTCAAAAGGATCGAGGTGACAGAAACATATTGATTCTCGTACGGCACTTGTGTGGGTTAGAATACAAAGCAAAGTCTCTAGCCTCTGGGTGAAGATACCTCCACACTTCCACCAGCCCCAACTCCCTACTCAGATCCGCCAACTGCCTAAATCTCAAAGATATGCCCGCAGAGCTCTTAGGTATTCTGCCCACTCCGAGGTCGATCATACAATTATAATCCCCCTATATAATTGTGTGGTGCATCCCGAGAGCCATCAACTTGGAGACTGCTTCCATCACAAATTTAAAAGTGTGCACCGGGGGGCAATAAAGGTTCAAAATTCCATATTCCTGCCCATATATTAGTGCATTAATTAATATATACCATCTAGACTCATCTTTTATCTGGCTTACCATTTGGAAGGGAAGATTCTTCCGAATAAGAATGGCTACTCTCCTACTTTTTTCAGCTGAAAGATGAAAAGAACACCGGCCAAAACCACCCTATTGCAGCTTCGAATGCTCCTTAGCAAGTAGACGTGTCTCCTGTAGAAGGGCTACATCCGCCCTTTCCTTTTTAAGACTTGATAATATCTTTTTCCTTTTGATTGGTGAGTGGCTACCCTTGACAGTCCAGGTGCATCACCGAAACGAATGACTAGCCATGATCGTCCGAGCAAGCCCGAGACCCCCCAGGAGGGAGATCCCCACCCAAAGACATTGAATAAAACCAAAAATGATTCACACAAAAAACACTCTTTAAAACAGTGAAATCAAAACAACTAAGAACTACTCCTAAAAACAAATAACATAAAACTTACTTAAAAGGAGAATTTCCCCCTTGTTCACAGGAGGCACTACTACCTTCCAATAATCCCGCCATAACATTAACCAGCCAGAGACATTCCCTTGGCCCAGGCATTACAAATTAGAGCAAATAAATTCCAATGTCTTATAAGACAGAAGTTAAAGATGGGTGACCCGCCCACTCCCCCCCCCCCCCACACACACCATCACCTAGATACACTTTGCAAAACAACATAACATGAAAATACATAAAATTACAAAATTACAACCCCAGCAAATAATAAGCAAACAAATAAAAAAAAACACCCAGAAACGTTCCTAACCCGCGCGACCTATAGATAAAAGTCCATAGAAAGGATAATGATTGATCCACACCCTACCCCTACCCCCACCCATCAAGGAAAGTTGGATAAGAGAAAGAGGAAGAAAGGAGGAGGAAACAAAACAAAAGGAGGGCAAAATAACGCCATTATCCATACAGTTCAGGTCCCGCAGTCTACTTGACAGCATCCAGAAATTATTTTGCTTCTTCTGGTGATCCGAAGTTATGCACAGATCCTCCATGACTGCAGCACAGTGTTGCCGGATATTGCACGAATATTGAATATTTAAATCCCTCAGACGCTACTTCGCCTCATCAAATGCCTTCCTCTTGCGGTCCACAGACGGAGAAAAGTCCTGGAACTGCATTATCCTGGAGCTCTTGTATATCATGGCATGAGAATCCTTCCCCGAGACTATGGAGGCCTCTAGCAGCATCTGTTTTTCCCTGTAATGCTGTCGTTGAACTAGGACTGGGCGAGGTCGCTGGTCCGACCCGTTCTGGCGCACGGCAACCCGGTGGGCCCATTCAGCCTACACCTGGCCCAGCTCTGACTCTAGTTGCAGCAGCTGTGGGTGCCATTGCTCCAGGAAATCAAAACGCGGGCCTTCCTCTTCCTTTGAGGAAGGCCAAGCAACCGAATATGTTTCCGACGATCTGGATTTCCGATGTCATCAATATGTTCCTCTAAGTTCGGGACTGGATTATTCAGAGCCCAGACCTGACCCATGGATGACTCCGCAGTAGTCTTGGAGGTCACGGCCTGTTATTCAGCTCTCCCCGACACGCTGCCCGAGTTTCTCGATCTCTCAGTCATATTTCTGAAGCATGACCGAGACTGACTCCCATCTGAACTGGGCCTCTTCAATGGACGCATCAATCTTCTCTCGGAGTTTAACAAGCTCCGAGATCAGGCTCGCCCCTGCAGGTGAGTCCCCCGGGGCGGCCGCAGACGTCTGTGCATGCGGGGTGGGGGGAGGGGTCCCTTTCCGTTGTGAACTGCGAGAACCTTTGCCTTTGGTCATTTTGAAAAGCATCAAATTCTAAAGATTGATGTAGAATGACCAAGGCTGCTGGGAAAAAAAAACTGGTTTAAACAATTTAACAGGCGAGGTAAGGGTGGGGGTACCGCACTTTGCCCGAGTCTTGGGCAGAGATATGCAGACACATACCTACTGGGTCACCACCCTTTTGCATCTCCATAGCACTCTGTTTAAAAAAAAGGAATATGGCAAAAGCCTAACCCCGGTCATGGGTACGTTCCTGGAATCCATTGTGAAGGATGAGATTTCTGAATACTTGCCAGTGCGTTCTAAAAAAGGGCGAAGTCAGTATGGTTTTGTCAAGGAGAGGTCATGCTAATGAAGCTGTTAGAATTCTTGGAGGATGTAACAAGCAGGTTAGACCAAGGAGAGCTAATGGATACTATCTATTTGGACTTCAAGAAGGACGTTGACAATGTGCTTCACAGGAGGCTGCTGAGTGTCAGGAGGCCCATGGTGTCAGAGACAAGGTACTAGTGTGTACAGAAGCTCAGCTGTCTGGCAGAAAGTAGAGAGTGGGAATATAAGGGTCCTTCTCTGGATAGCAGACGATGGCAACTGGTGTTCCGCAAGGAAACCACAACTTTTTACTTTGAACATTAAGGATCTAGATGAAGGAACTGAGGGCATTCCGGCGCGGCTTTTAGATGACGCAAAGGTAGGTAGAGGGACAGGTACCATTGAGGAGGCAGAAGGATTTAGATAGGGTAGGAGAATAGGCAACGAAGTGGTAGATGGAGTTCAACCTGAGAAAGTGAGTGGTGATGCACTTTAGAGGGTAGAAGAGAGGCATGGACTATTTTATAACTGGGCAGAAAATTCAGAAGTCTGAAGTACAAATAGATTTTCAAGATCCAGTCCGCGATTGTCTCAAGGTAAATAAGACCATAAGACCATAAGACCATAAATGTGCAAGTTGAGTCAGTATTTAGGAAGGTGTTATATCTGGCACACAGTGTGCTGGAAATCTTACATTCAGAAAAACAACTGAGTCAACTCTTACAAACAATAATATTTGCTTATTGAACACATTTAATATTAGAACAATAAAATGCATTATAATGTAACGAAAAACACTACAAACGAACTTAACTTTGGATGATCACATACCACCCCACGAGAAGGTGACCGGATTGCATGTGGTGAAGTCTTTTTGTTCTTCTGATAGTCTCTTGGAGGTGTCTTCTCTTCAAGCGGTTATTCTCGAGGGGTTTTGCAGTAATTCTTATCCTTCCAAGTCTTCACGCCTTTTGGGAGGGTGTGGACGATCTGCCAATGGAATGATCAGGTTCATTTACGCTGATCAATCAGATCCAACTGGGGTTGTCACATTGATGACCCAAGGACGGCAGTCCATTGTCCCATTCAGGTCCAAGTTCATGTAGGTATTACAGGGTTTGTAGCTGTCGAGTTTGTTGGCATTTGTAGGGAGATGCAGCCTGTCTGGATTCTGTAATATGTGCATTACGACAGAGACTTTCGTCAAGGCTGGGTTCTACCTCCCAGCATGCTTTAATCATTGTTCATTTTTGTAACTTCATGGTAAATTCATTATGTCCATCGTAAGATTATTATTTCAGGTGGCCCATCTGGTCAGAAAGGCAAATACACTGATGGCATTTATTTTCAGAGGGCTTCAATATTAAAGTAGCATGGATTATTGTCTACCGCTTTGGGCCCCATAGCTCAGGAAAGATGTACTGCCCCGGAAAGTGTTCAGAGGAGCTTCATAAGAATGGTCTTAGGAATGAAAAGCTTAACATATGAGGTCTCTGTGTCTATACTCGCTGGAGTTTTGAAGGATGAAAGTGGCTCTAATTGAAACATACAGAATACTGGTTGCCTGTTCAGAGTAGATGTTTGGAAGATGCTTCCACTGTTAGGAGAGAAGGGACTCAAGGACATAGCCTGAGAGTCAAGAGAAGATCTTTTCGAACGGAGATAAGGAGAAATGTTAACTTTGACTTCATGTTAACTTTGACTTCCTTATCAAGATGTGGATGATTTTTCCCCGTTATGCAATTCCTTGTCGGTCTTTAGTATCTCCCTAGTTATTTTCCTAATTTCTTCATCTGTCCTGCCTTTCACTGTTCTTTTCTCCCCCAGTCCACCCAGGCCAAATCCTTCTTTAGCCTAGTATAATTATCATTGCCTAACACTAAACCTCTCATGTATGACTCAGTCTTCACTCTTTCAATTTGAATGCGAAACTCCAGCAAGTTGTGGTTCCTCTTTCCAAGGCAAAGCTCATCCACCAATCCTTCCTTGTAACATAATATCAAATCTAAACTAGCCCATTATCTGGTTGGTTCCATGACGTCCTGCTCACAGAAATAATCTCTCATACACTCTATGAATCTTTATTTGAGGCTATCACAGTTGATTAATTGAGTCAATTTGCATGTTCAAACCACCCATAGTTACTGTTTTGCCCTTGGTACAAGCCCTCACTCTTTTCAACCTCAGAAGTGGCTGAAAATTACCCTTCCCCAGCGGTTTCTTATCTTGCTTTTTATTTGCACTGAGATGGATTTTAAACATGTTTTGACACAAAACACTTTGAAAAGGTCTGAGTTCCCACTTGCACAAACAAATGTTTATATTTTTTTACACTAACCACATTTCACAATAAATATTGAGGAATTAACAGCTAAAAGTGGTCATGAGATATCTTTAGCAAACAGGGTTGAGGAAAATCCCAAAGCCTTTGTTTTCATATATAAGGAGCAAACGTGTAACTAGAGAAATGTTTGGCCAACACAAGGACAAAGGAAGAAAGTTATGTGTTGTGTCAGAGAAAATGGGTGAGATTCTTAGGGAGTACTTTGCATCTGTATTCACCAAGGAGAGGGACATGACGGATGTTGAGGTTAGGGGTAGATCTCTGAGTACTCTGGGTCAAGTCGACATGAAGAGGGAGGAAGTTTTGGATATTCTAAAAGCTCGTAATGTAGACAAGCCCCCAGATCTGGATGGGATTTACCACACTTTACTAAGGGAATTGAGAGAAGAAATAAGTGGGGCTTTAAATTATATCTTTGCAGGCTCCTTGAACATTGGTGAGGTCCTGGAGGACTGAAGAACTGTTAATGATGCCCCTTTGTTTAAGAAGGGTAGCGGGGATAATCCACGTAATTATATACCAGCGAGCTAACATCAATGGTAGGGAAGCTGCTGGAGAAGCTACTGAGGGACTTAAGTAAGGTGTTTTATTCGGTTCCCCATAGTAGTCTGATGGAGTAGGTGAAGTCCTCCTACTGTATTTGGTTCTGGGTAACGAACCAGGCCTTTTATTAGAACTAGAGGTAGGTGAGCACTTTGGGGACAGTGACCACAATTCGGTGATTTTTACTCTAGTGATGGAGAGGGATAAGTGTGTACTACAGGGCAAGAGTTATAGCTGGGGGCAGGGAAATTATGATGCGTTGAGGCATGATTTAGGATGTGTGGATTGGAAAAGTAGATTCCAAGGCAAGAGCGTAATTGATATGTGGAACTTGTTCAAGGAGCAACTATTGAGTGTCCTTGATAAGTACGTACCTATCAGGCAGGGAGGAAAGGGTCGTGTGATGGAGCCGTGGTTTAATAAGGAGTTGGAATCCCTTGTTAAATGGAAGAGGGCGGCCTTTGTCAAGATGAGGCGTGAAGGTTCAATAGGGGCGATTGAGAGTTATAAGGTAGCCCGGAAGGACCTGAAGAGAGAGCTAAGAGCAGCAAGGAGGGGATATGAAAGGTCCTTAGTGGGTAGGATTAGGGAAAACCCTAAGGCTTTCTATAGGTATGTTAGGAATAAAAGAATGACTAGGGAAGGAATAGGTCCAATCAAGGATAGTAATGGGAAGTTGCGTGTGGAGGCTGAAGAGATTGGGGAGGCGCTGAATGAATACTTTTCGTCAGTATTCACTCAGGAACAGGACATTGTTGTCGATATGAATACTGAGGCACGAATAAGTAGAATGGATGGCTTTGAGATATGTAGAGAAGAGGTGTTGGAAATTCTGGCAAGGGTGAAAATAGATAAGTCCCCTGGGCCTGATGGCATTTATCCTAGGATTCTCTGGGAAGCAAGGGAGGAGATTGCAGAGCCATTGGCCTTGATGTTTGTGTCCTCTTTGTCTACAAGAGTAGTGCCAGAGGACTGGAGGCTAGCAAACGTGGTTCCCTTGTTCAAGAAGGGGAGTAGGGATAATCCTAGTAACTATAGGCCAATGAGTCTCACTTCTGTTGTGGGCAAAGTCTTAGAGAGAATTGTAAGGGACAGGATTTATGAACATTTGGATAGGAATAATGTGATCAAGGATAGTCAGTATGGTTTTGTGAAGGGCAGGTCATGCCTCACAAACCTTATTGAATTCTTTGAGAAGGTGACTAAGGAGGTAGATGAGGGGAAAGCGGTAGATGTGGTATATATGGATTTTAGTAAGGCATTTGATAAGGTCCCCCATGGTAGGCTACTGCAGAAAATACAGAGATATGGCATTGAGGGTGAGTTGGAGGTTTGGATTAGGAATTGGCTCTCTGGAAGAAGACAGAGGGTAGTAGTTGATGGCAAAGGTTCATCTTGGAGTGCCGTCACTAGCGGTGTTCCGCGAGGATCTGTTTTGGGACCATTGCTGTTCGTCATTTTTATAAATGACCTGGAGGAAGGGTTAGAAGGTTGGGTGAGCAAGTTTGCGGATGATACGAAAGTCGGAGGAGTTGTAGACAGTGAGGAAGGATATGGCAGGTTACAGTGGGATATAGAGAAGCTGCAGAGCTGGGCAGATAGGTGGCAAATGGAGTTCAATGTAGCTAAGTGTGAAGTGATTCACTTTGGTAAGAGTAATAAAAAGATGGATTACTGGGCTAATGGTAGACTACTTGGTAGTGTGGAAGAGCAAAGGGATCTTGGTGTCCATGTACACAGATCTCTGAAAGTTGCCACCCAGGTAAATAGTGCAGTGAAGAAGGCATATGGCGTAATGGCTTTTATTGGTAGAGGAATTGAGTTCCGGAGTCCTGAGGTCATGCTGCAGTTGTATAAGACTCTGGTGCGGCCGCATCTGGAGTATTGTGTGCAGTTTTGGTCGCCATACTATAGGAAGGATGTGGAGGCACTGGAACGGGTGCAGAGGAAGTTTACCAGGATGTTGCCTGGTATGGTAGGAAGATCCTATGAGGAAAGGCTGAGGCACTTGGGGTTGTTTTCATTGGAGAAAAGAAGGTTTAGGGGTGATTTGATAGAGGTGTACAAGATGATTAGGAGGTTAGATATGGTTAACAGTGAGAACCTTTTTCCACGTATGGAGTCAGCTATGACAAGGGGGCATAGCTTTAAATTAAGGGGGGGTAGATATAGGACTGATGTTAGGGGTAGGTTCTTCACTCAGCGAGTCGTAAGTTCATGGAATGCCCTGCCAGTAGCAGTAGTGGACTCTCCCTCTTTATGGGTATTTAAGCGGGCATTGGATAGGTATATGGAGGATAGTGGGTTAGTGTAGGTTAGGTGGGCTTTGATCGGCGCAACATCGAGGGCCGAAGGGCCTGTACTGCGCTGTATTCTTCTATGTTCTATGTTCTATGTTCTATATGTTCTATGTTCTATGTTCTATGTTCTATGTTCTATGTTCTAAGTCGCATGGGCCTCAGGGTGTTCTATCTGGATGGAAAGAGAACTGGCTGGAATAAATGAGACAGAGAGTAGTAATAGAAGAGGATTTCTCAAAATGGTGACCTATGACAAATGGTGTGCAACAGCGATTCATGCTGGGACCACTGTTGTTTGTGATATATATTAATGATTTGGAAGAAGGTATCGTTTGCCTGATTAGCAAGTTTGCAGATGATAAAAAATGTGTTGTTGGAAAAGCGAAGCAGGTCAGGCAGCATCAAAGGAGCAGGAGAATCGATGTTTCGGGCATAAGCGTCGATTCCCCTGCTCTTTAGATGCTGCCTGACCTTCTGCGCTTTTCCAGCAAAACATTTTTAAGCTCTGATCCCCAGCATCTGAGTCCTCACTTTCTCCCAGTTTGCAGATGATACCAAGTTTTATGGAGTAGCAGAAAATAAAGAGGACTGCCAGAGAATGCAGCAGATTACAGACAGATTGGAGAAATTGGGCACAGATATGGCAGATGGAGTTCAATCTGTGCAAATGCGAGGTGATGCATTTTTGAGGATTCAATTCTGGAGCGAACTGTGCATTAAATGGAAAAGTCCTGGGGAAAATTGACATACAGAGAGATCTGGGTATTCAGGTTCATTGTTTCCTGAATCTGGCAATGCAGGTCAGTAAAGTGGTCAATAAGGCATTTGGCATGCTTTCCTTGATTGGATCAGTTGTTGAGTACGGGCGCTGGCAGGTCATCTTACGGTTGCTTCGGACTTTGATTTGGCCGCATTTGGAATACTGCATATAGTTCTGGTCACTTCATTACCAAAAGGATGTGGATGATTGAATAGAGTGCAGAGTAGGTTCACCAGTGTGTTGCCTGGGATGGAGGGTGCTGGTTATGGAAAGAGGTTGGGTAGATTAGTATTATTTTAATTATATGGACAAAGGTTGAGTGGGGACCTGATTGACGTCTACAAAATCCATAGAGAGATAGACAGGGTTAATACCAAGAAGCTCTACCACAAATTGTAAACTCATTACCCCTAGTAATTGAGTTCCAAAGTGAGAGGGAAAGGTTTAGAGCCTGAGGAATATATGTGGGAAGCTCGGAGGTGGTAGGGGCAAGAACGATAGTGTCATCTAAGATGTATCTGCCAGATACATGAATGGGCGGGGAGCAGAGGGATACAGGCCCTTAGAAAATAGGTGTCAGGTTTAGAAAATAGGAGGATCTAGATCAGCGCAGGCTTGGAGGGCCAAAGGGTCTGTTCCTGTGTTGGAATGCTCTTTGTTCTTTATCATTCATTCTCAAAATTGCAAGTTTTTAACTTATTGTATTCTACAATTTAATAATATAAACTATTTATTTTTTTGGCAGTGCATGTCAAATTATTGTCATTGCTAAATTTCAGACACAGAGTCATAGAGATGTACAGCATGGAAACAGACCCTTCCGTTCAACCCATCCATGCTGACCAGATATCCCAAACCAATCTAGTCCCACCTGCCAGCACTCAGCCCATATCCCTCTAAACACTTTCTATTCGTATACCAATCCAGATGCCATCTCAATGTTGCAATTGTCCCAGCCTTCATCACTTCCTCTGGCAGTTCATTCCATACACGTACCACCCTGTGTGTGAAAATGTTGCCCCTTACGTCATTTTTACATTTTTCCATCCCAACCTAAACCTATGCCCTATAGTTCTGGACTCCCCCACACCAGGGAAAATAGCTTGCCTGGTTTTATAGGTTTTAAAAACCTATGGTTTTATAGACCACTATATGGTCACCCCTCAGCCTCCAACATTCCAGGGAAAATATCCCTAGCCTATTCAACCTCCACCTATAGTTCAAACCCTCCAACCTTGGCAACATGCTTATAAATCTTTTCAGAACCCTTTCAAGTTTCACAACATCCTACCGATAGGATGGAGACCAGAATTGCACATAATATTCCAAAAGTGGCCTAACTAACCTCCTGTACAGCCGCAACACGACCTTCCAACCACTGTACTCAATGCTCTGGCCAATTAAGAAAAGCATACCAAATATCGTCTTCACTGTCTTATCTTTGTGTGACTCTACTTTAAGGAACAATGAACCTGCACTCCAAGTTCTCTTTGTTCAGCAACACTCCCTTGGACCTCACCATTAAGAGTATAACTCTTGCTAAAATTTGCTTTCCCAAAATGCAGCATCTCGCATTTACCTAAATTAAACTCCATCTATCGCTCCTCAGCCCATTGGCCCATCTGATCAAAATCCCATCTTAATGTGAGTTAACCTTCTTCGCTGTCCACTACACCTCCAATTTGGGTGTCATCAGCAAATTTACTAACTTTACCTCTCATACTCACAATTAAATCATTTATATGAATGACTAAAAGCAGTGGACCCAGCACCGATCCTTGTGACACTCCACTGGTCACATGCCAACAATCTGAAAATCAACTCTGCACCACCGCCACCGTCTGCGTTCTACCTTAAGTCAGTTCAGTATCAAAATGGCTCGTTCCCCCTGTATCCAACGAGATATACCCTTGCAAACCTCGAACGCCTTAGAGAAGTCCTTATTGTTCACGTCCACTGCTCTGCCCTCATCAGTCCTTTTTTTCTACTTCTGTAAAAAAACTCAATCAGGTTTGTGAGACATGATTTCCCACGCATAAAGCCATATTGACTCTCCCTGATCAGTCCTTGCTTTCCCAAGTAAATGTACAACCTGTCGCTCAGGATTCCCTCCAACAATGTGCCCTCCACTGACGTCAGGGTCAATGGTCTATAGTTCCCTGTCTTGTCCTTACCACCTTTCTTAAACAGTGACACCACGTTCGCCAACCTCCAGTCTTCGGACACCTCACCTGTGACTATCAATGGTACAAGTATATCAGTAAGAGGCCTAGCAATTCCTTCCCTACCTACGCACAAAGTTGTGGAGTAAGCTTGATCGATCAGATCCTGGGGATTTATCCACTTTTATGCGTTTCAAGACATCATCTTTTCCACCTCTGTAATAAGGACATTTTTCAAGATGTTATCATCTATTTCTCTGTATATCTACATCTCCCATGTCTTCTCCTGAGTAAACACTAATTCAAAATACTCGTTTAGTATCTCCTCCATCTCCTGCGGCTCCACACAAAGGCACCTTGCTGATCTTTGAGGGTTCTATTCTCTCCCTATTTACCCTTTTGTCCTCAATGTATTTGTAAAATCCTTTTGGATTCTTCTTCATTCAATTTGCCAAAGATATCTCATGTTGCCTTTTTGCCTTCCTGATTTCCCTCTTTAGTATGCTCCTACTGCCTTTATACTCTTCTGTGGATTCACTCGATCTATCCTGCCTGTGCCTGATATATGCTTCCTTCCTTTTCTTAACTAGACCCTCAATTTCTTTAGTCATTCAGCATTCTCTATACCTACCAGCCTTTCCTTTCACCCTAACAATATACTCTCTCTGGACTCTTTTCATTTCTGTATGCTTTCCATTTTCTAGCCATCCCTTTTGCCCGCGAACATCTGCCACCATCAGCTTTTAAATTTTTTTGCCAAATAACGTCGAAATTGTCCTTTTTCCAAGTTAGAACTTCAACTTTAAGTGCTTGTCTGTCCTTTTCCATTGTTATTTTATAACTAATAGAATTGTTGGCAAATAGCTGGAGGTCACACATTTCAGTAAGAAATTAAATCGATTAATTATATTTAAATATATAAGAATGATAAGTCGATTTGATTGTTCAATCATTTGCTCACTCTGAATATGCAATCAGTCAGAGGTCAACCACTTTGCAAATGATAGAGCAACAATGTATGCATTTCAATACTGAGATTCAACGTGTAATTGTGATCAGCAAAATAGTCAGAAAACATGTTCTTTTTCGATACAAAACAAAATGTGCATTCTTTACCTTTGTATCATAAAAGGTTGTTTGGTGTTTAAAATTTAATTCCCTCAATGTAGAATCAACTTAATTGTTTTCAGAGATGGTGCAGTTATTGTGCAGATGAATAATTGCAGCTCATACCTTATTGTTTCCCAATTCACAAACATGGCAAACTCCTGATCATTGTTCAGGTTTCATCATGACCGACATGAAAAGTGGATTCCAAAAGGCCTGAATTCGGGTACAGTGCTACTGGACCTTACAGCTGCCTGTGGCACTGGATGAGACACTGGCCTGCTCCTGAATCTGACCAGAGAGTTTCCATCCTGAGTCAGGGCAGTCTTTCAAATATTCCCTCACAGAGAATCATTTCGAATCCACCTTCAGCAGCAGAAAACTAGCCAACAGGCTGTCACTGCTCTCAGTGTAGGTACAAATGCTGTCTAAATTAGATACCAGCGACTGACCAGGAACCAGGTCTTACAAATTTATCCTCAGTCAGAGCCTGGCCATTGGAGCAGACGTATGGACATGGAGTCTCAGAATCACACCACACAACTGACTTCTGGTGATGACATCTGGCACGTCCCCCAGACTCCATACATTTGTCCCGTGGACCAGACACTGGGTGAAAATGTTCACAATTGGCAGTCTATTGCTGCATTTTGTGTCTCACAGTGAACTCTCTGAAACTGTATCCAATAAATGCACCTTCATATTAAACAGTATCAAAATAAAATTGTACATGTATGTGGATGGTCAGATACTAATTCATAGGTCATCCAACAGAATGTATCTTAAGAAACATTAAGCCAAGAATCGTTTTAATAACTGAACCTGGTGGATTCTGTCTGGTCTAGGTAACCACGCATATTGTGCTGGCATTTAAGTGAATGTAACAATGCACATCAAAACTGGAAGTCTTAGTCTAATATCCCACCCCAGCTCCCTGACCTCACACACCGCACCCCCTTGCACACCTCTCTACCTCGCACACCTCACTCCCTCGCACACCTCACTCCCTCAAACATTTACCAAATCATGGGAATCCACAAACTGAGTGAAACTTGGAACCCATAACAGTACAGCACAGTAAGAGCCCTTCAGCCCTCAATGTTTTGGTGGCCTTTTATTCTACTCTTAGATCAGGCTAACCTACATGACCCTCAACGTACTAACTCCCATGTGCCTATCCAAGAGTCTTCTTAACTATCCCGAATGTATCTGACTCTACTACCACCGCTTGCGGTGCATTCCACCCACCCACCACTCACTGAATAAAGAACCTACCTCTGACATCTCCTCTAAACCTTCCTCCAATCACCTCAAAGTTATGCCCTTTGATGATAGCCAATTCTGCCCTGGGAAAAGGCTCTGGCTATCCACTCTGTCTATTCTCTCAACATCTTGTACACCTCTATTATGTCACCTGTCATCCTTCTTCGCTCCAGTGAGAAAATCCCTAGCTCTCTCAACCTTTCATCCTAAGACATGTCCTCCATCCAGGCAGCATCCTGGTAGATCTGCTCTGCACACTCTCTGAGGCTTCCACATGTTTCCTATAATGAGGCAACCAGAACTGAACCCAATATTCCAAGTATGGTTGAACCACAGCTTTATAGAGCTAAGCAATAACCTCGCCGCTCTTCATCTCAATCCCACTGTTAATGAAAGCCAACACACCATACACCTTCGGAACAACCCTGCCAACTTGGGCAGCAACTTTGTGGGATCTATGGACATGGAGCCAAAGATCCCTCTGTCACTCCACGCTGCCAAGAATTTTGCCTTTATCTCTGTGTGGTGCATGCAAAAACAACCTTCCAAAATAAATCGCTTCCCAATTTTTAATGTTCCACTGTATCTGCCACTTATCAGCCCAGCTCTGCATCCTTTCAATGTCCTCTTGTAACCTATACCAACCCTCCACGCTATCCACAACTCCACCAACCTTCATATAATCGGCAAACTTATTAACTCACCATTCCACTTACTCTTCAAAGTCATCTATAAAAATCACAAAGAGCACAGGTCCCTGTGGTACATGATGTCCAGGCTGAATACTTTCCATCTGCTACTACCCTCTGTCTGCTATGGGCCAGCCAAATCCATATCCAGACATCCAAATTTCAATTTGGCACATGCCTCCTTACCTTCTGAATGCGCCTACAATGGAGAACCTTATCAAACGCCTTGCTAAAATTGTTGTTCACCACATCTATTAGTCTACCTTCATCAGTGTGTTTTTTCACATCTTCAAAGAATTCAGTAAGGTTTCTGAGGGATGACCTGCTCCTCACAAAGCCATGCTGACTATCTCTGATCAAACTATGGTTTTCTAAGTAATTGTAAATCCTGCCTCTCAGAAGCATCTCCAATACTTTGCCCACCACTGATGTAAGACTGACAGTTCTGTCATTTCCAGCTAAGCATTAACCTCACCACTCTTCATTTGAATCCCCCTGTTAATGAAAGCCAACACACAATAGGGTTATCCCTATTCCCTTTCCTGAACAAGGGAATAACATTTGCCATCCTCCAATCATCTGGCACTAATCCAGTGGACAATGACGATGCAAAGGTTATCGCCAAAGGCTCACAATGCTCTCCCATCACTTCCTGGAGTAACCTCGGATATACCCCATCTGATCCAGGTCATTTATCTATCCTTATGTTTGTACTTCAAACAGTCTGTACTTCTTATCAACTATTCTACACCTTGTCCAACCAACTGATTCACTGTTTCCATTTCAATGCTATATAGAGAGCTGCCTGCCTGAGTAAGTACGATTCCCAATGTACTCTGAATCACAGAATGAAAAAAAAGGAATCCACCAACGCCTTCCTGATGAAGGGCTTATGCCCGAATCATCAACTCTCCTGCTCCTCGGATGCTGCCTGATCTGCTGTGCTTTTCCAGCACCACACTTTTCGACTCTGATCTCTATCAACTGCAATGCTCACTTTCTCCATTACTGAAGGCTTTCCCCTCTGCACACTGAGCGGGGAATTATCCATCATAAACTCACTGTATGTGGAGCGAATTGCTCAGTTCTGGAAAGTTGCACTTGATGAATATATTTTTAAAAAATAAATTACAGTTCAACAAATGTTCATTCAGTGCCAGAGTTATAATTTTGGTTTCTGGTTTGAGCAGCCTGATAAGAAATCGGGAATGACTGAAGAACTCCGAGATACAGAATATTCCAGGTGTTATATTCCAGTTTAGTTAATGCTGGGAATATTATCAGACAGACTGATGTGGTAAAGGAATGAATTGATCTGTGGAGGTGGGACATTTTGGCCATCACAGAGACATGTTTTAGGGAGGTCAGGGCAACAACTCAATATTCTGTTATACTGTAAAATATGGGCAGGACATGAGAGGGGGTTGAATAGAAGGTGGTGTTGGATTATTAATTAAGGAGTCAGTCACTGCATTAAGGAGGAGTAATATCATGGAAGTGTCTTGAAATGAGCGTTTATGGGCCGGGGTTAGGAGCAAAACGATGACAGAACACACTGGTGGGGATATTTTATAGAGCCCCAGAAAGATGAAAATACAGGAGAAGATATATAACCTGAGGTGTGTAGGAAAGCAAGGCCGGAGATGTTACAGAGATAGGAAAGCAAAGCTGGTGATGTTACAGAGATAGGAAAGCAAGGCTGGTGATGTTACAGAGATAGGAAAGCAAGTTTGCAGATGTTACAGAGAGAGGAAAGCAAGGCTAGAGATGTTACAGAGATAAGAAAGCAAGGCTGGTGATGTTGTAGATATTACAGTGATAGGAAAACATGGCTGGAGATGGCCGAGAGATAGCGTGGCCTGCACATGATAGAACAGGTTAGTGAGGTATTTTTAAATTCAATCACAGGATATAGGGAGAGGTGTAGCAGCTGGAACTTATACAGATAGGGAGAGATGTAGGGGCTGGCACAATTTCCAGCGATAGATGGGTCTGGAGTTTGAGATAAAGATTGTGGAGATATGGAGGGTTACTGAAATACAGATGGATGCATCGGCTGGAGGAGATGACAGGGGAAAATACAGACATACACGCAGATAGTTTAGAAATCGAATTGAGCGATGTCTTAATAGAGAAAATATTATGGAAATCTTTGGAATAGACAAGGCACTGGGAGGAACTGAAGGAGTGAGACTTGGATTGTCCAATCACGAGAGAAATTAGTCAGTGTCATACAGCACAGGACAGGCCCTTCGGTTGACAGCGACACAAATAAAAAAGCCTGCAGACCCTGGAAACCCCTCCTTCCGAACGTCTGGGGGCAAGGGCTAGATTTGGGACAGGTGTCCTGTAGACTGCTCAAACAACAATGTGATATAACAACACCTCATTGTGTCAGATCAAACACTGACACGGAAACCTCCTGCTGACTCCCCTCCCTCAGCTGATGGATCAGTGTCCCTCCACATTGAACAACACGGGGAGGACGCACTGAGAGGGTGACAGAGCTGGAGAATGTATACTGGGTGGGCCATTTCAAACCCCACCAAGAGGGATTCAGCAGCTGCACTGCTGATCGAGATGGTCTTGTCCAAAAGGAGATAGCTTCGAGACTGAGGCTGCACCCGGGCAGGGGGGGCGGGGGGGGGGGGGGCGGGGGGGAACGACGGAGATGGAGAAACACTCTTGACCTCATCTTCACCAACCTACTGCTGCAGACACATTGATGATGACCATATTGGGAACAGTGACTACCACACACAGTATTCTGGGAGACAAAGTCACACATAAATGCACGCACATGTGAGAGATACTATCACCATGCTAAACGGGACAGATTTCGAATAGGTCAAGAACGCAGCACTGGCCTTTGTGAGGTGATTCGAGTCATTACCAACAGCAGCAGAATTGTATTACAGAACAATTTCCACTGTCACTACCTGGCATATGCTCCACTTTACCCTGCCCATCAGGCCAGGGGATTAACCCTTGTTCAATGGAGAATACATGAGAACCAGCTACACCTCACAATGAGGTAACATTACCAATCAAGACGACTTACTAACCAAATAGCATAAACAGCCAGTGACAGACAGATCTAACCAACAAATCATATCTAGTCTCTGCAATCCTGTCACATGCAATCAGGGTGAATTGTGTGGTCAATCAAACAACTCACTGGAAGAGGAGGATCTACAAATATCACCTTCCTCAGTGATGGAAGAGGCCAGCACAACAATAGAAAAGATAAGGCTGAAAGATTCACAACAATGTTCAGACAGAAGTATCGATGGGATGATCTATTTTAGTCTCCTCCAGATGGCAGTCGTCAGCTAATTCAATTCATTTTTGTTTGGTATCTCCAAGTGGCTGGAGGGATGGGATAATGCAAAAGCTGTGGGCCCTGAGAACATTCCATTCAAGCTGTTCCTGCAGGGTTATTGCACTGGGACCTACCTGACAATGTGGGACACTATCCAGGCAGGTCCTGTACACACACAGACAAACATCAGACAATCAATGACTGCCCCATTGCTCTAATCCATATCACTAATAAAGTGTTGCAATGTTATTGCAATCTACAGTGCGAGCAAGTAGCACTTCCTCAGCACCAACCTGCTCACTGAAACTCAGTTTAGGGTCTGCCAGGGCCACTCATCCCTCGGGCACATTGAAACCTTGGTTTAACGATGCACAACAAGAAAACCCACAGCTGAATTCTACAGGTGAGGCGACAGTGACTGCATTTTTAACATCATAACTGCATTTGACCAAGTGTCGTATCCAGGATTAAGGGCAAAACTAGAGCAAATAAGTCTCGTCTGCACCGGCTGAAGTTATACCTGGCACAAATGACGGTGATTGGGGTTGGTGGAGAGCAGCCATCTCAGCAGTAGTTCCCGAGGGGCGGGTTTTCTGGGTAAGCCTGTAAATCAGAAATGGAAAGGTAAGACACCATACTCGTACAGGATGATCGGGCTGCTCTCTCGTTAGACAGAGACGACTGGTGGTAGTTTAACTGGACAGTTATCATGCCTCAAGTAAGGGAAAGGTTGAGTAGGACAGTCCTTTAGTCACCCAGTCAGTGCAGGAATTGAACCCACATTGTTAGCATTAATAGCTAGCCGTCCAACTGATTGAGCTAACCGAGTGCTCACTTAGCTCCTTGTGGTAGATATTGTAATATTATTCCATTCAGATATGTTGCTAAACACCTCTGGAGCAGGTGGAACAAGACGCAAACTTCCTAAATCAGAGAGAGGGACAGTATTAGTGAGATATAAGAGTGATCTCTGCCCTAGGCACAATCATAAATGACCATCCCGACAGTGTAAATTCACAAGTGGGGATGTTTGCCATTGATGTTTGCCAATGTTCAATGCCATTCGTGATTTACTCAGATACTGAAGCAGACCTTGTCTAAATGCAACAAGGACCTGGAAATATGCAGGTGTGTACTTAACAGTGACAAAACCATTCCCATTACACATGTGCCAGACAACGATTACCTCTAACGATAGAAAATTGAACCGTATGCTCGAACGTTCAATGCTACCATCATCACTGAACACTCAACTAGCAATATCCTGGGGATTACTGTTAACCAGAACTGGACTGACCATATGATTCCATTACCCATTCCTGTGAAGGGCTTATGCTAAAACATCGACTCTCCTGTACCTCAGATGTGGCCTGACCTATCATGCTTTACCAGCGCCACACTTTGACGTATGTAAATTAATTGGCCACAAGAATATGCCAAGGGCTAGGAATCCTGCAGAAATAACTCACTTCATGACCTCCGAAAGCCTGTCCCCCATCGATAAGACACATGTTGAATATGGGTGTGATTAAATACCACCCCCCCCCCCCATTTCCTTGAATGAGTGCAGCTTCACCCTTCATCCACTGATATTCAGTAGTTGCAACATCTGCCATCTACACGGTGCTCTGCAGAAATTTACCAAGGCTCCTTACAACGTATTTCTGAAGCCCGACCATCAAGAAGGACAATGGTAGCCGATACATGGGACCCCCACCATGTTCGCATTCTGTTCCAAGTCATCCACCATTATGATTGGGAAGTATATTGCTGTTCCTTCAGTGTTACTGTTTCAAGGTCCCTCCCGAATGGTAATGGAAGTCTAACTACAACACAGTCCACCTCCAGTGGTTCAGTGCGGCAGTTCACCACCACCTTCTCAAGGGCAACAAGAGACGGACAATAAATACTGGCCCAATCATATTCCATAAATAAATTAAAATGAAAAATATTGTCCAAAAATGCCCAATGCTGGACATTATGCTTTAGGTTTTGTGAGCTCAGGCTGCTTGGGTTCAGTCCATAATTTGCTTGTTGTGAACAGCTGAAGGGTTAATCTGTCAGTTTCTCAGAGGCATGGCCTACATACCGAGCATCACACAGACATTGACATTCACAACCAACATCACTGAGCTCTGCGATAGACATAAGCAATTCAAAATGTATTCATATCTGACTAACATGTTTAAACACACAGTGAAATTGTTACCACAAAAATGATTATGAGTGAATATTACCAGGGAGAAAGTGAGAACTGCAGATGCTGAAGATCAGAGTAAAAGAAATGTGGTTCTGAAAAAGCACAGCCGTTCAGGCAGCATCTGAGGAGCAGGAGAGTTGACTATTAGTTCACAACATTAATACAAAGGAAAATAATTGCATATTTTCAGTTATTGCACTTAATAATAATGTGATCTTAGGTGTGGGAATGATATTCATCATTTCAATGTCCATTACTGTGAGTTGGGCACTGTTTTCATCATATTGTTGTTATAAAAGTGAACAGAATAAATGGGTGGATTTTAAGCATATTGGGCAATCTAAAAGCTGGTATTATGAAAGGATGTCGGAACTTCAGTAAAGAGACTTTGCTTTTAATGGTTCGAACAATGCTGTAAACATTTACACAGAGATTTCCGGCTCAAGTCACACACAAGGAAGTTGGGCTGGGATGATGCCGGCCATCAATGGAGCTGCACAATTCTGTTTGGATACAAACATTGTGGGGCTAACATGCACTGGATATGGTTTATGATGGATTCAATGTAAGATGCCATGTGCTGCGGGAGACCATCACCTTTATAACACCTTCATTCAGGATCGGGTCCAAGGTTCAGAATTACAGAGTTTAGGGACACACCAGAAGAAATATACTTGCAAGACATGGCTGTTTACAGGTCATTGTTATAAATATTGAACTGCATCTGGACCAGCGCCGTGTGCGAGTCCATTGAACAGTCTGCCCCACACACATCTCCCTGTTGTTCAGGTATGTCTGTAACCAGTCTATTGTGAGAGATTGCGTGAGTTACTGCCCAGCTCCAGTTTGGATGCTCTCTGGACAGATTTTGGAGATGGTCAGTGTTTTGGAGGTCATGGTGAGGGCCAGTAACACTGTGTCTGAATTCAGGTTTTTCCTCAAAGTCATTTTCAACAGCTTTGCTGCCTGCAAGATAGTGTGTTCACTGATCTGAACATGAATCGGCTGTTTACTACAGTCACTGAATTGTGTAATAGTTAGCTGTGCGCTCTGGTATTTCAATTATTGTTCACTTCAATTGTTTTCAATTGAAAAATATTGATGCTTGGTTTATTTTAAAATATGTAAGGAATAAAGTGATATTAACTCTTCACTATACAAAATGTAAAATTGACCTGCTGCATATTTCCTTCAGACTAGTCAAGTAACAATTAGTATTGTCTGGAAAGTAGGATTATGTGAACAGGACTATTTCCCAGGCAACATCACCATCCTCTCTCGTAGGTTCTGTCCCACTGTCAGGACACAGCCAGGCAGAAGAGGGCAGGTCCTTGGCATATAGGGCAGCATGGTGTCTCAGTGGTTAGCACTGCTGCCTTACAGCACCAGGGATCCAGGTTCGACTCCAGCCTTGGGCAACTGCCTGTGCGGAGTTTACACATTCACCCCGTGTCTGCGTGGGTTTCCTCCCACAGTCCAAATATGTGCAGCTAAGGTGGGTTGCCCTCTGGAGGGTTAGTGCGGACTGGTTGGGCCGAAGGGTCTGTTCCCACACTGTAGGGAATCTATTCTAATCATAGTGCTCAGCATTGATGCTAGATCCTGTGACTGCTCTGCAGCAGGTTTTGCGGGAATCGACCACATTGTCACCTTTCTGCCTGCTGCAGCTACACCTCTCCATTTCATACATCTGTCAGAATGGTCACTACACAGTCCTTATAGGGAGCAAGGTCTATCTTCACCTTTTGCAGACCCTCCACACAATGACATGTACTGAATGGTACTGACTTTAAACAGGTTAAGCAACTAATGATGATGCATCTATGAGGTACAATGGCCCATCGGCGGCGGCGGCAGCAGCATCATATGCTGTACAACTCATACAGTCTGCAACTTCCTGGAGCGACATACCTGCCACTGTACAGTAGCCATCATGGCCCGACATACTTCCCACTGTACAGTAACCATCACAGCCCGACATACCTCTCACTGTACAGTAACTGTCACGGCCCAATATACCTCCCAGTCTCCAGGTGCCATCAAGAGCGGTGTGGTGGCTCAGTGTTTAGCACTGCTCCCTCACAGCGCCAAGGTCCTCGGTTCGATTCTGGCCTTGGGTAACTAATTGTGTGGAGTGTGCATATTCCCCCCATGTCTGCATGGGTTTCCACCACAGTCCAAAGATGTGCAGGTTAGGTGAATTGGCCACATTAAATTGCAAAGTGTTTTAGTCATAGGGAAATGGGTGTGGATGGCTTACTCTCTGGAGGGTTCATGTGGACTGGTTTGGCAGAAGGAACTGTTTCCACGCTGTAAGGAATCTAATCTACTCTCAAGTCAGGAATATGATAGAATAATCACTTGCCTGAATGAGTGTAGCTCCAACAGTACTCTAGTATGGACTTACTAGCAACAGGCAACACAGTTGCATGCGGAAGATCATGTCTTCAAACTTGATTGAATGTTTCCAGGAAATGACAAAATTGATTGATGAAGGCATGGGGCTGGATGTTGGCCGTTTGGACCTTAGCAAGGCCTAAGATATGGTTCCTTATGGCAGGCTCATACAGAAGGTGAAGTGAAATTGTATCGGTGGTAAGTTAGTAAGATGGATAGAGAACTGCTTGGACATTGAAGAGAGAGTAGTGATGGAACAGTGTTGTTGTGACTGGAGATCTGTAAATTGATTTGTGAAGTTGCAGATTGTGAGGATGATTGCCAGAGAATACAGCATGATAGAGGTCAGCTGCAGACGTGGACAGAGAAAACACAGATGTAACTTTATTTGGACAGTTGTGACGTGATTCATTTTAGAAGATCTAATGCAGGAGAGAAATATAAAGTGGATGGAAAAATACTGATTGCATCAACATCCGAAGGGATCACGGTGGACAGCTCCACAGTTCCCTGAAAGTGGTAACACCGGTGGAGAGGGTGATCAAGAAAGCTGATGGCAAACTTGCAGACAGGCATCGGAGCATGCAGTATGAAAATTAGCAGGTCATATTGCAGCTATAGAGAAACTTAGTTCGGGCACATTTAGAATGTTGCCACACCAGCAGAACGATGTGGAAGTGTTGGAGAGGGTATGGAAACGTTTTACCAGCATGTTGTCTGGTTTGGAGGGTATTAGACAAAAGGAGAAATTGAACACACATGGTTTGTTTGCACCTGGGCATCATTGGCTATGGGGCTACCTGATAGGTATTTACAAAATTATCAGAGGAATAGACAGAAGGACAGTTCGAGGCTTTATCCCAGAGTAGAAATATCAATTACTCAGGATCGTAGATTTTAGGTAAATGGGAGAAAGTTCAGGAGAGGTGATAGGTAAGGATTTTTTTTGCTTTTGGACAGAATGTGAAAGTGCCTGGGATGCACTGATGGATGGGAAGAAGCCAATAGAGCAAGGTTAAAGAGGTATCTTGGCACAAATATGAGTAAGTAGGGAACAGAATGACATAGAGGGTGTCGGAGCAAATACTTTTGTTTTAACTTTAGAAAGACATCAAGTGTCAGTGCGGGCTTGCTGGGCTGAAGGGCCTGTTCCTGTACTGGGCTGTTCTTTAAGACAAGATTTGAGCGCGGGAGAGGCGAGATGCTGACTGAATGATTACTGATGATCAACAGCCACATTATTGTGCATAACCCCCCCCTCCCCATCAACTTGCAGCTTCATATCCTCCCCCACTGTGGGGAAACTCGTTATGGAGAATTTGACATGAAAGTCAGACCTGATACCTGGTGACTCCAACTTGCCGCTCGCTCCTGCAGACTTTTATCCTGGACACCAACGTCTCGGGGGAAACTGCATGAATAGAAGCTGCATGTACTCCACACCCACCAGTGCTGACATCTGACACATGCCAGCTTCACCATGCCATCTGAGCACATCTCCAACCCACTGACAGTACGCTTCTGTACTTCAATGCTGCAGCTCAGGGTGCACTGACAACTCTCATTGCAATGCTGCTACAAGGACACTGTGCTCACGGACACACACCCAGCTCATGGGCTGACCCTCTGGGCTGCTCACTCAGTGTTTGTACACACTCACTTTGAGCCAACCTGAATGCTCACAAAATTATTGCCTTGCTTACCCTGTCTTTAGCAGTTTTTCCCCTCAGCCAGAGCTACCAGGCTCACCGGCCTGCTGTATTTTCTTGGTGTTTAGCGCAGACACAAACTCAGGAAGCTTGATATCATTGTCCACAGTCAGTCACGGTGCCGAGCACAGTGAGTCAGGGGGAGTCTCAGATCCCAGTCCGGGAGCTTGGACACGGTCAGTCACGGTGCCCAGTGAGTGAGTCGGGGGAGTCTCAGATCCCAGTCCGGGAGCTTGGACACGGTCAGTCACGGTGCCCAGCGCAGTGAGTCAGGGGGAGTCTCAGATCCCAGTCTGGGAGTTTGGACACAGTCAGACAGCCTCTCGTGGTTGTTAGGGTCAGGATCCTTCCCCAGTTAGGGGGCGAGGAGCAGAATGTTGGGAGCTCCCTATCCCTCTTGGCTGTTTCTCCTCTCGTGTGTGGTGATTCCTTCCAAAATGTGACAATTACCAAGCGGTATTAAGGGAGGTAGAATTGTTTGTTACAGCTGGTACAGATCGAGAGAAGGTGCTGCATTCAGTGAGAGTGGGAGAACATGAGCCTTTGTGGGAGATGGGTGCAGTAACAGAGAGACAGTGAGGGTGGTACTTACCATGGTGGAGTGGAGAAGGGCACTGACCTCCTTCCAACATTGCTGGGCATTCACCCAGCAGGCTGGCACCTCACTGACACAGGGGTCAACCACCAACCAAGCTGGTAGGATATAGTAACATGGCCTCCCCTGCCAGTCCTGGAGGAAGATAATGTCCCTCTCGTGCACCATGCCATCCACCAGAACTTCAGCGGGCTTGGTCTCAAAGTGAAGTCCCAGTTTTACCCCCATTTCATGTCTTGGGCAGTTTCGGATTGACAATCTAAGAGTGTAATGACTTTTTTTACGAATGGTACCGGGAACAGGGAGGCCGGTGCATTCTGGGATATCCAGGCAGTGATATGGTGAGGGGGAAAATCGTCGTGTTCGTGTCTGATGAGAAGATAACCACGTGTGCAGGGAGGGTAGTTATTGAGGCAGATTGGGGATGATGTCATGAGAAAATGCACTTTACCTTGTGGAGAGAAACCCTCCATAAAACCGGACTAAAATGAGACTTGACCAAATCATAAGATGGTTTAGACCTCTGTTTGTCTGAATCAAAGTAAGGATGCAGTGTGAAACATTGGGAGCAACAAACTTGGAGCGGAGAATTACAAAGGAGATTCAAATCCTTAAAAAGGGGTAACGCAACGTTCCAGACTGTTAAAAGGAGCCGGGGAAAATCCCTGCCTTATAGTTACCGACATTATCCAATCCTCTTTGGATGCAGGGATGGTGCTGGAGGCCTGAAGAATGGCTAATACCGCAACTTTGTTTAATATAGAGCAAGGGACTGACTGAATAGGTCGCGACTAGAATTCTGAGACAGTGGATAAACGGTCACTGAGGAAGTCCCAGGGACTCCAGGACAGTCTGTCTGGATTTGTGCAAGGAAGATCGTGTGTAATTAATCTGACTGTATCGGTCTGAGGCAGTAACTTGTTGACTTATTGACTTATTTGGATTTAACGAGAGATCCCATGGCAGATTGTCTAAAAACGGAAACTATGGGGTCCAGGTGAACGGAGCAAACAACCCAGAGAAGTGCAAGGCAAGGCATTTGAGGACATCAACAATAGAGAGGAATGGACAATAAATGAGAGCATAGTCTGTGTGGGTGGACAAATGAAAATAGCTGGAAATATCAATAATCTCGTTCATGTAGCAAAGGCATCATTTCCTCTATCAGCCAAAGGGCAGAATTTAAGAGCAGGAAACTTATGCTGGAAATGCATAAATAATGAGTTCAGTCAGAGCTTGGGGACTGTGTACAGTTCTGGTCACCCCATCACATGGAAGGGTGGAATTGGACTGGAGAGAGTACAGAGGAGATTCTTCACCCTGTGAAAGTGGAAGTGCAGTTCTGAGGAAAGATATGAATGGAGGATACTGAGAGGAGATTTGATTGGGGTGCACATGCTGTCAGGGGCCTGGGTACAGAGGGAAATAACATCTTCTTCCTGTTGGTATTTTGCTTTACCAGTGTTGAATATTTAATATAATTCGCTGAAATATCCGAAAAGTGGTGAGGAAAGTTGTTATTTCACCCAGAATATGGTCGCGATCTGGGAGGCACACATGGAAGCGAAGTAGAGGCAGAAACTCTCAAACCATTTTAAAAAGGTGCCGGGATCTGCAGCTGAAGTCTTATATAGTATCCGGGCAGTCAGAACTCGGACTTTAAAAAACAACATTACCTCTTGTCCAATGCAGACAGTGGACAGATTGATCTTGTCTATACTGCTATTTTCTGAAGTTTTCAAAGGTTACCAATACCTGATAGAATCAATACGCAGAGATGAGGGTGAGGGCAAGGAGGAGCAGTGTGTGAATTGATCAGCATCACAATATTACTGATCCCATCCTTTATACACAATGCTACTTCACTGTGTTGACCTATTTACCCTTCCTGTAGAAATGGGGAAAACCTTGAATTATCCAGTTCCCAGTCATGGTCACACTGCAACCCCATCTCCAGCTACATCTGAGCTGGTTCACACTGTTTAAAGCTAATATTTTACTGGCCTCGTTGAAAAGTTCCCAGCTTCATTTTTGCCCCATTGAATACTGCTCTCAGTCAACTAATGTTTCTCATTCTCAATAATTGCATATCATTCTCTATCATCATCCTGAACGTTACAATAAAATGATCGCTGCCCCCCAAAACGATCCCCTACTGACACTGGATCCACTTGCCACACTTCTTCACGAAGGACCAGGTCCAATAGTACATGGTCTCTTGGGCTGGACACATACTCCTGAAGTGATCTCTCCTCCATGTAATCCAGGAACACTCATCCCTCAGGACGCTGCACCACCAGTAACCCAGTCAATATCTGAATAATTAAGTTTCTCATTATAACTAATCTGTAATACTGTCATCGCTCTCAAATGACCCTGCATATTTATTCTCTCCATCATTTCTTTGGTTGCTGGCTGACAGACTGTACCTCACAGTGTATTTGTAGACTTTTTGTTCTGTAGATCCAGCCAAATTCATTCTGTCCTTGGACGGATCCTCTTTCTCTTGGACTCCTTAACTAACGTTAATCCAAACCAATACTTCTACCTTTATCCTTTCCCTTCCCTTCTATCATTTTGGAATATTTTATACCCAGCAATATTTAACATCCCATCCTGCCATTCCTTGAGCCAGCTCTCGGTGATCCATACATCGGATTTCCACACACCAAACTGCGTCTTTAACTCCGCACACTCCCAGTATTCAGGTCCATGCAGAGTACCTCAGATTAAGGCTTTCTTTCTCACTCCATCTTCCACTGTTTATCGTGTTGTTGTAAATTATTACCAACTGTATCTCCCATTATTTTGAGAATCCTGGTACTCTCCTCTACTATTTCTTTTTGGATCCTAAGCATACACCAAGCTATTTACAATCACTCCCAAAAAACAACCCCATAAGAAATTCAGTCCCAGCTCTGTCACGTTAGCCCATCTGGCTTGTACAGTTGCTGGCTTCCCCAGAACCAGTTCCAATGTCCCAGGACTCTGAAGCCCTTCCTGCTGCAACATCGTTCCAGTCACACTCTCATCTACCTAAAACTCCGAGTCCTGTTCTCACTTGGACATGGCACTGGGAGTATTCCTGGGATTGCTACATTTGCGGACTGGCTTGCTAACCATCCACCTAGCTCCCTAAATTCTGACTCCCAGACCACTTCACCCTTCCTACCCAGGTCATTCCTACCAATATTGACATGATCTTTGACTGCTCACTGTCCCCCAGACGAATGTTCTGCACACACAGCGACATCCTTAACCCCACTATCCTGGAATTACAGACACACTGACACCTTCTTCACTTTCCTGACTCCCCTGTGACTATTGCTCCTCCTTCCTTCTCCCTCCCATCCTGTACAGTCAGGCTGCTTGTGGGGCCACAGACATGGCTCTGACTGCCCTCCCTTGAGCAGCCCACACCTTCATCAGCTTCCAAACTGGGAAACTAAATTGGGAGGGAAACCCCAGGATATGCTTGTATTCCCTGACTGTTTCTCTTCGATTGGCAACCCCCCACCCCCGACCCTTCCTTCTTCCAGGCTGTCATGTCTGTAGGGTGATCTGCTCTGTGTGTGTGCTTTCCACTTAATCTCTGCATCACAGATGTCCCATATTGTCTCTAGTCACTGTCTGAGCTCCATGACCCAGTGTCCATCTAGGACACGAGCAGCGGCTATGACTTCCCAATTAACAGAACACATTTTCCATCTGACAAACATGTCCCAAAATGCATTTTGTCTCGAGTTACTTAATTAACTACTTCGAATGAAGTTAACATCCAGGAAATAACAATATGCTTAAATCCCTTATTCAACTGTGGCCGACTGAGGGTAATTTATTATATTGTCTACAATTTTATTTCTCCCTCTTATTTCTGTGTTCAACCCTTATTTCAGATGTTGAAAAAAATTTGCCAACTTATAGCAATTAACTGAGTCGCTAATAACAGAGAATGTATCAGCCAATGAACTTACAGCATTTTCTATGATGGCTCTTGCACTTGTTTAAAACTCAGTGCAGGCAGGTCCCAGCAGCAGAAAGTTATCTCTGTAACGCCCAGGTCCTTCAACTCCCACTCTACTCTGCTCCCTCACAGCGTCACCGTCTCTGTGACTCCCAGGTATGTGTAATCCTCCAGATGCCACTCCACTCTGCTCCCTCACAGGGTCACTGTCTCTGTGATTTCCAGGTATGACTAGGCCGCGATCCTCAGTGCTGATTTATATCCTCTCACTTGGGTGCTTCTAAACTCCCAGGCGTGAGTGAACCTCATGTTCCTGCTTCAAGTTATTCCCTCACATGGTCACTCCCTCTGTGGCTCGGTGCTTATTTCGCGCCTCCTGCTCTGCTGTTTCTCCAACTCCACGTCCCAGTCGGCCTCGATCCTCGCTGCTGATTAATATTGTCCAGCTCTGTGGTGCTCTCTCTCTCAGGTTCTCTCCCTTTGTGACTTACAGGTAATGGTAGGACTCAAGCCTCAGCTGAGATGTATAACATCCCATTGCACACTGGTCGCTCACAGGATCGTGCTGTGCCTGGAAGACAGTGGAAAAGAGAAGGATTAGACAGAGCAGACAGTGTTACAGTAATTGAGGGAGCTGTTGGGGATGGAACAGGTAGGCAGACCTGCAGTGTCTAAAGCAGGTTACTGGAAGATACAGGGAGTGTTGTAGGCACTGAGGGAAACAAAAGAAGTAGAGAGATGGCGGCTTGTTGGTGATGGAGCCTTGTAGAGTCTAAAGGGATGTTTGTGAGCTGCTTACTGAGATGTGAAGATTTCAACAAATTCAAATTGATAGCCAGGGAGTGTTGTGTGGCACTGGAGACTGTTGGATGTTACAGAGTTAGAAGACTCGCAGTAACTCGGGGGTTACAGATGTTTGAAGCATTCGTGGTGTTCAAGGACACTCAGAACATAAGGAGGTACAGAGATGGGAGCATTCTAAATAGTGGGATTGCAGGGGCTGGAAGAGTTAAGATGGATGAGGAGGATGAAAAGTACCAATTTAGCACAACCAGCCTCTGTAATTCACAGAGATTTAAGGAAGGGAACCTGTGCTGTCATTTTATACAGTTATATGGCGAGTTACAGGTACTGAGGAGTTACAAATTTAGAAAGGAAGAGATTATAGGTGATCAGAAGTTTAAACAAGAATAAGGAAATTTGAGAGATCACTAGCACAGATGGCAATGGAGGTGGTGAGACATTCTGATGAACAATAAGAGGTTTCGGCAGAGGAAGATGTCACATATACAGGAAGAGCTGCATTGTCTGTATGCAGTTACAGATATGAGGAGTGTTGTAGCGCCTGCTGGAGGGTACACAGATAACAACAGTTCCAACGACTGGTGCAGTGGTTCAGGAAGGCAGCTCACCAGCACCTTCTCAGGGACAACTCCAGCAATGTTCATAACCACGAGTGAATAAATAAATAAATAAAGTATCTACAAGCAGCACTGAAGTCACTCAGGAAGGCCCTTTCAGCAGCACTTCACTAACCCGGAACCACTATACCCTGGAAGGACACGAGCTCCAGGTGCACGGTAACTTCAGCATTTCCAAGGTGCTCTCCAAGCCACGTTCCATCCTCCCAGCACTGTGTCTGTCCCTACACCTAAAGGATTGCACTGGGTGAGGAAGGCAGCTCCCCACCACCTTTTCCAAGGTACTACAAATGGAAAGGTAATGATGGCCAAGCAAGTGATTGCCACATCACATCAATGAATTTGTACAAATGAAACTCATGGACTGTCCATTTCCCCTTTGCTTCATCCACACAACCCACATTCCCATCTCGTTCTGTGTCAGTAACAAACATGGAAGCAGTAGATTTTGTCCATCAAATGTATCAAATCCCTTTGTGAATTGTTAGGGGTCAAGCACTAATCCATTTATTCCCACTTAGTTTTCTGTTAAAGAATTCCCGATCCGTGCCAGTACATTCCCTCCAATCCCACATTTGCCAATTTTGCTTATCCACATCTTCAGTGGGATCTTGTTGAAAGGTTTCTGAAAATCCCGACAAACCATTCCTCCCTTTTATCTACTCTGCTTATTCACAGCCAGACAGGAAAACAAATCCAGCAGGGTTTGTGAAATAAAAGTTCAGTTTCAGAACAACATGCTTGGTGTGGGTAGAGGATTGGCTGATTAGCAGAAGACAGAGTAGGTATAAAGTGGTCGTTTTCACGATGGGAACTGGTGACGAGGGGAACTCCGCAGGGGTCAGTGTTGGGACCACGCTGTACATGTTATACATTAACAGTCTGGACAAAGGATGTGAGGGGGTACAAGAACTAGTTTTACAAGAAAGAGCCCAGGCTGAAATGTTTGTCAATGAGAAGCTGGTGAAGTCTCTGAGTCTGTACTTGATTAATTTTCAGATGCGGCGGTGGCAGGATCTCATTCAAACTTACAGAATACTGAGAGGCCTAGATGGAGTGGACGGGGGTGGGGAGATGTTTCACTGCTGGAGAGACCAGGGCTCAAGAGCACAGCTTCAGAGTGAAGGAACAACCCTTTAGAATGGAGATCTGGAGGAATGTATTCAGGCAGAGGGTGATGAATCTGTGGAATGGTTCCTACCGTAGGGAGGGTTATAGAAGAGGGTGGCATTTACTAGATAGGGCACAAGAGCTGGAGAAGGTTATGGAAATGATTAGATGGATGGAGATACTAGAGGAGCTTACATTGACGGGGGGGGGGGTGATAGTGATGGGAGAATGTTACACAGATAGTGAGTCTTGCAGGAACTGGATTGGGAGAGTCACAGGCATGGGATTTGGTTCTCCAGATCGGGAGTAATGCAGGGACCTATTGGATTACACAGATAGGGAGGATTGTGGGGTCTACACATGTTGAGAGGTTTTCAGGAAGAGGTTACACCGATAAGCAGGAATGTTGGAGCTGTCGTAGTTTAAAGAGTTTGGGATGTTTGGAGCTGTTTAATTGTTAGAGGGATATTTTTCGGGTCATTAATATAGAACGCAGATGGAGAGTTTAGATTTTATTAGATTCCCAACAGGTCCACACCAACTCTCCAGAGAGTAATCCAGCCAGACCCACTTCTCTCTGAATGATGCACCTAAAGCTCGGTCAGTTTAGAATGGTCAATTTATCTGACCTGTAAGACCATAAGAACATAAGACCTAGGAGTGGAAGTAAGGCCATTCGGCCCATCGAGTCCACTCCGCCATTCAATCATGGCTGCTGGGCACTTCAACTCCACTTACCTGCATTCCACATACCTTAATTCCCCGAGACAACAAAAATCTATCAATCTCTGCCTTGAAGACATTTAGCGTCCCGGCCTCCACTGCACTCTGTGGCAATGAATTCCACAGGCCCACCACTCTCTGGCTGAAGAAATGTCTCCGCATTTCGGTTCTGAATTTACCCCCTCTCATTCTAAGTCTGTGAACCACGGGTCCTAGTCTCCTCACCGAACGGAAACAATTTCCTAGTTTCCACCCTTTCCAAGCCTTTTATTATCTGTACGTCTCTATTAAGTCTACCCTGAATCTTCTATACTCCAATGAATACAATCCCAAGATCCTCAGCCGTTCCTCATATGTTTGGCCTACCATTCCAGGGATCATCCGTGTGAATCTCCGCTGGACACGTTCCAGTGCCAGTATGTCCTTCCTGAGGTGTGGGGACCAAAACTGGACACAGTACTCTAACTGGGGCCTTAACCAGAGCTTTATAAAGTCTCAGTAGCACAATGGTGTTTTTATATTCCAACCCTCTTGAGATAAGTAACAACATCGCATTCGCTTTCTTAATCACAGACTCAACCTGCATGTTGACCTTTAGAGAATCCTCGACTAGCACTCCCAGATCCCTTTGTACTTTGGCTTTACGAATTTTCTCACTGTTTAGAAAGTAGTCTGTGCTTTTATTCTTTCTGCCAAAGTGCGAGACCTCGCATTTGTTCACGTTGAATTCCATCAGCCATTTCCTGGACCACTCTCCCAAACTGTCTAGATCCTTCTGCAGCCTCCCCACTTCCTCAGTACTACCTGCCTGTCCAGCTATCTTCGTATCATCGGCAAACTTCGCTAGAATGCCCCCAGTCCCTTCATCCAGATCATTAATATATAATGCGAACAGCTTTGGCCCCAACACTGAACCCTGCGGGACACCGCTCGTCACCGGCTGCCATTGTGAAAAATAACCTTTTTACCAACTCTCTGCCTTCTGTCAGACAGCCATTCCTCAATCCATCCCAGTAGCTCGCCTCGAACACCATGGGCCCTCACCTTGCTCAGTAGCCTCCCGTGTGGCACCTTATCAAAGGCCTTTTGGAAGTCTAGATAGACCACATCCACTGGGTTTCCCTGGTCTAACCTACTTGTCACCTCTTCAAAGAATACCAACAGGTTTGTCAGGCATGATCTCCTCCGTGTAAATCAATGTTGACTTGTTCTAATCAGACTCTGCTCTTCTAAGAATTTAGAAACCTCATCCTTAATGATGGATTCTAGAATTTTACCAACAACCGAGGTTAGGCTAATTGGCCTTTAATTTTCCATCTTTTGTCTTGATCCTTTCTTGAACAATGGGGTTACAACCGCGATCTTCTAATCATCCGGGACTTTACGTTACTCCAGTGACTCTTGAAAGATCTCAACCAATGCCTCTGCTATTTCCTCAGCCACCACTCTCAGAACTCTAGGATGTATCCCATCGGGGCCAGGAGATTTATCAATTTTAAGACTTTTTAGCTTTTCTAGCACTATCTCTTTTGTATTGACAACCATACTCATTTCAGCCTCCTGACTCCCTTTAATTGTTGGGATATTACTCCTGTCTTCCACTGTGAAAACTGACGCAAAGTACTTGTTAAGGTCTCCTGCTATTTCCTTATCTCCCATCACTAGGCTTCCAGCATCAGTTTGAAGTGGCCCAATGTCTACTTTTGTCTGTCGTTTGTTTCTTATGTATTGAAAGAAACTTTTACTATCGTTTCTAATATTACTGGCTAACCTACCTTCATATTTGTTCCTCTCCTTTCTTATTACTCTCTTTATTATCCTCTGTTTGTTTTTATAGCCTTCCCAATCTTCTGATTTCCCACTGCTCTTGGCCACTTTATAGGATCTCTCTTTTTCTATAATACATTTCCTGACTTCCTTTGTCAGCCATAGCTGTCTAATCCCTCCCTGGATAATCTTTCTTTTCTTGGGGATGAACCTCTGTACAGTGTCCTTAATTATACCCATGTACTCCTGCCATTTTTGCTCTACTGTCTTCCCCGCTAGCCTCTGCTTCCAGTCTATTTTTGTCAGGTCCGCTCTCATGCCCTCATAATTACCTTTATTTAACTGTAACACCATTACATCCGAATTTGCCTTCTCTCTTTCAAACTCCAGACTGAACTCTACCATATTATGATCGCTGCTTCCAAAGGGTTCCCTTACTTTAAGATCTTTTATAAAGTCTGGTTCATTGCAAAGCACTAGGTCCAGAATAGCCTGCTCCCTTGTGGGCTCCATGACAAGCTGTTCCAAAAAGCCATCCTGTAAGCATTCCATGAATTCCCTCTCTGTGGATCCACTGGCAACATTATTTACCCAGTCCACCTGCATATTGAAGTCTCCCATGATCACCGTGACCTTGCCTTTCTGACATGCCTTCTCTATTTCCCGGTGCATGTTGCGTGCCTGCTCCTGACCACTGTTAGGAGGTGTGTATACAACTCCAATTATGTTTTTTTTGCCTTTGTGGTTCCTCAATTCCACCCACACAGACTCCACATCATCTGACGCTATATCATTCAGTGCCATACATTTAATTTTGTTCTTAACTAACAAGGCAACCCCACCCCCTCTGCCGACCTCCCTGTCTTTTCTATAAGTTGAAAATCCTTGGAGGTTTAACTGCCAGTCCTGACCGCCCTGTAACCAAATCTCTGTGATGCCTACCACATCATAATCATTCACTATGATCTGTGCCATTAGTTCATCTGCTTTGTTATGAATGCTACGCGCATTCAGGTAAAGCACCTTAATGCTAACTTTCTTATAATAAGAGATATTGGAAGTCATATGATGTCCTAAGTTATCCTTGCTTTTTTCTGCATTCCCAGTCTGCCTCAATTTTAAATCCGCCTGGACACATGCTATTCTGCTGCTTGTCTTTCCATTTAACGCCATACTCCCTGTTCCTTTCACTTACCCTTCCCCCCATCTCAGAAGTTTAAAGTCCTACTGACCACCCTATTTATCCTCTTCGCTAGAACATTGGTACCTGAACATCTTTGGACTGTGTGAGGAAACCCATGAAGATACGGAGACAATGTGCCAACTCCATACAGGCAGTCACTGAGGCTGGAATTGAACCTGCGTCTCTGGCGCTGTGAGGCAGCAGTGCTCACCAGTGAACCATCCCAAACTGCAGAGCTACACAAAGAGAGAGTATATGAGGGGCAGGGAGGAGCACAGAGAGATGGGAAGGGTTGTTGCAGCTGAAAAAGGTTCTGGAGGTATTTTCACAGATAAGGAGTCCAGTTGGGATGGGAGATGGTTACAGAGGTCATGTGGTGCTATGGGCCAGGAGGCAGGAATGTGATCTGGCCTGCAGAAGGTTACAGTGATATCATGTTCTCTTGTGGCTTGGGATAAGTACATAGGTGAGTATTTTTGTCCAGGCTGGAGGAATTCACAGAGACAGGGTGGACTGTAGTTATTGTGGAAAACTACAGAAATAGAGATTATTGTACTGAGTGCAGGATTAGGTTACTGAGATTGGGCACGTTACTGAGTTTGGAGCAAATTACACATAGGGAGCGTCGTCAGCATTGGAGTAGGTTTCAAATAAACAGCAGGGTTATGGGAGGGGTGGAGGTTACAGATATTGGAACTTTTCTGTGAATTACAAGCATTCAAGACACTGGCACAGATGCATTGGACCGAAAGGTATGTCTCCTTGCTGTGTGACTCTATCACACGACAAGAGACAGTGTGAGTAGGGGAATATAGAACAGAAAGACCCCAGGTTTTAATACCATCTTCTTAAGTGAGGTCTGCTTTCCCGTCTGTTGTCCTGATCCTCACTAAGACAGCACAGGCCTGGATTGATAACTGTCAACTTCCTATATTGACATAGGAAGGCTCAGTACAGCAGTGATGAAAGTAAACAAGAGAGTGTGGATTGAGTCTGGGCCCATCATGCTCTGTATTCACCCTTCAATACTATATCTGTGTCATGTCTTCCGGACTAAACTTCGTTCCCTTAAATTTGCTCTGTTCTGTTCACTGTGAGTGATCTTACCTGGCTGCAGGATTTATTGAAGGTTCCAGATCTCCCTGCCCTCTGGCAGACCAACTGTGTTCAATGAGATGATGAATGACACACAGAGCAATTGGGAGGTTTATTGAGTCAGGAACATCCTGAGTTCCTGCAGGTGACAGAGAAATAGACAGAATGGGCAATTAGACTGATGCAGTGAGGGTTGCACAGGGAGAATGGCGCTGAGTACCACAGAGATCTGGAATATCCCAGTCTCCATCCCTGGCCTGTGCTGCTGCGTCTCTCTGGAGTGGAGAGTTCTGTTGGCTCAGGATCTGGAGTAACTTCAAAAGTTGCAGTCACTGGCAGCAATTAGACTCTCACAGTGACAGATACCACATGGAGTGAGACTGAGTGATAGCATCAAATTGCAGGAAGGTATCAGGATCAAACCACGGTCAAGAAGAAGGGTTTTGATTCATGGTGCACTGGGATCAGTACTTAGGGATGAGGGAGCTATCAGTGGGACAGGCGATGGCCTCGTGTTACTCTCACTAGACTGTTCATCCAGAATTTAATGACAGTGGCAGGGATACCCATCTGAATGCTCAATATCCTTTCAGGAACGAAATCTGCGATAGGCAGCTGGTCTGATCTACATATGACTCCAGACCAAGAGCAATGGGGTTGACTCTAAACTGCCTTCTCTAATAGTCTCACAAGGCACTCGGCTCAATGGCAGCTCGAGGGTGGGCATGAAATGCTGGCCAGCCAGAGACAGCAACACCCCATGGAGTGAATTAAAAACAACACTGTTGGGACCAGTGTCCTGGCAAATTATGTCGGTGGGTTTATGGACAGGGCTTTAATTGACAGAGAAGATGCAGGGACAGGGTTCAGGTGAAAGAAGCTTTCCAAATCGAAAGAGAAAAGGGACACATTGGAACAGCATGGGAATGTGGCTGAAATCAATCTGAAAGGAACAGGAAGGGACAGAGTTTAACTAAAACTGTACATCAGTGAATTAGTGTGACAGGACATTCTGGGAAAAAAGTCAATTACAATGTTCTTTTTTCGGAATGGACAAAGTATCTGCAATAAGGTAATAGACTTGACACACAGAGATAAATAAGATTTAGTCACCAGGAAGATGTGGTTAGAGGAGAAGCAAAAGGTGGAACATAAATATTCAATTGTACCCATCCTTGAGGGGTCTCAGGAAGTGCAGGATGGGTAACCCAGACAATAATGGGTAACAAAGACATTACAGAGAAAGCATTTGGCATCTGATTATGCAGCTGAATCAGCCTGAATGCAGACTATGAGTAACACATGTCAAAAACAGTTTTGAGGCTGCCTGATAGCATTTCATTGCACAACACTGTTACACTTTCCAATGAATTCCTGTCTAATGCAAAGGCAATGTGATCATTTTGGGAGACTTCAACCTTTGTCAAAGATGATATTCTCCGAACTCCTCTTCAAGTGTTTGTGTCAGTGTTTCTTTGAATAACACGTTGTGTAAATGGCCAGGGACCTGACTATCTCAGATCGACCGTTGGGTGTAGAAGCTGAGTGAACGAGTAATGTCACACTGAGATATCCTCTGGGAAATTGTAGTGTAGTGGAATTCTGTGAGATGATAGATTTTTAAAGTGACCAAAAAGCACACCCTACAATCACAACCAAATCCGTTTACATGTGTTTGAGAGGAGAATTGACTAAGGTAAACAGGGGAAATCAGTGAAGCGTGTGGCTGGAAATGGACAGTGCAAAACATTTAGTCATAGAGATGTACAGCACAGAAACAGCTCTTCAGTCCATCTCGTTCATGCTGCCCACATACACTAACATATTTTTGTCTCATTTGCCAGCACTTGGCCCAAATCCCTCTCAACCCTTCCTGTTCGTATACACATCCAGATGCCTTTTAGATGCAGTAATTGTACCAGTCTCCACCACTTCATCTAGCAGTTCATTCCATTCACGCATCACCCTCTTCCTGAAAAAGTTGCCCCTTCGGTTCATTTTATATATTTCCCTTCTCACCCCGAACCTAGGCCGTCTGGTTCTGGACTCCACTACCTCAGGGAAATGACCTTGTCTGTTAAACCTATCCATGCCTCTCATGATTGTATAAATCTCTATATGGTCACCCCTCAGCCTCAAGGAGCCCCAGCCCATTCAACCGCTCCCTTTAGCTCAAAACTTCCAATCCTGGCAACATGCTTGTAAATCTTTTCTGAAACCTTGCAATTTATACAACATCTTTCTGATAGGGAGGAGACAAGAACTGCATGCAATATTCCAAAAGTGGCTTATCCAATGTCCTGCACAGCCAAAACATGACCTCCCAACTCCTCTAATCAGTGCTATGATCAGTAAACGCAAGCAGAATAAACAACTTCTTCACTATCCTATTTACCTGGGATTATACTTTCAAGGAACTATGAACCTGGACTCCAAGGTCTGTTTGTTCAGTAACACTCCCTAGGACCTTACCACTCAGTGCACCAAGATCCTTCTGTATATCAATGTCCCTCAGTATCCGAACTTTCTTCCTGAATTTGACATGACCTCACACTTGTACAGATTAAACTTAATTTGCCATTTCTTTGCACATCTTTCCAACTGATCAGTAACCTCCTGCAACCTTGGATCTCCTTGCCCATTCACCCAAACTCCATCAATTTTCATTTCATCTGCAATAATTACCTTTGTCACTTCCTTTCGTTTCAATTGTGTGAGAATGTGTAACCAGACGGCAGAAAATCCCAGCAAGGGCTCACCCATTTAAGATGGAGATGAGGAGGAATGTCTTCGCTCAGAGGGTAGGGAATCTTTGGGAATTCCTGACTGCAGGGGTCTGTCGAGGCTGGGTCATTAAGACTATTGACAGCAGAGATGGTCAGATGTTAATGGATCAGGGAAACAAGGGTTTTGTGGAAAAGGCAGGAATGTAAGTTTGAGAGTATCAGATCAGCCATGATCTGATTGAAAGGGCAGAGCATCCTCAATGGGCCAAATGGCCTCATTCTGCTCCGACATCTTATGGTCTTAACTCGAACTCAATGTCTGCATTATAACACTATGGGTCTTTCCTCACAAAACTCCTCTAAAATGGGTCTATTGGATATTTATTACCACACAGCATTTGAACTCCAATGGACAAATTTGTTGCTGGCCCCTTGATATAATGTTATAGAAAACCATCTCGTATCCAATCCAGGATTCCATCCATTACAGCCCTGATACTCATTAATTCTCCAGTCGGGATGGAGACCACTGTCCCACACAGTTACTGTACTGCCCTCGCTACAAGTACTTTCAGTGGCCTGACTGTAACCATATTGAAATTCCCATCACTGCTTGATTCCTTTAAAAGAATTCCAGCCAATGATTGCTGCTGCTGCTTGTTCATTTCCAGCTCCATCCAAATAGACTCCAAATTTTGATCTTCAGTTTCACGTGGCTATCTCATTAATGCATTAACCTCATCCTTTATTCACAACTTGGTTGCCTTTTTTTCTGTCCTGCCTAGATCCCAACAACCCTTCAATATTCCCTTCCCAGCGATGGTCATTCTACAGCTACATCTCCGGAATGACAGTCCCATCATATCTGTTCACTGTCATTCCATCTCCCTTATGGCGAATACAGGGTGTCATTCCGCAGTAGTGAGAGGGTGAACGGATGGATAGAGGTTGCAGAGATAGGGAGGCTTACAGGGACTCGAGGATTTTCGAGACAAATCTGGGCAATAATGTTCATGGGACAAAGGGGTTTGCGGATTGGAGGAATTTACAGAGATAGAGGGAGCTGGATTAGATTCTGGAGATAGGGATAGGGATGGATATAGGGAGAGGCAGGCAGACTGAGAGGCACAGACAGGGGGCTGTTTCATCTCGGAGAGTATTGTGTATACTAACAGAGATATGGAAGGTCGTCGTGACTGAAGACGTTTACAGATATAAGGCGGCTTCTAAGCTCTGGAGGATGCACAGATCGGAGACAGTTACACAAATGGGGAGGGTTGCACAAAATGAAAGGTTCCTGTGGTCGGGAGGGTTGGTAGGGAGAGGGTGAAGTTTAAATAGATTAAGATCGAAGATTAGTCGAACAATAAGGAGGTCACGATTTTTTTCACAGGTAAGGAAGGGTTGTAAGAGCTGGAGACGTTTACCCAGATAGGGATGGATGGAGAGGTTAGAGACAAAACACATTTACATGGAGGTTGGCATTGATAGGAGGAGCTTACAGGGATAGACAGGGTTCGGCAATTACAGCAATGAAGGAATTTAGTATCTACTGGAGAATTCTAGGGATTAGGGTGTCAGGGATTGGAGAACCTGACAGAGACAGACAGCATTGTGTGTACTAGAGGAGATTCCAAATAGAGGAAGGATTATCGGGACTGTAGTATATTACTGAGATCACTCATAGAGTATGTGCCAAGACTGATGCCTGGGACCTCCTGTGCAGTCTCAGGGAGTTCCAGTACAGCAGAGGTGACAGCAGGGCCCTCACAATATGGTGGGAATGAAGCCTAGAATGTTGCTGTTCCTTGCCCAGCATTGTAACTATGTCCTGTGTTCCAGGTCTGAATAAAGTTGGCCACTAACTCCACTCTGTGCTGTTTACTATGATTGATCTTACCAGCTGCAGGATTTAATGAAGGCTCCAGATCTCCCTCTCCATCCCTCTCTGGCTGACCAAGCGTCTTCAATGAGGTGATGGATGAGACAGGAGTTAGGAACATCCTGATTACCTGCATGAGACAGAAATAGACAGAATGGAAAATTAGACTGATGCAGTGAGGATAACTCATGTAGAGTAGCATGGTAAAAAAAATGACTGCAGATGCTGAAAACCAACTACTGGATTAGTGGTGCTGGAAGAGCACAGCAGTTCAGGCAGCATCCAACGAGCAGCGAAATCGACGTTTCGGAGGGCTTTTGCCCGAAACGTCGATTTCGCTGCTCGTTGGATGCTGCCTGAACTGCTGTGCTCTTCCAGCACCACTAATCCAGTCATGTAGAGTAGCACTGAGTCCAACAGAGATCACAAAAATCCCAGTCTCCATACCTGGTCTGTGCTGTTACGGATCGGAGGATTCTTTTGGCTCCGGATCCGGAGTAGCTGTAAGAGTGAGAGACGCTGACAGAAGCAGCAATTAGACCCACACAGTGAGGGATACCAAATAGAGAGAGACTGAGTGATATCAGCAGAGTGCTGAAAGATTTCAGGATCAAACCATGGTATCAGAAGAAGTGGGTCTGATGCAGTGGGCACTGCCACCAGTACTCAGGGAGGAGTCAGCTATTTTATTGAGATGGTACAGTTCTGGGACCAGTGTCAATATTGAAACATGGGGCTGTGTCTGAGGAAAAACAGGAAGAAACAGGAAGAGACTAAGTTTAACTAAAACTATACACCAGCAGATAGGTTTGTGACAGGAATTTGTGATTTCAAAAGTAAATTACTATTTCGTAATTTGAATGCACGAAGCATTTGTAATAAGGGATATGCTCGTGTGACTGTGATTTCTATCTAATCACCATCAGGGAGACATGGTCACAGGGTGAACAAAAGGTGGGGCCTTAATATTCACGGCTACACAACATTGTGGAAAGTCAGGCCGAGTGGGAAGGAGAATGGGAAACTCTCATCGTTAGGGATAACAATGGGATTATATGGGGCCTCAGATTATCAATCATTAGGAAACCAAATTCTGGGTAATAAGAGTCAGAACACAGAAGGTGAAGGGCAGTGTTAAGGCCCCATTACAGCATTACATTGTGAGGCATGGCATTGGACAGGGAATTATTGGAATTTGTAACAAAGACAGTAGGACAACTGAAAGGGGATTCAATTTCCCTATCTCACCATCTCATTGGCGGTGGGTCACAAACGAGGCTGACTCTCTCCCACTCTCAGGGGAGTCTGTGTGTCGCTGTACAGACTGATGTGGCCTTCCACACTTGGGGCAGAAGGTGGCTGTGGGATGGGGATGGCTGGTACATTGGTGTGACAACGAGCTCCTTGTGCTGTTTTCTCCTGGATTCCCCTTTTTCCACACATCAAGTGTCGACGCCGTCCCAATACTCCTCCCCCACTTTCGACGGTCTTGGCTCAGTAATTCCCAGGACTTACCAGACTTCTTTATGCGATGCGCAGAAGACAAAAAAAAACTAACCATTCTGAAGAAGCCAATGCTTTAGATATATGGAAGTATTTGTTAAAGGGATTGTTATGGGTCTACTAGCAGGAGGAGTGCAGTAGGAAGGGGAAACATTGTCAGGGTTTAATAAGATGATAGGAGCAGGGAGAGGTGAAGGTGCTGGAGGTGGTGAGAATGTTACAGAGTGGTCAGGGCCTGAACGGTGTTACAAAGCCAGTACGGATTGCTGCGCTGGAGGGGGTTGCAGTGGTAGTCAGGGACACGTATTTTCTATTTATTCATTCATTCAATAAGGATGTCACTAATTGAGTCAGCATTCTTTGCCCCACAGCTAATTTCCCAGAGGGCAGCTCAGAGTCAGCCATATTGCTACGGTTCTGGAGTCACACGTGAGCCATGGTGTCAGATGTCAGGTAACAATGTCAGATGTCCTTCCCTCAAGGACAGACATGAACCAGTTAACTTTTTCCAGGTAATCAGCACTATTTTTATGATGGCCTCACTAATGTCCTGTACAGATATAACAATGACATGACATCCCAACTCCTAATCTCAATGCACTGACCAATGAAGGTAACCATCCCAAACATCTGCTTTACCAACCTGTCTACCTCTGACACCACTTTCAAAGAAACTTTTACCTGCATCCCTGGGTCTCTGACTGTACAAGTCCAGCTCTAGTCAGCTTTACCAAAGTGCAACACTGTGTATTTCTCCACTTGGTATTCGTAAACTCACTGGTCCACTCTCAGATAATCCTCTTCACTGTCCACTTTATCACCACTTCCTGTCTCACTTACAAACTTGCTAACCATGACTCCTGTATTATCATCCAAACCGTTCATATAAATGATGCACAACAATTACCCAGCACCGAACCCCATGGCACACCGTTGGTCACAGGCCTACAGTTTGAGCAGCAACTCTCTATGAGCATGCTCTGTCTCCTAGTCAATCCTGTTTTATATCCAGTTGGTGAGTGATCCCTGATTATGTGTGATCTAAACTTATTAACCAGTCTGCCATGCAGAACCTTGTCAAAGGCCTTGCTAAAGTTAATGTGGACATCATCCACTGCTCCGCCTTGATCTATCACTTTTCTACCTCCACAAACACTCCATCCAGTTTGTGAGACATGGTTTCCCATGCACAAAGCCATGCTGACTATCGCTGATCCATCCTTGCCTTTTCAAATGCATGATGATCTTTTCTCTCAGAATCTCCTCCAACAACTTACCCACCTCTTCCATCAGTCTCACTGGTCTGTAGTGGCTGTTGATGATACAAATATTTCTGTGACGTGCCCTGTACATTCCTCCCGAGCTTCTCACAGAGCGCTGGGATACATCTGATCATGTCCCAAGGTTTTATCACCCTTTTTCCATTTTGAACCATCCTGTTATCCAATGTGAACTCTGTTCAATACATCACATCATTGATCTTTCAGGGGCCCTATTCTCTCCCGAGCTAATATTTAGCCCCTGTTGAAACTTATCAAAATGCTTCCTAAATTTCAAATATACTTCGACTGCTACAAGCCTCCCCCACCCTTACATATTCTGCCTATTATGGTCACACCAAAATATAGAATCCAACAGATTTTTTTTAAATTCCCCATTTATAAAACCACGCATCGCCCATTGCACAGACTGGGAGTGTTGTACGCAGTGGAGGAGATCACACTGATAGGGAGGGTTTTAAAGACGGAGCAATGTTGAGTAATAATGGGGATTGCAATGGTGACAGCAGGTTTCAGCAAGTTGGAGGATATAGACCTGAAGGAGGTTACACAGATAGCATGGCTTTAGGGTCTGATGGGGGCTACACAGTAAAGAGGCTGTGGTAACTGGAGGCAGTTACACAGATAGGGACAGTAATAGTGATAGGCAGAATTCACAAAAACGGGGAGGATTGTAGGGTCTGCAGGGCACTAAAGACATGAGACGAGTTGTATCAACTTGATGATGAACACAGGCAGGGAGGGTTGAGAGGTTTGGAGCAGTTCACCATGATCGGCAGGAGCACGGAGACTGGAGATGTTATTGAATTGCAGAAGTTTCAAATCACTGTAGGCAGTCAGAGATCATGAGGGAGTGACAATGTCTGCTGGAGTTTCCTCAGATCTGGAGGATTGCAAGGACTTGATGATGTTGTATATGGAAGTAGGGTTGTCTGGACGGATGCTGGGAAAAGAGATAGAGGGATAAGCAGGGGATTAGAAATATGGTGGGTAGTGGTCTCTGGTGGAAGTTCCGCACAGAGGGATGTTTTGTGGAACTGCAGGATCTTGCAGAGATGTGGAGAGCTGGAGGGGTTTCACTGAGCAAAGATGATTGGGAGGGGTGGAGCACTTTACAGGGATAAGGATGTTGTTAGGTTGGGGAGGTTTACACAGACAGGGATTGTTTCGGGACCGGAGCAGATGACAGAGGTAAAGACGGTTGTACAGATGGGAAGAACATACAGACATATAGAGGGTAGTCGTGACAGTAGATGTTTATAGATACAGGAAGGTTTAGGTTGTGCAGGTTATTTAGACATGGAGGATGTGGAATCGGACAGATTTTCCAGGAGATAACAAGGGCAATTTTGGTTGGAGACAGTTTCACAGATAAGGGAGCATTAGTAATCTAACAGTTGGTCAAAGTGGGAAGTGTTGCCGGTGACGGTGATGTTTACACAGATAGGGGTGTAAGAGCTGGAGAAGGCTATACAGATGGGTGGATAGATAGAGAGACTGGAGGAGCTTGCATTAACAGGGTGTGTGCTGGCGACGGTTGGATGTCACACAGATAGGGAATCTTATAGGAGCTGGAGTGGGAGAGTCACAGGCATTGGAGCGGGTTCTACAGATCGGAATGCTGCAGGGACCTGCGATGAATGGAGGGTCTTCACAGATTGATTGTGTCAATCAGTCTGGTGAGCTAGGTGAGGTAGATATGGAAAGCTTAAATCCAATGTATACCATCTTCATTTTCCAGACCAGAACTTCAATATCCCTGATAAGCCACGAATCCCTAAACCTGCCCGCTTTCCCCTTCACTCTAACAGGGACAGATTTGCCCTGAATTCTTAATATCACACTTTTAAAAGGCTTCCATTTGCCAGTCATTCCTTTTCCTTCAAACAGACTCACCCAGTTGACAGTAGCATGATGTGGAGGAGCCGGTAGTGACTGGGATGGGCAAAGTTAAAAATCACACAACACCAGCTTCCAGTCCAGCAGGTTTATTAGGAGGCACGAGGTTTCAGAGAACTGCTTCATCAGGGGGTTGTGGAGCACAATTATAAGGCAGAGAATTTATAGCAACAGGATTGCAGTGTCATGGAATGTAATACCAAGCACATTTAGTTTAAGTTTTCATCTTTTAGGATGATCATCTGCGCTTTGAAAGCTGGTGCTGTGAGATAAACCTGTTGGAATATAACCTGGTAATGTGTTATTTTTAATTCACCCGATCGACCTCTGCTAGATCCTGCCTCATGGCCCCACACCTGGCCCTGCTCCAGTTTCGCACCTTAATCAGTGGATCTGTCTGATCTTTCTCTGTAACTATGTTAAAACTAAGACAGTTGTGGTCACTGTACCCAAAGTGCTCTCCGACTGATACTTCAGTCACTTGCCCGACCACATTTTCAGAGGGGAGGTCCAGTGTTGCACCTGCCTGAGAAGAGTTGGGCCTTGTTAGAGTTGCATCTTGATTTAGGAAACATTCTTGGACACATTTGACAAATTGCGCTCAGTACGGGCCTTTTATCCTGTGGGTGATCCAGTCAATGCTGGGAAAATTAAAATCTCCAACCAATACTACTCTATTATTCTGACAGGTATCTCCAATTTCTCTACACATCAGCTCCTCTAGTACCTGCCGGCTATTTGGGGGTCTATAACACAGTCCCAACAGAGTGACCACCCCTGGTTTGTTTCTATGTTCTAAACATGTAGTCTCATTTGATGACTCTTTAAGCGTATCCTGTCTAAGCACTGGTGTTATGTCCTTCCTTATCGAAAGGACAACTCCCCTCCTCACTTACATGTCCTTCTGTCCCGCCTGTAGCTTCTGTATCTTGGAAAACAGAGCTGCCAGTCCGGCCCTTCTCTCAGCTATGTTTCAGTTATAGCTATAATATCCCAGTCCCCAGATCTAATCCATGCTCTGAGCTCTTCTGCCTTACCAGTCAGGCCTCATGCATTGAAATAAATGAACTTTAAACCAGAAGTCTTTTTCCTCCCTCGTCTGTGCCCCTTGATATCCTGAATAGGAAACTTGCTCTCGATGGTAATGTATTTTCTCCTCAGTTTTCGATGGTCCCTCTCTTAATCAGAGTCCCAATTTCCTGCTAAACTAGTTTAAACCTCCCAGGGTAACACGAGCAAATCTCCCCACAGTGATACTGGTGCCCCTCTGGTTCAAGTCTAACCTATCCCCTCCTTATACAGGTCACCTCTACCCCAGAAGAGATCCCAATGATCCAAGAACTGGAAACCCTGCCCCCTCCAACAGCTCCTCAGGCCTACATCCACCCCCCCCCCCCCCACCCCCCGGCCTATCTTTCTATGTCTATCCTCACTGGGGCAGTTGGGGCACCAGGAGTAATCTAGAGATCACTGCCCTTGAGGTCCTGCTTTTTAACTTCTTACCTAACGCCTGATACTCATTTCACATTGTGTTCATGAAGAGGGAGTAGTAAAGGCAGCAAGTCCAGCAAATACAGATCAGGCGATATCGTGAGTTTGATGAAGAAATCACAGTGCAATAAAACCAGGTGAAGCCATTCACAAGGATAGGGAGTGCAACGGGGTCCTTAGAAATGGCTGTGAAATATCCTTGTCAGATCCTATGAAGGAAAAGCCACAAGGTACTTTGTCAGTATAGTTAGAATAAAAGGGTAACTAAGGAAAGGGTGAGGCCTATTAGAAACCAAAGAAACAATCTATGCATGGAGCCAGAGGAAATAGGTGAGGTCTTCAATGAATACTTCCCATCTGTATTCATGCAGGAGAAAGGCATTGTAGCTGGGGATATCAGACAGGATGGTGAGGTTCTAGGACATGTTAAGATTAATAAGGAGGAGGTACTAAATATTTTCACAGGCATAAAAAGGTGCAGAAATCCCCAGTGCCCAATGAAATGTATCCCAGGCTGCTATAGGAGGTAAGGGAGGAGATTGCTGGGCTCTGGTGGATTTATTTAGTACTTTGCTGGCCACAGGTGAAGTGCTGAATGACTGGAGGATCGCTAAAGTGGTTCCTCTGTTAAGGAAGGGCAGCAGGGGTAGGCCAGGTAATTATAGAGCAGTTAGTCTGACAGCAGGGGGAGGGAAATCATTGGATACCACCCTGAGGATGAATCAAAACTTGCAAATGCAAGAATCAACTCGGATAAGTCATCACAGATTTGGTAGAGGAAGATATTGTAGGAGGAATTCAGTTTAGTTTTTTGAAATGGTGTCTAAAAATACTGAAGAAGGCAGTGCAGATGATGTGGGTTACATGGAGTTCATTAAGGCCTTTGACAAGTTCCCACATGGAAGGCAGATCCAAAAGGAAAGAGCCCATGGGATCCAAGGCAAGTTCGCAAATTGGTAACAAAATTGGTGTATAATCTTTTCCGTGTTTGAAGTTGTTTCACCAGCGGGTGTACCACAGGGATCTGTGCAGGAACGATCGCTGGTTATTCTGGGGAATAATAACTTTGATGTGAAAGCAGAAGATATCATTAGTCTGTTTGCAGATGACAGGAAAGGTGAGGGTGTTGTTCAGAGTGAGGGGGATGATCTCAGGCTACAGTCTGATGACGATCAAATGATAATCTGAGCAGAGTTTAGTTCTGATCAATGTGAGGTCATACCCTGTGGAAGGTACGATAAGCGAAGGACAGACAAAATGAATGCTTGGACCTTGCGGAGTGCAGAGAAACACAGGGACCTCAGTGGACAACCCAAAGATGACTGAAAGTGTCAGCACAGGTAGACCGGGTGGGGAAGGCACCTGAACTGGGAGCAGGAGGGGGTCCCATATCCTGGTGGGGCGAATTGGTAGAGCTGCTTGCGAGGATATAATCTAATCTGGCAGGGTGTTGTATCTTAAACAGTCGAAGGGTCAGAAAGAAGATTGAGGCTGGTACACAAGTTAAACAGAGCCATTCCAAGAGATAAGGCAGGAAAGAACATACCAGGGAATGGCGGAAAACTAATGATGAAACTGCATTTATTTCATTGCAAGGGGCCTGACAGCTAAGGAAGATGAACTCAGGACATGGATTTGAACATGGGACTGGGAGATTATAGTTATTACAGCAACACAGCTGAGGGAGGGGCAGGACTGGCAGTTCATTGTTTCAAGGTAGAGGGACTGCAGGAAGCATCGAAGGGGAGGCAAGACAGGATGTGTGGTGATGTGTTTTGATTGCATGACTCATCCCAGCAGCACTTAGAGAGGATATTCCTGTTGGATCACCCAGCGAAGCTATGTTAGTGGAACTGAGAAATAGGAATGGGTCATCACTTCGATTTGATTGTCCTACTAATCCCTAATAACAAGTGGCAGACTGAGGAACAAATATGTCAGGAGATCTCAAATGTCAATCATTATAATAGGGCTGTTATGGTAGATGTTTTTTTAACTTTCCATCTTAGACCAGGACTGCCAGTGTTCAGCGTTTGCAAGGGAGGAATTTGTTAATTGATTTCCAGTAAACTTGCAATCAATATATAAATGGCCTGAAAACAGAATTGGGCAAAGTCTGACCTCCCTTTGGGAAACAAGGTAGGGAAAGGGACTGAGGTGTTAGTGGGAAAGCATTTTGCCAAAGTGATCACAGTTCTATTAGTTTGGAAACAGCGATGGAAAAGGACAGGCCTGATCCACAAGTTCAAGTTATAAAATGGGGCCAGTCTAATCTTGATCGTGTTAGCCAGGACCTTTCAAAAGGTGATTGCAGAGTCTATTTACAGGGAAAGCGAAGTCTGGCAAGTGAGAATATTTTAAAAGTGAGTTAAACTGAGCGATCAGCGCCAGCATGTTCCTGTTTGTGTGCAGGTTAATGCTGACAGCATTAGGAAGCACTGGCTGTCTATTGAGGGTCTGGTCAAGGAAAAGGGGGCACATGTCAGGTATAGCCAGCTGGATCAAGGGAATCTCTGAGGATCACAGTGGCTGTAGGATGGAAATCAGGAATGCAGAAAGGGGACATGAAATCGTCTCGGCAAAGAAGGACGAGTACAATCCAAAACTGATTTTAGATAATATAGATACAATAAGAGTAAACGACTAACTCGGGACAAAGTAGAGGCCCTTAAAGATCAATGAAGCCATCGATGTGCATGACTTCTGGATATGGCTAAGATCCTAAACAAATTGTTCATTCCAGGACTTACTGTGCACCAAGACTGGGGTACTCAGATTACTACGTTACAACACAATTGGAGTATTCTGTGCAATTCTAGTCTCCCTGCTGTCAGAAGGATTTTGTGAAACTCGAAAGGGTTTAGAAAATATTAATAAGATGTTTCCAGGGTTGTTGCTGAATAGGCTGGGGCTATTTTCCCTGGAGCATCAGAGACTGAGAGGTGAACCTACAGACATTTATATAAACATGTTTATATCCATTTACCCCTTCACCTAACACTATGGGCATTTTAGCATGGCCAATTCACCTAAACTGCACATGTTGGATTGTGGGAGGAAACCGGAACAGCAGGAGGAAACCCACACAACCACGAAAAGAATGTGCAAAATCCACACAGAGAGTTGGCTGAGGAGGGAATTGAAGCCGGGTCTCTGGTGCTGAGAGGCAGCAGTGCTAACCACTGTGCCACCGTGCCACCCCTAGCAGGGGAGTGGAGACAATCCTGATAGTTATAGACCTGTGAGCCTTATTTTGATTCTGGGTAAAGTGTTAGACAGGCTTGTAGGGGATAGGATTTATAATTATCTGGAGATGAGTTAGTTGATTAGGGATAGTCGAAACGGTTTTGTGAAGGGTAGGTTGTGCCCTCGCAAACCTTATTGAGTTCTTTAAGAAGGTGAACAAAGAGATGGATGAGGGTAAAGCAGTTGGTGTGGTGTGCATGTATTTCAGTAAGGCGTTTGTTAAGGTTCCCCATGGTAGGCTTTTGCCGATAATACGGAGGCATGGGATTGTGGGTGATTTAGCAGTTTGGATCAAAAATTGGCTCACTGAAAGAAGGCAGAGGGAAGTAGTTGTTGGGAAATATCGATCCTGGAGTTCAGTTACTGGTGGGTACTGCCAGGATATGTTTTGGGTCCACTGTTGCTGTCAATTATACAAATGACCGGAATGAGGGCATTGAAGGATGGGTTAGTAAATTTGCAGAAGACACTAAGGTCAGTAGAGTTGTGGATAGTGATGAAGGATGTTGTAGGTTACAGAAAGGTTTAGATAAGCTGCACAGCTGGACTGGAAGTTCACAAATGGAGTTTAATGTGGAAAGGTGTGAGGCGATTCACTCTGGAGGGAGTTACAGGAACACAGGATACTGGGATAATGGTATGGTTGTTGGTAGTGTAGATGAACGGAGAGATCTCTATGTCCATGTATAGAGATCCTTGAAAGTTTCCGCCCAGGTTTATGAGTTTTTAAAGAAGTCATTCAGTCTGAGAGCTTGTCTTGGTAGAGGGATTGAGTTTCAAAACCATTAGATGATGCTGCAGCTGTACAAAAGTCTGGGCGTGGCCACATTTTTTCAGGTCACTGCATTACAGGATGGATGTGTAAGCTTTAGAAATGATTCAGAGCAGATTTACGAGGAAGTTACCCAGTATGGAGGGAAGGTCTTATGAAAGGAAAGGCTGAGGGACTTCAAGCTGTTTTTGTTCAAAGGAATATGTTTGAGGTCAATTAATTGAGACATATAAGATGTGAGATGGTTTGGAGAGTGAGAGTATTTTCTCTTGGGTGGCGATGCCTACCACGAGGGGAGATAGCTTTACATTGAGGTAGATATAAATATTAATAAATAGATATGGGACAGATGTCAGAGGTAGGTTTTTTACTCAGAATAGTCGGGGCATGGAATGCATTATCTGGAACAATGGTAGACTTACCAACTATAAGGGCATTTAAATGGTCATTGGATGGGCATCTGGACAAGAATTGGAATAGTGTTGGCTACTTGGGCTTCAGATTGGTTCCACACGTTGGTGCAAAATCGAAGGCCGAAGGGTCTGTATTGCGCTGTCATGTTCTGTGTTCTAGTGGGCAAAAATATGGGGTGGAGAGGAAAGACTTAAAAGCAATTTTCGGTGAAATGTTTCTACACAGAGGATGGTGGAGTTATGGAATGAGCTTCCAGGGGAAGTGGTAGAGAAAAGTTCAATTTGGGCAGGTACGTGCCTCGTCTCTCTGGGGCGGAGAATTCTGTGGCCTCAGGTTCTGGTATAGCTTCAATAGAGAGAGAGAGAGAGAGAGAGAGAGAGAGAGATACTAAGTGATATCACCAGAGTGCTGGAAGATATCAGGATCACACAACTGTGTTGGAAGAACAGGTTTTGCTTCATCATGCACTGGTATAACCGGTAAGGAATGAGCAACCTGTGAGCAGGTGAAGTGATGGCCGAGTGGTATTATTGCTAAAGCAGGTACACAAAACCTCAGCTAATGTTCAGGAGAGGCAGGTTTGAATCCCACCATCAGAAATGGTGGAATTTGTAATCAATAATTTTAAAAATAGTAACTAACAATCCACAAATAAGTATGAGACCATTGCTGATGTACAAAAAACCCAAACACTTGTCCTTTCGGGAAAGACATCTGCCCATCCTCATATGGTCTGCACGACATCCCCACAGCAAAGTGTTTGCCTCTCAAAGAGCCTCTGAAATGGCCGAGCAAGTACCTCAGCTCAAGGTCAGCGAGGGCTGGGCAAGAAAGGCTAGTCAGCCAGAGACACCCACATCCCATACCTGATTCAATAAATAATCCATTAGGATGGTCCCACTGGAACCGTGCTGGGAGCAGTGTCCTGGCCAATCATATCAGTAGGTTTATGGACAGGGCTTTCAAATGACAGAGAGGATGCAGGGACAGGCTTCAGGTGAAAGGAGCTTTCCAAATCCAGAGAGAAAACATGGAGCATCGGAACAGTAGGTGAGTGCAGCTGAAGACAAGCAGAACGGAGCAGGATGGGACAGAGTTGAACTAAAATTGTACATCAGCGAATTGATTTGTGACAGAAAATTGTGGGAAAGAGTAAGTTGTGTTTTTTTTTTAAATGGACAACGTCGCTGTAATAAGGTAGATGGATTTGAGACACAGAGATAAAAGTGATTGAGACAGCTGGGAGAGATGAATACAGGGTGAACAAAAATATTCAGTGGTTCACAATCTTGTGCAAACTCAGGCAAAACGGACAACACAAACAATAATGGATAACAAAGGCATTACAGAGAAAGCATTTCGTTTCAGATCATGAAGTAGAGTCAGTCTGAATGTAAATTCTGGCTAATACTTGCCAGGGACACAAGCAGCAGAACAGTTTTAGCCACCGAACAGCATTTCATTGCTCATCACTGCATTCAACAGGAACTCATTGGAATTTTCTAAAAAGGGCATTGTGGTAATTTTGGAAAACTTCAATATTTGTATAATCTGGGACAATCACACGGACAACAGTGATATTGGAAAAAGGAGCTTGGAGAATTTTTTTTCAGCGTTTCTTTGAAAAACACATTGTGCAACTGACTAGAGACACAACTATCACAGAACGACCGTGTGATGAAACTTAGTGATTAAGTAGTGTCACCTGCAGCGATCCTTCGGGAAATTGTGATAAAGTGCAGTTTAAAGAAATATAAAGTTTTAAAGTGAGTCACAGAAAGGACAAGCTACAACTAGAAACCAAAATAGCCAATTACATGCGTGTGACAGGAGAACTGACCAAGATAAACAGTCTAAACAGACTGAAATATGTGGCTGGAAATGAACAGTGGAAAACATTTGAAGGAACAGTGTAAAACACAACAGAAGGTCATTCGATTGAAACAGTAAAAACCTCAGCAAGAAATTCCCTCTGATCCCTCACTCAGGACAAAAGGGATCATACTAGATTATGAGGCTGAGAAGATCACCAAAAAGTACTTAAAATCCTGAAGTGAGAGAGTACTTCGGGAGTAAATCTTAATGGATTGCAATGGGTCTGCTCTCAGGAGGAGGGCTGTGGGAAGGGGAATCATGGTCAGGGTTCATTGACACGATAGGAACAGGGAGAGGTGAAGGTGCTGGAGGTTGTGAGAGTGTTACAGAGAGTGGTCAGGGTGTTACAAAGCCAGTACGGATTGCTGCAGCTGGAGGGGCTTGCAGAGGTACGGAGGGACATAGGTATTTTTATATATTCATTCATGGGATGTGGGTGTCACTGCCTGGAACAATGTTCTTTGACCCCTCTGCTAATTACCCAGAGGATAGATCAGAGTCAGCCATATTGCTGTGGGTCTGGAGTCACATGTTGGCCAGACCAGGCTAGAATATTTGATATCCTTCCCTAAAGGAGGTTAGTGAACCAGATGAGTTCTTCCTACTGATCAACAATGTTTTAATGGTGGCCCCACCAATGTCTTTTACAGCCACAACATGACATCCCAACTCTTACTCTTAATGCTCTCCCAATGAAGGTAACCATCCCAAACACCTGCTTCACCCGTCTGTCTACCTGGGACACCACTTTCAAAGAACTATGTACCTGGTTCACTGACTGACAACACTACCCAGAGCCCGAACCTTAACTGTACAAGTCCGACCCTGGTTTGTTTCACCAAAATGGAACACTTCACCTTTATCTAATTAAACTCCATCTGCTATTCTTCAGCTCACTATCCCAGCAGTACTGTCCATCCTGTTGTATCATAGATAACCTTCTTCACTGTCCACTTTACCAACAATTTCAGTGTCACCCAAAAACCTTACTTATCAGGAAACCTATATTCCCATCTAAACCATTTATCCAAATGACAAACAACAGGGGACTCACTCCTCCACTGGTAACATGCCTCCTGTCAGAAAAACATGTGTCCATCACCCTCTGTCTCCTACCATCAGGCCAATTTTGTTTCCTGTTCGCGAGCTCCTCCAGAATGCCATATCCTTTTACACTGATCTGAGCTTATTATCCAGTTTACCAGACAGAACGTAGAACACAGAACAGTTCAGCCCAAGGCCCTTCGGTCATGATTTCATGCCAACCTTTTATCCAACTGTAAGATCCAACTAACCTAAATACCCTTCATTTTACTGTTATCCATGTGTCTATCCAAGAGTCTATTAAATGTTCCGAAAGTATCTAATTTTACTCCCACCATTGGCAGTCCATCCAACCACCTACCATTCTCTATCCTCTTATCCATCCTTCAATCACCTTAAAATTATGCCGCCTTGTAATAGCCATTTATTCCATAGGAGGAAAAGTCTCTGACTATTCACTCTCTCGGTGTGATGCTCATCACCTTGTTCACCTCTACCAGGTCGCCCCACTCCCTTCTTCACTCCCATGAGAAAAGCCTTAGCTCCCTCAAACATTCTCCATCAGAAGTGTCCTCCATTACAGGCAGCATCTTGGTAAATCTCCTGTGTACACTCTCTAAAACGTGCACATCCTTCCTGTAAACAGGGGACCAGAACTGAACACAATATTCCAAGTGTGGTCTCACCAGGACGATATACAGATGCAATAAAACCTCACGGCTCTTACAGTCAATCCCCTTTTAAGGGGAGCCAACACAACATATGCCTTTTTAACGACCCTACCAATGTGCGTGGAGATTTTGAGGGATCTATGGACACAGACCCCTTGATCTCTCTGTTCCTCCGCACTGCCAAGTATTCTGCCTTTCACCCTGTATTCTGTATTCAAATTCGATCTTCCAGAATGAATCAGTTCACACTTTTCCAGATTGGACTCCAGCTGCCACTTCCAGCCCAGCTCTGCGTCCTGTCAATGTCCCATTACAACCTACAACAGCCCTCCACATTCCCCACCACTCCACCAACCTTCAGGTGATTGGCAAACTTACTAACCCACTCTCCAACATACTTGTCCAAGCCATTTATAAAAATCACAGAGAGCAGAGTCCCAGAGCTGATTGATACAGAACGCCACTGGTCACTGAGCTCCAGTCTCAATACTGTCCATCTGCTGCCACCCTCTGTCATCTCTGGGCCATCCAATCCTGTATCCAGACAGACAGATTTCCCTGTATCCCAATCATCCTTCTTTTCTGAATGAGCCATCAACGTATTCTGTCATATCCTCAAAGAATTCAATAAGGTTTGTGAGGCATGACCTGACCCCTCACAAACCCGTGCTGACTGTCACTAATTTAACTATGGTTTTCCAAGTAGTCATAAATCCTGTCTTTAGAGTCCTCACCAATAATCTGCACACCACAGACATTCGACCAAATCTGTAATTCCCGAATTGTACTTCCGTAACATGGCTTGGACTTTACAAATCTTCCCTCCTCTGCAATGTTCCCCAGAAGGGTACTGGAGGGTGGTGGGGGTTACAGAGATAGAGAGGAATATCAGGACAGGAGGATTTTGCAGGCATTCGGAGGGTTGCAATGCCAAAAGGAGGCTTCAGTAATTGTGAGGTTTCATGGTGATGAAGGCATTTGAGGGGGGAGAGAGGGTGGATTGTAGGGAATTAAGAGGTTTCACAGTTTAGTTGCTTTGTTAGGACTGTAAGAGGTTACTGAGTTGGGGAGGTTGTAAGCACTGGTCGATATTACATAAACATGTGGTTTTGGTTGCAATGGGATGAAGAGGATTCAGGAAGCTGGAGAGTATGGGGTCTGAACGAGGTTACACAAATGGGAAGAGTTGTCAGGAGTGGAGGTGCTTACAGAGACAGCAATGGTCTGATCTGGAGCAGAGGACCCAGATTGGGAGGGTTGTGGGGACTGGAGGTGGTTTCACAGGGAGGGAGGACCATAGACCCACAGGAGGTTACAGAAATGTGGAGAGCTATAGGGCTGACGGGTTCATGGAGATGGGAATGTTGGGATGGATGGAGAAGTTTACAGGGAAATGGATGTTTGTAGGACAGGGCTGGATTACACAGACAGGGACTGTTTTAGTGAGCTGAGCAGATTACAGAGATAAAGAGGTTTGTATCATCTGGCGGAACAAACAGAGATATGGAGGGTCATCGTGACTGAAGATGTTTATAGATATAGGAAGGCATGGTTTCTGGGGGTTATTTAGACATGCAAGCTGTGGAATCCGGATTCTTTTTTGAGAGATTGGGGTTGCAAGTTTGGTTGGAGACAGTTTCACAGATAAGGGAGCATAGCACAAACAGGACGAAGTTCCTGTGATAGGAAGGGTTCGAGTGGAGAGTGATGGTATACACAGTGGGGTAAGAGCTGGAGAATGTTATGGTGATGGGTAAATGGATGGAGGTACAGGAGGAGCTTACATTTACAGGGTATGTGATAGTGACGGGAGGATGTTAAATTGTTAATGAGTCTTGTAGGAACAGGACCGGGAGAGGCACAGGCATTGGAGTGGGATTTACAGATCGGGAGTGTTGCAGGGACCTGAGAGGATAACACAGAGAGGGATGGTGGTACGGTCTCCACAGACTGATGGTGTTATAGGGATTGGAAGAGGTTTGGTTGAGTGCGAGGGCTGTAAGAGCTGCAGGAGCTTGTGGAGAATTGAAAAGTTGGAGCAGTTCACAGAGGAAGGGTCCTCCAACAGGAATAGGTCACAGATAGTGAGGGTTGTGTGGCCTGAGAAAGTTAAAGAGATGGAGAGCTTTCGGGTCCAGAAGATATTACACTGACAGGAACAGTTGAAGAGACTGAAGCAAAAATGCATGGAGAAGGTTACACAGATAGGGAGGGATGTAGGGACTGAAGGTGAATACACAAACATGGAGGGTTGTATTGTTAGACAGAGCTTAGAGGGATAGGGACTGGTATAGGGATTTACACAGATAGGGAAGGTTGTGTTTTTTTAGAAGGTTACACTGATACAGACAATGTTAGGCAGTGTTTAATGGACTACAGAGGAGCTCAGAGAGAATGTATTATGGGGAGTGGAGGAGATTACAGACACAGAGATGGCTGTGGGTTGAAAAGAGCTTCTACAGATCCTCAGTGCTGTAAGGCTGGAGGGAAGTTACAATAATAAGCGTTACCGACTCTTAATGACTTTTTTGATATAGAGAAAGTCTCAGAACGGGACTGTTAAAAGGAAGTATAGACAGTCCAGATGGGTTTACAGAGATATAAATGTTTTTGGGGCCTTGAGGATGGAACAGTGATTGGGAGTGATGTAACAAATGGCAACAGTTATAGGGAGGGTTCTAAAAGCAGGAAGAGGTGACAGTCATATCGATCGTGGTAAGAACTGGAGAAGCATACATCACCAAGGAATGTTTTAGAGACTGTTGGAGATTACACATATAAGGAGAGTATTGGAGATGAGGCAAGGTTCAAGAGACAGGGACGGTTGACAGGACTGGACAATAACCTGAATAGAATCTCCACAGTGTGTAAACAGGCCATTCGGCCCAACAAGTCCACACCAACCTTCTAAAGAGCATCCTGACCAGACCCATCCCTCTCCCTGTCCAATATACCCTGCATTTCTCATGGTGAACACACCTAAGCCACACTTGCCTGAATACTACAGTCAATTTATGATGGCCCATCCACGTATCATGCAAATGTTGGACTATGGCAGGAAACCAGAGCACCCAGAAGAAACCCACGCAGTCGATTGGAGAACATGCAAAGTCCACACAGACAGTCGGCCAAGGCTGGAATTGAATCCAGGTTCCAGGCACAATGAGGCTGATTATACAGAGCACTGCAGAGATTGGACGAGATCACAAAGTTCACAAGAGTTAATTGGAACAGGAGGAAAATATAGTCAGGAACAGGAGTTTACATAGATGGTGTCCATGAGAGGGACTGGAGGAGGTTAACGCAATAGGGAAGGTTGTGGATTCTCTCTACAATTAAAGGTAGGGACAGTTGTGGAGACTGGATGAAGTTCGTCAGACTCAGAGTTGTACACATTGGGTGAGGTTACTGAGTTAGCAAGGATTCTACGGACTGGCTGAGGTTATGGACAGATGCAGTTGAGAATTGTTACAACAATTGAGAGGATACTTCAGGCACATGGATGGTTTTAGTGGTTGCAGGATGTTCGAGAGCTCGGAAGGCTAGTAGTGACTGGAGGTGGTCAGAGGTAAGGAATATTGTAGTGGTGGGAGTTAGTCACAGAGACAGAGAAGATTGAAGAAAGAGAGAGGGCAAGTTTATAGATTTCGGGAGCGTTCAGGTGGCTTCAGAACGTTACACATAGGGAGGGCTGGTTGGAAACGTTGTAGGAACTCGAGGACTCTGTACAGACAGTGAGGTGAAATGGATGGTGGAAGGTTAGAGGTAATGAGGTGCTGTAGGACAGGATGGAGGAGTGCTGTGGTGACTTGAGAAGGCTACAGTGGCATCATGTGCTGGAGAGGCTGGTGGAAGGTACATAGATGGGGAGGTCAGTATGTGCTGGATGTTACAGACAGAGTGGGCTGTCGGTGCTAGACAAGATGGCAGACGTAAGGATTTTTATAGTGTTTTGGTGATATGGTCATAATACTAGGTTTGAAAGTCATTTTGGAAAAATATAAGGATAGGGCAGAAGTGAAGAGGCCACACTTGTGGAAGCCCCCTAATTGGTAGAAAATCACCATCACTGGGCATTATCACTATCACGGAACAGGATCTGCCAAACACAGACTGGGAGGAACTATTTGCTGCTGCGTTCATATTCAGAAAGAGGAAGTATGTTGAAGTGATACAGGGAGAATTCAAGGCCAGTGTGTTCTCCAAAGAGTGAATGACAAAGGCAGTAACTCCAGTGAATACTGGTCAAGCGATATCATGAGTTTGATAATGGAAACACAATGCGATGAAAACAGGCAAAGACCGACCAAGGAATAGAGAGTGCAAGGGGATCCTTAAAATGACGGGCAAATAATGGGCATGAAATATCCTTGGCAGATACTGTTAAGGAGAGGCCACAAGGTATTTAATGAGTATAGTTGGAGCAAGAGGATTCCCAGGCAAACAGCGAGGCTTGTTGGAAACCAAAGGGGCACTCTGTGCATGGAGCCAGAGGAAGTAGGTGAGGTCTTCAATGAATACTTCCCGTCTGTATTCACACAGGAGAAAGGCATTGTAGCTGGGGATTTCAGTTGAGATGGTGAGGTCATGTAAAGATCAATAAGGAGGAGGTATTAAATGTTATCACAGTCATAAAGGTGGAGAAATCCCCAGTGCCCAATGAAATGTATCCCAGGTTGCTATGGGAGGTAAGGGAGGAGATTGCTGGGGCACTGGTGGATATATATATTACTTTGCTGGCCATAGGTGAAGTGCTGAATGACTGGACGATCGCTAATGTGGGTCATTTGTTCAAGAAGGGCAGCAGGGGTAGGCCAGGTAATTACAGAGCAGATAGTCTGACAGCAGGTGAAGGGAAGTTATTGGGAACAATTGTGAGGATGAATCAACACTTCCAAAGGCAAGGATAACCTCGGCAGCATCATCACGGATTTGGTAGAGGGAGATACTGTCTGAGGAATTCAGTTCAGTTTTTTTGAAATGGTATGTAAAAATATTGATGAGGGCAGTGCAGATGATGTGGTTTACATGGACTTGAATCAGACCTTTGACAAGGTCCCTCATGGAAGGCTGGTCCAAAAGGGAAGAGCCACTGGGATCCAAGGCATTTTGATAATTTGGATACAAAATTAGTGGATAGACTTCTTCGTGTTTGAAATGCTTTCACCATCGGGTGTACCACAGGGATCTGTGCAGCAACCATTGTTGGTTATTCTGTGGAAAAATAACTCCAATGTGAAAGCTGAAGGAATCATTAGTAGGTGTGCAGATGACATGAAAGGTGAGGAGGATGGTCTCAGGCTGCAGTCAGATATCAATCAGATGATAAACTGTGCAGAGTAATGGCAGATGGAGTTTACTTCTGATCACTGTGAGGTAATGCACTGTGGGAAGTCTCAAAAGCGAAGAATGTACATCATGAATGGTAGGTCCTCCTGGAGTACTGAGGAGCACAGGCGGGCAAGTCTCTGGATGTCTGAAGGTGTAAGCACAGGTGGACCGGGTGGGGAAGGCACCTGAACTGGGAGCAGGAGGGGGACCCATATCCTGATGGGGGCAAATTGTTAGAGCTGCGTGAGAAGATATAATCTAATCTGGCAGGGGGTTGGACCTTAAACAGTCATAAGGCCAGAAAGAAGATTGAGGTTGGTGCACAAGTTAAAGACAGCAATTTCAGCAGAAAAGGGCAGGCAAGAACATAGCAGGACATTGGGGGGGGGGGGGGGGGGGGGGAGAGAATCTGATAATTAAACTGCATTTATTTCAATACAAGGGGATTGGCAGCTAAGGAAGATGAACTCAGGGCATGGATTGGAACATGGGACTGGGATATTATAGTTATCACAGAAACACAGCTCCCTGCCCTTTGTCTCTCTGGCTGACCAACCATCTTCAATGAAGTGTTTGACGAGACGCCCAGCAATTGGGAGGTCTATTGATTCAGGAACTTCCTAAATACCTACAGGAGACAGAGAAATAGACAGAATAGAAAATTAGACTGATGCAGTGAGGTTTACACATGGAGAATGGAAATGAGCCCCACAGATATCTGGAAAATCCCACTCCATCCCTGGGTTGTGCTGTTGCATTTCTCTGGAGTGGAGAATTCTGTTGGCTCAGGATCTGGAGTAACTAGAAGAGCGGGAGGAGCTGACAGAGGCAGCAATTAGACCCACACAGTGAGGGATACCACATGGAGAGAGACTGAATGACATTACCAGAGTGCAGGAAGACCTCAGGATCACACAGTCATGTTGGAAGAATGGGTTTAACTTCATGATGCTCTGGTATCAGTGCTCAGGGATGAGCAACCAGTGAGCAGGCGAAGTGATGGCCGAGTGGTATTATTGCTAGAGCATGTATCCAAAACCTCAGCTAATGTTCAGGGGAAAAGGGTTTGAATTCCACCATCAGAAATGGTGGCGTTTGAAATTAATAATTTTAAAAATACTAATTAACAATCCATAAATAAATGTGAAACCATTGCTGATGTACAAAAAAATCAACCACTTGTCCTTTAGATCCGGGCATCTGCTTATCACGTGGTCTATACGACATACCCACAGCAAAGTGTTTGCCTCTCAATGACCCTCTGAAATGGCTGAGCAAGTTACTCAGCTCAAGGGCAGCTAGGGCTGGGCAAGAAAGGCTGGTCAGCCAGAGGCACCCACATCCCATACCTGATTTAATTATTTATCCATTAGGATGGTCCCACTGGAACTGTACTGGAACCAGTGTCCTGGCCAATCATGTTGGTAGCTTTATGGGACAGGGCTTTAAACTGACACAGAGGATGCAGGGACAGGGTTCAGGTGAAACGAGTTTTCCAAATGCAAAGAGAAAAGGTGAAGCATGGGAGCAGCATGGGAATGTGACTGAAGACAAGCAGAAAGGAACAGGAAAGGACAGAGTTTAACTACATCAGGGAATGTACATCAGGGAATAGGTCTGTGACAGGAAATTGTAAGAAAGAGTAAATCATGGTTTTTTGAAATGGATAATGTCTCTTCAACAAGGTAGATTGATTTGTGACACAGAGATAAAAGAGATTTAGACACCAGATAGACATGCGTACAGGGCGAACAAAACGTGGGCATAAACATTCAGTGGTTCACCACCTTGTGTAAACTCAGGCAAAATGGGCAACGCTTACAATAATGGATAACAAAGGCATTACAGAGAAATCATTTGACCTCAGATCATGAAGTAGAGTCAGTCTGGATTTAAATTCTGGCTACTACTTGCAAAGGACACAAGCAGCAGAACAGTTTTAAGCCACCGAACTGCATTCCATTGCTCATCATTGCATTAAACAGGAACTCATTGGAATTTTTAAACAAACACATTGTGATAATTTTGGGAATCTTCAATATTCACATAATCTGGGACAGTCACACTGACAACAGTGATATTGGAAGAGGAGTTCAGAATTTTTTTTTCGGTGTTTTTTTTTGAATAACACATTGTGCAACTGGCTAGGGACATAACTATCTCAGAGCAACCATTGTGTGATGAAACTGAGTGAATGAGGAATATCACCTGGAGAGATCCTCAGAGAAATTGTGATAAAGTGCAGTTTAAAGAAATATAAAGTTTTAAAGTGAACCACAGAAAGGATAAGCTACAAATAGAAACAAAAACAGCCAATTACATGTGTTTGAGATGAGAACTGACCATGGCAAAGAGGCGAAACAGACTGAAACATGTGCCTGTATCAGAACAGTTTGAAGGAAGTGTAAATCACTCAACAAAAGAACATTCCATTGAAACAGACAAAATCTCAGCAAGAAATTCCCACCGGCCCCTCTCTCAGGACAAAATAGACCATATTAGATGATGAGGCTTAGAAGATCACCAAAAAGTACTTAAAATCCTGAAGTGACAGAATGTTCGAGGAGTAAGTGTTAAAGGGATTGCAAAGGGTCTGCTCGCAGGAGTTGGGCAGTGGGAAGGGTAATCAGTGTCAGGGTTTAATGTCACAAAAGGAACAGGGAGAGGTGAAGGTGTTGGAGGTGGTTAGAGTGTTACAGAGAGTGCTCAGGACCTGAACAGTGTTACAAAGCCAGTCTGAATTGCTGCAGCTGGAGGGGTTTGCAGAGGTAGGGAGGGATTCATTCATGGGATGTAGTGTCACTGCTAATTACACAGAGGACAGCTCAGAGTCAGCCATGTTGTAGCGGGTCAGGAGTCACATGTTAGCCAGGCCAAGTTAGAAAGTCAGATGTTCTACACAAAAGGAGGTCAGTGAACCAGATGAGTTCTTCCCACTGATCAACAATGCTTTTATGGTGGCCTGACCAATGTCTTGTACAGATACAACATGAAGTCCCAACTCCTACTCTTAATGCTCTGCCCAGTGAAGGAAACCATCCCAAACGCCTTCTTCACCAGCCTGTCTATCTGTGACACCACTTTTAAAGAACTGTGTACCTGGGTCACTGATTGACAACATGACCCAGGGCTCGAACATTAACTGGACAAGTCCCACCCTGGTTTGTTTCACCAAAATGACACAATTCACATTTATCTAATTAAACTCCATCTGCTTTTCTTCAGCCCAATATCCCAGCGTACTGTTCATCCTGTTGTATCACAGATAACCTTCATCACTGTCCAGTTTACCACCAATTTCAGTGTCACCCAAAAAACTTACTTAACTTACTTAACAATATTCCCATCCAAACCATTTATCCAAATGACAAACAACAGTGGACCCACACCACCGCTGGTCACATGCCTCTAGTCAGAAAAACAACATGTCTCCCACCACCCCCTGTCTCCTCCCATCAAGCCCAATTTTCTGTCCAGTTGACTAGCTCCTCCTGAACGCCATATCCTTTTACGCTGATCTGAGGTTATTACCCAGTTTACCATACGACACGTAGAACACAGAACAGTACAGAACAAGACCCTTCGGCCGTGATGATATGCCAATCTTTTATCCGACCGTAAGAGAAAAAAAAGTGGCAGACAGAGTTTAATTCAGATAAATGCGAGGTGATGCATTTTGGGAAAGCAAATCTTAGCAGTACTGACACACTTAATGGTAAGGTCCTAGGGAGTGTTGCTGAACCAAGAGACCTTCGGGTTCAGGTTCATAGCACCTTGAAAGTGGAGTTGCAGGTAGATAGGATAGGGAAGGCGGCGTTTGGTATGCTTTCCTTTATTGGTCAGAGTATTGAGTACAGGAGTCGGGAGGTCATGTTGCGACTGTACAGCACATTGGTTAGGCCACTGTTGTAATATTGCGTGCAATTCTTGTCTCCTTACTATTGGAAAAATGTTGGGAAATTTGAAAGCGTTCAGAAACGATTTACAAGTATGTTGCCAGGGTTGGAGGATTTGAGCTACAGGGAGAGGCTGAACTGGCTGGGGCTTTTTTCATTTGAGTGTCAGAGGCTGAAGGGTGACCTTATAGAGGTTTACAAAATTATGAAGGGCATGGATAGGGTAAATAGACAAAGTATTTTCCCTGAGGTTGGGAAGTCCATAGGTTTAGGATAAGAGGGGAAAGATATAAAAGAGACCTAAGGGGCAACTTTTTCACACATAGGGGGTTACGTGTATGGAATGAGCTGCCAGAAGAAGTGGTGGAGGCTGGTACAATTGCAACATTTAAGAGGTATTTGTATGGGTATATGAATATGAAGGGTTTGGAGGGATATGGATCAGGAGCTGGCAGGTGGGACTAGATTGGTTTGGGATATCTGGTCAGCATGGATGGGTTGAACTGAAGTGTCTGTTTCCATGCTGTACATCTCTATGACTCTAACTTCCATACCCTTCATTTTCTAATCATCCATGTGCCTATCCAGAAGTATATTAAATGTCTCTAATGCATCTAATGTTACTGCCACCGCTGGCAGTGCATTCCACATACACCACTCTATATGTAACGAACCTACCTCTGAGATCTCCCCTTAACCATCTGCTAATCACCAGAAAATTATAACCCCTTGGAATAGATATTTATGTCAGGGTAAAAAAAATCTCTCTCTATTCACTCTATCTATGACTTTCATCACCTTGTTCACCTCTGCCATGTCACCCCTCATCCTTCTTCACTCCAATGAGAAAGGCCTTAGCTCCCTCAACCTTTCTTCATAAGACATTCTCTCCAGTACAGGCAGCATCTTGTTAAATCTCCTCTTTACCCTCTCTAAAACTTCCACATTCTTCCTGTAATGAAGGGACCAGAACTGAACACAATATTCCAACTGGGGTCTAACCAGGGCTCTATAGAGCTGCAACATAACCTCACGGCTTTAAAACTCAGTCCCCAAACTAATGAAATCCCACACAATATATTCCTCCTTAACAAGCCAATCAGCTTGGGTGGCAACTTTTAGGGATCTATGGATCTGTTCCTCCACACTGCCAAGCATCCTACCATTAACCAGGAATTCTGCATTTAAATTCAATCTTCTAAAATGAATGAGCTCACACTTTTCCAGATTGAACTCCATATGCTACTTTTCAGCGTCTTGTCAATGTCCCGTTGCAACCTACAACAGCCCCCCACACTATCAACCACTCCACCAACCTTCGTGTCATTGGGAAACTTACTAACCAACTCTTCCATTCACACATCCAACTTATTCATAAAATCACAAACAGCAGAGGTCCTGTAACCACTCCCTGCAGAAAACCATGGTCACTGAGCTCCAGGATGAATAGTTTCTATCTATCATCGCCTTCTGTCTTCTGTGGGCCAGTAATCCCGTATCCAGAGGACAGGTTTCCCTGTATCCCATGCCTCCATACTTTCTGAATGAGCCATAAAGGTGTTTCGTCACATTCTGAAAAGATTCAACAAGACTTGTAAAGCATGACCTGCCCCTAACAAAACCATGCTGACTATCTCTGATCAAACTATGGTTTCCCAAGGAATAATAATAAATCCTGTCTCTCAGACCAAAGATATAAGACTGACAGATGTGCAATTCCCAGGATTATCCCTATTCCATTTCCTGAACAAGGGAATAATATTTTCCTGCCTCCAATCATCTGGTCCGACTCCAGTGGACAGTGAGGGTGGAAATGTCATCACTCAGGTGTGCAGCAATCCATTCCCTCGCTTTGTATAGTAATTTTGCACGCATCCATCAATTACAAAATTCTCAGCATATCCTCCTTAACATCCACCTGTTCACGTACATCAGCCTGTTTCACGCTGTCCTCACAAACGACAAGGTCCCTCTCAGCAGTGAATACTGAGGCATAGTATTCATTAAGGACCTCCCCTACCTCCTGTCACTCCAGGCACAAGTTCCTTCCACTATCCCTGACCGGCCCTATCCTCACTCTGGCCATGCTCTTGTTGCTCCCATAAGTGGAGAATACCTTACGGTTTTCCTTCATCCTTCCCAACAATACTTTTTCACGTCCTCTTCTAGTTGCCCTAAGTCCATTCCACGGTTCCTTCCTGGTACCTTCAGAGAATCCCTACTGTGTGGAAATGGGCCATTTGGCCCAACACCTCCATACCAACCTTCCAAACAGTAAGTAACCCAGCCCCATTCCCCACCATATTACTCTCCATTTTCCTTGAGCTATGTGCCACACCTACATATCTGTGAACACTATGGTTAATTTAGCATGGCTGAGTCACATAAATTGCACATCTTTGGGCTGTGCTGGGAAACCAGAACACCTGCAGGAAAACCACGCAGACATGGGAAGAATGTGCAAACTCCCCACAGACAGTCGCCTGAGGCTGGAATCGAAATGGAGTCCGTGGCGCTATGAGGTCACAGTGCAAACCACAGAGCCACCGTGCCACCCAATGCAACTCTGGAGCCCTGTCTGATCCTTGCTTCCTCAACTTAAGTAAACTTCCTCCTTCCTCTTGACTATGTGGACAATGTTGACTGCTCTGCCTTCATCTATCTTTGGCCACCTCCTCGAAGAGTCAATCCGGATTGTGAAACGTGGTTTCCCACTCACAAAGCTATGCTAACCATCTCGAATCAGCCTTTGCCTTTGTCAATGTAAGGAGCTCCTTTCTCTCAGAATCTCCTCCAACAACTTCCCCATCACTGGGCTCACGGGGCTGGTAATTTCCTGGCTTTTCCCTGCAGTCCTTCAGTGATGGAATAGCATTAGCCGCCCTCGTCTTCCAGTGCCTCACTGTGTCTGTTGATAATATAAGTATCTCTGTTAGAGACACTTAAATCTCTTCCCTAGCTTCCATTAATATTCGAGGATCGACCCAATGAACGACTGAGGATTGGTCTACCTTTATTTGTTTTAAGATTCCAGCACTTTCTCTTCTCTTGTGAGGATTCTTTCCAAGACATCACTATTTATTTCCCCAAGTTCCCGAGCTTCCATGTCTTTTGCCACAGTAAATACTGACAAGATTATTGTCTAATATCTCACCCATCTCCTCTGGTTCCACACATGGGTGACCTGATTGATCTTTAAGGGGCCCTATTCTCTCCCAAGTTACTCTTTAGCCCTTATTGAAACTTGCGTGAAGGCTTCTGATAATTGAAATACACCATATCCCCCGTACCACCACACCCTCCTACACCATTACAATTCTGCCACTTATATTCACACCAACAAATTAAATTCAACAGGCTCAAAAGCAAATTCTCTTTTAATCAATTGGCTTTCTAAGTGGCCAGTATTGTGTATTGACATATTCTTTCTAACAATTTCCGTATGCTCCCGACTTACTGTTAGGCTAACAATATTTGGTTTCAGACTGACAGCAGAAAGGGTTGAGGGAGTTCTTGCTGATCAATCTGAAAAACATAGCTTACAGGGTCAGCAGGTAATAGAGAAGGCAAATCAAATGCTGGCATTTATTACAGAGGGAATGGAGTCTAAAAATAGGCAGGTATAGCTTAAACTATGCAAGGTACAAGTCAGATCACACCTCGAATATTATGAGCAGCGTGAGTGCCCGAAGGAAAGATATTGTCGCATTGGAGGCAGTCCAGAGAAGGTTCACTCAGATGATCCTGGGAATACAAGGATTTTCTAATGAGAAGAGGTGGAGGAAGTGGAGGTTGAACCCATTGAAGTTTAGATAATGAGAGAGAAATGGAATGAATCATCCAAGATTCTGAGGGGCTCTGATCGGGCAGACGCTGGGAAATTAGTAAACAGAACAGTAGAGCACAGCAACAGGCCCTTCGGCCCACCACGTCTATGCTGTCCAAGATACTATTCTAACTCATACCATCTGCCTGCACATGGTCCATATCCCTCTGTTCTCTGCCTGTTCATGTTTCTGTCTAAATCCCACTTCAAAACTTTACTCACATTTCTGCTTCTACGACCTCAGTCAGTAACATCCACTCCACATGAAAATAAAACTTGCTTCACACATCTCGTTTAAACTTCCTCTTTCTCACCTTAAACCTATGCGCTCCAGTATTTGAAACGTACACATTGGAAAAGAGACTCTGACTATCTACATTATTTATCCCTGTTCCAAATGTTATATTCCTGTACCTGGTCACCTGTCAGCCTCTGATACTCCCACAAAACAATCCAACTTTGTTTAATTTCCTCTTACATCTAACACATCCTTAAAAACATAACACAGGTAACATGCTGATAAACCCCTTTTGTACCCTCTCCAAAGCCTACCCATCCTCCCTATTGTGTGGAGATGAGACCTGCACACAGTACTCCAAATGTGGCCAAACAAACGTTTTATAGAATCACAGCATCAGATGCAAACCATTATACCCAACATTGTGACTGACGAAGGCTAGTGCTCCATTTGCTTTCTTTCCCATCTGAAACACTTCTGTTGCCATTTTCTGGGAGTTACTGATTTGCACCAAGGTCCTTCTGTATATCAATATCCCCCAGTATGCTAACGTTCTTATTGAATTTGACATCATCTCACACTTGTCCAGATTAAACTCAATTTGCCATTTCTGTCTATCTCTCCAACTGTTCTGTAACCTCCTGCAGATGTTAATGAATCAGCGAAACAAGGGTTTTGTGGAAAAGGCAGGAACGTAGAGTTGAACAGTATCAGATCAGCCATGATCTGATTGAAGGACAGAGCATACTCAATGGGCCAAATGGCCTCATTCCCCTCCTACATCTCATGGTCTGAGCACAAACTCAATATATCCTGCATAATATTGTTGGTCTCTGCTCACAAAATTCCTTTATAATGGGATTATTGGATATTTATTAGTACACAGCATTTGATCTACAAATATGATATGATGTTATAGAAAACCATCCCACATACAATCCAGGATTCTATCCACCATAGCACTGATAGTCAGTGCTGTATCAGTCGGCATGGAGATCACTGTCACACACAGTTACTGTACTGCCCTTGCCATAAGTACATTCAGTGTCCTGACTGTAACCATATTGACATTCCCATCACTGTCTGGTGCCTACAAAAGAATTCCTGCTAACGGTTGCTGCTGTTTGCTTATTCTCAGCTCCACTTTTGATATTCAGATCCACATGACTATCTCATTAAGACATTAACCTCATCCTTCCTTTACAAGTTGTTGGCTTTTTGCCTAGGCTGCCTATTGGAACTAGATTGGGTTGGGATATCTGCTCAACATGAATGGGTTGGATCGAAGGGTCGGTTTCCATGCTGCACAATTCTCTGACTCTCGAACTCTATCCCAACAATCCTTCAGTATTCACTTCCCAGTAATGGTGATTCTGCAGCTAAATCTCCAGAATGACGGTTCCATCATATCTGTTCACTGTCATTCCATCTTCCTTATGGCAAATATAGGGAGTCATTCCTCAGTTTTGGGGGGTTGAACAGATGGGTAGAGGTTACAGACATAGGGAGGCTTACAGGGACTCAAGGATGTTAGAGTTAAACAGAGTTACATCTGGGCAAGAATGTCAGTGGGACACAGGAGTTTGGGGATTGGAGAAATTTATAGAGATAAGGGAGCTGGATTAGATTCTGGCGATAGGGTTAGGGATGGATGTAGGGAGAGGCAGGTAGTCTGAGAGGCACAGACGGGGAGTGAGTCCGGGAGAAGTGTATTGTGAATACTACCAGACATATGGGAGATTGTAGTGACTGAAGGCTTCTCGGTTCTGAAGGTTACAAAGATCGGAAGGCAATGGAGAATGCCAGGTTGCTGGGATGGAGACAGTTACACAGATGGGGAGGGTTGCACAAACTGAAAGAGATTCCTGTGGTCGTTAGTGGTATGGTGTCGGGAATGAGGGTGAAATTTAACAAGATAAAGATCAAAGAATTGGAGAAGGATAAGGAGATGACAATTTTTTCACAGCCAAGGAAGGGTTGTAGGAGCTGGAGAAGATTACATAGATAGGGACGAATGGAGATGTTAAAGACAAATATATTGACATGGAGGGTGGTATTGGTGGGAGGATCTTACAGGGATAGACAGGACTGTCAGGGTTTACCAGGATGAAGGAATTTAATATCTACTGCAGAAGTTTAGGAGTTAGGGTGTTAGGGATTGGAGAACCTGAGAGAGACAGAGAGAATGGTGTGGAATGGAGGAGATTGCAGACAGAGGTACGATTATCGGGACTGGAGGATATTACAGAGATCACGAACACAGCATGGGCCAGGATTGATGCCTGCGATCACCTGTGCTGTCGCATTGAGGACCAGCACAGCAGAGGTGAAAGCAGGACCCTCACAAGATGGTGGGAATGAAACCTAGAATGTTGCTGTTCCTTGCCTGTATCTCTGTCCTGTCTTCCAGGTCTGAATATAGACGTCTACTACCTCCACCCTGTGCTGTTTACTGTGAGTGATCTTACGGGCTGCAGGAATTACTGAAGGCTCCAGATCTCCCTCTCCATCTCTCTCTGGCTGACCAACCAGTTTCAATGAGATGACGGATGAGACAGGAGTTAGGAACATCCTGATTACCTGTATGAGACAGCAATAGACACAATGGGAAATTAGACTGATGCAATGAGGATAACTCATGCAGAGTGGCAGAGAGTCCAGCAGAGATCTCAAACATCCCAGTCTCCATCCCTTGCCCGTGATGCTGCATCTCTCTGGAATGGACAATTCTTGACTCTGGATCTCAGACCATCTGTAAGAGGGAGAAATGCTGACAGAGGCAGCAAATAGACTGACACAGTGAGGGATACCACCTGGAGAGATACTGAGTGATATCACATTATTAGACACTGCATTAACAGGGAATTGGTTGAATTTGTAATAAAGGCACTGGGATAATTGTGAGGGGATTCAACCTTCCTATCTCATTATCTCTTTGGTGGTGGGTCACAGACGAGGCTGACTCTCTCCCACTCCTGGGCGGTGCGGGTCCTGAGTTGGCTGTACAGACCGATGTTGCCTTTCACAGATTCTGTTACACTTGGGGCAGAAGGTGGCCATGGGAAGGGGGTGGGTGGGGCGTTGGTGTGGTCACGCGCTCCTTGTGCTGTTTTCTCCTGGATTCCTATTTTTCCCCACAACAAGTCTCGAGGTGCTCGACATCTTTCCAATGCTCCTTCCCCACTTCGGACGGTCTTGGACCAGGACCTAACAGATTAGATGAAGAAATGAAAAAAAACCTATCAATTCTGAAGAAGCCAACGTTTAGAAATGTGGACACATTTGTTAAAGAGATCACGAGGGAGACTCCGAGCAGGAGGAGGGCAGTAGGAAAAGGAAACATCAGCGTTTAATCAGATGATCAGAACACATAGAATTGAAGGTGCTGGAGGTGGTGAGGGTGTTACAGAGAGGGGCAAAGGCCTGAACAATGTTCCAAAGCCAGTACGAATTGCTGCAGCTAGAGCTGTTTGCAGAGGTAAGGATTGACATCTGTATTTTCACTGATTCATTCACAGCCTAAGGATGTCACCGAATGGACTAGCATACATTACACTACTGCTAATTGCCCAGAGGCAGCTCAGAGTCAGCCATATTGCTGTGGGAGTGGAGTCACATGTGAGCCAGACCAGGTAAGAATGTCAGATGTCCCTCTCTAATGGACATACGTGAACAAGTTGTTTTTTTTCCAGATAATCAACAATGCTTATACAGAGGCCTCACTAATGTCCTGTACAGATACACGATTACATCCCAACTCCTACTCTCAATGCTCTGCCCAATGAAGGGTAACCCTCCCAAACGCCTGCTTCACCAGCCTGTCTACCCGTGATGCTACTTTCAAAAAACTGTGTACCTGCGTCCCTGGGTCACTGATTGACAACACGACCCAGGACCCAAACATTAACTGTACAAGTCCAACCTGGTCTGCTTTACGACAATACAACATCTTGCATTTCTCTACCTGTTATTCCTAACCTCACTGGTCCAGCAGTACTGTTGATCCCATTGTACTCTTCGATAACCCTCTTCACTGTCCACATTACCACCAATTTCAGTCTCACTCACAAACTTGCTCAACATGACTTCTGTATTATCTACCAAACTGTTTATATAAATGATGCACAACAGTGACCCAGCACCGAACCCCATGGCACATCATTCGTCACAGGTCTGCAGGTTGAGCAGAAACCCTCTATGAACATGCTCTGTCTCCGACCGTCAATCCTGTTTTGTATCTAGTTAGTGAGCACTCCCTGGTTGTGTGTGATTAAAACGTACTAACCAGTCTGCCATGCAGACACTTGTCAAAGGCCTTGCTAAAGTTCATGTGGGCATCGTCTACTGCTCTGCTTTGATCTGTCACTTGTCTACCTCCACATTCAGTACTGAGGCATGATTTCCCATGCACAAAGCCATGCTGATGATTGTTAACCTGTCCTTACCTTTCCAAAAGCATGATGATAGTTTCTCACAGAATCCCTTCCAACAACTTACCACCCCTGCATCAGTCACACTGCTCTGAAGTGGCTATTGATGATACAAATAGACAATAGACGATAGGTGCAGGAGTAGGCCATTCTGCCCTTCGAGCCTGCACCACCATTCAATATGATCATGGCTGATCATCCTTAATCAGTATCCTGTTCCTGCCTTATCTCCATAACTCTTGATTCCACTATCCTTGAGAGCTCTATCCAACTCTTTCTTAAATGAATCCAGAGACTGGGCCTTCACTGCCCTCTGGGGCAGAGCATTCCACACACCCACCACTGTCTGGGTGAAGATGTTTCTCCTCATCTCTGTCCTAAATGGTCTACCCCGTATTTTTAAGCTGTGTCCTCTGGTTCAGCACTCACCCATCAGCGGAAGCATGTTTCCTGCCTCCAGAGTGTCCAATCCTTTAATAATCTTATATGTCTCAATCAGATCCCCTGTCAGTCTTCTCAACTCAAGGCTATACAAGCCCAGTCACTGCAGTCTTTCAGCGTAATATCTCTGGAGGTGGCCCTGCAATTTCCTCCCTCGCTTCTCACAAGGCGCTGAGATACATCTGATCATGTCCCAAGGTGTTATCTAACTTCTTGCATTTTAAGACATCCAGCACCTCCTGTATTCCGAGGTGAATTCTTTTCAAGACATCACTATGTATTTTCCCAAATTCGCAAGCTTCCATGTCTTTCTCCGTAGTAAATCCTTACACAAAATATTTGTTCAGTATCTCACTCAACAGCAGAGATTCCACACAGACAGCCTCATTGACTTTTCAGGAGCCCTATTCTCTCTCGAGCTAATCTTTAGCCCTGGTTGAAACTTGTCAAATGCTTCTGAAATTCCAAATATCACTCTACCGCAACTAGCCTCCCCCACCCTTATCTATTCTACCATTTAAGGTCACACCAAAATATAGAATCCCTTTTATAAATTCATACATCTCCCATTGTTTCTAAGCATTCAGTTATCATTTATTTCATAGCCTTTTAACACATTCCAGCACGTTCCCGACTTACTGTCAGGCTAACACCGTTTGGTTTCAGACTGACTGCTCAAAGGGTTTTGGGAATCCTTGTGAATCAATCTGAAACAGGTAGCTTACAGGATCAGCAGGTCATTGAGGAGACAAATCAAATGCTGCTATTTATTACAAAGGGAATGGAGTCTAAAAATAGAGAGGTCTTGCTAAAATGATGCAAAGTACAAGTCAGACCACACCTAGATTATAATGAACAGATTGCATGCCCTAAGGAAAGGCATTCTTGTAGTGGAGGCAGGCCAGGGAAGGTTCACTAGGCTGATCCTGGAGATGGCGGGATTTTCCAATGTGAAGAGGTGGAGTAGATTGACCTTGAACCTATTGGGGTTTTGAAGAATGGGAGAGAAATTGAATGAAACATCCAGGATTGTGAGAGGCTTTTACAGGGTAGATGCCGTGAAGTTAGAAACTAGAAAAATACAGCACAGTACTAGGCCCTTCGGCCCACCATGGCTGTGCTGACCATGATGCTATTCTAAACTAATCCCATCTGCCTGCACATGGGCGATATCCCTCTATTCTCTGCCTGTTCATGTTTCTGTCTAAATGCCCTTCAAATGTTTGCTCTCTTTGCCACCTCTCCCACCTCCTGAGCAGCTTCCACCCTCTCAGTAAAGACAACTGGCCTCATTCATCTCATTTAAAACTTCTCACTCTCACCTTAAAGTGAGGCGCACTAGTATTTGATATTTCTACATTGGATGAAGTATTCCAACTATCCACACTATTCACGCCTCTCCTAATGCTATATACCTGTACCAGGTCACCCCTCAGTCTCGGATATTCTCGCAAAACAATCCAACTGCGTCCAACCTCCTTACAGTAAACACATTCTCATCCAGGCAACATTCTGCCAACCCTCTGTTACACCCTCCCCAAAACCTCCACATCCTTCCGGTGGTGTGTCGATGAGAACGACACGCAACATTCCAAACATGGCCGAATGAAGTTTCATTCAGTCACAACATGACATGCAAACGTCTGTACTCAATACTGTGCCCAATAAAGGTAAGCATACCATACTCCCCCTCTACCACCACATCATGTTGTGTTGTTATTTTTAGGGAGCTTTGGATTTGCTTCCAATGTCTCTCTGTTTATCAATGTTTCCAACGAGTCAATTAGTGCACTTCTCTCTTACATTTGACTTCATAAATGCATCACTTCACACCTGTCCCAATGAAAGTCGACTTGCCACATCTCTGCCCAACGTTCCAGCTGATCTACATACTGCTGCAACCTTGAACACTCTTCCTCACTATCCACAATTCCCCAAACTATCCCTAATCATTACATGCCTTTCCAAATGTCGTCTGCAAAATTACCACTCAAACTGCTGACCTTTTCATCTGAATCACAGATATAAATTACACACAGACATCGCAGCACTGATCCTTGTGAAACAGCATTGGCCACAGATGTCCAATCAGAAATTGACCACTCCACATGTCTCTGTCTACTATCACCAAGAAAATATTGCATCCAACTTACCAACGAGCATGGATTGTGATTTGATCTTCCAGATCCCCCTTGCTATTTGGAAGCTGTCCATTCAAAATGACTCTATATTTTGATTCCCAGATTAAATTGGCTGTCTCACTAATGCACTGACTGTGTCCTTTCTTCACAACAAAACGGGACCTTGTTTGGTTTTTTGCTGATCCTGCCTAAATCCCTACAACCCCTCAATAATCACATTGCTGTCATGATCATTCTGCAGCCACACCTCCACAATAACAGTTCGATCATATCTGTTCCCTTCAGTTAATGCTGTCATTCCATCTGCCTTGTTGCAAATGCATGGCGCGTGTCACCGAGAGAGGGCCTTTGAGGGATGGTTAGAGGCCACAGAGTGGGAGAGATGTGTGGGGGCGCGACAATGTTGCAGGGTTAAACATAGTTATAGTTGCTACAGAATGTTCGCAGGAGAAAACATTTTATTGTTTGGAGGAAGTTAGAGAGATAAAGCATCTTTGATTAGACTTCAGAGATAGGGATGTGTATAGGGTTGTGGATCGTTACATGGACAATGTTGATCAGGGCGTAGAAACATTCACATGATTCCAGGATGTTGTACATTTAACAACAGTTGTGCATCTGGAGAATATGACAGTGATACGTAGGATGGTATGGACTGGAGAATATTATAGGGAAAGGGAGGGTGGTATGGACTGGAGAATGTTGCAAACACATGGAAGATGATATAAGCTGGAGAATGCTGCAGCAATAGAGAGGAGTATATGAACTGGAGGATGTTGCAGGGATAGGGAGGAAGTTGTAGACTGGATAAAGTTAGAAGGAGAGATGATTTTATGCACTGCAAGGTATGTCAGAGAGAGTGAGTGGTGTGCATGCTGCAAGATATAACAGGGATAGGGAAGCTTGTCGGGACTGGAGGGGAGAGTCATAAAGAGGGTTGTGAGAGACCAGATTCACTTATGAGCATAGGATGTGCTACAGTAAGCAGAGTCTTTTGCAGATAGAAACGAGGATACAATGGCCACAAAGCAGTCACACCTATACATAGGTATATAGGAACTGAAGTAATTGAAGAGACTACACAGACTGGGAATGTAGTATGCAGTGGAGTAGATATGAATGGTTTTAGAGACTCAACAACATTAGGAAATAATGGGGGTTGCAATGCTGAGAGGGGGTTTCAGCAAGGTGGAGGATATGGACCTGAAGGAGATTTCACAGATAGCGATGACTTTCGGGTCTGGTGGGGGCTGCACAGTACAGGGAATTGTAGTGGCTTGGGGCATTTACGCAGATATGGAGAGTATTAGTGGTCGGCAGAATTCATAAAAATGGGTCTGCAGGACATGACAGAAATCAGAAGGGTTGTATCAACTTGATGGTGTACACAGGCAGGAAAGCTTGTGGGGTTTGGAGCAGCTCACCATGACAGAGAGATGTATGGAGGCTGGAGATGTTGCAGAAAGATTACTACGTTTAATTGGATAGAACTCCACATAAGTCTGTCCTGGTTCTTTATGTAGCTGAACCACTGTCGATAAGCTTCTGGTACTAATCCAAAAGCACTTAAAATAGCCTGTTCGACATGTGCGTAATCTCTTGGCCACTCAGGAGACAGCGCTGCAAATACCTCACTGGCTCTGCCTAACAGCTTAGACTGAACTAACTTCACCCACAAGACCTCAGGCCACTGCATCAGTCTACCCAATTTTTCAAATGAACTACAGAGGTCCTTGAAAGTAGAGTCACAGGTAGATAGGATAGCAAAGAAGGCACTTGGTATGCATTCCTTTATTGTTCAGATTATTGAGTACAAGAGTTGGGATGTCATGTTGCGGCTGTACAGGACATTGGTTAGGCCACTTTTGGAATACTGTGTGCAATTCTGGTCTCCTTCCTATCAGAAGGATGTCGTGAAACTTGAAGGGTTCAGAAATGATTTACAAGGATGTTGCCAAGGTTGGAGGATTTGAGCTATAGGGAGAGGCTGCACTGGCTGGGGCATCGGAGGCTGAGGGGAGACCTTATAGAGGTTTACAAAATTATGAGGGGCATGGATAGGATAAATAGACAAAGTCTTTTCCCTGGGGTCAGTGAGTCCAGAACTATAGTGCATAGGTTTAGGGCGAGAGGGGAAATATATGAAAGAGAGCTAAGGGACAAATATTTCACACAGAGGGTGGTACACATTTGGAATGAGCTGCCAGAGGAAGTGGAGGAGGCTGGGACAACTGCAACAGTTGAAAGGCATCTGGATGGATATATGAATAGGAGGGGTTGAGAGGGAGATGGGCCAGGTGCTGATTGATGCAACTGGATTGGCGCGACTGGATTGGCATGAACAAGTTGGACTGGAGGGTCTGTTTCCATGCTTTACATCTCTATGATTCTCTGACTCTAATTGCCGAAGTTTCAAATCACTGCAGGCAGTCAGTGATCGAGATAGAATTGAATGGTCTTTTGGGGGTTACACCGTTCTGGAGGATTGTAGGGACTTGATGATGTTATATATGGAAGTAGGGTTGTCGGTACCGAAGGTGGGAACAGAAATAGAGAGAACCGCAGGGGATTACAGAGATCTGGAGGCTCATGATCTCTGGTGGAAGTTCCATGTAGAGGAATGTGTTGTGGAACTGCAGGACCTTGGAGAGATAGGCAGATTTGAAGGGGCTGGAGGGACTGGGGGGATTTACAGATGCATGGAGAAATTTAGTGACTGGAGCATACAGAGATGGTGAGGGTTGTAGGAGATGCAATAGTTTAGAATGACTGTAGAAACTGGAGGGGTTCACATGACAAGGAGGATTGTAGGGGTGTGAAGAGTTTACAGAGGTTGGAGCATTCTCAGTAATTAGTGGTTTGGAGCACTGTCCAGACTGGGGAAGGTTTCAGAATGAGGGAGGGGTCGAGCAAAAGGAAGCAGTTACAGAAAATCGAGGAACATAAACATGTCACTTCGGTGCTTTGCCACTGATGGTCATCAGGAGGACAGTTGTCCTCATTAAAATGTACAGATCCTCATGGGAATGGACAGGGTGGATGCTGAAAGGATGGTTCCTTACACTTATGGGAGAGAGACAAACAAGCAGACTCTGTTTGACAAAGGTGGAGAAGGGGGAGTTGTCTTTTTCTTCCAATGGCCCAAACCTACTTCAGGTTTGTTCCCACACAGCTCAAAGGAAAGCAATGCGATAATATTGGTCATTTAGGATTGCAGGAGATACGAAACCAAGGCCAGGTTGGAAGGGCTGGTGGGAGTGAGAGAGAAGGAAGATGTTCAACAGCTGGAAAGGTTTACAGGGATTGGACACTGTCAGGACTAGAGAACATGACATGCTCACTCATGAGAGGGAGATAACGATATGGCACTCGGTCAAACACAGCAGGAGGAACCCAAGCTCCATACCTGTCATTTGCTCAGGGAGCTGCTCTCACCCAGTCTGTGCCAAGCCCCACATACAAACGGAGTCTAGATTAGAGTGGTGCTGGAAAAGCACAGCAGGTCAGGTAGCATCCGAGGAGTGGGAACATCAACATCAGGCAAAACATCGATTTTCCCGCTCCTCGGATGCTGCCTGACCTGCTGTGATTTTCCAACACCACTCTAATCGCGGCTCTGATCTCCAGCATCTGCAATTCTCACTTTTGCCACATACAATCGGCATGAGGTTTCCCAGCTGCTTGTGCTCAGGGCCCAGTGCACCCACCCTGTCGGTGAGGTATTTACATAGTTATACATTCTCCAGAAACACTGTGTCTGGGCTGTAATAAACTGGTAAATTCACACTCTACCAAGCAAAGACTATCTGCACTCAGATTCCCCGGTGAGACAACCTTCTGAGTGACAGTCTGTAGAGAACAACAGAATCCACAAATCCCCATTGCATGTGTCAGGGTCAATGACAAAAGTTTCATTCTTTTAAAAATGACAACTCCTCAATTCCTGCATCTCATAAAACTGCCATTTAAAATAAAGAACATTCTAAATGAAGGCTTTGATGAGGTGACCTCTGGTCAGTCCTGGAGATCTGTTTGTTACAAGATGCACAGAGAGTGCTTTTTACCAGAGCACCACCAGGTCAGTTTCAGGCACACACAGAGAATGGGCAAATAGTTTCACACCTGAATTCACATCTTCCAGCCTGGAAATCTTAAGCTGTGCTCACCATTCCGGTAAAGATCTCTAGAAACAGGACATCAGAGCCAGAAGACTGGAGGTTGGCTATCATGTTGCTACTATTTAACAAAGGCAGTAAGGAAAAGCCATGGAACTATAGACTGGTGAGCCTGACATCGGTGTGTACGTTGTTGGAGGGAATCGTGAGCGACAGGATGTACATGTATTTGGAAAGGCAAGGACTGATTAGGGATAGTCAACATTTCTTTTTGAGTCGGAAATCCTGTCTCACAAACTTGATTGGGTTTTTTGAAGAAGTAACAGAGAAGATTGATGAGGGCAGAGCAGTGGATGTGATCTATATGGACTTCAAGAAGGCGTTCAACAAGGTTCCCCATTGGAGGCTGGTTAGCAAGGTTAGATCTCACGGAATACAGGGAGAACTAGCCAATTGGTAAAGAACTGTATTAAAGGTAGAAGACAAAGAGTGGTGGTGGAGGGTTGGTTTGCAAACTGGAGGCCTGTGACCAGTGGAGTGCCACAAGGATTGGTGCTGGGTCCAATATTTTGCATTGTTTCCATAAATGATCTGGATGTAAGCATAAGAGGTATAGTTAGTAAGTTTGCAGATGACAACAAAATTGGAGGTGTAGTGGCCAGCGAAAGAGGTTACTTCCAATTACAATGGAATCTTGATCAGATGGGCCAATGCGCTGAGAAGTGGCAGATGGATATTAATTCAGATAAATGCGAGGTGCTGCATTTTGCGAAAGCAAATCTTTGCTGGACTTATACACTTAATGGTAAGTTTTGACGGAGTGTTGCTGAACATAGAGATATTGGAGTGCAGGTTCATAGCTCTTGAAAGCAGAGTCGCAGATAGGTAGGATAGTGAAGGTGGCATTTGGTATGCTTTCTTTTATTGGTCACAATATTGAGTACAGGAGTTTTGAGGTCATGTTGTGGCTGTACAGGACATTGGTTAGGTCACTTTTGGAATACTGTGTGCAATTCTGGTCACCTTCCTATCAGAAGGATGTTGTGAAACTTGAAAGGGTTCAGAAAAGATTTACAAGGATGTTGCCAGGATTGGAAGGTTTGTGCTATAGAGAGGTTGAATAGACTGGGGCTGTTTTCCCTGGAGCATCGAAGGCTGAGGAGTGATCATTTAGAGGTTTATAAAATCATTAGGGGCGACCACATAGAGCTTTATAAAATCATGAGGGGCATGGAGAGGCTAAAGAGACAAAGTCTTCACCCTCGGGAACGAGAGTCCAGAACTGGAGGACACAGGTTTACGGTTAGAGGAGAGAGGTATAAAAGAAACTTAAGGGGCATTTTTTTTCACGCAGAGGGTAGTACGTGTACGGAATGAGTTGCCAGAGTAAGTGGTGGAGGCTGATACAAAGCTATCTGGATGGGTATATGAATAGGAAGGGTTTGCAAGAATATGGGCCAGATGCTGGTAGGTGGGACTGGATTGGGTTGGGATATCTGGTAGGCATGGACAGGTTAGACCGAAAGGTCTGCTTCCATGCTGTACATCTCTTTGACTCTCAGATCAGCTGAATGGTCCAATCAAAGATGATCTGTGGTTCAAATCGTAACATCCTTCAGGGTCCACAACCCATTCTTGGTCCCATCCTGCAGGTTCTATGAATCCCACACCGTCTAACCTCCTGCAGGATCCACGTTCCTTCCTACATTAGTACCATCCTCCAGGTTCTGCAGCCCTTCCTACCTCCGTAACATGGCCTGGTCTCTACAAATCTTCCTTCCTCTGCAATGTTCCCCAGAAAGGCACTGGAGGATGGTGGTATTTACAGAGTTAGGGATGGATATCGGGATTGGAGGATTTTGCAGGCATTAGGAATATTGGGACTTGAGGAGGTTTCACAGTTTATGTGTGTTATATGGACTGTAGGAAGTTACAAAGATAGGGATGGTTTCAGATTGGAAGAATCTGCAGGAAAACTTTACATGATTAAAGGCAGGAACCTTAGCAGTGTGCACGAACAGAGTGATCCTGTATCCCTGAAGTTACCACCCAAGTTGAGAGGGTGTTAAGAATGCATATGGTGTGTTGGCTTTCATTAGCAGGTATGGCTAAGACCCTAAACATTTGTTTTCCCTCCAGAACTTACTGTGAACAAAGACTGGGGAACGCAGAGAACAAGAATAATACGTTAGACCACAATTGGAGTTCTCTGCAATTCCAACCTCCCTGCTACAGGAAGGATGTTGTGAAACTTGAAAATGTTCAGAAAAGATTCACAAGATGTTGCAAGGATTGTTGCTGAATAAGATGGGGTTATTTTCCCTCGAGCATCAGAGACTGAGGGGTGACCTGACAGAGGTTTATATAAACATGAGGGGCATGGATTGGGTAAACAGTCAAGGTCTTTTCCCGGGGTTCGAGAGTCCAAACCTAGAGAACATAGGTTTAAGGTTGAAGGGGAAAGGTTCAAAAAAGGGACTGAAGGGACAACTTTTTCACGCACATGGTGATGTGTGAATGGAATAAGCTAAGAGAGAATGTAATGGAGACGTATACAATTACAACATTTAAAAGGTATCTGGATGGATATATGGACAGTCAGAGTTTAGCGGTACATGAGCCAAATGCTGGTAAACGGGATGAATTTATTTACATCTTCTAGTCAGCATGGAGGAGTTGGACTGAAGGCTCTGTTTCCATGCTGTACACCTCTATTACTTTAAAAGAGTGCACGTTATAGAAGAGGTGGTGCTGGAGGTTTTAAAACACTAAGGAATGGAAAGCCCCAGGACCTGATTAAGTGTATCACAGGACATTGTGGGATGCTAGGGAAGAAATTGTGGAGCTACTAGCAAGGGTATTTGTACCATTGACAGCCATGTGTAATCAGCTGGAAGGCTGGAGGGTGGCATAGTGGATTTCTAAGATTCCAAAGGGATCTTGATGATTTGGGTGAATGGGCTGAAAAACCACAGATGGAATTCAATCTGAATAAATGCGAGGTAATGCATTTGGTAAAACAAACAAGGGTAGAGCTTATACAATTAATGTTCAGGCCTTGGTTAGTGTTTTAGAGCAAAGGGACCTCCGGGTTCAGGTACATAATTCTTGAAGCTTGCATCACAGGATGGATAAGACAGTGCTTTGCATGCCTGCCTATTACTCAGTCCATTGAATATAGGATTTTGGACATCATCTTGAGATTGTGCAGACATTTGTGAGGCCTGTTCTGCAATACTCCATCCAGTTCTGGTCGCCCAGTTATAGGAAGGATATTATTAACGTGAAGGGTGTTCAGAAGAGATTTACCAAGACGTTGCTGGGTATGAAATGTTTGAGTTCTGAAAAATGGCTGGATATGCAAAGTTTTTTTTTTGACTGGAGCCGGGAGGTTGAGAGGTGACCTTATAGAAGTTTAAGAAAAAAAGTTGGGATATACATAGAGTCAGTGGTAGCTGCCCTTTCCTTTGGGTGACAGAGTCTCAAGTGGAGGGGCCACATTTTTCAGGTTAGAGGAGAGACATGTTCAAACAAAAAGGATATAAGGGGCAAATAGTTACACAGAGGGTGGTTTGGGTGTGGAATGAACTTCCTGAGGTGGATGTCGGTACAATTACAACGTTTAGTTAAGTACATGAATAGGAAAGGGTTGGAGGGATACAGGCCAGCAACAGGCAGCTGGGACGAGTTTAGTTTGAGATTATGGTTGGTATCAACTGAAGGGTCAGTTTCCATGCTGTACATCTCTGACAACACTATGGTTTTGATCCATTATTTAAGAAAGGCTGCAAGAGAAAGCCAGGGAACTGAAAACCAATTAGCCCAACGTCAGTGGTGGGTTAGTTGTGAAAGTGATTCTGCCAGACTGGAGTTACATTCGTTTGTAAAGGCAAGGATTGATGAAAGATAGTCAGCATACAAAGTCAAGTCTCACTAACTTGATGGCTTGTGTTGAATTGGTGACAAGACATTGTCTACACCAAGTCAGCAGGGCCTTTGACGGGATTTCGCATGATTTAGGTTGTAGGTTTGCTCGCTGAGCTGTAGGTTTGATATCCAGATGTTGCGTTACCTGGCTCGGTAACATCATCATTGGCGACCTCCAAGTGAAGCGAAGCTGTTGTCTCCTGCTTTCTATTTATATCTTTCTCCTGGATGGGGTTCCTGGGGTTTGTGGTGAACCCCAGGAACCCCATCCAGGATAAAGATATAAATAGAAAGCAGGAGACAACAGCTTTGCTTCACTTGGAGGTTGCCACTGATGATGTTACCGTGCCCAGGCAACGCAACGTCTGGATATCAAACCTACAGCTCAGAGAGCAAACCTACATCCTAAACCTCAATCTGAGCAACAAACCTTCATAAACCTTGCATTTAGCATGATATACTGGTTCATAAGATTAGATCACATGTGATCAGGGAGAGCTAGTCAACTGGACACAAAATTGGCTTGACAGTAGGAGACAGGGGTTGGTGGGAGAGGGTTGTTGTTCAGACTGGAGGCCTGTGACCAGCGGTGTGCTACAAGGATCAGGGCTGGGACCACTGATGTGCATCATCTACATAAACAATTTGGTTGAGGATATTGGAGTCATTGTTAGTAATTTTGTGGATGATCAAATGAATGGTGCAGTGGGCAGTCAATATGGTTATCAAAGGGGATCTTGACCAACTGGGCCAGTGGGCCAAGGCATGAAAGATGGAGTTTAATTCAGGTATTGAGTTTTGGACGAACACAGGTAATGGTACAGCCCTGGGTAGTGTTGTCGAACAGAGAGAGACCAAGAGGTGCAGTTACATTGTTCTTTGGAAGTAGCATCACAGGTGGACAGGGTGGGGAAAGCGGTACTTGGCACACTTGCTGTCATTGGCCAGCACTTTGATACAGGAGTTGGAGATACTTGTAACATAGTCTTCTATATTTCCCTTGGACAGAGGAGGCTTATAAGGGGTGACCTTATAAAGGTTTATAAAACCATACGGAGAGTAAGAATGGTGAATAGCCACGGGTAAGTGAGTCCAAAACTAGAGGGTATAAACGTGAGGTGAGAGAACAAAGATTTAAAGAGGGAACTGAGGGGCAACATCCACAGAGGATGGTGCATAGACGGAATGAACTGCCAGGGGCACATGGGAGAAACAAGAACAATTACAACTTGGAAAAGAAATTTGGGCAGGCACATGGAGAGGGGAAGGTTTGAAGGGATATGGGTCAAACACAGGCAAATGCGACTCATTCAGGTTTGGGGGAAATCGTCATCATTGATGACTTGGACTGAAGGTTCTGTTTTCATGCAGCATGACCCTGTACCCAGTTAAAGAGGAGGAGAATACGGAGATAAGGCATGTTGTAGACACTGAAGCAAGGTATAGTGATAGGGATGGTCGTCTGCAATGCGGTCCATTTCAAATATGCGGAGGGCCTATATGGAAAGAAGGAGGTTACAGAGATAGGAACTGTTATAGGAGTTAAAAATTATTGAAGACACTGATCCACAAGACATACCATAGGTACAGTGTTGGAGAAGGTACACAGAACAGAAAGATCTCAGGCAGCATTCCCACCCTCTCGTGGGAGGCCTGCTTTCCCCTTTGTTGTACTGATGCTCACTAAGAGAGCACAGGCCTGGATTGATAACTGTGAACTCTCTACGTTGTCTCAGTACAACGTAAGTTAAAGTAGACGTGGTGATTGAGCCAGAGTTGTGTCTGTACTGTGCTCCCCCTCCAGCACTGTATCTATGTCCTGTTAGCTGATGTTTGGATCCCTCACATTGCTGTCTGCTCTGTGCATTGGGAGTGATCTTACCTCACTGCAGGATTTATTGAAGGCTCTAGATCTCCCTGCACTTTGTCTCTCTGGCTGACCAGCCATCTTCAATGTGGTGATGGATGAAACAGCCAGCAGCTGAGAAGTCTATTGAATCTCCCTGAGTACCTACAGGAGACAGACAAATAGACAGAATGGAAAATTACACTGATGTAGTGAAGGTTACACATGTAGAATGGCACTGAGTCCCACAGAGTCCCTGTGCTGTTGCATCTCTCTGGATTGGAGAATTCTGTTAGCTCAGGATCTGGAGTAGCTTCAAGTGTGAGAGACACTGACAGAGGCAGCAATTAGACCCACACAGTAAGGGATATCACATGGAGAGAGACTGAGTGATATCACCAGAGTTCAGGAAGGTGTCAGGATCAAACAATTGTGACAGAAGAAGATGTTTAGCTTCATGATGCACTGGTATCAGTGCTCAGGCATGAGCAACGTGCGAGCAGGTGAAGTGATGGCCTCGTGGTATTATTGCTAGAGCATGTATCCAAAACCTCAGCTAATGTTCAGGGGAGACAGGTTTGAAACTCACCATCTGAAGTGGTGGAATTTGAAATCAATAAATTCAAATATTATAATTAACCATCCATAAATATGTATGAAACCATTGCTGATGTACAAAAAACCCAAACACTTGTCCTTTCGAGAATGACATCTGCCCATCCTCACATGGTCTGCATGACATATCCACAGCAAAGTGTTTTCCAAATCCAAATAGAAAAAGGTGATGCATCGGAACAGCATGGGGATGTGGCTGAAGACAAGCAGAAAGGAACAGGATGGGCCAAGGTTTAACTAAAACTCTAAATTAACGAAGTGGATTGTGATAGGAAATTGTGGAAAAGAGTACAGAAACTTGTTTTCCGCATAGACAAAGTATCTTCAATAAGTTAGCTGGATTTGTGACACAGCTGAAAGAGATTTCGATCCCAGAGAGACGTGGTTACAGGGGAAACAAAATGTGGAACATAAACATTCAATGGTTTACAACATTGTGGAAACTCAGGCAAAATGGACAACGCTAACAATAATGGGTAACAAAGGTGTTAGATAGAAAACGTGGGGGGTGGGAATGGGGGGGGGGGGGGGGGGGGGGTCCTTGAAAATCAACGGGCAAACATTGGTCACAAAATACCCTGAGCAGATAATGTTAAGGATAAGCCACTAGATATTTAATAAGTACAGTTCGAGTAAGAGGATCCCCAACTAAGCAGTGGGGCCTGTTAGAATCCAAAGGGACAATCTGTGCATGGAGCCAGAGCAGGTGGGTGAGGTCTTCAATGAATACTTCCCATCTGTATTCACACAAGAGAAAGGCATTGTAGGGATTTCAGTTGGGATGGTGAGGCTCTGGAACATCTTAAGATCAATGAGAAGGAGGCGTTAAATGTATTCACAGGCAAAAAAGGTGGAGAAATTCCCAGTAACAATAAAATATATCCCAGGCAGTTACGGAAAGTGAGGGAGGAGATTCCTGAGGCCCTGGCAGATATATTTAATATGTTGCTGGCCACAGGTGAAGTGCTGAATGACTGGAGGATGGCGAATGTGGTTCCTTTGTTCAAGAAGGGCAGCAGGGATAGGCCAGGTAATTACAGAGAAGATAATCTGACAGCAGGGGGAGGGAAATTATTGGAAACAATTGTGAGGGACAAGATGACTCATCATTCGAAAGGACAGGTATACATTATGGATTGTCTGTATGGATTTGGTAGAGGACTATCCTCTGATATTGATGAGGCCACTGCAGATGATGTGGTAACATGGTGTTTATTAATGTCTTTGACAAGGTCTCACATGGAAGGCCGGTCCAAAAGGAAAGAGCCCATGGAATCCAAGGTAAGTTGGCAAACTGGATCCATAATTGGTGGAGCAGGTTTTTCACGACTGGAAAACTTTGCCCAGCGTGTGTACCACAGGGTTCTGTACAGGAACCATTGCTGGTTATTATGTACATTAATATCTCGGATGTGAAAGCAGAAGGTATCATTGGTCGGTTTGCAGATGACATGAAAGGTGAGGGTGTTGTACACAGTGAGGAGCATGGTCTCAGGCTGTAGTCTGATATTGATCAGATGATAAACTGAGCAGAGTAATGGCAGATGGAGTTTACTTCTGATCACTGTGAGGCAATGCACTGTGGGAAGTCTAAACAACGAATGATATCCATCATGAATGGTAGGTCCGCCTGGAGTACTAAGGAACACAGGGACCTTGGTGGACAAGTCCCTGGATGTCTGAAGGTGTCAGCACAGGTAGACAGAGTGGGGAAGACACCCGAACTGGGAACAGGAGGGGGACACATATCCTGGTGGGGAGAGTTGCTGGAGCTGCTCGAGAGGATTTAAAATCGTCTGGCAGGGATGTGGGACCGCAAACAGTCGTACGGCCAGAAAAATGTTTGAGGCTGGTATAGATGTTCAAGAGAGCAAATTAAATAGACAAGGCAGGCAAGAACAAAGCAGGCAATGGGGGAAAATTGATTAATTAAACTGCATTTATTTCAATGCAAGGGGCCGCACAGATAAGGCAAATGAACCCAGAGCATGGAAGAGAACATCGGACTGGGATATCATAGATATTACAGAAACACAGAAAAGGGAGGGACAGGACTGGCAGCTCAATGTTCCACGGGACAGAGGCTACAGGAAGGTTAGAACAGGAGGCAAAACAGGAGGAGAGCTGGTGGTTTTGATTGGGGGAAACATCCCAGCAGTACCTAGAGAGAATATTCATTCAGGATCGCCCAGATAAATGATATTAGTGGAACCGAGAAATAAAAATTGGTTATCAGTTTGCTACGATTGTACTACAGCGATAGGCAATGGGAGATGAAGGAGCAAATATGTCAGGAGACCTCAGATATCTGTTAGAATAATAGGGTTGTAATGGTAGGGGATTTTAACCTTTCCAAACCTGTACTGGGATTGCTACTGTGTCAAGCAGTTGGATGGAAGGAATTTGTTAAGTGTTCCAGAAACTCCCAGTCATTATGTAAATGACCCAGCTGGAGAATGGGGCTAAACCTGACCTCCACTTGGGAAACAAGGTCGGGAGCGGGACTGAGGTGTTAGCAGGGACGTACTTTGGGAAGTCACCAGAATTGTATTAGTTTAAAAATAGCGATAGAAAAGGAGAGGACTGGTCCACAAGTTCAAGTTAGACAATGGAACAAGATAGTCATGAATTTCTAAAGTAGATTTGGGGAGGCTATTTGCAGGTAAAGGGAAGTCTGGCAAGTAGGAATATTTTAGAACCCAGATAAAAGGAGCGTTCAGCGCCAGCGTGTTCCTGTTAGTGTGTAGCTCAATGCTGACTGAATTAGGAAACACTGGCTGAGTTTCGAGGCTGTGGTCAAGAAAAAAAGGGGGCACATGTCAGATATAACTGGCTGACTCAAGGGAATCCCTTCAGGAGCATCGGGGCTGTAGGAATACACTTAGGATGGAAATCAGGAATGTAAAAAGGGGACATGAGATCGCTTTGGCAGAGAAAGTTAAGGAGAATCCAAAGAGACTCTACAAGTGTATTAAGAGCAAAAGAAGAGCTCGGGACAAACCCGGTCTCCTTAATGATCAATGAATGCAACAATGTGTGAAACTACAAGATCCAAAACAAATATTTCACTTTGGAACTTACTGTGGATAAAGACTGGGGCTCTCAGGGAACTAAACAGTGTTTGGCCTGACCACTGTTGGAATACTGTGTGCAATTCTGGTCTCAATGCTGTGGATGTTGTGGAACATGAAAGGGTTCAGATGACCAAGGATTTGCCAGGGTTGTAGGGTTTGCGCAGCAGAGAAAAGCTGGGGCTGAATTCATTTGAACATGGGAGGCTGAGGAGTTACCTGATAAAGGTGTTTAAAATCATGATGGTCATCGATAGGGTGAATAGACAAGGTCTTTTCCCCAGGTTGGGGGGATTGCAAACCGATCGGCCATAGCCTGAAAGTTCCCGGGGAAATTTTCAAAGGGACCTAAAGGACAATTGGTTCCTGCAGAGTGTATGGAATAAGCTGCCACAGGAAATAGTGGAGGCTGATAGAAATATATTTAAAAGGCAAGAGGATGGGTATATGAATAGGAAGGGTTTACAGGGATATTGGCAAAATTCATGCAAATGTGACTCGATACGTCATGCAGGAGTTGGTCTGAAGGATCTGCTTCCGTGCTGTACATCTCTGTGACTCAATGTCCTGAAATGAGTCCACATTATGGGAAAGGAGGTGCTGGAGGTTTTAATACACAAAGGTAGATAAATCCCCAGGACCTGATCAAATGTATATTAGGACATTGTGGGAAGCTGGTGAAGAAATTGTAGGGGCCCTAGCAGAGATGTTTGTACCATAGAGAGCTATGTGTGATAGGCTGTTAGACTGGAGGGTGGCATTGTGGAGAGTGAAGAAGGTTTTCTAAGATTACAAAGGGATCCTGATGAAATGTGTGAATGGCTGAAAAATAGTAGATGGAGTTCAATCTGAATAAATGTGAGGTAAGGCATTTGGTGCAACAAACACGAGCAGGACTTATACAATTCATGATCGGACCTTCGGTAGTGTGTTGTAGAACTCGGGGTTCAGGTACATAATTCTTTGAAGCTTGCAACATGGTCAAAAAAAGGTGCTTGCCTCACTTCCTTTCATTGTTCAGTCTTTTGGATATCGGAGTTGAGAAGTCAAATTGAGATTATACAGGCCATTGCTGAGACCTCTTCTGGAATACTGTGTCCAGTTCTGGTCGCCCAGGATATCGGAAGGGTATTATTAAGCTGGTGATGGTTCAGAGGAGATTTACTGGGATGTGGATGGGTATGGAAGGTTTCAGTTATAAATAAAGGCTGGAGAGATTGGTATTTTTTCATTGAGGAGAAAGTGAGAACTGCAGATGCTGGAGATCAGAGCTGAAAATGTGTTGCTGGAAAAGCGCAGCAGGTCAGGCAGCATCCAAGGAACAGGAGAATCGACATTTCGGGCATCAGCCTGAAGAAGGGCTGATGCCCGAAACGTCGATTCTCCTGTTCCTTGGATGCTGCCTGACCTGCTGCGCTTTTCCAGCAACACATTTTTTCATTGAAACCTGAATGTTGACAGGTGACCTTATAGACGTTTATCAAATCGTGAGGGGGATAGATAGAGTTAATGGGAGTTGTCTTTTCCCATGGGACAGGGGAGTTTCAAGACAACGCACAACATTTTTAAGTTCAGAGGAGAGACAATTAAAAATAATGGGGGCACATTGTTACATAGAGGGTGGGTTGTGTGTGGAATGAACTTCCAAAGGAAGGGGTGAACATGGGGACAATTACAATGTTTAAAAGACATTTGGATTACTCCAGGAATAGGAAAGGTTTGAAGGGAAGTGATCCAGGAACAGGCAGGTGGGACGAGATCAGTTATAAGAGTATGGTTAGTGCTAACCAACAGTGCGGTATGACTGTCTGACTGTGATTATAATATTGTATCATTAATTAAGGAAGGATGCAAGAGAAAGCCAGGGGTGTACAGACTGGTGAGCCAGACATCAGGGTGGGCCAGTTGTTGAAGGTCATTCTGAGAGATATGACTTACTTGCAGTGGGAAAGATAAGGACTGATTACAGCCAGCCAGCATGGCTTTGCGCATGGGAAAACATGTCTCACAAACTTGAATGGAGTTTGTTCAAGATGTGACCAAGAAGACGAAGGCAGAGCAACAGACATCAAGGTTTAGCATGATCCATTGGTAAGTAAGGGTAGATCACAAGGGATCAGGGAGAGCTCGCCAACTCGATACACAATGGGATGACAGTGGGAGACAGAGGGTGGTGGGAGAGGGTTGTTGTTCAGACTGGAGGCCTCTGACCAGCAGTGTGCTTTCAGGATTGGTGCACCATTTACATAAACAATCTGAGTGAAAATGTAGCAGTCTCTGTTAGTATGTTTGCGGATACCAAGATGAGTGGAAGAGTGGGCAGGGAATATAGTTATCGAAGGGGATGTTAATCAACTGGGCTCGTGGGCCAAGGAATGAAAGATGGAATTTAATTCAGGTGCAGGATTTAGTTAAGTGAAACCAGGGAGGACTAATACAGTTAATGGTCGGGCCCTGGACTGTGTTGTCAAACAGGGAGAGACCAAGGGGTGCAGTAACATGGTTAGTTGGAAGTGCCATCACAGGTGGACAGAGTGGTGGGGGAAACAGCATTTGGCACACTTGTCTTCATTGGTCAGAGCAATGCGTACATGAGTTGGAGATATTGGTATCATTGCCGTCTATATTTCTCCTGGGCAGAGGAGGCCACGGAGTGACTTTATAAAGGTTTATGAAACCATGTAGGGCCGAAGTAAGGTGAATTGCCAAGAGTAGGGGAGTCCAAAGCTAGAGGCATAAACGTGAGGTGAGAGAGCAAGGATTTAAAGAGGGAGCTGAGGGGCAACATTATCCACAGAGGATGGTGCATAGACGGAATGGACTGCCAGAGGAAATGGTGAAAACAAGTACAATTACAACATGGAAAAGACACTTGGGCAGGAACATGGAGAGGAGAAGATTTGAAGGGCTATGGGCCAAACACAGGCAAATGTGACTCATTCCATTTCGGAAACCTCAGCCGAAGAGTCATGCCGTACAGAAACAGACCCTATGTCTCCAGTTGTTGGAGGAGGAGACTATCGAGACAAGGCATGTTGGAGAGACTGAAGCAAGTTACAGCGATATGGATGGTCATCTGGACTGGAGGTTTCAAATATGTGAAATAATTGGTGAGAGGGGAGGAGATGACAGAGATAGGAACTGTTATAGGAGTTAGAATGATTGAAGACACTGGTCCACAATACAAGCCATAGATACAGTGTTGGAGAGGGAATAGGGAACAGAAAGATCCCAGGAAGCATTACTACCATCTCGGGGGAGGCCTGCTTTCCCCTCAGTTGTCCTGATGCTCACCAAGACAGCATATGCCTGGATTGAAAACTGGGAACTTTTGATGTTGTTTCAAACTTAAAGTAATGGTGGTGACTGAGCCTGGTGTGGGTCTGGACTGTACTCACCCTTCGGTACTATATTTATGTCATGTCTTGTTAGCTGATGTTTGGAGCCCTCTAATTGCTCTCTGCTCTGTTCACTGGAATGATCTTACCTGGCGGCAGAATTTATTGAAGGCTCCCGACCTCCATCTCTCTGGCTAACTAACCATCTTCCCAACCATGAAGTTGGCAAGTCTATTGAGTCATGAACTCCCTGAAAACCTGTAGAAGACACAGAAATAGGCAGATTGGGAAATGTAACTGATGCTGTAAGGGTTACACATGTAGAATGGCATTGAGCCCCACAGAGATCTGGAAATCCTGGCCTGTGCTGCCTCATCTCTCTGGAGTGGAGAATTGTTTTGGCTCAGGATCTGGAGTAGCCTCAAGAGTGAGAGGCACTGACAGAAGCAGCAATTCGACCCACACAGTGAGGGATACCACATGGAGAGATACTGAGTCATATCACCAGAGTGCAGGATCAAACAATTGTGCAGGAAGAAAGGGTTTTGATTCATGTTGCAGTGGAATGCGCAACCTGTGAGCAGGCGAAGTGATGGCCTAATGGGAATGTGAGACAATTAATCCAGAAACTCAGCAAATGTTCTCTGGACACAGGTTCAAATCCCACCACTGCAAATGTTTGGATGTGAATTAAATGTTTCAAAAAAGATTAGATTAAAAACCCATAAGTGAGTATTAAATAATTGCTGATGTTAAGAAATATCCATAGAGTGCATTCAAGTCTTAAGTGAAGTAATCTAAGATGGGTCTGGGATATCACAGGTATTACAGAACAACAGCTGAGGGAGGGACAGGACAGGCAGCTCAATGTTCCAGGGGACAGATGCTGAAGGAAGGACAGAAGGGGAGCTGAGAGAGGAGGAGAGCTGCTGGTTCTGATGGGGTGAAACATCCCAGCAGGACTGAGAGAGGATATTCCTGCAGGATCGCCCAGTGAAGCTGTGTTCGTGGAATTAATCAATAACAATGGGGCTTCCCTTTCCTCTGATTGTTCTACAGACCCCGAGAGCCCCGCCCTCCTGAACCTTGACCTTCTCAAGATGGCGGCCCTGTGCTTCCTCTTCCCTCAAACAAATGGCGGCCGTGACCCTGGGCCCCCTTCCCTGATCAGAGACCGCCACCTCCTTACCCGGGCCTGGAGGATCATTTTCGAGTTATTTTTAACCTCTATCCAGGAAATAATTGGTGAGAGGGGAGGGGATGACAGAGATAGGAACTGTTATAGGAGTTAGAATGAATGAAGACACTGGTCCTCAATACAAGCCATAGATACAGTGTTGGAGAGGGAATAGGGAACAGAAAGATCCCAGGCAGCATTACCACCCTCTCGTGGGAGGCCTGCTTTCCCCTCAGTTGTTCTGATGCTCCCTAAGAAAGCACAGGCCTGGACTGATAACTGGGAACTCCCGATGCTGTCTCATTACAACAAAACTTGCAGCAGGCGTGGTGATTGAGCCTGGGGTGTGTCTGTACTGTGCTCCCCCTCCAGCATTTTCTCTATGTCATGTCTTGTTAGCTGATGTTTGGATCCCCCTTATTACTTTCTGCTCTGTGCACTGGAATGATCTTACCTGGCAGCAGGATTTATTGAAGACTCCCGACCTCCCTGACTTTGTCTTTCTGGCTGACCAACCATCATCCCAACCAGCAGTTGGCAAGTCTATTGAGTCAGGAATTCCATGAGTATCTGTAGAGGACACAGATTTGGCAGAATGGGAAATTAGACTAATGCTTTGAGGGTTACACATATAGAATGGTACTGAGCCCACAGAGATCTAGAAAATCCTAGTCTCCATTCCTGCCCTGTGCTGCCTCATCTCTCTGGAGTGAAGAATTCTGTTGGCTCATGATCTGGAGTAGCTTCAAAAGTGAGAGACGCTGACAGAGGCAGCAATTAGACCCACACAGTGAGGGATACCACATGGAGAGTCACATCACCAGAGTGCTGGGTCAAACAATTGTGCAGGAAGAAAGGGTTTTGATTCATGTTGCACTGGGATATACAAACTGTGAGCAGGCGAAGTGGTGGCCTAGTGGCATTATTGTGTGACAATTTATCCAGAAACCCAGCAAGTGTTCTCTGGACACAGGTTCAAATCCCACCATTGCAAATGATTGAATGTGAAGTAAATGCTTCAAAAACGATATAATTAAAAACCTGTAAGTGAGTATTAAACAATTGCTGATGTTAAGAACAATCCATCGGGTGCATTCCTGTCTTTAGTGAAGTAATTTAAGATGGGACTGGGATATTACAGGTATTACAGAACAACAGCTGAGGGAGGGACAGGACAGGCAGCTCAATGTTCCAGGGGACAGATGCTGAAGGAAGGACAGAAGGGGAGCTGAGAGAGGAGGAGAGCTGCTGGTTCTGATGGGGTGAAACATCCCAGCAGGACTGAGAGAGGATATTCCTGCAGGATCGCCCAGTGAAGCTGTGTTCGTGGAATTAATTGTTGGAAAAGCGCAGCAGGTCAGGCAGCATCCAAGGAACAGGAGAATCGACGTTTCGGGCATAAGCCCTTCTTCAGGATTCCTGAATGCTGCCAGACCTGCTGCGCTTTTCCAGCAACACATTTTCAGCTCTGATCTCCAGTCCTTACATTCTCTTCGTGGAATTAATCAATAACAATGGGTCTTCCCTTTCCTCTGATTGTTCCACAGACCCCAATAGCCCCGCCCTCCTGCAACTTGACCTTCTCAAGATGGCGGCCCTCAGGCCCGTACTCCCTCTTCCCTCAAACAAATGGCGGCCGTGATCCTGGGCCGTTTCCCTGATCAGAGACCGCCACATCCCGACGCGGGCCTGAAGGGTCTTTTTCGGGGTTTTTAACCTTTACTTGGGACTTGTGAATTCTCTCCGCTCCTTTCTCCCAGCGAGGCTCCCTCACACCGGCTCTGAGCGCCGCTCTCTGAAGCCGATCGCAGCCGCTGCCGGAGAAACAGCTCCATGTCACTCTGTCCTGGTCAATGTGATACTGCGCATGCTCCACATAGAAAGCAAACTACGCGTGCGTCTGAAGTTATCATTGAGTTTACAGAGAATATTCATACCTGCACAGAATCATGGGGGAAATATTAGTCATTAATAATTGCTCTGTTGAGTTATAGTCATGGCGCTATCTAGCATATAAATAGACTGGTCGTCTCAATTTAACCATACCAGCCAGATATGTAAATTACCAATTGTTCTGGGAGTTTGAAAAGAGGTTTCTTACTTGAATTGTGCAAATCGTTTGGAAATATGTACGTTATCAGATTTGCATCTCAACTATTTGTTAAAATTTCACATAGATTTTTGAGAGAGGTTTAATACTCCACTATGTTAAAGAGAATTATCAATCCTGCAAAACAGTTTGCTTTCTGACCAATCTCAAGCGTTTACTCCCCGAGAATGCTTTGGCCCCGATCCTCACTCACTTTTGGTTTTGGAGGACCGGCCGCTGCTCGGTCATCAGTTCCGCCCCTTCCTCTCAATTGCAGAGTTGATTCAGGCATGACTCAGCAGAAGAAACAATAAGGGGCAAGGGAAGTTAGAGTCGATGTCTTGTGATGCAGTGAAAATATCCCGAATCTTGGATCGAGAGGCTTGAGTTCAATTCACAGCTAGTGCAGGTGTGTAATAACTACTTTGAACAGGTTCATTAGGAAAAACAAGGGAAGTCAGGAACAGAGGAAAATATATAGAAAATACATACAATGTGGTGGGACTCTCAATGCTCAGAAGATTTCAGTCTTTACCAAGTGTTTCAAGGCCCCATTGGGTCCCAATACAGACTGTTCCACTCCTCCTTGTGCACAGCCAGATACCACGATTGTGGGGCAAAGTGTTGTGGTGGGATATGGAGGTGCTTTTGTAGAATTTCCTCAGTTTTGGAGGTGAAAATAGGTGAGAAGGTGTGGGGTTTTGTATGGAGTTACCTATTCTGCTCCTGTTGCAGCATCATATTATTGCCCTGACTCTACCTTGTACATTGTTAGCAGAGATCGCTGATATTTTATAAGCCCACAATACAAGATCCATCACTCTGTTTAAGACAGCAGAAATCTCTTGTAGCACTATAGTCATAGAACAATACAGTGCAGAACAGGCCCTTTGGTCCTTGATGCTGTGCCAACCTGTGAATTATTCTCAGTTCGTCCCCCTACACTATCCAAAAATCACCCATGTGCTTAAGTAAAGGATTGTTTAAATTTCCCTAATGTGGCTGAGTTAACTACATTAGCAGGTAGTGCATTCCATACCCTAACCACTCTCTGAGTAAAGACCCTGCCTCTGACATCTGTTTAAATCTATCACCCCTCAATTTGTAGTTGTACCCCCCATACATGCTAGCGTCATCATCCTAGGAAAAAGACTTTCACTGTCTACCCTATCTAATCGTCTGATCATCTTGTATGTCTCTATCAAATCCCCTCTTAGTCACTTCTTGCCAATGAGAACAGGTTCAAGTCTCTCAACCTTTCCTCATAAGACCTTCCATCCAGACCAGGCAACATCCTGGTAAATCTCCTCTGCACTTTTTCAAATGCTTCCACGTCCTTCCCGTATTATGGGCACCAGAACTGCACACAATATTCCAAGTATGGCCGCACCAGCATTTTGTTTAGTTGCAGCATGATATTGCAGCTCCGGAACTCAATCCCTCTATGAATGAAACCTAACACACCGTATACTGCCTTAACAGTACTATCCACCTGGGTGGCAACTTTCAGGCATCTATGTCCATGGACTCTACCATCTCTCTGCACACCCACACTACCAAGAATCTTTCCATTAACCCAGTACTCTGCCTTCCTGTTATTCTTCTCAACGGCATCACCTCACATTTAGCTGCATTTAACTCCATTTGCCACCTCTCAGCATAATTCTGCAGCTTATCCAAGTCCCCCTGCAATGTGTAACATTCTTCCACACTGTCCACTCCACGGAATTTAGTGTCGTTTGCAAGTTTACTGATCCAGCCACCTATGCCTGCATCTACGTCATTTATAAAAATGACAAACAGCAGTGGTGCCAAAACAGATCCTTGTGGCACACCAGTACTAACCTGAGTCCAGGCTGAATATTTTCCATCAGCCACCACTCACTGCCTTCTTTCAGAAAGCCAGTTTCGAATGCAAACTGCTAAATTACGCTCCATTTCATGTCTCTGCATTTTCTCCAACATCCTACCATGTGGAACCTTATGAAAGGCTTTACTGAAGTCCATGTATATCATGTCAACTGCCCTACCCTCATCGATATGCTTGGTCACCTTCTCAAAAAACTCAGAGGTTTGTGAGATATGACCTGCCCTTGACGAAACCATGTTGACTATCTGAAATCAAATTGTTGTTTGCTCGTTGATTATAAATCTTATCTCTTATAATCCTTTCCAAAACCTTTCCTACAACAGAAGTAAGGCTCACTGGTCTATAATTACCTGGATCATCTCCATTGCCCTTCTTGATCCTTCAGTCCTCTAGTACCAAACCTGTAGAGAATGATGACTCAAATATCAAAGCCAAAGTCTCTGTTATCTCCTCCCTAGCTTCCCAGACAATCCTCGGATAAATCCCATCCAGCCCAGGGGACTTGTTTAATTTCTGGAATTTATAACACCTGTTCGTAACTAACCTCAATCCTTTCTAGTCTAATATCTCATACCTCATTCTTCTCCTCTACAACATTCTCCTTTTCCTGAGTGAAAACTGATGAGAAATGTTCATTTAGCACCTCTCCGATCTCCACAGGGTCCACACTGAACTTCCCACTTCTGTCTTTGATTGGCCATATTCCTACCCTATGCTTTTGTTCCTCACATACTTATAGAAATCTTTAGGGTTCTCCTTTATTCTATTCACTAAAGACTTCTCGTATCCTCTCTTTGCTCTTAACTCTCTCTTTAAATCCTTCCTATCTGATATGTAATTCTCCATTGCCTCATCAATACACAAGCCTCCTTCTTCTTCTTCACAAGAGATGCAATTTCCATAGTAAACCACGATTCCCTTACCTTATCACTTCCTTCCTGCCTGCCTGACAGGGCCATCCCTATCAAGGACACGCAATATCTGTTCCTTAAACCAGCTCCACATTTCAATAGTCTGCACCCCCTGCCTTTTGCTACCCTATTCTATGCATCCTAATTCTTGCTGAATCGCATTATATTTGCCCCGCCCCATCGATAAGGAGGAGGTTAATTGCGTTGTTTCCAGAGTTGAGGGGATTGGCTTAACAGTAGATTGGTAATATATTCATTGGAATTCAGAAGAATGGAAAAATATAAAATAATGAATGAAATGGATAAAATAGAAGTAGAGAGGATGTTTCCACTGGCAGGTGAAGCGAGGACAAGAGGGATCATCTCAAGATTAGAGGCAGCAAATTTAAGACTGAATTGAGAAGGAACTTCTTGACCTCTACGGAATTCATTGCTCAGGGAAGTAATTGATGCTAGTTCAGTAAACGTTTATAAAGCTAAGGTAGGTTTTTTAAAAATAGAAATAATTAATTAAGGGATACGGTGAGAATGTGAGGAAATGGTTCTGCATCCACGAAATGATCAGCCATGGTCACATTGAATGGCAGAGCAGGGTCAAAGGGCAGGACGGCCTTCTCCTGTTCCTCGTTCTTATGTTACGCATTCCTCCCTCACTCGACTTGGAAGTGTTGGTTCTGAATTAGTGGTGCTGGAAGAGCACAGTAGTTCAGGCAGCATCTGAGGAGCAGTAAAAAAAAAAAAAAAAAATCGACATTTCGGGCAAAAGCCCTCCATCAGGAATAAAGGCAGAGAGCCTGAAGTATGGAGAGATAAGCTAGAAGAGGGTGGGGAGAAAGTAGCATAGAGTACAATAGGTGAGTGGGGGAGGGAATGAAGGTGAAAGGTCAGGGAGGAGGGTGGATTGGATAGGAGGAAAATAAGATAGGCATGTAGGACAAGTCAAGGGGACAGTGCTGAGCCAGAAGTTTGGAACTAGGGTGAGGTGGGGGAAATGAGGAAACTGTTGACGTCCACATTTCAACCCCAGGGCATCAATGTGGACGTCAACAGTTTCCTCATTTTCCCCTTCCCACACCTCACCTTAGTTACAAACTTCTGGCTCAGCAGAGTCCCCTTGACTTGTCCTACATGCCTATCTTCTTTTCCTCCTATCCAATCCACCCTTCTCCCTGACCTATCACCTTCATCTCCTCCCCCACTGTACTCTATGCTACTTTCTCCCTAACCCACCTTCCTCGAGCTTATCTCTCCACGCTTCAGACTCTCTGCCTTTATTCCTGATGAAGTACTTTTGCCTGAAACGTCGATTTTACTGCTCCTCGGATGCTGCCTGAACTGCTGTGCTCTTCCATCACCACTAATCCAGAATCTAGTTTCCAGCATCTGCAGTTATTGGTATTACCGTGGAGGTGCTGGTGTTGGATTAGGATGGACAAAATTCAAATTCACTGAACACCAGATTATAGTCTAATGGGATTATTTGGAAGTACGAGCTTTGCTGCTTCTTCATCAGGTGGTTGTGTGATTTTTAACTTTGCCCTCACTCTTGTAACAGCAACAAAGGTCATGAAGCAGTGCGCATGCTCTCGCCAACAATCGGGCCCGGGTGGGAGGAGGTTGAGCAATTCATCAACTTCACCAACACATTCCACCCTGACCTTAAATTTACCTGGACCATCTCTGACATCTCCCTCCCCTTCCTGGACCTCTCCATCTCCATTAATGACTACCGACTTGACACTGACATTTTTTACAAACCCACCGACTCCCACAGCTACGTGGATTATACCTCTTCCCACCCTACGCCTTGCAAAAATGCCAACCCATATTCCCAATTCCTCCGCCTCCACCATATCTAATCCCAGGAAGACCAGTTCCACCACACCAGATGGCCTCCTTCTTTAGAGACCGCAATTTCCCTTCCCACGTGGTTAAAGATGCCCTCCAATGCATGTCGTCCACATCCCATACCTCAGCCCTCAGACCCCACCCCTCCAACCGTAACAAGGACAGAATGCCCCTGGTGCTCATCTTCCACCCTACCAACCTTCGCAGAAACCAAATCATCTGCCAACATTTCCGCCACCTCAAAACAGACCCCACCACCAGGGATATATTTCCCTCCCGACCCCTTTCCGCGTTCCACAAAGACCGTTCCCACCGTGACTACCTGGTCAGGTCCACACACCCCTGCAACCCACCCTCCCATCCTGGCACTTTCCCCTGCCACCGCAGGAACTGTAAAACCTGTGCCCACACCACATCCCCTACCTCTATCCAAGGCCATAAAGGAGCCTTCCACATCCATCAAAGTTTTACTTGAATATCCAACAATATCATTTATTGTATCCGTTGCTCTCGATGCGGTCTCCTCTACATTGGAGAGACTGGGCGCCTCCTAGCAGAGCACTTTAGGGAACATCTCCGAGACACCCGCACCAATCAACCACACCGCCCCGTGGCCCAACATTTCAACTCCCCCTCCCACTCTGCCGAGGACATGGAGGTCCTGGGCCTCCTTCAACCCCGCTCCCTCACCACTAGACGCCTGGAGGAAGAACACCTCATCTTCCGCCTCGGAACACTTCAACCCCAGGGCATCAATGTGGACTTCAACACTTTCCTCATTTCCCCTTTCCCCCACCTCACCCTAGTTCCAAACTTCCAGCTCAGTACTGTCCCCATGACTTGTCCTACCTTCCTATCTCCTTTTCCACCTATCCACTCCACCCTCTCCTCCCTGACCAATCACCTTCATCCCCTCCTCCACTCACCCATTGTACTCTATGCTACTTTCTCCCCATCCTCCTCTAGCTTATCTCTCCACGCTTCAGGCTCACTGCCTTTATTCGCACTTTTGCCCGAAACGTCGATTTCGCTGCTCCTTGGATGCTGCCTGAACTGCTGTGCTCCTCCAGCACCACTAATCCAGAATCTGGTTTCCAGCATCTGCAGTTATTGTTTTGACCCCGGGTTAATGATGTCAGTGGTGGACCAATGGAAAGGCAGGGGTAGAGCTGGAGGACCTGGTGGGGCAGTTGGTCCTCCAGTCAATCAGTGAATGAGGGGCGGGACTTGACTATACCACGTGATCATCCTCGCGGTCGGCCCGGATGTTGAGGATGGATGTGCGGAGAGCTGTCGGTAAGGAAAGAAATAAACAGCCGGAAGTGGGAGGGAAATGGTGTTGGTATGGTCTGAGAGGTTTTACAATCATTTGGTACACATCCGAAAACACAAATTTGAAACTTACAGTCTCATTTTTGAAGCAAACGGGAATATGCCTCGTTGAGTAATCGGCCCGAGTGAGCGCCGCCATCTTTATTCGGGGCAATGATTCACTGGACACGTGCGCGGCCGCCAGCTTTGTAGGGGGCAAAGTTCAGAGGGATGTATGTGCAGCCTTCCCTGGTAAAAAGAGTCATAGGGCACGATTTACACAGAGCACATTCAAACCCAGAGAAATGGACTTTTTTCTGCATTTGTTTCGTCATTCATCGAAATGATTTAGATGTGAATAGAGGCCGTATAGTTAGTAAGTTTGCAGGTGACACCAAAATTGGAGGTGTTGTGGACAATGAAGAAGGTTATCTCAGAGTACAGTGGGATATTGATCAGATGGGCCAATGGGCTGAGGAGTGGCAGATAGGATTTAATTTAAATGGATTAGGTTAGGATATCTAACGGTGGAAGGTATAGGGGAGATGTCAGGGGTGGGTTCTTCACCCAGAGAGTGGTGGGGGCATGGAATGCGCTGCCCGTGGGAGTGGTAGAGTCAGATTCATTGGCGACCTTTAAGCGGCATTTGGATAGGTACATGGATGGGTGCTTAATCTAGGATAGAAGTTCGGCACAACATCGTGGGCCGAAGGGCCTGTTCTGTGCTGTATTGTTCTATGTTCTATCTATGTTCTATGTTCTATGTTCTATCTGGTTGCCATAGGTTGGACCGAAGAAGTCTGTTTCTGTGCTAGATATCTTTGACTGTGAGATCATAAAAGTGAACTCTGCTCTGGTTCACCTCTGGGTTCTCTGATGTCCACTTGTTCATTATTTAGCTTCCTCAGTCTCTCATGGGTGTATTTTTGGTCTGTGTAGTATTTTACAATTACTTTCACAGCTGTTTTGGAAATGAATTGAAAAATGTAGAGCTGGAAAAACACAGCAGGCCAGGCAGCATCCGAGGAGCAGGAGAATCGACGTTTTGGGCATAAGCCCTTCTTCAGGAATGTAAATGAATTGTCCACTGCTGCCCGGCTCCTGACCATGTGCTGTTCCATTATCAGATTATTTTTTCCACAATATCTTTGACAGTCAAGAATTCTTTTTTCCAATAATCGAGTACATTTTCCTTCAATTTCTGACAGTCAAATTCTGCACCATTTTCATTCCCTGTGATTCATATTGCACTCTCTGAAACATCAACTGTGTATTTCTCCTTCCACAGAAACCCGTGATCAATGCCAAAGCCTTGTTGCCTCTGGAGAGGGTGATGTTTGACTGCCTTGTACTGCTGCAGTTTGTATGGTGAAGGTGGTTGGGTAAGAGACATTACAGATTATTCACTCGGTGATATTGAAGAGTCGAAGATATCTGTACAAATCATCATGGTTTTAATTTCACAAAAATATTATTGAGAACTTTTGACATAAGGTTACAGATGGAGAATATTGTGTCCAGTGACCACAACCATTGCCAAATAAGCAGTTTTTCAAGAATGCCTTAAAGGAAGAAAGTAGATCTTAAGAGGGTTAGAGTGGGGATTCCAGACCATGTTCCCTTGAAGTCTATAGAAACTGTCACACAGGTGAACTCAAAAATAAACACATCTGAACTAAAATGAGATATTATTGAGATATGATAGGGTGTGTGGTGCAGGGAGATAGGAATGATTACAACCAGGAATTAATTCAAAGGTGCGAAAGTAAATTGTTGTTGCTTATAGATTGGAGTCTTTTGATTGATCAGCAAGTTCTGGTACAAGTGAGCACTTCGGCAGTAGAGGTTTCAATATTCTTGAGATTATCGGGAGGGTGAATGTGGGATGCTGGCCAGGAGTGGGTTTAGACAATGAAATCTAGAGTCAACAAAAGGAATGAATGAGAGTTTCAGCAAATGAGCTGAGACTGTGGTGAGGTCAGGTGATATCACTGAAGTCGAAATAGTGGACTTGGAGGGGGTCTGGCCTGTCATCCTCACCTCATTCAGCTGTTTGTCAGTTTGTGAATCAAGTCTATAACAAGCTCAGGAACTGAGTGGCCCTGGCAGAACCCAAACTGGGCATCGCTGAGCAGGTTATTGCTGAGCAGTTGCTTGACAGCACTGTTGATGACACCTTCCATCACCTCACTGCTGAGCGAGTGTGGACTGATGGAGGGGAATTGGCTGAGTTGGATCTGCCCTGTGTTTTTGTGTTGGAACATCCCTGAGCAATGTTCCACAAAGTCGGTAGGTGCCAGTGCTGGAGCAGTACTTGCCTTGGTGGGCAGCAAGTTCTGAAGCGCAGACATCAGCACTGTTGCCAGAATATTGGCAGGGCCCCTAGCCTTGACACTACTTATCCATTTCGTGATCTGATTTGAAATGAGTTTTAAACCAAGTCGATTCATATCCGTGATGTCAGGGACCAATGGAGAAGGCTCATCCACTTGGCACTGCTGGCTGAAAATCGCTGCAAATGCTGTCCTCTTATCTGCTGCATGGATGTGTGAGACCCCTCCATCAGTAAGGGTGGGGATATCTGTGATGCTGTAATTGACCATCATCATTCCTGACTAGGTCTGGCAGAACTAATCCATTGTTTATGGGATCACTTAGTTCTATCTGGTGTTGCTTGTGCTGTTTAGCATGCAGGTTTGGTAGCTGCACCAGGTTGGCACCTCATTTTTAGGTATGCCTGGTACTGCTGGCATGCCCTCCTGCATTCACTATTGAACCAGGGTTAACTCCCCTGGCTTGATGTTAATGGTTGTGTGGGGAGATATCAGGCCATGAGATTTCAGATTAGGCTGGAGTACAGTTCTGCTGCTGTTGTTGGCCCACAGTGAGGCGGAAGTTGCAGGGTCAAGAGGGCTGATTTTGTGTTTGTATTTGCTAGTGCATTGGTAGATGTAATGTGGTCTTTCCAGTTTCATTCCTTTTCGATTAGATTGCTTACCTTGTGGAAACAGGTCCTTCGGCCCAACAATTCCACACCGACCCGCCGAAGCACAACCCACCCAGACTCATTCGCCTACATTTACCCCTTCACCTAACCCTACGGACAAGTTAGCATGGTCAATTCACCTAACCTGCACATTTTTGGACTGTGGGAGGAAACCGGAGCACCCGGAGGAAACCCACACAGATACTGGGAGAATGTGCAAACTCCACACAGTCAGTCACCTGAGGCAGGAATTGAACCCAAGTCTCTGGCACTATGAGGCAGCAATGCTAACCACTGTGCGGTCCTTTGTTGAGACTGTGCAGTGATTAATACAATGAGTGATTTGATGGGCCACTGTCGGGTTTCTTTCCCTCAAGGACATTGTCAATGGCAGAAAAAACATCCCCAATGTTTCCATGCCAAACGGTAGATTCTTCATTCCAGTTATTCTTTTCTTGATTTCAGAGCCACCCTCTCCGAATTTGGGATTCAAACCTGAACTTCAGTTGTATATTTTAATATTCTTGATAAATGATAAATACAACAGGTTTGTTCACTTAGTTTTAGAATCATTATCACAGGTTTTGTTTTTTTTTTATTTCGAAAACAATATCCATTATCCTGTCTCCTCCATCCTCCCCTCCAGCAACAAGAGTGAGGAGCACATGGAGTTTCTCTGTTAATAACATTGAGATAATCCGATCAGCTGCCTCTGTTTCTTTCCTGCCTCTCCACTCACCCACTGAGCCAAACTGCTTCTCAAGATTGCTCTCATTTTAGTCCTAAACTTGCATTTCCTAGAGTCCCTGGTCAAGCCTTATTAGAGGTCATCTTGACCATTTACCCTCGTGTAGCTAAATCATGGACATTCCAAATCTCTGTCTCTCATCCTCCTGCTTGTCACCACACTCCCCGCACCTCCCCTGCCCCCCCTTGCCCCCCCTTGCCCCTCCCTTGCCATTCACAGATATTGTTCCATGATCTATCTGTCTTTTCTGGTTATGTCCTTCTCTCCCATTCTGCTAAAAACTAATATTTGACCTCATCATCATTGGAAAAGCCTGCTCCATCTCCACTCTCCCTTTCCTTTCTGAATTCCTTGTATTTGGTGTCCCTCAAGGATCTATCCTTGGCCCATCCTGTTTCTCACCTACATACTGCCAGGAGGTAACATCGCCCAAAAGCACTGTGTTAGGTTTCACATGTACACTGACAATGTCCAGCTCTCCCTCCCCTTCATCCCTCTCCATTACTCCACTATTACTCAGTTATCAAACTGCTTACCACGCTTCGATTAGCTGCAATTCACTCCAAAGAAACACTGCAATTGTTAAACCCATTGCTTTCAGTTGCTATTCCAAATACATTTTCCTTACTGCTGTGTCCCTCCCTCTCACTGGAGAGTGTCTGAGGCAGAACTACATTCTTCACAATATTGCTCTCATATCTGACCCCAAGGTGACCTCCTATTCCGACATCTACACAATCACAAACACCAGGAATTCCAAACTCTAAAATGTTGCTTGTCTCCTTCTCATCCCAGCTCCATTGTTACTGAAACCCTAACCTGTATCAATGTTGCCTTTAACTTGAGAAATCTGAAACGGAATCCTTGATTCCGCGACTGACCCAGAATCTGGTTTAAGACGCACCCGTGATGTGACACATCCTCTCTATATTTACCCTGTCAAACCTCGACAGAATCCTGTATGTTTCAAAGAGATCTCCTCTCATTCTTCCAAAGTCCAGTGAGTAGATTCCCAACTTGTTCAGTCTTTATTTACAGGATAATCCCTTCAAAACAGGGATCATCCCAAAGGATCTTCTCTGAAATGCCTCCAATAAACTACTCTATTTGGTTAACTAAAGCGACCAAATCTGATCACGTTACTCCAGATGTGGTCTCACTCGCCATTTGTTTAGTTGCCCTAAGGTATATACTCCAAACTCTTATATTGCAAACTCCTTGAAATAAGGGACAGCATTCCATTCCCCTTCCTGATTCCCTGTTGTAACTGTGTGCTAGCTTTCTGTGTTTCCTGCTCATTCCCCCCCAGTCCCTTTGTGGTGCAGCTTTCTACAGTTTATCCCAAATTATACTCCATTTGCCAACTTGTTGCCCACTTTTCCTGTGAATATCTCTCTGTAAACTGTTTATAATCCTCTTGGAATTTTCCTGTTATGCCTTTTCTAGGAGATTTCCCCCCTCATTATTCGAAACATGTACTGTGAGCACTGGGCAGTGGGAAGCATGCTCAGTTGCTATCTTTTCAGGGATACTCTGTTTAGTGACTGGGAGGAGCTTGCTGCCCATTGGTCAGAATGGAGACATCTTGCCCATTAAGGTGCATGAGCCTTTCACGCCCCATGTCTTATTGTGGAGGCACAGCGGCAGCACGGAAGGAAAGAAAAGGAAGGAAATCCTGCTCTCCATATCTGACTGAATCTTGGATCATTCTGTCTCATGTTCAGTCACATGAAGTCCCAAGGTGGAAACTCAGAAACCCACACAGATTTGCCCCTGAATTGCCTGCTGACCTCCACCAGGGGTAATGTGTACAGTCAGGACGGCACGGTGGCACAGTGGTTAGCACTGCTGCCTCAGAGCACCAGAGACTCAGGTACAATTCCCGCCTCGGGCGACTGACTGTGTGGAGTTTGCACATTGTCCCCGTGTCTGCGTGGGTTTCCTCTGGGTGCTCCGGTTTCCTCCCACAGTCCAAAGATGTGCAGGTCAGTTGAATTGGCCATGCTAAATTGCCCATAGTGTTAGGTAAGGGGTAAGTGTAGGGGAATGGGTGGGTTGCGCATTGGTGTGGACATGTTGGGCCGAAGGGACTGTTTCCACACTAAGTAATCTTATCATCCTGGGCCAGGAGGGGGGATTGTATGAGTTTCAAACTTGAACTGACAGTGACGGATTTTATAAACTTGTATTACAGGTGTACATTCAGATGGGAATCTCAGTCATTGTAACGCCAAACTCTGACAGAATTACTCAATACTTCAGGATGTGGTTATTCATATTGTGTGAGAGTATTGTGTTCCAGATCAATACCATTGGCAGCATAAAAGTTCTCCTTTGAATCAAACCATCCTATCAATAGATCTTCCCAAATCTTCAACATGTGTCCTGTAATCCTTGTATAATGAGCTGACGGGTGTAAGGTTTATTATTACAACATGTAACTTTTGTCAACCACTCTGTCACAGCTCCCCACAATTTCCTTTGCTACAAGGAGAATACTCTCAGTTTTTCCAAACCGCTGATTCCCCAATGTCTGTTTGCTCTCTATATGGTACACATCAGGATTGTGTTGGAACATACTCCACTTGCCTGCATCAGTGCACCGCCACCCCCCCCCCCTCCCAACAATATTAAATAAATTGAACATCCTCCAGGGTAAAGCACTGTACCTGAGTGGTTTCCCATTCACCACCTTCAGCATTCTCTCTCCCCACCCCCGAGGCACAGTGGCACCTCTGTGTGAAAGATCAAGTCAGCATTGTCCTCCCAGACCATAGGAGTACTCTCTCATTAGAGAGAGATGTTGGTGGTGGTTAACCTGAATATTACCACAGCACAGGCAAGGGGATAGGTTGAAAAGGAGAGTCCATTAATCGTGGATGGTTATTCTTGATGTGTATTAGCAACACACATGTCACATGAGTAATTAATGTTAAAAAAGCCCGACAAATTCTGCAACTTTAATCCCTCATTCCTTGAACCATCCTGGTAAATCTCCTGTGCCCCCTCTCAGGGACCCTGCCATCCTTCCCAATGTGTGGGCGATCTCTGGTATGCCCAGACCTAGCTGCTCTGTGTTCCTGTGGGTGATGGCATCATAGAGCAACAGTTGCACTAAACCTCACTGTCTGGAAGTGTGAGAGACAGAAATCCTGATGGCATTTCAGATATATTTCGGAACACACTTGCAATGCCAAAGCTGACACGTCTATGGGCTCAGTGCTGGGAAATGGGATTAAAATAGTTAGCTGGGAGATTTCTTCACAGCAAAAACCTGATGGACCACAACACCTTTTTCTGTCATGTAGACCACAGATGGATAATATAGGATTATGACAAGCCACAATAGAAACCAGGTCAGAGAAGGTGATATTAGAATAGATGATGCGTGATTGATTACGGGTTTTTTTTGGAGGAAAATGTGACAGAGGTTAAGCGGGACATTATGGAGCTCAGGGTTCAGGAATCTGAAATAAAAATGGGTTATCCTGAAGGCTGGAATTAAAGGAAGGCACATCACAGAGATTTGTGAGGGTGGACAAGATTAGAGACAGGGAGGGTGTTGAGACTGGAGGAGATTAGAGATTGGAGGATGTTGCAGAGATTGAGATGTTTTTGATACCAGAGATAGTGATAGTTCTGAGACTAGAGAGGAATTATAGAGATAAGGATGAGTTGTTCCCTTTCCCAACCCGACCTCTTTACTGATAATGATTGTTTCTCTGTCCTCATCTGCCATTGCCTCCATAGGCCTGCGACAATGAGAGTACACAGACAGTATGTTCCTGTTAAGGCCAAGGCTGGGAGGTGTCGAGAATGCTGCATGACCTGAGAAATTGAGGCTCTGGTCAAGAAAATGAAGGAAGGATATGGCAGGTACAGACCACGGGGTTTGAGTGAGTCCCCAGGGGACTATAAGGGCAGTAGGAGTATACTCGCAGGAAACCAGGAGGCAGAAAAGGGGACGTGAGATAGCTTTGGGAAATAGGTTTAAGGAGAATCCAAAGAGATTCTACAAATACACTAAAGACAAAAGAATAACGAGGCAGAGAATAGCGACCCTCAAAGATCAACACGACTGTCTATGGAACAGCAGGAGGTGGGAGAGATTCTGTAAGTATTTCATGTCAGTTTTTACTGAAAGGGGATATGGAAGTTAGAGAAGTTGGAGAAATAAATAGTGATAACTTGGCAAGTGTATATATTATAAAGGAGGAGTTACTGGATGTCTTAAAATGCATAAAGGTGGATAAATCCCTGGAATCTGATCAGGTGTATCCCAGAATTTTGTGGGTAGAACATAGAACAGGCCCTTTGGCCCACGATGTTGTGCCGAACTTCTATCCTAGATTAAGCACCCATCCATGTAACCATCCAAATGCCGCTTAAAGGTCACCAATGATTCTGACTCTACCACTCCCACGGGCAGCGCATTCCATGCCCCCACCACTCTCTGGGTAAAGAACCCACCCCTGACATTTCCCCTATACCTTCCACCCTTCACCTTAAATTTCTGTCCCCTTGTAACACTCTGTTGTACCCGGGGAAAAAGTTTCTGACTGTCTACTCTATCTATTCCTCTAATCATCCTATAAACCTCTATCAAGTCACCCCTCATCCTTCGCCGTTCCAACGAGAAAAGGCCGAGAATTCTCAACCTATTCTCATACGACCTATTCTCCATTCCAGGCAACATCCTGGTAAATCTCCTCTGCACCCTCTCCAAAGCTTCCACATCTTTCCTAAAGTGAGGCGACCAGAACTGCACACAGTACTCTAACTGTGGCCTAACCAAAGTCCTGTACAGCTGCAACATCACTTCACGACTCTTGAATTCAATCCCTCTGCTAATGAACGATAATACTCCATAGGCCTTCTTACAAACTCTATCCACCTGAGTGGCAACTTTCAAAGATCTATGTACATAGACCCCAAGATCCCTCTGTTCCTCCACCTGACTAAGAACCCTACCATTAACCCTGTATTCCGCATTCTTATTTGTTCTTCCAAAATGGACAACCTCACACTTGGCAGGGTTGTACTCCATCTGCCACTCCTCAGCCCAGCTCTGCAACATATCTAAGTCCGTTTGCAAACGACAAATGCCCTCCTCACTGTCCACAACTCCACCTATCTTCGTATCATCTGCAAATTTACTGACCCACCCTTCGACTCCCTCATCTAAGTCATTAATAAAAATTACAAACAGCAGAGGACCCAGAACTGATCCCTGCAGAACTCCACTTGTAACCGGGCTCCAGGCTGAATATTTACCATCTACCACCACTCTGACTTCGACCGGTTCGCCAGTTTTCTATCCAATTGGCCAAATTTCCCTCTATCCCATGCCTCCTGACTTTCCGCATAAGCCTACCATGGGGAACCTTATCAAATGCCTTAATCAAATCCATGTACACTTCATCCACTGCTCTACCCTCATCCACATGCTTGGTCACCTCCTTGAAGAATTCAATAAGACTTGTAAGGCAAGACCGACCCTTCACAAATCCGTGCTGGCTGTCCCTAATTAAGCAGTGTCTTTTCAGATACTCATAAATCCTATCCCTCAGTACCCTTTCCATTACTTTGCCTACCACAGAAGTTAGACTAACTAGCCTGTAATTCCCGGGGTTATCCCTATTCCCTTTTTTGAACAGGGGCACAACATTCGCTACTCTCCAGTCCCCTGGTACCAACCCCGTTGCCAGTGAAGACGAGAAGATCATTGGCAACGGTACTGCAATTTCCTCTCTTGCTTCCCACATAATCCTAGGATATATCCCATCAGGCCCGGGGGACTTGTCTATCCTCAAGTTGTTCAAAATGTCCAACACATCTTCCTTCCTAACAAGTATCTCTTCTAGCTTAACAGTCCGTTTCACACTCTCCTCTTCAACAATACGGTCCCTCTTGTTCGTAAATACTGAAGAGAAGTACTTGTTCAAGACCTCTCCTATCTCTTCCGACTCATACACAGTCTCCCACCACTGTCCTTGATCGGCCCTACCCTCGTTCTCATCATTCTCAGGTTTCTCACATACGCATAAAATGCCTTGGGGTTATCCTTGATCCTATCCGCCAAGGATTTTTCATGCCCTCTCTTCGCTCTCCTAATCCCTTTCTTCAGGTCCCTTCTGGCTATCCTGTATCCCTCCACTGCTCTGTCTGAACCCTGTTTCCTCAACCTTATGTAAGCCTCCTTCTTCCTCTTTACTAAACATTCAACCTCCCTCGTCAACCATGGCTCCCTCACGCGACCATTTCTTTCCTGCCTGATCGGTACATACATATCAAGGACACGTCGTATCTTCTCCTTGAAAAAGTTCCACATTTCCACCACATCCTTCCCTGACAGCCTATGCTCCCAACGTATGCTCCTCAAATCCTGTCTTACAGCATCGTAATTTCCCTTCCCCCAATTGTAAAATCTTCCTTGTTGTGTGCACCTATCTCTCTCCATAACCAAGGTGAAAGTCACAGAATTGTGGTCACCATCACCAAAATGTTCACCCACTAACAAGCCCACCACTTGTCCCGGTTCGTTACCAAGTACCAAATCCAATATGGCCTCCCCTCTGGTTGGACACTCTACATACTGCGTTAGAAAAGCTTCCTGGACACACTGCACAAACACCGCCCCATCCAATCTACTTGATCTAAAGAGCTTCCAATCAATATTTGGGAAGTTGAAGTCGCCCATGACTATGACCCTGTGACTTCTGCACCTTTCCAAAATCTGTTTCCCAATCTGTTTCTCCACATCTCTGCTGCTATTGGGGGGCCTATAGTAAACACCCAACAAGGTGACTGCACCTTTCCTATTTCTGACTTCAGCCCATACTACCTCCAAAGGCAGATCCCCCTCAAACTTCCTTTCTGCAGCCGTTATACCATTTCTAATCAGCAATGCCACCCCCCCCCCCCTCCTTTTTTACCACCCTCCCTAATCTTACTGAAACATCTGTACCCAGGAACCTCCAACAGCCATTCCTGTCCCTCATCTATCCATGTTTCCGTGATGGCCACAACATCGTAGTCCCAGGTACCGATCCACGCCTTAAGTTCACCCACCTTATTTCTGATACTCCTTGCGTTGAAGTATACGCACTTGAGCCCATCTCTGTGTCCGCAAGTAGTCCCTGTCAGTGCTACCTTCTCCACAGCCTCCCTACAGTCTTGGGCATCCTGACACACAGCTAGCTTACTTGCTGGACTACAAGTCCGGATCCCATCCCCCTGCCCAATTCGTTTAAACCCCCCCGAAGAGTGCTAGCAAACCTACCCCCCAGGATATTGGTGCCCTTCTTGTTCAGGTGCAACCTATCCTGTTTGTACAGGTCCCACCTTCCCCAGAATGCAGTCCAATTGTCCAGATATCTGAAGCCCTCCCTCCTACACCATCCTTGCAGCCACGTGTTCAACTGCACTCTCTCCCTATTCCTTGCCTCACTGTCACGTGCCACTGGCAACAACCCAGAGATGATGACTCTGTCTGTCCTAGCTTTCAGCTTCCAGCCTAACTCCCTAAGCTCTTGAATGACCTCCCCACCCCTCTTCCTACCTATGTCGTTGGTGCCAATGTGTACCACGACTTCTGGCTGCACACCCTCCCCCTTAAGGATTCTGAAGACACGGTCTGAGACGTCTCGGACCCTAGCACCCGGGAGGCAACAAACCATCTGAGAGTCTCGCCCATGTCCACAGAACCGCCTGTCTGTCCCTCTAACTAGAGAGTCTCCTATAACTAGCGCTCTCCTCCTCTTCCTCCTTTCCCTTCTGAGTCTCAGAGCCACAGACCCCTTCACTGCAGCTTACACCTGCAAGGCTGTCCCCCCTCAACAGTTTCCAAAGCTGTAAACTTATTTTTTAGGGGAACGACCACAGGGGAACCCTGCACTGCCTGCTTCTTCCCCTTCCCACCTCTAACTGTTACCCAGCTACCTCTGTTCTCCGGTGCAACTATGTCCCTGTAGCTTCTATCAATCACCCTCTCAGCCTCTCGAATAATCCTCAGTTCGTCCAACTCCAGTTCCAGTTCCACACCCACTCAAATACTAATCACTTACCTTCCTGCCCAGCTATGTGCTCCAACCTCACTTCCGCCCAGCTCACGCGGCTGCTCCCACTCAAATGACCGTTGGTGATTAAAGAGTGAGTATTTATACACACTGTTCTCCTTCCCGGCTGCCCCTCTGCTTGCTGTCACTTCCTCTGCTGCTCCCGCTCTTTCTGTGAAGAGAGAGAAAAAAAAACACCGCTGCCCGCTACAGGTAAGTAATTTTAAAACAAACTGTCTTACCTTAGCTGTAGTCTCCCGGGTTCGCTTTTACTCGGCCGCTGCTCCCATTCAAAATGGTGATGGAGGGTTGCTTTTCAGACTGGAGGCCTGTGACTAGTGGAGTGTTACAAGGATCACTGCTGGATCCACTACTTTTCGTCATTTATATCAATGACTTAGATGTGAACATAGGAGGTATAGTTAGTGAGATGACACCAAAACTGGAGGTGTAGTGGACAGTGAAAAAGATTACCTCAGAGTACAATGGGATCTTGACCAGATGGGTGAATGGCTGAGGAGTGGTATTTTGGGAAAGCAAATCTTAGCAGGACATATACACTTAATGGTAAGGTCCTGAGGAGTGTTACTGAACAAAGAGGCCTTGGAGTGCAGGTAGATAGGATAGTGAAGGCGGCATTTGGTATGCTTGCCTTCGTCGGACAATGTATTGAGTACAGGAGTTATGCGATCATGGTGCAGCTGTACAGGACATTGGTTAGGCCACTTTTGCAACGTTGCGTACAAATCTGGTCACCCTCCTATTGGAAGGATCCCAGCACTACAGGGCATAGGTTTATGGTATGAGGGGAAAGACTTTCAAGAGACTTGAGAGGCAACGTTTTCACACAGAGGGTGGGACGTGTATGGAATGAGCTGCCAGAGGAAGTGGTGGAGGCCATTACGATTGCAACATTTAAAAGGCATCTTCATGTGTATATGAATAGGAAGGATATGGGTAATTCGAGAAGCTTTTGCTGAGCCCCTCGCTGCGATATTTGTATCATCGATCGCCACAGGTGAGGTGCTGGAAGATGGGTGCCATTATTTGAGAAAGGTGGTAAGGAAAAGCCAGGGAAATATAGAGCGGTGAGCCTGAAGTCAGTGGCAGAGAAGTTGTTAGAAGGGATTCTCCGGGACAGGATTTACATGTCATTGGAAAAGCAAGAAATTATTAGGGAGAGTCAGCATGGCTTTGGGCATTGAAATCATTAACTTGGAATTGAGAAAGACAGAGTTTCACATAACACACTGGTTAGCAGGTTCAATACCATAGAATTCTGGCGGAACTAGCTGTTTGGATACGGAATTTGCTGGAAGCTCAAACAGTCAGAGATGTACAGCACAGAAACAGAGACACTTCGGTCCAACCAGTACATGCTGATCAGATATCCCAATGCAATCAAGTCCTACCTGTCAGCACCCGGCCCATATCCTTCCTATTCATATACACATGAAGATGCCTTTTAAATGTTGCAATCGTAATGGCCTCCACCACTGATCAAGATCCCATTGTACTCTGAGGTAATCTTTTTCACTGTCCACTACACCTCCAGTTTTGGTGTCATCTCACTAACTATACCTCCTATGTTCACATCTAAGTCATTGATATAAATGACGAAAGGTAGTGGATCCAGCAGTGATCCTTGTAACACTCCACTAGTCACAGGCCTCCAGTCTTAAAAGCAGCCCTCCATCACCACCCTCTGTCTTCTGCCTTTCAGCCAGTTCTGTATCCAAATGGTTAGATCTCCCTGTATGCCATGAGCTCTAACCTTGCTGAGCAGTCAGTGTCATAGTGCAGGATGCTTTTTGGCCTGGAAGCCTGTGATGAGCAATATGCTGTCAGGCTGGGTGCTGGGTCCACTGCTTTTTGCCATTTATATAAATGATTTCTATGTGAATACAGGAGCTATAGTTAGTAGGTTTACAATAGACACCAAAATTGGAGGTGCAATGGATAGCAAAGTTACCTGAAAGTACAATGAGACTCCGATCAAATGGGCTGAGGAGTGACAGATGAAGTTTAATTTAGATATATGTGAGGTTCTGCATTTTGGAAAATCAAATCAGGGCGGGACTTATACACTTAATGGGAAGGACCTAGGGAGTGTTGCTGAACAAAGAGATCTTGGAGTGCAGGTTCATAATTCCTTGAAAGTGGAATCATAGATAGGCAGGATAGTGAAGAAAGTGTTTGCTGTACTTGCCTTTATTGGTCTGTGCATTGAGTACAGGAGTTGTGACGTCATTTTGCGGCTGTACAGGACATTCATTCAGCCACTTCTGGAATTCTGCTTTCAGTCCTGGTCTCCCCGCTATTGGAATGATATTGTGAAACTTGAAAGGATTCGAAAAGATGCAAAGATGTTGCCAGGGTTGAGGGATTGAGCTATAGGGAGAGGCTGAATAGACTGAGGCTGTTTTCACTGGAGAATCGGATGCTGAGAGGTGACCATAGAGGTTGATAAAATTGTGAGGGGCATGGATAGGGTCAACAGCCAGGGTCTTATTCCTGTTTAGATGAGTCCAAAACAAGAAAGCACAGGCGTGAGGGAAAAGATTGAAAAGGGATATTAGGGGCAAAGTTTCAAGCTGAACGTCGTATGTGTATGGAATGAGCTGCCAGAGAAAGTGTGGAGGCTGGTCCAGTTACAACATTTAAAAGGCATCTCACTGGATATGTGATTGGGAAAGGTTTAGAAGGCTATGGGCCAAGGGCTGGCATATGGCACGAGATTAATTTAGGATATCTGGTCGGCATGGACAATTGAACTGAAGGGTCTGTTTCTGTGCTGTACATCTCTATGGCACTCATAAATTAAAATTAAGATAGGTTTCTCTTTTATGGAGAGTTAGCAGAAGGTCAGACAATTCTCCTTGGAGCTGAGAAGGTTAAGCAGTGATTTCGACCAGGAGTTGATTTGATTCCAGGGTATTTGTTTTACAGAGAGACAGAGTGAGAAATTTTTAACGTCACAATTTCTAGCAACTATTTTCAGGTAACTGGCAAATAATGCAAAGAAAACTGTGAAGATTATTTTACTCACTAAGTTCTGAGCATCTGGAACAGTTTGACCGACAGCTGGATGCAAATTCAGTAGTTATTGTCAAAACAAATTTGAAATTTAACATTTTTAAGGAAGGATTTGGAGGGCTATGTCCAAATGGGAGGTGAGTTGGGACTGACTGGCACCATCTCCAGAGGGAGAGAGTACAGCCCCAATGGGCAGAATAGCCTCCAGTCCCTGTGCTCTGTGATACTGACCCATTCACTGTGAATGATGAAGCTCATCACAGGGCAGAGCCGTAGAGATATACAGCATGAAAATAAACCCTTTGGTTAAACTGGTCCATGCTGACCAGATATCCCAACCTAATCTAGACCCATTTGCCAACACTTGGCACATATCACTCTACACCCTTCCTATTCATATACCCATCCAGATGCCAAATGGTTTAATTGTACCAACATCCTCCACTTCCTGACAGAAGATTCCATACAAGCACCAACCTCAGTGGGGACAAATAATTGCCCCTCCGATCCATTTTAAATTCTTCCCCTCTCATCTTAAACCTATGCCCTCTCATTCTGGACTCCCTGACCCCAGGGAAATGACCTTGTCTATTTATCCTACCCAGGCCCCTCATGGTTTTATAAACCTCTGAGGTCACCCCTCAGCCTCTGATGCACCTGGGAGGATCCCACCACTCAGGTCACAATGGGACCTGGCTGATTGACACAGCTTCAAACCAATAGGAGAGTTGGCGTGATCCTCCAGCCAATGGGAGTGAATGAGGGGTGGGTCCAGCAGGCCAACACATGACCATCAGCTTTGTAGGCGCAGTGTCACTGTGAGGGGGGACTGAATGTGAAGGAGTGGGAGAGACAGCAGACACTGGGAGAGAGATGGAGTTAGTGTGGACTGGGAAGGTTGATAAACACTGTTTCAGTCTGCTGGACCTGAATTAGATACTCCGGGTAAATTCGAACGAAAAGAACTTCGGATGCTGTAAATCACACACAACAACCAGAAGGTACTGGAAAAGCTCAGCAGATCAGGCAGCATCTGTGAAAAGAAATCAGTTCGCATTTTCGATCCAGTGTCGCTTCCTCAGGAACTGATGTTACTGAGAGAAAAGTCTTTTTATGCAGAAGGTAGGGGTTAAGGAGTAAATAAGTGGGGATAGAGTCCAAAGAGAGAGATAAGAGCAGTTGGACAAAGGAGTGAATAACGATCTGACGGGGGGGGGGAGGGTGAATAGCTGTTTATGGGGACCGTTAGTGGCTAACCATAGGTAGGCTACGTAATAACAAGGCCTGGTTTGTGGGGTAGGGGGCAAAGACACGAGGACGTGGGAGAGTTCAGGACCTAAAATTATTGAATTTGATGTTGAAGCCAGAGGGTTGCAGGGTCCCCGAGTGGGAGATGAGGTGTTGTGCTTCCAGTTTGTGTTAAAGTGTGATGCTGGAAAAGCACAGCAGGTCAGGCAGCATTCAAGAAGCAGGAGAATTGATGTATTGGGCATGTCAGCACTTCATCAGAAATGTGGGTGGTGGAATACGGCTGAGAGATAAATAGGGAGGGGTGTTTGGGGTTGGGGGGAAGGGAGCTAGGGAGGCAATAGGTGGTTGTAGATGGAGGGTCGTTGTGAGAGGATGGAATGAACAATTGGAAAGGAAGATGGGCAGGTGGGACTGTTCAAGAGGCCAGTGCCGAGTTGGAGGGTTGAATCTGAGATAAGTTGGGGGATGGGAGATGAGGAAACCTTGATGCTGTGTGGTTGAAAGTTCCCAAGGTGGAAGATGAGGTGTTCTTCCTCCAGGTGTCGGGTGGCTCGGATTTGGGATGGAGGACTTGCATGTCCTTGGCAGCGTGGTGGCGGAGGGGGTGGGGGGTAGCCAAAGTGGTCGGCCACAGGGTGGTGGGGTTGGTTGGTGCATGTGTCCCAGAAATGTTCCCTGAAATATTCCACAATTTGGCGTCCTGAGAGCAAGGGACGCAATAGGTGAGGTGTTTGGGTGGGCAGGGAAATCTCTGCTGGATGCAGGAGGATCCTGTGGTGCCTTGGCTGGAGGTGAGGGGAAGGTGTGGGCGCAGATTTTCCACCTCTTGCAGTGGCAAGCGAAGGTGCTTGGAGTGGAGGGTGGGTTGGTGGGGGACCGTGGATCGAACGTGGAAGTCACAGAAGGTATGGTCTCTGTGGAATGCTGAAAGGGGTGGGGAAGGAAATATGTCTCAGGGGGTTGGATCTGATGGTGGAAAGAGCAAAGAATGATGCGTTGTATATGGGTGGAAGGTGAGGATGGTGGGATTCCATCTTTGTTGCATTTGGAGGGGTGGGGTTCAAGGGCAGTGGTGTGGGAAGTGGAGGAGATACACTGGAGGGCATTGTTGACCACATGTGAGGGGAAATTGCAGTCCTTGAAATAGGAAGCCATTTGGGTATGTTCTGAAGTGTTCTTCCAGCTTGCATCAAGCTTCACTGGAACACTGCAGTAAGCATGAGACAGAGATGTTGGACAGGTAACAGTCTTGTGTGTTAAAGAGCAGGCAACTGGAAGCTCAGGGTCTATTTTGCAGGCACAATGTAGATCATCAGCCACCATTTCCACCACCGCCACTGAGATGCTAGAAGGTTCCTGTCTCCTCCATTAACAGCTTTCCACTTTTCCACTCCTTTATCTTTCCAAGTGTTCCTGTGTCTCTTTGGGCTCTGTCCCCACCTATTATTTACTCTTTAACCCTTATCTCCTGTAGTCCAAAGATCTGTAGGTGAGGTGAATTGGCCCAGCTAAGGTTCCCGTAGTGTTCAGGGATGTGCATTAGTTCGGGGAAATGGAGAGGAATAGAATAGGAGAATGGGTCTGGGTGGGATAAACTTCAGAGGGTGGGTGTGGAATTGTTGGGCCAAAGGGCCTGTTTCCTGAAGGGATTCTAATTTTCCCAGCTGTCATCGGTTCTGAGGAAGGGTCACTGGACCCACGATAATCCATGGTGTGTGCAGGAGGCAGAAAGGGGAGAGTGGCAGCAGAAACCAGATGAAATGTATCAGTGTAGACTGGGAGGGTTTAGTTACACTCTGTGCAGATAGTTAGTCTGAATTAGAAACTCTTGGTCCCACGTTTGCAGCAAAGGGGAAGATGACTTGGACCTCAGGCAGTGAGAGGTCCTGGGTTATGGCCACCATCTTTATTTGGGGCAAGGTACAGCAAGGAGCATGCAGGTGTCCTCTTCCTGGGTGGGGGCGGGGTGACTTGAAAAGGAGCATTTACACATCAAACACATACCGAGAGAAGTGTTTGTCTTCACTATTCATCTTGCACTGATTGAGCTTTGTTTTGTGAATTCATTTTATAGGGTATTAATTGAGAATAATTGAGACAGGGATCTCAATAAACAAGTTTCTACAGTCAGCGGAGTCATCAGGATCTGAATATCATTGGCATTGAACTGTGGAACGAGAAAGGTTTGTTCTGTCTGTGGGAAAATATCTTCAATATTTTTGTCAAGCCAAAAGCAGAAAGATGTTCAAGTCCATGGTTGGATCACCCTTGGGGTATGTGTTCAATTCTTGGCCCTGCAGCTGTGGAAGGAGGTATTGGCCTGAGAGAGAGCCCAGATTTATCCAAATTACACCTCGTCTTTTTGCAGGAACTGTCAGATTTAGTCTCAATCATCCACTTTGTAATGTTAATCTGTAAACTCCCTACTTCCAATTCTCTGCAAATTTTTCGTGGACTCAAATTCCAGCACCATTTCAGGTGGAACGTTCCAGATTCTGACAACTGTCTGTTCATTCAGAAACTGCTGAAATCCATTTTGACTCTGGGGTTACAAAGGGCTGAATTGAAAGATGCAATGCTGGTCCTGAGCTCCCATTGAGGTGCATTGGAACAGTACAGTGTAGGTGTGAGCAGACAATGAAAATGACAGGGCTGCACTGTGAGGGCTGCTTGGCACAATGAGAGTGTTTTGGAGTTGGGTGTAAATAGTGAGGTGAGACAGGGAGAAGGTGAAGCTGAAACTCTGTTTTAGTTCAGGCCTTTCAGAAATTCACAGTCCCAATGGGAATAGCCAATTTTTCAGTGATACCTGTGGAGTATTTAAGTTTTTAAAGTATGACATATCAGCTTAAGTAAAGATATTTTTTGTTATTATAATGGACATGTTTGAAGTGAAGGAAGGTTACTCACTCATTTAAATTCTCTTAATGGGAATAACTAGATGAATGTAGAGAGACGTTGTGACAGGAGCCCTCAGACCCGTGGTGTGCTCCTCTTGCACAATGTAGGAAATAAGGGCCGCTTCCAGTGTCCCTGACGGCTATGTGTGCAGCAAGGGTTCCCATCTGCAGCTACTGGGAAACTGCTTTTCAGAGCTGGAGGTGGGAGTGGACTCACTGTGGAGCATCTGCAATACTGAGAATGTTATGGACTGGACGTTTAGTGAGTTAGTCACACTGCAGGTGAGGGTTACACAGGCAGAAAGGGAATGGGTGAACATCAGATCGAGTAAAAGGCTCAGGAAGGGAGTACAGGAGTCCCCCGTTGTTCTCCCCTTCTCATACAGGCTACAATGTTTCCTGCATCTGTCCACATTTCAGATGCTGCCAGACCTGCTGACGATGTGTTATAGAGTATTGAAAGGGGGGATTTGCAGTTGAGAAATTCAAATTGAACTTCATGTTACTGGATCCGTGCCAATATGAATATCATTGACCTTTTCGTCTGGATGGAAAGGTGGTGCATTCTGTCCGTTGGAATATTTCAAATGTCCGTGTGACTTGAAAAAAGTACTGAGTCAGTGAAGTCCATGTTAGTGTGGGGACTGTGGAGAGAGATTTCGTTGGTTTTTGAAAGTCTAAACAATCATGCAACATTTCCCTGGATGAGGTAAGCCACACATTGGTTTTGTATGAGGACAATTAACCATGAAACCAGAAAGACAACAGGATTCCTGCATCATGGAAAAAGCTATGAATATGGGATTGTTGTAATGGAGTGAGTTATCGATCATTGATTGTAATCCATTGGCGTTGTCACATCGGTTCCAGTGCCGTGGGGAAACACTGGAAATGTGATGAGTGCAGTGTAGGTTTCATTTATTCAACTGGAAAGGTGAAGAAGAAATTTACAAGGATGATGCCAGGGCTCAGGGATCTGAGGTACAGGGAGATGTTGGACAAGTGAGGACTTTTTTGTTTAGAGCAGAAGAAACTGTGGGGGAATATTTTATCGAAGTGTATAAGACCATGAGAGGCATGGGTAAGGTGAATGCACTCGGTTTTTTTCGCAGGGACTCAAGGATTGGAGGGCATCCGGTTAAAGTTAGAGGAGAAAGAATACATGGGAACCTGAGGGGCAACTGTTCTACACAAAGGTGATATGTATATGGAATGAGCTGCCAGTGGAAGTGGTTGAGGTGGGGATATTAACAACACGTAAAAAACATTTGGACAAATACATGGATAGGAAAGTTTCAGAAGCAGATGGGCCAAGTGCAGGGAAATGGGGTTAGTGTGGATGGACATTCTGATTGGCATGGGCCAGTTTGGGCCAAAGGGCCTGTCTCTGCTGCAGGATGCTATAACTCTAAGTGCATTAGTTATTTCTCCCCCTAACTCTGTTGGTATCCTGGGATGTATTCCATTAAGGCAAGGAGACTTGTCTACCTTTAGCTCCATTAGCTTGCCCAGCTCTAACTCTTTCACGATAATGGTTATTATCGAGGTCCCCACACTCCTCAGTCTCCTTATCAATTACTGCCATGTTCTTCGTATACTCCACTGTGAAGACTGACTGCTGTGTACTCATATTCCTGAACTCTGCTGGATAGGAATAACTGGGCACAGAACTCTGAGAGGTCTTCTTTGAGTCTTTATTGATGAGACATGGCAGCTCTCTGGATAGTGTTCATGCAGAACACCTCCAGGCAGCATCAGGTAACTCCCCGCCTGTCTGATGTATAGCTCCCCTTCTTATACCTTTTGTGGTTTGTGACTTTGAATACAGACTGTCACTCAATATTATCTCCATGGCAACGGCAGTTCAAAAGTCTAGTTCAGTTCAGCACTTTGTGGTTAAACCACACACCCCTCCTCCCGCCCACCCCCGTGGCTCCCTCAAGTACCTGACCGGTGCTTCAGTTTCAGTGGGGTATCTATCGGGATGGTGATGTGGAGGAGCCGGTGGTGGGGTGGACAAAGTTAAAAATCACACATCACCAGGTTATAGTCCGACAGGTTTATTTGGAAGTACAAGCTTTTGGGGTGTGCTGTGATTTTTAATTTGATCAGGATTATCTCTATGGTAACAGTTAAGTGCTTCAACAATTACAGAGGCCCTATATTCCCCACACAATAGGTTTCCCTCTAGCAGTGTAAACTGCTATTCTGTCCCTGGGGATAGCTACTCATCACTTTTTATCCCCAATTCCATCATGCTTTCTGTTGATCTTTGAAGATTTTCCAATCTCCGAATTTATCCTTGGTCTTTGACAGTTTGTATGCCTTCTACTTCAATTTCATAGACTCCCTTGTTTCCTTAGACATGGCAGATTACTCCTTTTCCTACAGTCCTTCCTTTTCACTGATATATACTTTTGCTGAGAAATTTGAAAAATTACTTTGATATTCCTCCACTGTCCATCAACTGTCCCACAGTAAAGTCTTTGCTTCCAGTCTGCATTAGCCAACTCCTGCCTCATCCTATTGTAGTCTCCTCTGTTTAAGCACTGGATCTTGGGAGTGGATTTAATCTTCCCGCTTTCCAACTGTATTCTAAATTCAACCAGATTAATGACAAATCTTTTTATCAGATTGCGAGGTGAAACGATGTTTCCTGCGTGTTTTGGTTTCATTGTCAGTGACCTTGGCTTTGTAATAAAGTACAGGATAGATATTTACAACAGAGTATTCTGGACGGTGTGAATGTACTACACAGCCTAAAACCATAAATCACTGTCTCCCCTCAGTTTAAAGTTGCAAAATCATTATCTCCTTCACGCTTCCTCACTACCTAAGTTTGGAACGCTAATCCACCTGACTATCCTGCTGTTTCTGAAAATCTCCTTTGGTGAAGATGGTGAGTTTTGGATTTAGCTTTCCAGTTATTACTGTAAGAAGATAAGCACTGGGCCCAGGAGAGGCAATGCAGCCCTTCTAACCAGCTCCACCATTTAATACGGAGATGATTGAGCTCACCTCGGTCTCAGCTGGATTTTCCCGCCTGCTCTCTCTCACACTTCAACTCGTTGCAAATTAAACATCTGTATCTCTTCATTAAATTGGCTCATTGTCTTGGCATCCACCGCATTTTGAAATTCCACAGATTCACAACACATTGAGATAGGTACATTCTTCTTCATGAGAATAGAATAGAGTCCCTATAGTGTAGAAACAGGGTATTCATCCATCGATTCCACACCAACCCTATGATGACCATCCCATTCAGACCCACCCATTCCCTGTAACCCTGCATTTCCCATGGCTAATTGCCTAACCAGCACATGCATGGACCCTGTGAGCAATTTGGCCTGACCAATCCACCTAACCTGCATGACTTTGGACTGTGGGAGGAAACTGGAGCAGCAAACAAAACCATGCAGACATGGGGAGGATGTGTAAACTCCACACAGTTGCCTAACGCTGGAATCATACCCGGGTCCCTGACGCTATGAGGCAGCAGTGCTTGCCACTGAGCCACCTCTGCTTAAAATCTGCTGCCCATTATTACCCTCCCCACCCCGCAATTGGCCGAATGTATATTCCTTACGTCAGAAATCGGGGTGTCTAAGCGGATGTCTCAGTAAATCCCAGTGACAGCCCACATGACCTGTGTGTCTGAATAGATATCCGAAACACAACACCCTCCAGCCCACACTTTCTTTCACTTTCCAGGGACAGGTCTCCAGAGGCTTCATGGGGACTACAACTCCCACAAGCCCTGAGGCAGGGACCACACGTGCGTGGGGAAACCCAGCACTGTACATGTACAGAATGTGGGCGGGTTTTGGAGCATGTTCTTTGGAGTAACTAGCGGAAAGCATTTCACACTGTGATTGGCTGGAGAAGGGATGCGTCTGCCTATAGTATTGATCATTGGGGGGGGGGGGGGGTGGTGGTCAAAGTGACACTATGCCCAGATGGGACCAAGTTCCATCCCCAACTTGTCATAACACTGGGAATTGACCAATGGGAAACAAGGAAGAATCTGACCCATTCTCCCAGTCTGAAGGTTCCTCTTCTGTCCAGGATCTGCCACCTCCCTTTCTGTTTCCTTTTGTTTCATTCTGCTGTTACATTATTGACTTGCAGCAACTGAAGGGAAAGGAAGTGAACCCAGAAAGGGTGCAGAGTCTAACCAGGGACGGGAAGTGGTGGCATGGATCTGTTTATCAGTAACTCCATGAGAATGGGGAGGGTGTACATTAGGGGGTAGTAGAGTCAGAATGGTGGGAGAGTGTAAGGGGGCTGGAGGGTTACAGCTTTGGGGGAAGGAAGGGGAAAAAGATATTCCAGAGAAACTAGAATTGTCTGCTCTGAATTTCTGACCTGTACATATTCCTTTATACAGGGTGCTAGATAGTGAAGATTTGCAGACTGAAATCTCAAAATCATGTGCAGATAGTGATTAAGTTACCAAGTGTTTGAAGAACCAAAGATGGAGAATCACGAGGCCAAAATCCTGCAACACTCTCTCTCCCAGCATTGTCGGTCTCTCTGAGCCAAATGGACCGTGACTGGTTCAAGACAGCAGCTCACTACCATCTTCTCAAGGGTAACGAGAGATGGGGAATAAATGCTGGCTGAGCCAGTGATGCCCATATCCTGGAAATGGGTTCTATCTCTCGTTGCTGAAACCCAATTGATCTTACTGCAGGATGATGAGGGAGGCTGAGTGCATCCTCCAGGAGGCAGCACCATCACATCACCCCTGCCTACATCCACACCGTAACACCGCAATGCCACTGGAACAAAAGGCAGTGAAGCCAAAGGAGGACTGAGATATAGTTCTTCAAGGTAAAGTCATGAAAGGGGATTGGAACAGAGCAGGAACAGGAGACTGAGCTGGATGGTCAGCTGTTTCCCATTGAATGGTGGAGCAGGATTGAAAGGCTGAATGGCCTCCTCCTGCTGCTATCTCCCACGTATGTATGTAGTTATGGAGCCCGGGTAGGAAGGAGTGGGCAGGGATTCTCCAGGAGATTGCACTTCCACAACAGTTTTCAGTGAGGGATGGTTTGATGGATTTTATTTAACATTTATCTTTAACACAAGGTTTGTGAATTTTGGTTTTAAAATGTTGTAAGAGCTTTTTGCACCGCAAATAAAATTAAAGAAAATAAATTGAACTGTTTGAATATAACAGTTTTAAAGCTTTCAGCCTTTGTAAATCATAATCCCGTCTATTCCCAGACACCATCACTTTCCAGCTCCTCAAACTCCAGGGAAATATTCCCTCAACGTCTGAACCTTTGGTTTGATTTAACAGCTTTTCAGTTCTCGTTCTATGAGCTGTGAAGCGTTCTTTTTCCCAATTTCTCTGACCCAGAAATGTTATCACAGCAACCTTCCCACAATCAAAATCATCATTACGCCTTTTTGCTTTTGGTTAATATATGATCACCAGCAGTGCAAAACTGATGACTGCAGATGCTGGAAACCAGAGCCTAGGTTAGAGTGGTGCTGGAAAAGGCCTTTTGCCAAAAGGCCTGACCTGCTGTGCTTTTCCAGCACCACTCAAATCTAGACATATAATCACCAGCAGTAAACCATTTGTGTAACCAATTGAATATTTCCAAACAAAGCCCATTACGGGCCAAGCAAACCATTACAAGTGACAGAGTGAGAAGGGACTAAATCAAAGTACAGTTGTGGGGAGGGGGCAGCGGTGGAGATAAAGCACTATATCCCCTGTGGTGCCCACCTCTCTCTAAAGGCATCGAGAGCATTGATCCACACTAAATGTTCCTTCTCCAAGGGCACCCTGCTGTGTAGCCTTAGAATAAAATCGTAGAATAAAATCCCTACAGTGTGGGAGGAGAGCATTCGCCCATCCGACCCCACCGACCATCCGAAGAACATCACTCCCAGAGCACTCCATCCCTGTAACACTGCATTTCCCATGGCTGATCCACATAGTCTGCACAATCCTGGACACTGTGGACAATTTAGCACGACTGATCAACCTGACCTGCACATCTTTGGACGATGGGAGGAAACCAGAGCACCTGGAGGGGACCCACACTATCCTGGGGAGAATGTGGGACCTCCACACAGGCCGTTGACCAAGGCTGGACTCCAACCTTGTACCTGGTGCTGTGAAGTAGCCGTGCTACAGTCACAATTTAAATCAAAACAGATGATCCCTGTTCATTGTCATATTGCTGTTTGTGGAGACTTACTGCCCAGAGAGACATCTGAGGTTCAGAGAGTGGCAATGTAAGTTCAGTCACCTCCAGCCCAGTTAATGTGGTTAACAACAACAACATCAATACTCCAGCAGTGTCATCATGTACAAGGTCCACTCCTGACTCTGATGGACAGTAACATCAGAATCAGAGTCCTGCAGTCCACATGGAGCAGGGGGATGACCACTTCCCTGTGAGCACTCACTGGGCTCTCAATCGTGTTGAAGATGCAGCAAATCCCTTGTCACACAGAGGGGTGAACAGCTCCTACCTAGTGTGAACCCGCTGGGGTCTCGGAGGCAGGATGAATCACTGAATCCCTTCTCCCACACTGACCATTTGAATGGCCTCTCCCCTGTGTGGGCTCACTGGGGACTCCGCAGGTGCTGCATTTGAGTGAATCTCCCCCCACACTGGGAACAAGTGAATGATCTTTCCCCAGAGTGAGCTCGCTGGTGTTTCAGCAGGTCAGAGGACTGAGTGATTCCTTTCCCACACACTGAGCAGGTGAATGGCCTCTCCCAGTGGGAATGCACTGATGTCTCCGCTGGTGAGAGATTTGAATGAATCCTTTCTCACACATGGAGCAGGTGAAGGGTCTAAATCCACTGTGCCCTCTCTGGTGCCTCAGCAGATTGTAAGATCGAGTAAATCCCTTCCCATACGTGGGGCAGGTGAACGGCCTCTCCGCAGTGTGACTGTGTCGGTGACTGTCCCGCTGGGAGGGGTAAGTGAATTCCTAATTCTGATTGAGTACGTCCTCCTGTTTTCTCAGTTATTATTGACAATCTCATTCCCCGCACACCAGAACCTGTTCCAGAGAGTGTTACAGAAACGGCAGAATGGTCAGCTGCAGCTGGTCACCTGACTGGTCACTGGACACGAACGGTTCACTCTCCACAGATGCTGCCAGACCTACTGAATTTTTCCAGCAATTTCTGATTTTGTTTCTGATGTCCCAGAGTTTGCAGATGTTTAGTTTTCCAATACACATCTTGTCTGTTGCAGAGGAGTTTATTGATGAAATTAGAGGGGTTTGACAGTTGTACGTTAGGTCACACATCAGCTATGATCATCATGAATGGCAGAGCAGAGTTGAGGGGCTGAATGGCCTCCTCCTGTTCCAATGAAAGTTATCCATAGGCAGCTTGTGGTAACATTTCCCCTCACTGCTCACTTCACCTCCATGTCGAACACACTGTTACCGACTGAACAAACCTCCTGTGTTTGAACTAAACCTGCTCATGTTCAGTGGCTCCCTCTCCTGCCACCCGGATTTAACTCTCATCATGGAATGCTGTCTTGTATTACTGCGGGAATGCCCACAAAGGACTAATCCCGGAGTCTGTATCCCCTGGGATCCACAATCACCGTTTATTTCCTGCTTCCTATTTCATTCTGGCATTGAACTCTCGGTTTCAATCCATTCTCCTGTCATGCTCTTCGACGTGCCCGTGTGGGTGGACGCGAGACAGCTGGGATTTAATGAAGGGAAGTGGGGATCAGGCGGAAACACGAGGAGAGGCAACAGCAAAGACAGTTCTCATTGTAACGGCAGAGTTTCTCCGTGACCCAGTGAGTGGCGAGACACCTGAGATTGTGGGGGAGGCAGATTCAATCAGGGATTTGGTAAGACACACAGACATTGACCTGTCCATCTGATTGTTAACTCAGATAGAAAGAAAGAAAGATGCACATTTAGATAGCACCTTTGATGATCTAGTGCAATGAAACATGCTTCCAACCCAATGATTTCAACCACAAATCTCTGAAAACACAAACACAAAGCTTTCTACTTGTACCAGGCTGTTTCTGAGCCTCCTCTTTTCTTGAGAAAAGCGTTTTGAGCTGTTCAGCCTTTCCTGGTGATTATAACCGCTATGTTCCTGTAAGATTTGTGACTGAACCTTTATTTCCCTGTTCCTTGTGAGTGATGAAAGGAGCAGAAACAGTTCCTGACCTGTGAGGGGTTTTGTTTGGAGTATTTATATTTACAAATCCATTCCCACCCTCTCATACAGTGTGAGATTGATGTAAAACTGAAGGGAATGAGTGAGTGAGCACCCACAGAATCATATGTGTGAGTTGAATGAACCTGGCATGAGGAAAATGGGACAACACCTGCAACTAGTTAGAATCACAGAATCTAGTGGGTGCAGAAAGATTCTATTCTGCCCATCGTGTGCAATGACCTGCTCACCCATCCTACCCCCATAACCCCACGTTAACCATGGCTAGCCCAACCCACATAAATTGCACACTGCAGCCATGTTAGCATAGCCAATCCAGTAACGTTACACATCTGTGGGAGGGTCACAAATTACATCCAAATGCTCAGAATTGTGGATGAAGGTTCACAAATACTTGACTCTGACACAAATGCTCTGCTTTTCAAAATAAAATCAGGGGGAACTGCAACCGGAAAGATTTCTGATTATCTCAGGAGGAAGAGAATTCAAAACTCGTGCCATTGACCCAGGGGACGCAGTGATAGTTACAGAGGTCTGGGAACCATCAGAAATGTAACAGGTTGTGAGCAAGGTGGGGGTGAGACAAGGACATAAAGACACTCTGTCACACTGGGGAAGGCAGGAAAGATTAAATAGCAGAAATAGTCGACCCCCCCAGGTCACGGGGGATAGAATTAGGACTGGGAAAGAAACAAGGAAACAAGGTGTGCAGCTGTAAGTAGGAATATTTTAAAATCGAGATAAAAGGAGCATTCAGCGCCAGCATGTTCCTGTTAGTGTGCAGCTCAATGCTGACTGAATTAGGAAACACTGGCTGAGTTTCGAGGCTGTGGTCAAGAAGAAAGGGGTCACATGTCAGATATAACTGGCTGACTCAAGGGAATCCCTTCAGGAGCATCGGGGCTGTAGAAATACACTTAGGATGGAAATCAGGAATGTAAAAAGGGGACACGAGATCGCTTTGGCAGAGAAAGTTAAGGAGAATCCAAAGAGACTCTACAAGTGTATTAAGAGCAAAAGAAGAGCTCGGGACAAACCCGGTCTCCTTAATGATCAATGAAGGCAACAATGTGTGAAACTACAAGATCCGAAACAAATATTTCACTTTGGAACTTACTGTGGATAAAGACTGGGGCACTCAGGGAACTAAACAGTGTTTGGCCTGACCACTATTGGAATACTGTGTGCAATTCTGGTCTCAATGCCATCGGAAGGATATCGTGGAACATGAAAGGGTTCAGAAGAAATGACCAAAGATGTTGCCAGGGTTGGAGGGTTTGTGCTTCAGGGAAAAGCCTAAATAGGCTGGGGCTGTTTTCACTTGAACATGGGAGGCTGAGGAGTTAACCGATAAAAGGGGTTTAAAATCATGGTGGGCATCGACAGGGTCAATAGACAAGGTCATTTCCCCAGGCGAGGGAAACTTTTCAAAGGGGTCTAAAGGACAACGGTCTCCCGCAGAGTGGATGGAATAAACTGCCAGAGCAAATAGTGGAGGCTGATAGAAATACATTTAAAAGGCATGTGGATGGGTGTATGAATAGCAAGGGTTCAGAGGGATATTGGGAAAATTGTGGCAAATGTGACTAGAAACGTCATGCAGGAGTTGGTCCGAAGGGCCTGTTTCCGTGCTGTACATCTCTATGACTCAATGTCTTGAAATGAGTCCACATTATAGAAAAGGAGGTGCTGGAGGTTTTAAAACACAAAGGTAGATAAATCCCCAGGACCTGATCAAATGGATCTCAGGACATTGTGGGAAGCTGGTGAAGAAATTGTAGGGCCCCTAGCAAAGACATTTGTACCATAGAGACAGCTCTGTGTGATAGGCTGTTAGACTGGAGGGTGGCATTGTGGACAGTGAAGAAGGTTTTCTGAGATTACAAAGGGATCCTGATGAAATGTGTGAATGGCTGAAAAACTGTCGATGGAGTTCAATCTGAATAAATGCGAGGTAATGCATTTGGAACAACAAACACGGGAAGGGCTTATACAATTAATGGTAGGACCTTCAGTAATGTTGTAGAACAGAGGGACCTCAGGGTTCAGCTACATAATTCTTTAAAATTTGTAACATGGAGAGACAGGATAATTTAAAAAAAGGTGCTGGCCTCACTTGCTTTCATTGCTCAGTCCTTTGGATATAGGAGTTGGGAAGTCGCATTGAGATTATACAGGCCATTGGTGAGGCCTCTTCTGGAATACTGTGTCCAGTTCTGGTCACCCAGTTATAGGAAGGATATTATTCAGCTGGAAAGGGTTGGGAAGAGATTTACTGGGATGTCGCTGGGTACGAAAGGCTTCAGTATAAAGAAAGGCTGAATAGGTTGGTATTTTTCACTGAAACCTGAACGTTGACAGATGACCTCATAGAAGTTTATAAAATCATGAGGGGGATAGATAGAGCTAATGGGAGCTGTCTTTTCCCATGGACAGGGGAGTTTCAAGACAAGGCACTACATTTTTATGTTTAGAGGAAGGACATTTAAAAAAAAAAGACATGAGAGGTACATTGTTACACAGAGGATGGGTTGTGTGTGGAATGAACTTCACAAGGAAGGGGTGAACATGGGGACAATTACAATGTTCAAAAGACATTTGGATTAGTACAGGAATAGGAAAAGTTTGAAGGGATATGATCCAGGAACAGGCAGGTGGGATGAGATCAGTTTTAGAGTATGGTTAGCGTTAACCAAATAGTACTGTATGACTCCGACTATGATTATAATGTTGTGTCATTAATTAAGAAAGGCTGCAAGAGAAAGCCAGGGAACTACAGACTGATGAGCGAGGCATCATGGTGGGTCAGTTGTTGGAGGTCATTCTGAGAGGTAGGCCGTCCATGCATTTGGAAAGATAAGGCCTGATTACGAACAGCCAGCATGGCTTTGTGCATGGGAAAACATGTCCCACAAACTTGACTGGAGTTTGCTCAAGATGTGACCAAAAAGATAAAAGATAGACTAAAAAAAGAGCAACAGACGTTGTTTCTGGCTTCAGCAAACCCTTGTTCAGGGTGTAGCATGATACATTGGTTAGTAAGGGTAGATCACAAGGGATCAGGGAGAGCTAGCCAACTGGATACAAAATGGGATGACAGTGGGAGACAGAGGGAGGTGGGAGAGAGTTGTTGTTCAGACTGGAGGCGTCTGACCAGCAGTGTGCTGGAAGGATTGGTGCTGGGACCACTGTTGTGCACCATTTACATAAACAATCTGAGTGAAAATACAGGAGTCCCTGTTAGTATGTTTATGGATACCAAGATGAGTGGAAGAGTGGGCAGGGAATATAGTTATCGAAGGGGATGTTATTCAACTGGGGCAGTGGGCCAAGGAATGAAAGATGGAGTTTAATTCAGGTGTTGGATTTAGTTCAGACAAACCAGGGAGGACTTACACAGTTAATGGTCGGGCCCTGGGCAGTGTTGTAGAAAAGAGAGAGACCAAGGGGTGCAGCTACATTGTTCCTTGGACTGGCATCACAGGGTGACAGGGTGTTGAAAGCGGCAACTGGCACACTTGTCTTCATTGGTCAGAGCATTGAGTACATGAGTTGGATATATTGGTAACATTGTCGTCAATATTTCTCCTGGGCAGAGGAGGCCACAGGGCGACGTTATAAAGGTTTATGAAATCATGTAGGGTCGAAGTAAGGTGAATTGTCAAGGGTAGGTGAGTCCAAAGCTAGAGGCATACACGTGGGGTGAGAGAGCAAGGATTTAAAGAAGAAGCTGAGGGGCAACATTATCCACAGAGGATGGAGCATAGACGGAATGGACTGCCAGAGGAAATGGTGAAAACAAGTACATGGAAAAGATACTCAGACAGGTACATGGAGAGGAGAAGGTTTGAAGGGATATGAGCCAAACACAGGCAAATGCGACTCATTCCATTTCGGAGACCTCGGCCGAAGAGTGATGCCGCACAGAAACAGACCCTATGTCTCTAGTTATTGGAGGAGGAGACTATCAAGACAAGGCATGTTGTAGAGACTGAAGCAAGTTACAGTGATACAGATGATCATCTGGACTGGAGGTTTCAAATATGTGAAATAATTGGTGAGAGGGGAGGGGATGACAGAGATAGGAACTGTTATAGGAGTTAGAATGAATGAAGACACTGGTCCTCAATACAAGCCATAGATACAGTGTTGGAGAGGGAATAGGGAACAGAAAGATCCCAGGCAGCATTACCACCCTCTCGTGGGAGGCCTGCTTTCCCCTCAGTTGTTCTGATGCTCCCTAAGAAAGCACAGGCCTGGACTGATAACTGGGAACTCCCGATGCTGTCTCATTACAACAAAACTTGCAGCAGGCGTGGTGATTGAGCCTGGGGTGTGTCTGTACTGTGCTCCCCCTCCAGCATTTTCTCTATGTCATGTCTTGTTAGCTGATGTTTGGATCCCCCTTATTACTTTCTGCTCTGTGCACTGGAATGATCTTACCTGGCAGCAGGATTTATTGAAGACTCCCGACCTCCCTGACTTTGTCTTTCTGGCTGACCAACCATCATCCCAACCAGCAGTTGGCAAGTCTATTGAGTCAGGAATTCCATGAGTATCTGTAGAGGACACAGATTTGGCAGAATGGGAAATTAGACTAATGCTTTGAGGGTTACACATATAGAATGGTACTGAGCCCACAGAGATCTAGAAAATCCTAGTCTCCATTCCTGCCCTGTGCTGCCTCATCTCTCTGGAGTGAAGAATTCTGTTGGCTCATGATCTGGAGTAGCTTCAAAAGTGAGAGACGCTGACAGAGGCAGCAATTAGACCCACACAGTGAGGGATACCACATGGAGAGTCACATCACCAGAGTGCTGGGTCAAACAATTGTGCAGGAAGAAAGGGTTTTGATTCATGTTGCACTGGGATATACAAACTGTGAGCAGGCGAAGTGGTGGCCTAGTGGCATTATTGTGTGACAATTTATCCAGAAACCCAGCAAGTGTTCTCTGGACACAGGTTCAAATCCCACCATTGCAAATGATTGAATGTGAAGTAAATGCTTCAAAAACGATATAATTAAAAACCTGTAAGTGAGTATTAAACAATTGCTGATGTTAAGAACAATCCATCGGGTGCATTCCTGTCTTTAGTGAAGTAATTTAAGATGGGACTGGGATATTACAGGTATTACAGAACAACAGCTGAGGGAGGGACAGGACAGGCAGCTCAATGTTCCAGGGGACAGATGCTGAAGGAAGGACAGAAGGGGAGCTGAGAGAGGAGGAGAGCTGCTGGTTCTGATGGGGTGAAACATCCCAGCAGGACTGAGAGAGGATATTCCTGCAGGATCGCCCAGTGAAGCTGTGTTCGTGGAATTAATCAATAACAATGGGGCTTCCCTTTCCTCTGATTGTTCTACAGACCCCGAGAGCCCCGCCCTCCTGAACCTTGACCTTCTCAAGATGGCGGCCCTGTGCTTCCTCTTCCCTCAAACAAATGGCGGCCGTGACCCTGGGCCCCCTTCCCTGATCAGAGACCGCCACCTCCTTACCCGGGCCTGGAGGATCATTTTCGAGTTATTTTTAACCTCTATCCAGGACTTGTGAAATCTCTCCGCTCTCTTCTCCCGGTGAGGCTCCCACACACCGGCTCTAGTCACCGCTCTCTGAAACAGATCGCAGCCGCTGCCGGAGAAAGTAGCTCCATGTCTCTCTCTATGCCTTTACCAATATGACACTGCGCATGCTCTGCATAGAAACCAAACTGCGCGTGCGTCTGAGGTTATCAGTGAGTTTACAGAGAATATTCATATCTGCACAGACTGATGGGTAAAATATCAGTCATTAAGAATTGCTTTGTGGAGTTATAGTCATGGAGATGTCTAACATGCAAATTGTCTGGTCCAAATCAACCATACCGGCTAGGTATGTAAATTACCCATCGTATTGGGAGTTTGAAAATAAGTTTCTTACTCGAATACTGTAAATCGATTGGAAATATGTACGTTATCAGATTTACATTTAAACTACAGTATTTTTTAAAATCTCACATTGATTTGTGAGAGACGTTTAATGCTCCACTATGTCGTGAGAATGATCAATCCTGCAAAATTGTTTGCTCTCTGACCAATGTTGAAGCGATCACTCTTCGAGAATGCTTTGACCCCTCTGCACATTCACTCTGGTCGGAGGACCGGCCGCTACTCGGTCCTCCTGTTCCGCCCCTTCCTCCCAATTGCAGAGTTGATTCAGGCGTGACTGAGCAGGCAAGGGACAAATGAAGTTCGAGTCGATGTTTTGTGACGCGGTGAAAATATCCCGAATCTTGGACCGAGAGGCCTGGGTTCAATTCACAGCTTGTGCAGATGTGTGTAATAACAACTTTTAGCAGGTTCATTAGGAAAACCAAAGGAAGTCAGGAACAGAGTGAAAACAAGAGAAAATGCATGCAATGTGGTGGGGCTCTCAATGCTCAGATGATTTGACTCTTTACCAAGCGTTTCAGGGTCCCAGTCCAGACTGTTGCACTCCTCTTAGTGCACAGCCAGATACCACGGAAGTGGGGCAAAGTTGTAGGATATAGAGGTGCTTTTCTGGAAGCCGCTCGGTTTTTGTGGTGAAAACAGTTGAGAAGGAGTCGGGTTTTGTATGGAGCTACCTGTCCCCCTCCTGTTGCAGCCTCTTCTTATTGCTCTGACTCTACCTCGTACATGGAGAAAGTGAGGACTGCAGATGCTGGAGATCAGAGCTGAAAAATGTGTTGCTGGAAAAGCGCAGCAGGTAAGGCAGCATTCTCTACCTCGTACATGTTAGGTAGAGATCAGTGACACTTCGTAAGCCCACAATACAAGATCCATCACTCTGTTTAAGACAGTAAAAATCTCTTGTCGCACAATAGTCAGAGAACAATACAGCGCAGAACAGGCCCTTCAATCCTTGATGTTGTACCGACCTGTGAACTATTCTCAGCTCGTCCCCATACACTATCCTGAAATCACCCATGTGCTGATCTAAAGGATTGTTTAAATCTCATTAATGTGGCTGAGTTAACTACATTAGTAGGTAGTGGATTCCATGCCCTAACCACTCTGAGTAAAGAACCTGCCTCTGACATCTGTCTTAAATCTATCACCTCTCAATTTGTAGTTATGCCCCCTCATACACACTAATGTCATAATCCTAGGAAAAAGACTTTCACTGTCTACCCTATCTAAGCCACTGATCATCTTGTATGTCTCTATCAAATCCTCTCTTAGCCTTCCTGCCAATGAGAACACGTTTAAGTCTCTCAACCTTTCCTCATAAGACCTTCCCTCCAGACCACACAACATCCTGGTAAATATCCCCTGTGCCTTTTCCCATGCTTCCACATCCTTCCAGAAACATAGGCACCAGAACTGCACACAATATTCCAAATATGGCCGCACCAGTGTTTTGTATAGTTGCAGCATGATATTGCGGCTCCAGAACTCAATCCAACTACGAATGAAACCTAACACACTGTATGCCGCCTTAACAGCATTGTACACCTGGGTGGCAACTTTCAGGCATCTATGTACATGGCCTCCAACATCCTTCTGCACATCTACACTACCAAGAATCTTTCCATTGACCCAGTACTCTGCCTTCCTGTTATTTTCATAAAGTGCATCACCTCACATTTAGCTGCATTGAACTCCATTTGCCACCATTCAGCCCAATTCTGCAGTTTATCCAAGTCCCCCTGCAACCTGTAACATTCTTCCACACTGTCCACTACTCCACTGACTTTGGTGTCGTCTGCAAATTTACTAATCCATCCACCTATGCCTGCATCTAAGACTTTTATAAAAATGACAAACAGCAGTGGTCCCAAAACAGATCCTTGTGGCACACCACTAATAACTGCACTGGAGGCTGATTATTTTCCATCATCCACCACTCACTGCCTTCTTTCAGGAAAGCCAGTTTCTAATCCAAACTGCTAAATCACACTCAATTCCATGTCGCTGCATTTTCTCTAACAGCCTACCATGTGGAAACTTATCAAAGGCTTTACTGAAGTCCATGTGTACCACGTCAACTGCCCTACCCTCATCTATATGCTTGGTCACCATCTCAAAAAACTCAATGAGGTTTGTGAGACACGACCTGCCCTTGACGAAACCATATTGACCATCTGAAATCATATTGTTGTTTGCCAGATGATTACAAATAGTGTCTCTTATAATCCTTTCCAAAACCATTCCTACAACACAAGTAAGGCTCACTGGTATATAATTACCTGGGTCATCTCGATTGTCCTTCTTGGTCAAGGGCATAACATGTGCAATCGCCCAGTCCTCTGGTACTGAATTTGTAGGGATTGATAGCTCAATATCAAAGCCAAAGTCTTTGCTATCTTCTCCCTAGCTTCCCAGACAATCTACGGATAATTTCCATCTAGCCCAGAGGACTTATCTACTTTAATCCTTCTAGAATTGATAACATCTGTTCATAACTAACCTCGATCCTTTCTACTCTAACATCTTCTACCTCATTATTATCTACAATATTCTAATTTTCCTGAGTGAAAACCAATGAGAAATGTTTGTTTAGCACCTCTCAAATTTCCATAGTGTCCTCACTCAACTTCCCACTTCTGTCTTTGATTGGCCCTATTCCTACCCTATCCTTTATTCCTCACATACCTATAGAAAGCTTTAGGGTTCTCCTTTATTCTATTTGCTAAAGACTGCTCGTGTCCTCTCTTTGCTCTTCTTAACTCTCTTGAAATCCTTCCTTGCTGATCTGTAAGTCTCCATCGCCTCATCTGTACCATTTGTCTCATCAACACATAAGCCTCCTACTTCTTCTTAACGAGAGATGCAATTTCTGTGGTAAACCACAGTTCCCTTACCTTATCACTTCCTCCCTGCCTGACAGGGACATACCTATCAAGGACATGCAATATCTGTTCCTTAAACCAGCTCCACATTTCCATTGTCTGCATCCACTGCATTTCGCTCCTCCATCCTATGCATCCTAATTCTTGCAGAATCGCATTATAATTGCCACTGCCCCATTGATAAGTCTTCACCTGTGGCATGTACCTGTCACTTTCCATCGCTAAACTAAACGTAACTGAATTATGGTCACTCTCCCCAAAGTGCTCACCTACACCTAAATCAAACACCGAGTCCGGTTCAATGACCAAGCACCAGATCCATTTGTGGCCTCCCCTCTTCTCGGCCCTTCGACATACTGTGTCAGGAAACCCTCCTGTACACATTGGACAAAAACTGATCCATCCGACGTACTAGAGTTATAGAATTTCCAGTCAATGTTGGGGAAGTTAAAGTCCCCCATAATGACCACCATGTTACTTTCACTCCTACCCAGAGTAATGTTTCTAATCCTCTCTTCCCCCTCCCTGGAACTCTGTGGCGGCCTATAAAAAATCCAAGCAGTGTGACCTCCCCTCTCCTGTTTCTAACCTCAGCCCACACTACTTCAGTAGACAAGTCCTCATCAAATGTTCTCTCAGCCACCGTTATACTATCCTTGACTAACAAGACATCCATGGGCCCATTGCGGTGCTTCAAATTCCATGAGGCAGCCACACTGTCTGTGACAGACAGACTCAGTCTGGAACCTCCTCTATCCTTAAGACCTTATGCACTGCCTACACTCCTCCATTTCCCCTTTGCACGTTCCCTTTTCAACCCACCCCATCCCACCTGCATCACTCCACAATTGGAGCTGTCAAGGGCAGAAGTCTGTGGAATACCCTCCCTAACCTTCTCTATCTTCTTTTAAGATGTATTTTAAAATCATTCTCCTTAATCAATTTTTTAGGAGATTTGGCATTATGAAAGATTCCATATAAAGCAAGTAGTTGTTGTTATTGCTGTACATTAGGGGAAACAGAAATGATGCTTTTAAAATTCTAACAAGAAAGTCACTGATAGGCGCAGTGTGTAGGCCAAATAATAACATCACATTGGGATGGACAATAAACAAAGAAATAGCTAATGCCTGTAAAAATGGCATGTCTATTACTATGGGTGATTTTAATCTACATGTAGATTGGTCAAACCAGCTCAGTCAGGGTAGCCTTGAGGAATTCATTAAGTGTATACATGATAGTTTTTTTGAACAGTATGAAATGTAAATGACAAGAAGCAAGCTATCCAAGATCTGGCCCGTGTGCAATGAGACAGGAATAATTAATTACCTCAGGGTTAGGGATCCTCTTGGAAGAAGTGATCACTGTATGGTTGAAGTTAGAATACATATGGAGAGGTGTGAAGATAAATTACCTGGCCTCGATCTCTTCATAGCCAACTGCCGCTGTGACATTAACCGCCTCAACTTCTCCACCCCTCTCACCCACTCCAACCTCTCAACCTCGGGATGTGCATCCCTCCACTCCATCCGTTCCAACCCCAACCTCACGATCAAACTGGCAGACAAGGGAGGCGCGGAAGTAGTTTGGCACACCAACCTTTACACCGCTGAGGCTAAACGCCAGCTCGCGGACACCTCCTCCAGCTGCCCCCTTGACCATGACCCCACCTCCCACCACCAAACCATCATCTCCCAGACCATCCATAACCTCATCACCCCATCCACCGCCTCCAACCTCATAGTCCCTCAACCCCACCGCCAGTTTCTACCTCCTGCCCAAAATCCACAAACGTGACTGCCCTGGCCGACTCATTGTCTCAGCCTGATCCTGCCCCACCGAACTCATCTCTGCATACCTCGACATGGTCCTGTCCCCCTTTTTCCAAAAACTCCCCACTTATGTTCGGGACACCACCCATGCCCTCCACCTCCTCCATGATTTTCATTTCCCCGGCCCCCAACGCCTTATCTTAACCAGTCCCTATACACCTCCATCCCCCATCACGAAGAACTCAAAGCCCTCCGCTTCTTCCTTTCCCACTGTACCAACTAGTATCCTTCCACTGACACCCTCATTTGACTGACTGAACCGGTCCTCACCCTGAACAACTTCTCTTTCCAATCCTCCCACTTCCTCCAAACCAAAGGAATAGCCAAAGGCATCTGCATGGGCCCCAGCTATGCCAGCCTCTTCGTAGGATATGTGGAACAGTCCATCTTCCGCAGTTACACTGGCACCACCCCCCACCTTTTCCTCCGCTACATCGATGACTGTATCGGCGCTGCCTCATGCTCCCATGAGGAGGTTGAACAGTTCATCCACTTTACCAACACCTTCCACCCCGAGCTCAAATTCACCTGGACCATTTCAGACTCCTCCCTCCCCCTCCTAGACCTTTCCATTTCTATCTCGGGCGACCGAATCAACACGGACATTTTCTATAAACCGACCGGCTCCCACAGCTACCTAGACTACACCTCCTCCCACCTTGCCCCCTGTAAAAAAACGCCATCCCATATTCCAAATTCCTTCGTCTCTGCTGCATCTGCTCCCAGGAGGACCAGTTCCAATACAGTACAACCCAGATGGCCTCCTTCTTCAAAGACCGCAATTTCCCCCCAGACGTGGTCGACGATGCCCTCCACCGCATCACCTCCACTTCCCGCTCCTCCGCCCTTGAGCCCCGCCCCTCCAACCACCACCAGGGCAGAACTCCACTGGTCCTCACCTACCACCCCACCAAACTCCATATACAGCGTATCATCCGTCCTCATTTCAGCCACCTCCAAATAGACCCCACCACCAGGGATATATTTCCCTCCCCTCCCCTATCAGCATTCCGAAAAGACGACTCCCTCCGTGACTCCCTTGTCAGGTCCACACCCCCCACCAACCCAACCTCCACTCCCGGCACCTTCCCCTGCAACCGCAAGAAATGCAAAACTTTGGCCCACAACTCCCCCCTTACTTCCCTCCAAGGCCCCAAGGGATACTTCCATATCCACCACAAATTCAACTGCACCTCCACATACATCATTTATTGCATCCGCTGTACCCGATGTGGCCTCCTCTATATTGGGGAGACAGGCCGCCTACTTGCGGAACGTTTCAGAAAACACCTCTGGAACACCTGGACCAACCCAACCACCCCATGGCTTAACACTTCAACTCCCCCTCCCACTCCACCAAGGACATGCAGGTCCTTGGACTCCTCCATCGCCAGACCATAGAAACACGACAGTTGGAGGAAGATCGGCTCATCTTCCGCCGAGGAACCCTCCAACCACAAGGGATGAATTCAGATTTCTCCAGTTTCCTCATTTACCCTCCCCCCACCTTGTCTCAGTCAAATCTCTCGAACTCAGCTCCGCCTTCCTAACCTGCAATCTTCTTCCTGACCTCTCTGCCCCCACTCCCACTCCGGCCTATCACCCTCACTTTGACCTCCTTCCACCTATCGCATTTCCAACACCCCTCCCCCAAGTCCCTCCTCCCTACCTTTTATCTTAACCTGCTGGACACACTTTCCTCATTCCTGAAGAAGGGCTTATGCCTAAAACGTCGATTCTCCTGTTCCTTGGATGCTGCCTGACCTGCTGCACTTTTCCAGCAACACATTTTCAGCTCAGATCTCCAGCATCTGCAGTCCTCACTTTCTCCTCCAGTGCGAAGATGAAATCTAATACCTTGGTCCTGTGCTTGAACATGGGGAACTAAAATAGAATGAGGAAGAACCTGGATAATGTAGACTGGAAACAAAGATTTTATGGTGGGACAGTTGATGAGCAGTGAAAGATTTTCAAAGACATTTTAGGAAGTGCTCAGCAAAGGCATATTCCAGTGAAAAGGAAGGACTGTAAGAAAAGGCGGTGGACAAAAGATAGGGAATTCTACACCAGTTAGTTTATTCTCTGTAGTTGGAATGATGTTTGGGTCTATTATCAAGGAAGAAATAGCAGGGAATCTCGATACAAATTGTCCCATTGGGCAGACAGAGCATGGATTCATGAAGGACAGGTCATGCTTGACAAATCGTTTGGAATTCTATGAAGACATTTCGAGCAAGGTGGACAATGGGGACCCAGTGGATGTGGTGTACCTGGATTTCCAAAAGGCCTTCAACAAGGTGCCACACAAGTGGCTGTTGCATTATATAAGGGTGCATGGGATAGAGTATTAGCATGGATAGAAGATTGGTTGACTAACAGGAAGCAAAGAGTAGGGATAAATAAGCCTTATTCTGGCTGGCAATCAGTAACTAGTAGTGTGCCTCTAGGATCAGTGTTGGGACTGCAATTATTTAGAATTGATACAGATGATTTAGAGTTGGGGACCACATGTAGGGTGTCAAAGTTTGCATATTAGTCTAAGATGAGTAGCAGAACAAAGTGTGCAGAGGACTGGGAAACTTTGCAGGGGAACATAGATACATTGAGTGAGTGGGCAATGGTTTGGTAAGTGGAATATTATGTTCATAAATGTAAAGTCATACTCTTTGGTTGGAGTAACATTGATAAAAAGATTATTACTTGAATTTTTAAAAAGTTACATTATTTGCTATGCAGAGGGCACCTGAACATCCTTCTGCAGGAAGGTTAGTCACCAGGTATAACAATCAATTCAGAAGGCAAATGGAATTTTGTCCTTCATTTCTGAAGGGATTGTGTTTAAAAGCAGAGGTTATGTTCTAGCTATAGTGGGTGCTGGTGAGGCCACACCTGGAGTACTGCATGCAGTTTTTATCTCCTTACGTGCTCTGGGATGTACTGGCCCGAGAGGGGCTACAGAGGAGGTTAACTATGTTGATTCCGGAGGTGAGGGGTTTGGTTTAACAGAGACTGAGTAGATTGGGATTGTATTCATTGGAATTCAGAAGCATGGATAGATATAAAATAATGAGTGGAATAAATAAAATAGAAGTAGAGAGGATGTATCCACTGGCAGGTGAAGCTAGGACAAGAGGGCATCACCACAAGGTTAGAAGCAGCAAATTTAGGAGTGAATTGAGAAGGAATGTCTTGACCTTGATGGAGTGCATTGCCCGGGGAAGTATTTGATGCTAGTTCAATGAACGTTTTTAAAGCTAAGTTAGTTTATTTTATAAAAGAAATAATTAATTAAGGAGTATGGTGAGAACGCGGGTAAATCGTTCTGCATCCACAAAATGATCAGCCATGATCTTATTGAATGGTAGAGCAGGCTCGAAGGGCAGGACGGCCTTAACTTTTTCCAAGATCTTTTGTTCTTATGTTTTGCATTCCTCCCTCACTCGTGACTTGGAGGTGCTGGTGTTGGATTAGGATGGACAAAATTAAAATTCAGAGAACACCCGGTTATAGTCCAACAGATTTATTTGGAAGCACTACTTTGCTGGTCCTTCATCAGGTGATTATGTGATTTTTAACTTTGTCCCTCACTCTTGTAACTGAGAAACAGCAACAAAAGCCACGAAGCAGTGCGCAAGCTCCAGCCAACAGTTGGTATTGTGGACAATGAAGAAGGTTATCTCAGAATATAATGGGATATTGATCAGATGGGCCAATGGGCTGAGGACAGGCAGATAGGATTTAATTTAGATAGATCAGGTTAGAATATCTGGTTAACATCGACAGGTTGGACCGAAGAAGTGATTGATGTCAGCGGCGGACCAATGGAAAGGGAGGGGCGGTACTGGAGGACCTGGCGGGGCAGTTGGTCCTCCGGCCAATCAGTGAATGAGGGGCGGGACTAGACTATACCACGTGATCATCCTCGCGGTGGGCGCGGAGAGCTGTCGGACAGGAAAGAAATAAACAGCAGGAAGCGGGAGGGAAATGGTGTTGGTATGGTCTGAGAGGTTTTACAATCATTTGGTACACATCAGAAAATACAAATTTGAAACTTACAGTCCCGGTTTTGCAGCAAACGGGAAAATGCCTCGTTGAGTAATCGGCCCGAGTGAGCGCCGCCATCTTTATTCGGGGCAATGATTCACTGGACACGTGCGCGGCCGCCAGCTTTGTAGGGGGCAAAGTTCAGAGGGATGTATGTGCAGCCTTCCCTGGTAAAAAGAGTCATAGGGCAGGATTTACACAGAGCACATTCAAACCCAGAGAAATGGACTTTTTTCTGGATTTGTTTCGTCATTCATTTAAATGATTTAGATGTGAATAGAGGCCGTATAATTAGTAAGTTTGCAGGTGACACCAAAATTGGAGGTATTGTGGACAATGAAGAAGGTTATCTCAGAGTACAGTGGGATATTGATCAGATGGGCCAATGGGCTGAGGAGTGGCAGATAGCTTAGGATCGGATATCTGGTTAGCATAGGTTGTACCGAAGAAGCCTGTTTCTGTGCTAGACATCTTTGACTGTGGGATCATAAAAGTGAATTCTGCACTGGTTCATCTCTGGGTTCTCTGATGTCCACTTGTTCATTATTTAGCTTCCTCAGTCTCTCATGGGTGTATTTTTTCTCTGTATAATATTTTACTATTATTTTCACAGCTGTTTTGTAAATGAATTGAAAAATGTAGAGCTGGAAAAATACAGCAGGCCAGGCAGCATCCGAGGAGCAGGAGAATCGACGTTTTGGGCATAAGCCCTTCTTCAGGAATGTAAATGAATTGTCCACTGCTGCCTGGCTCCTGTCCATGTGCTGTTCCATTATCAGATTATTTTTTCCACAATATCTTTGACAGTCAAGAATTCTTTTGTCCAATAAGCGAGTGCATTTTCCTTCAATTTCTGACAGTCAAATTCTGCACCATTTTCATTCCCTGTGATTCATATTGCACTCCCTGAAACATCAACTGTGTATTTCTCCGTCCACAGAAACCAATGATCAATGCCAAAGCCTTGTTGCCTGTGGAGAGGATGATGTTTGACTTCCTTGTACTGCTGCAGTTTGTGTGGTGAAGGTGCTCCCACAATGTGGTTGGGTAAGAGACATGACAGAGTATTCACTCAGCGATTATTGAAGAGTAGAAGATATCTGAACAAATCATCATGGTTTTAATTTCAAAAATATATTATTGAGAACTTTTGACATAACGCGACAGATGGAGAATATTGTGTCCAGTGACCAAAACCATTGCCAAATAAGCAGTTTTTTCAAGAATGCCTTAAAGGAAGAAAGTAGCTCTTCGTGGGTTAGAGTGCGGATTCCAGACCATGTTCCCTTGGAAACTATAGAAACATTCACACAGGTGAACTCAAAAATAAACACATGATTGAGAGTCTGAACTAAAATGAGTTATTAAGGGTGTGTGGTGCAGGGAGATAGGAATGATTACAGCCAGGAATTAATTCAAAGGTGCGAAAGTAAATTGTTGTTGCTTATAAATGGGAGTCTTTTGATTGATCAGCAAGTTCTGGTACAAGTGAGCACTTCAGCAGTAGAGTTTTCAATATTCTTGAGATTATCGGGAGGGTGAATGTGGGATGCTGGCCAGGAGTGGGTTTAGATAATGAAATCTAGTGTGAACAAAAGGAATGAATGAGAGTTTCAGCAAATGAGCTGAGACTGTGGTGAGGTCAGGTGATATCACTGAAGTCAAAATACTGGACTTGGAGGGGATCTGGCCTGTCATCCTCACCTCATTCAGCTGTTTGTCAGTTTGTGAATCAAGTCTATAACAAGCTCAGGAACTGAGTGGCCGTGGCAGAACCCAAACTGGGCATCGCTGAGTAGGTTACTGCTGAGCAGTTGCTTGACAGCACTGTTGATGACACCTTCCATCACTTCACTGCTGAGCGAGTGTGGACTGATGGAGGGGAATTGGCTGAGTTGGATCTGCCCTGTGTTTTTGTGTTGGAACATCCCTGAGCAATATTCCACAAAGTCAGTAGGTGCCAGTGCTGGAGCAGTACTTGCCTTGGTGGGCAGCAGGTTCTGGAGCACAGCCAACAGTATTATTGCCAGAATATTGGCAGGGCTCATAGCCTTTACACTACTTATCCATTTCTTGATCTGATTTGAAATGAGTTTTAAACCATTTCGATTCATATCTGTGATGTCAGGGACCAATGGAGAAGGCTCGTCCACTTGGCACTGCTGGCTGAAAATTGCTGCAAATGCCGTCCTCTTATCTGTTGCATGGATGTGTGAGACCCCTCCATCAGTAAGGGTGGGATATCTGTGATGCTGTAATTGTCCATCACCAATCCTGACTAGGTGTGCCAGAACTGCAGAACTCCGATCTAATCCATTGTTTATGGGATCACTTCGCTCTATTTGGTGTTGCTTGTGCTGCTTGTAGCTGCACCAGGTTGGCACCTCATTTTGAAGTATGCCTGGTACTGCTGGCATGCCCTCCTGCATTCACTATTGAACCAGGATTGATTCCCCTGGCTTGATATTAATGGTTGTGGGATATCAGGCCATGTGATTTCAGATTGGGCTGGAGTACAGTTCTGCTGCTGTTGTTGGTCCACAGTGAGGCAGAAGTTGCAGGGTCAAGAGGGCTGATTGTGTTGTATTTTCCAGTGCATTGGTAGATGTAATGTGGTCCATCCAGTTTCATTCCTTTGTTGAGACTGTGCAGTGATTAATACAATGAGTGATTTGATGGGCCACTGTCGGGTTTCTTTCCCTCAAGGACATTGTCAATGGCTGAAAAAACATCCCCAATGGTTCCGTGGCAAACAGTAGATTCTTCATTCCAGTTTCTTTTACTTTTCTTGACTTCAGAGCAACCCTCTACCAATTTGGGATTCAAACCTGAACTTCAGTTGTATATTTTAATGTTCGTGATGAATACGACAGGTTTGTTCACTTATTTTTAGAATCACTATCACAGGTTTTGTTTTTTTTATTTTGAAAACAATGTCTATTATCCTGTCTCCTCCATCCTCCCCTCCAACATCAAGAGTGAGGAGCACATGGAGTTTCTCTGTCAATAACATTGAGACAATCCAATCAGCTGCCTCTGCTTCTTTCCTCCCTCTCCACTCGCCCACCGAGCCACACTGCCTCACAAGGGTGCTCCTCATTTTAGTCCTAAACTTGCATTTCCTAGAGTCTCTTGTCAAGCCTTATTAGAGATTTTCTTGACCATTTACCCTAGAGTAGCTAAATGATGGACATTCCAAATCTCTGTCTCATTCTCCTGCTTGTTACCGCCCTCCACCACCACCCCCGCACTTTGCAATTCACAGATATTGTTCCATGATCTGTCTGTCTGTCTTTTCTGGTTATGTCCTTCTCTGTCATTCTGCTAAAACCTAATATTTGACCTCCCCATCATTGGAAAATCCTGCTCCATCTCCATTCTCCCTTTCCTTTCTGAATTCCTTGTATTTGGTGTCCCTCCAGGATCTATCCTTGGTCCGCCCTGTTTCTCACCTACACACTGCCAGGAGGTAACATCGCCCAAAAGCACTGTTAGGTTTCACATGTACACTGACAATATCCAGCTCTCCCTCCCCATCATCCGTCTCCATTACTGCACTATTACTCAGTTATCAATGGCTGAAAAAACATCCCCAATGGTTCCGTGGCAAACAGTAGATTCTTCATTCTTCATGCTTCGATTAGCTGCAATTCACTCCAATGAAACACTGTAATTGTGAAACCCATTGCCTTCAGTTGCTATTCCAAATTCATTTCCCTTACTGCTGTGTCCCTCCCTCTCACTGGGAAGTGTCTGAGGCAGAACTACATTCTTCACAATATTGCTTTCATATCTGAGCCCAAGGTGACCTTCTGATCAGACATCTACACAATCGCAAACACCACGAATTCCAATCTCTAAAACGTTGCTTATCTCCTCCTCACTCCAGCTCCATTGCTACTGAAACCCTAACCTGTGTCGGTGTTGCCTTTAACTTGACAAATCTGAAACAGAACCCTTGATTCCGTGACAGACACAGAATCTGGTTCAAGACCAACCCGTGATGGGACACATCCTCTCCATATTTACCCTGTCAAACCTCGACAGAATCCTGTATGTTTCAAAGAGATCACCTCTCATTCTTCCAAAGTCCAGTGAGTAGATTCCCAATTTATTCAGCCTGTGCTTACCGGATAATCCCTTCAAAACAGGGATCATCCCAATGGATCTTCTCTGAAATGCTCTATTTAGATAACTAGAGTGACCAAATCTGTTCACGTTACTCCAGATGTGGTCTCACTCGCCATTTGTTTAGTTTCCCTAAGGTATATACTCCAAACTTTTATATTGCAAACTCTTTGAAATAAGGGACAGCATTCCATTCCCCTTCCTGATTCCCTGTTGTAACTGTGTGCTATCTTTCTGTGTTTCCTGCTCATTTTCCCCCAGTCCCTTTGTGGTGCACCTTTCTACAGTTTATCCCAAGTTATACTCTATTTGCTGACTTGTTGCCCACGTTTCCTGTGAATATCTCTCTGTAAACTGTTTATAATCCTTTTGGAACTTTCCTGTTATGCCTTTTCTCGGAGATTTCCCCCCTCATTATTCGAACCATGTACTGGGAGCACTGGGCAGTCTTTCAGGCTATCTTTCAGGGATACTCTGTTTAATGACTGGGAGGAGCTTGCTGCCCATTGGTCAGAATGGAGACATCTTGCCCATTAAGCTGCATGAGCCTTTCACACCCCATGTCTTATTGAGGAGGCACAGCGGCAGCACGGAAGGAAAGAAACGGAAGCAAATCCTGCTCTCCATATCTCACTGAATCTTGGGATATTCTGTCCCATGTTCAGTCACATGAAGTCCCAAGGTGGAAACTCATAGAAACCCACATAGATTTGCCCTTGAAGTGCCTGCTAACCTCCACCAGGGGTAATGTGTACAGTCATCCTGGGCCAGGAGGAGGGGATTGTATGAGTTTCAAACTTGAACTGACAGTGACGGATTTTATAAACTTGTATTACAGGCAGATATTCAGATGGTAATCTCAGTCATTGTAACGCCAAACTCTGACAGAATTACTCCATTTATCAGGACATGGATATTCATATTGTGAGAGTATTGTTTTCCAGATCAATACCATTTGCTGAATAAAAGTTCTCCTTTGAATCAAACCATCCTTTCAATAGATCTTCCCACATCTTCAACATGTGTCCTGTAATCCTTGTATAATGAGCTGATGGGTCTAAGGTTTATTATTACAACGTGTAACTTTTGTAAACCGCTTTGTCACAGCTCCCCAAATTTCCTTTGCTACAAGGAGAACAATCTCAGTTTTTCCAAACCACTGATTCCCCAATGTCTGTTTGCTCTCTATAAGGTACACATCAGGGTTGTGTTGGAACATACTCCACTTGCCTGCATCAATGCACCCCCCCCCCCCCCCCCCCCAACAATATTAAATAAAGTGAACATCCTCCAGGATAAAGCACTGTACCTGAGTAGTTTCCCATCCACCACCTTCAGCATTCCCTCGAGGCACAGTGGCATCACTGTGTAAAAGATCAAGTCAGCATTGTCCTACCCGACCATAGGACTGTGCTGTCATTAGAGAGAGATGTCTGGTAGTGGTTAACGTGAATATTACCACAGCGCAGGCAAGGGGAGAGGTTGAAAAGGAGAGTCCATTAATTGTGGATGGTTATTCTTGATGTGTATTAGCAATACACATGTCACATGAACAATTAATGTTAAAAAAGCCCCACAAATTCTGCAACTAAAATCCCCCATTCCTTGAACCATCCTGGTAAATCTCCTGTACCCCCCCCAGGGACCCTGCCATCCTTTCCAATGTGTGTGTGATCTGTGGTTCACACAGACCCAGCTGCTCTGAACCCTGTGGGTGATGGCATAGAGCAGCAGTTGCACTAAACATCACTGTCTGGAAGAGAGCGAGAGACAGAAATCCCGATGGCATCTAAAATCTATTTAGGAACACACTTGCAAGGCCAAGGCTGACAGGTCTATGGGCTCTGTGCTGGAAAATGGGATTAAAATAATTAGCTGGGAGATTTCTTTACAGCAAAAACCCAATGGACCACAAAACCATTTTCCGTCATGTAGACCACAAGCGCGTAATATAGGAATATGACAAGCCACAACAGAAACCAGGTCAGAGAAGGTGATATTAGAATAGATGATACGTGATTGATTAATGTTGTTTTGGAGGAAAATGTAACAGATGTTAAGCGGGACATTGTGGAGCTCTGGGTGCAGGAATCTGAAATAAAAATGGGTTATCCTGAAGGCTGGAATTAAAGAAAGGCACATCACAGAGATTTGTGAGGGTGGACAAGATTAAAGATAGAGAGGGTGTTGAGACTGGAGGAGATTAGAGATTGGAGGAAGTTGCAGAGATTGAGATGTTTTTGATGCAGAGATAGTGACAGTTCTGAGACTCGAGGAATTATAGAGATAAGAATAAGTTGTTAGCCTTCCCATCGCTACCTGTTTACTTACAATGATTGTTTCTCTGTCCTCATCTGCCTGAGACAATGAGACTACACAGGCCTGAGACAATGAGACTACACAGACAGTATGTTCCTGTAAAGGCCAAGGCTGGGAGGCGTCGAGAATGCTGCATGACCTGAGAAATTGAGGCTCTGGTCAAGAAAATGAAGGAAGGATATGGCAGGTACAGACCACTCTGTTTGTGTGAATCCCTCGAGGAGTACAAGGGCAGTAGGAGTATACTCACGGGAAACCAGGAGGCAAAAAAGGGGACATGAGATAATTTTGAGAAATAGGTTTAAGGAGAATCCAAAGAGATTCTACAAATACACTAAAGACAAAAGAATAACTAGGCAGAGAATAGCGAGCCTCAAAAATGAATACGACTGTCGATGCAACAGCAGGAGGTGGGAGAGATTCTGTAAGTATTTCATGTCAGTTTTTACTGAAAGGGGATATGGAAGTTAGAGAAGTTGGAGAAATAAATAGTGATAACTTGGCAAGTGTACATATTGGATGTCTTAAAATGCATAAAGGTGGATAAATCCCTGGAATCTGATCAGGTGTATCCCAGAACTTTGTGGATAATTAGGGAAGCTTTTGCTGGGCCTCTCGCTGCGATATTTGTATCATCGATCGCCACAGGTGAGGTGCTGGAAGATGGGTGCCATTATTTGAGAAAGGTGGTAAGGAAAAGCAAGGGAACTAGAGACCGGTGAGCCTGAAGTCAGTGGCAGAGAAGTTGTTGGAAGGGATTCTCCGGGACAGGATTTACATGTCATTGGAAAAGCAAGAAATTATTCGGGAGAGTCAGCATGGCTTTTGCATTGAAATCATTTACTTGGACTTGAGAAAGACACAAGGTTTCACATAACACACTGGTTAGCAGGTTCAACACCATAGAATTCAGGCAGAACTAGCTGTTTGGATACGGAATTGGCTGGAAGGGCGAAGAGTCATAGATGTACAGCACAGAAACAGAGAACGGTCAGTCCAACCAGTACATGCTGATCAGATATCCCAATGCAATCTAGTCCCACCTGTCAGCACCCGGCCTGTATCCTTCCTATTCATATACACATGAAGATGTCTTTTAAATGTTGCAATCATAATGGCCTCCACCACTTCCTCTGGCAGCTCATTCCATACACGCACCACACTCTGTGTGAAAACGTTGCCTCTCAAGTCTCTTTAAAGTCTTTCCCCTCGTAATATAAACCTATGCCCTGTAGTGCTGGGATCCCCCACGCCAGCGAAAAGACTTTGTCTATTTATCCTATCCATGTACCTCATGTTTTTATATACATCGATAAGATCACCTCTCAGCCTCCGACGCTGCAGGAAAAACTGCCCCAGTTTATTCAACCTCGATTCAACCCCCAGCCTAGCTCAAATCCTCCAACCCTGGCAACGTTCTTGTAACCCTTTTCTGAACCCTTTCAAGTTTCACAACATCCTTCCAATAGGAGGGTGACCAGATTTGTACACAACGTTGCAAAAGTGGCCTAACCAATGTCCTGTACAGCTGCAACATGATCTCATAACTCCTGTACTCAATACATTGTCCGATAAAGGCAAGCATACCAAATGCTGCCTTCACTATCCAATCTACCTGCACTCCAAGGCCTCTTTGTTCAGTAACACTCCTCAGGACCTTACCATTAAGTGTATATGTCCTGCTAAGATTTGCTTTCCCAAAATACCACTCCTCAGCCATTCAGCCATCTGACCAAGATCACGTTGTACTCTGAGGTAATCTTTTTCACTGTCCACTACACCTCCAGTTTTGGTGTCATCTCACTAACTATACCTCCTATGTTCACATCTAAGTCATTGATATAAATGACGAAAGGTAGTGGATCCAGCAGTGATCCTTGTGACACTCCACTAGTCACAGGCCTCCAGTCTGAAAAGCAACACTCCATCACCACCCTCTGTCTTCTGCCTTTGAGCCAGTTCTGTATCCAAATGGTTAGATCTCCCTGTATGCCATGAGCTCTAACCTTGCTGAGCAGTCAGTGTCATAGTGCAGGATACTTTTTGGACTGGAAGCCTGTGATGAGCAATATGCTGTCAGGCTGTGTTCTGGGTCCACTGCTTTTTGCCAGTTATATAAATGATTTCTATGTGAATATAGGAGCTATGGTTAGTAGGTTTACAATAGACACCAAAATTGGAGGTGCAATGGACAGCAAAGTTACCTGAAAGTACAATGAGACTCTGATCAAATGGGTTGAGGAGTGGCAGATGCAGTTTAATTTAGATATATGTGAGGTTCAGCATTTTGGAAAAACAAATCAGGGCAGGACTTCTACACTTAATGGGAAGTTCCTGGGGAGTGTTGCTGAACAAAGAGATCTTGGAGTGCAGGTTCATAATTCCTTGAAAGTGGAATCATAGATAGGCAGGGTAGTGAAGAAAGTGTTTGGTGTATTTGCCTTTATTGGTCAGTGCATTGAGTACAGGAGTTGTGACGTCGTTTTGTGGCTTTACAGGACATTCATTCAGCCACTTCTGGAATTCTGCTTTCAGTCCTGGTCTCCCCGCTATTGGAATGATATTGTTAAACTTGAAAGGATTCAGAAAAGATGCAAAGATGTTGCCAGGGTTGAGGGATTGAGCTATAGGGAGAGGCTGAATAGACTGAGGCTGTTTTCACTGCAGAATCGGATGCTGAGAGGTGACCATAGAGGTTGATAAAATCGTTAGGGGCATGGATAGGGTAAACAGCCAGCATCTTATTCCTGTTTAGGTGAGTCCAAAACTAGAAAGCACAGGCGTGAGGGAAAAGATTGAAAAGGGATATGAGGGGCAAAGTTTCAAGCTGAACGTAGTATGTGTATGGAATGAGCTGCCAGAGAAAGTGTGGAGGCTGGTACAGTTACAACATTTAAAAGGCATCTCATTGGATATGTGATTGGGAAAGGTTTAGAAGGCCATGGGCCAAGGGCTGGCATATGGGACGAGATTAATTTAGGATATCTGGTCGGCATGGACAAGTTGGACTGAAGGGTCTGTTTCTGTTCTGTACATCTCAATAACACTAATAAATTAAAATTAAGATAGGTTTCTCTTTTATGGCGAGTTAGCAGCATGTCAAACAATTCTCCTTGGAGCTGAGAAGGTTAAGCAGTGATTTTGACCAGGAGTTGATTTGTTTCCAGGGTATTTCATTTACAGAGAGACAGAGCGAGAAATTTTTAACGTCACAATTTTTCGTAACTATTTTCAGGTAACTGGCAAATAATGCAAAGAAAAATGTGAAGATTATTTTACTCAGTAAGTTCTGAGCATCTGGACCAGTTTGACCGACAGCTGGATGCAGATTCAGTAGTTATTGTCAAAACAAATTTGAAATTTAACATTTTTAAGGAAGGATTTGGAGGGCTATGTCCAATTGGGAGGTGAGTTGGGACTGACTGGCACCATCTGCAGAGGGAGAGAGTACAGCCCCAATGGGCTGAATAACCTCCAGCCCCTGTGCTCTGTGATACTGACCCATTCACTGTGAATGATGAAGCTCATCACAGGGCAGAGCCGTAGAGATGTACAGCATGAAAATAAACCCTTTGGTTAAACTGGTCCATGCTGACCAGATATCCCAACCTAATCTCGTCCCATTTGCCAATACTTGGCACATTATCACTCTACACCCTTCCTATTCATATACCCATCCAGATGCCAAATGGTTTAATTGTACCAACGTCCTCCACTTCCTGACAGAAGATTCCATACACGCACCAACCTCAGTGGGGAAAAAAAAATTGCCCCTCAGATCCATTTTAAATTCTTCCCCTCTCATCTTAAACCTATGCCCTCTCATTCTGGACTCCCCGACCCCAGGGAAATGACCTTGTCTATTTATCCTACCCAGGCCCCTCATGGTTTTATAAACCTCTATGAGGTCACCCCTCAGCCTCTGATGCACCTGGGAGGATCCCACCACTCAGGTCACAATGGGGCCTGGCTGATTGACACAGCTTCAGACCAATAGGAGAGTTGGTATGATCCTCCAGCCAATGGGAGTGAATGAGGGGTGGGTCCAGCAGGCCAACACATGACAATCAGCTTTGCAGGCGCAGTGTCACTGTGAGGGGGGACTGAATGTGAAGGAGTGGGAGAGACAGCAGATACTGGGAGAGAGATGGAGGTAGTGTGGACTGGGAAGGTTGATAAACACTGTTTCAGTCTGTTGGACCTGAATTAGATACTCCGGGTAAATTAGAACCAAAAGAACTTCGGATGCTGTAAATCACACACAACAACCAGAAGGTGCTGGAAAAGCTCAGCAGATCAGGCAGCATCTGTGAAAAGAAATCAGTTCGCATTTTCGATCCAGTGACGCTTCCTCAGGAACTGATGTTACTGAGGAAAAAAGTCTGTTTTTATGCAGAAGGTTGGGGTTAAGGAGTAAATGATAAGTGGGGGTAGAGTCCAAAGAGAGAGATAGGAGCAGTTGGACAAAGGAGTGAATAACGATCGGACGGGGGGAGGGTGAAGAGCTGTTTATGGGGACTGTTCGTGGCTAACTGTAGGTAGGCTATGTAATAACACGGCCTGGTATGTGGGGTAGGGGGCAAAGACACTAGGACGTGGGAGAGTTCGGGACCTAAAATTATTGAATTTGATGTTGAAGCCAGAGGATTGCAGGGTCCCCGAGTGGGAGATGAGGTGTTGTTCTTCCAGTTTGTGTTAAAGTGTGATGCTGGAAAAGCACAGCAGGTCAGGCAGCATCCAAGGAGCAGGAGAATTGACGTATTGGGCATGTCAGCACTTCATCAGAAATGTGGGTGGGGGAATACGGCTGAGAGATAAATAGGGAGGGGTGTTTGGGGTTGGGGGGAAGGGAGCTAGGGTGGCAATAGGTAGTTGTAGATGGAGGGTAGTTGTGAGAGGATGGAATGAACAATTGGGAAGGAAGATGGGCAGGTGGGACTGTTCAAGAGGCCAGTGCCGAGTTGGAGGGTTGAATCTGAGATAAGCTGGGGGAGAGGAGATGAGGAAACCTTGATGCTCTGTGGTTAAAAGTTCCCAACGTGGAAAATGAGGTGTTCTTCCTCCAGGTGTCGGGTTGCTCGGATTTGGGATGGAGGACTTGCATGTCCTTGGCAGTGTGGTGGCGGAGGGGGTGGGCGGTAGCCAAAGTGGTCGGCCACAGGGCGGTGGGGTTGGTTGGTGCATGTGTCCCAGAAATATTCCCTGAAATATTCCACAATTTGGCGTCCTGAGAGCAAGGGACACAATAGGTGAGGTGTTCGAGTGGGCAGGGAAATCTCTGCTGGATGTAGGAGTATCAAGTGGTGCCTTGGATGGAGGTGAGGAGAAGATGTGTGCACAGGTTTTCCACCTCTTGCAGTGGCAAGCGAAGGTGCTTGGAGTGGAGGGTGGGTTGGTGGGGACCGTGGATCTAACGTGGAAGTCACAGAAGGTATGGTCTCTGTGGAATGCTGAAAGGGGTGGGGAGGGAAATATATCTCAGGTGGTTGGATCTGATGGTGGAAAGAGCAGAGGATGATGGGTTGTATCTGGGTGGAAGGTGAGGATGGTGGGATTCCATCTTTGTTGCATTTGGAGGGGTGGGGTTCAAGGGCAGTGGTGTGGGAAGTGGAGGAGATACACTGGAGGGCATTGTTTACCACATGTGAGGGGAAATTTGCAGTCCTTGAAATAGGAAGCCATTTGGTATGTTCTGAAGTGTTCTTCCAGCTTGCATCAAGCTTCACTGGAACACTGCAGTAAGCATGAGACAGAGATGTTGGACAGGGAACAGTCTTGTGTGTTAAAGAGCAGGCAACTGGAAGCTCAGGATCTTTTTTGCAGGCACAATGTCGATCATCAGCCACCATTTCCACCACCGCCACTGAGATGCTAGAAGGTTCCTGTCTCCTCCATTAACAGCTTTCCAACTTCCCACTCCTTTATCTTTCCAAATGTTCCTGTGTCTCTTTGGGCTCTGTCCCCACCTATTATTTACTCTTTAACTCCTATCTCCTGTAGTCCAAAGATCTATAGGTTAGGTGAATTGGCCCAGCTAAGTTTACCGTAGTGTTCGGGGATGTGCATTAGTTCGGGGAAATGGAGAGTAATAGAATAGGAGAATGGGTCGGTCTGGAATTGTTGGGCCAAAGGGCCTGTTTCCTGAAGGGATTCTAATTTTCCCAGCTGTCATCGGTTCTGAGGAAGGGTCACTGGACCTGCGATAACCCATGGTGTGTGCAGGAGGCGGAAAGGGGAGAGTGGCAGCAGAAACCAGATGAAATGTATCAGTGTAGACTGGGAGGGTTTAGGTACACTCTGTGCAGGTAGTTAGTCTGAATTAGAAACTCTTGGTCCCACGTTTGCAGCAAAGGGGAAGATGGCTTGGGCCTCAGGCAGTGAGAGGTCCTTGGTTATGGCCACCATTTTTATTTGGGGCAAGGTACAGCAAGGAGCATGAACGTGTCCTCTTCCTGGGTGGGGGCGAGGTGATTTGAAGAGGAGCATTTACACATCAAACACATACCGAGAGAAGTGTTTGTCTTCACTATTCATCTTGCACTGACTGTGAGCTTTGTTTTGTGAATTCATTTTATAGGATATTAATTGAGAATAATTGAGACAGGGATCTCAATAAACAAGTTTCTACAGTCAACGGAGTCATCGGGATCTGAATATCATTGGCATTGAACTGTGGAACGAGAAAGGTTTGTCTGTTCTGTCTGTGGGAAAATATCTTCAATATTTTTGTCAAGCCAAAAGCAGAAAGATGTTCAAGTCCATGGTTGGATCACCCTTGGGGTATGTGTTCAATTCTTGGCCCTGTAGCTGTGGAAGGACGTATTGGCCTGAGAGGGAGCAAAGATATATCCAAATTACACCTCGTCTTTTTTGCAGGAACTGTCAGATTTAGTCTCAATCATCCACTTTGTAATGTTAATCTGTAAACTCCCTACTTCCAATTCTCTGCAAATTTCTCATGGATTCAAATTCCAGCACCATTTCAGGTGGAACGTTCCAGATTCTGACAACTGTCTGTTCATTCAGAAACTGCTGAAGTCCATGTTGACCCTGGGGTTACAAAGGGCTGAATTGAAAGATGCAATGCTGGTCCTGAGCTCCCATTGAGGTGCATTGGAACAGTACAGTGTAGGTGTGAGCAGACAATGAAAATGACAGGGCTGCACTGTGAGGGCTGCTTGGCTCAATGAGAGTGTTTTGGAGTTGGGTGTAAATAGTGAGGTGAGACAGGGAGAAGGTGAAGCTGAAACTCAGTTTTAGTTCAGGCCTTTCAGAAATTCACAGTCCCAATGGGAATAGCCAATTTGTCAGTGATACCTGTGGAGTATTTAAGTTTTTAAAGTATGACATATCGGCTTAAGTAAAGATTTTTTTTGTTATTATAATGGACATGTTTGAAGTGAAGGAAGGTTACTCACTCATTTAAATTCTCTTAATGGGAGTAACTGGATGAATGTAGAGAGACGTTGTGACAGGAGCCCTCAGACCCGTGGTGTGCTCCTCTTGAACAATGTGGGAAATATGGGCCGCTTCCAGTGTCCCTGACGGCTATTTGTGCAGGAAGGGTTCCCATCTGCAGCTACTGGGAAACTGCTTTTCCGAGCTGGAGCTGGGAGTGGATTCACTGTGGAGTATCTGCAATACTGAGAATGTTATGGACAGCACGTTTAGTGAGTTAGTCACACTGCAGGTGAGGGTTACACAGGCAGAAAGGGAATGGGTGACCATCAGATCAAGTAAAAGGCTCAGGAAGTGAGTACAGGAGTCCCCCGTTGTTATCCCCTTCTCATACAGATACTGTCTACCACTTGGGATTCTGTAAGGGCGGGAATGGGTGGGGTGGCTTCTTGGGAAATCAGCATCAGCCAGGTTCATGACACCACAGAGAGCTCTGCTGATCAGAACAAGAGGAATGAGAGTGGCAGGGCTATAGTGGCAGGGGATTCAATAATCAGGGGTACAGCCAGGCACTTCTGTGCCCACAGACATGAATCCGGGATGGTATGTAATCTCCCTGGTGCCAAGATCCATGATATCATGGAGTGGCTGCAGGACATTCTGGAGCTGGAGGGTAAACAGGCCGTGGTCGTGCAACACACAAATACCAAGGACATCGCTAAACAGAGGGATGAGGGCCTGAAAGCTGGACTCAGCGAGAGCAGAGATGCATTAAAATGTAGCTCCTGAAATGTAATAATGTCAGACTTACTCCCAGTGCCATGTGCTCATGAGAGCAGGAATGAGAAGGTAGATCAGCTGGATGTGTGGCTGGGGAAATGGTGTACCAGAGAAGGGTTTTGATTCTTCAGGCACTGGGACTGTTTCTGGGTTAGGTGGGACCTATACCAGCCTGACCGGTTACCCCGGGCAGAGCTGAGACAAACCTGGTGGGGGCTTTTGCCAGTTCTGTTCGTGAGTTTGTAACTAGTCTAGCAGGGGGATGGGAACTGAAGTGTAGGATTAGATGGGTCAGATTCAGGACTGGGAATGGGAGGTAGAATATTAGTGATGTAGTTAGCGGCTCAGAAAGCCAAAGGAAAGGAGGATTAAAAAAAGATTGAGTCCCTCTTCATCCATCAGTCCTGACATCCAAAGAATGTGAGTCAACAAAATCTGGAGCTGTTTACATGTCTATGACTCTGTGCTTCTCGAAAAACTCAATGAGGTTTGTGAGACACGACCTGCCCTTGACGAAACCATATTGACGATCTGAAATCATATTGTTGTTTGTCAGATGATTACAAATAGTGTCTCTTATAATCCTTTCCAAAACCTTTCCTAAAATAGAAGTAAGGCTCACTGGTATATAATTACCTGGGTCATCTCTACTGCCCTTCTAATCAAGGGCATTACATTTGCAATCACCCAGTCCTCTGGTACTGAACTTGTAGGCAATGATAACTCAATATCAAAGCCGAAGTCTTTGCTATCTTCTCCCTAGCTTCCCAGACAATCTACGGATAAATCCCATCTAGCCCAGGGGACTTGTCTACTTTAATCCTTCTAGAATTGATAACACCTGTTCGTAACTAACCTCGGTCCTTTCTAGTCTAACATCTTCTACCTCATTATTATCTACAATATTCTAATTTTCCTGAGTGAAAACCAATGAGAAATGTTTGTTTAGCACCTCTCCGATTTTCACAGTGTCCACACTCCACTTCCCACTTCTGTCTTTGATTGGCCCTATTCCTACCCTATCCTTTATTCCTCACATACCTATAGAAAGCTTTAGGGTTCTCCTTTATTCTATTCGCTAAAGACTGCTCGTGTCCTCTCTTTGCTCTTCTTAACTCTCTTTAAATCCTTCCTAGCTGATCTGTAAGTCTCCATCGCCTCATCTGTACCATTTGCCTCATCAACACATAAGCCTCCTACTTCTTCTTAACGAGAGATGCAATTTCTGTGGTAAACCACGGTTCCCTTCCCTTATCACTTCCTCCCTGCCTGACAGGGACATACCTATCAAGGACACGCAATATCTGTTCCTTAAACCAGCTCCACATTTCCATTGTCTGCATCCACTGCATTTCGCTCCTCCATCCTATGCATCTTAATTCTTGCTGAATCGCATTATAATTGCCACTGCCCCATTGCTAAGTCTTCACCTGTGGCATATACCTATCCCTTTTCATTGCTAAACTAAACATAACTGAATTATGATCACTCTCTCCAAAGTGCTCACCTACACCTAAATCAAACACCGAGTCCGGTTCAATGACCAAGCGCCAGATCCAATGTGGCCCCAACCCTCCTGTACACATTGGACAAAAACTCATCCATCCGACGTACTAGAATTATAGAATTTCCCGTCAATGTTGGGGAAGTTAAAGTCCCCCATAATGACCACCATGTTACTTTCACTCCTACCCAGAGTAATTTTTCTAATCCTCTCTTCCCCCTTCCTGGAACTCTGTGGCGGCCTATAAAAAATCCAAGCAGTGTGACCTCCCTCTCCTGTTTCTCACCTCAGCCCACACTACTTCAGTAGACAAGACCTCATCAAATGTTCTCTCAGCCACCGTTATCCTATCCTTGACTAACATGACATGCATGGGCCCATTGCGGTGCTTCAAATTCCATGAGGCAGCCACACTGTCTATGACAGACAGACTCAGTCTGGAACCTCCTCTATCCTTAAGACCTTATGCACTGCCTACACTCCTCCATTTCCCCTTTGCACGTTCCCTTTTCAACCCAACCCACCCCACCTGCATCACTCCACAATTGGAGCTGTCAAGGGCAGAAGTCTGTGGAATACCCTCCCTAACCTTCTCTATCCTCTTTTAAGATGTATTTTAAAATCATTCTCCATAATCAATGTTTTGATCATCCATGAAACACCTTAGGAGATTTGCCATTATGAAAGATTCCATATAAAGCAAGTAGTTTTTGTTATTGCTGAACATTAGGGGAAACAGAAATGATGCTTTCAAAATTCTAACAAGAAAGTCACTGATCGGCGCAGTGTGTAGGCCAAATAAAAACATCACATTGGGATGGACAATAAACAAAGAAATAGCTGATGCCTATAAAAATGGCATGTCTATTACCTTGGGTGATTTTAATCTACATGTAGATTGGTCGAACCAGCTCAGTCAGGGTAGCCTTGAGGAGTTCATTAAGTGTATCCATGATAGTTTTTTTGAACAGTATGAAATGTAAACGACAAGGAGCAAGCTATCCAAGATCTGGCCCCTGTGCAATGAGACAGGAATAATTAATGACCTCAGAGTTAGGGATCCTCTTGGAAGAAGTGATCACTGTATGGTTGAAGTTAGAATACATATGGAGAGTGTGAAGATAAATTACCTGCCCTCGATCTCTTCATAGCCAACTGCCGCTGCGACATTTACCGCCTCAACTTCTCCACCCCTCTCACCCACTCCAACCTCTCAACCTTGGGATGTGCATCCCTCCACTCCATCCGTTCTAACCCCAACCTCACTATCAAACTGGCAGACAAGGGAGGCGCGGAAGTAGTTTGGCACACCGACCTTTACACTGCTGAGGCTAAACGCCAGCTCGCGGACACCTCCTCCTGCTGCCCCCTTGACCATGACCCCACCTCCCACCACCAAACCATCATCTCCCAGACCATCCATAACCTCATCACCCCATTCACCGCCTCCAACCTCATAGTCCCTCAACCCCACCGCCAGTTTCTACCTCCTGCTCAAAATCCACAAACGTGACTGCCCCGGCCGACTCATTGTCTCAGCCTGATCCTGCCCCACCGAACTCATCTCTGCATACCTCGACACGGTCCTGTCCCCCTTAGTCCAAGACCTCCCCACCGACGTTCGGGACACCACCCATGCCCTCCACCACCTCCATGGTTTTCGTTTCCCCGGCCCCCAACGCCTTATCTTCACCAGTCCCAATACACCTCCATTCCCCATCACGAAGAACTCAAAGCTTCTTCCTTTCCCACTGTACCAACCAGTACCCTTCCACTTACACCCTCCTTCGACTGACTGAACCGGTCCTCACCCTGAACAACTTCTTCTTGTTCCAATCCTCCCACTTCCTCCAAACCAAAGGAGTAGCCAAGGGCACCCGCATGGGCCCCAGCTATGCCAGCCTCTTCGTAGGATATGTGGAACAGTCCATCTTCCGTACCTACACTGGCACCACACCCCACCTTTTCCTCCGCTACATCAATGACTGTATCGGCGATGCCTCATGCTCCCATGAGGAGGTTGAACAGTTCATGCACTTTACCAACACCTTCCACCCCGACCTCGAATTCACCTGGACCATTTCAGACTCCTCCCTCCCCCTCCGAGACCTTTCCATTTCTATCTCGGGCGACCGAATCAACACGGACATTTACTATAAACCGACCGGCTCCCACAGCTACCTCGACTACACCTCCTCCCACCCTGCCCCCTGTAATGAAAACGCCATCCCATATTCCAAATTCCTTCGTCTCTGCTGCATCTGCTCCCAGGAGGACCAGTTCCAATACTGTACAACCCAGATGGCCTCCTTCTTCAAAGACTGCAATTTCCCCCCAGACGTGGTCGACGATGCCCTCCACCATATCTCCTCCACTTCCCGCTCCTCCGCCCTTGAGCCCCGCCCCTCCAAAAACCACCAGGACAGAACCCCTCTGGTCCTCACCTACCACCCCACCAAACTCCATATACAGCGTATCATCAATCGTCATTTCAGCCACCTCCAAATAGACCCCACCACCAGGGATATATTTCCCTCCCCTCCCCTATCAGCATTCCGAAAAGACCACTCCCTCCGTGACTCCCTTGTCAGGTCCACACCCCCCACCAACCCAACCTCCGCTCCCGGCACCTTCCCCTGCAACCGCAAGAAATGCAAAACTTGCGCCCACACCTCCCCCCTTACTTCCCTCCAAGGCCCCAAGGGATACTTCCATATCCACCACAAATTCACCTGCACCTCCACACACATCATTTATTGCATCCGCTGCACCTGACGTGGCCTCCTCTATATTGGGGAGACAGGCCGCCGACTTGCGGAACGTTTCAGAAAACACCTCTGGAACACCTGGACCAACCACCCCATGGCTCAACAGTTCAACTCCCCCTCCCACTCCACCAAGGACATGCAGGTCCTTGGACTCCTCCATCGCCAGACCATAGCAACACGACAGTTGGAGGGAGATCGCCTCATCTTCTGCTGAGGAACCCTCCAACCACAAGGGGTGAATTCAGATTTCTCCAGTTTCCTCATTTCCCCTCCCCCCACCTTGTCTCAGTCAAATCTCTCGAACTCAGCTCCATCTTCCTAACCTGCAATCTTCTTCCTGACCTCTCAGGCCGGAGTGGGGGTGGGGCAATCACCCTCACTTTGACCTCCTTCCACCTATCGCATTTCCAAGACCCCTCCCCCAAGTCCCTCCTCCCTACCTTTTATCTTAACCTGCTGGACACACTTTCCTCATTCCTGAAGAAGGGCTTATGCCTGAAACGTCGATTCTTCTGCTCCTTGGATGCTGCCTGACCTGCTGCGCTTTTCCAGCAACACATTTTCAGCTCTGATCTCCAGCATCTGCAGTCCTCACTTTCTCCACCAGTGCAAAGATAAAATCTAATACTTTTGTCCTGTGCTTGAACTTGGGGATCTAAAATAGAATGAGGAAGAACCTGGATAATGTAGACTGGAAACAAAGATTTTATGGTGGGACAGTTGATGAGCAGTGAAAGATTTTCAAAGACATTTTTGGAAGTGCTCAGCAAAGGCATATTCCAGTGAAAAGGAAGGACTGTAAGAAAAGGCGGTGGACAAAAGATAGGGAATTCTACACCAGTTAGTTTATTCTCTGTAGTGGGAATGATGTTTGGGTCTGTTATCAAGGAAGAAATAGCAGGGAATCTCGATACAAATTGTCCCATTGGGCAGACAGAGCATGGATTCATGAAGGACAGGTCATGCTTGACAAATCGTTTGGAATTCTATGAAGACATTTCGAGCAAGGTGGACAATGGGGACTTAGTGGATGCGGTGTACCTGGATTTCCAAAAGGCCTTCAACAAGGTGCCACACAAGTGGCTGTTGCATTATATAAGGGTGCATGGGATAGAGTATTAGCAAGGATAGAAGATTGGTTGACTAACAGGAAGCAAAGAGTGGGGATAAATAAGCCTTATTCTGGCTGGCAATCAGTAACTAGTAGTGTGCCTCTCGGATCAGTGTTGGGACTGCAATTATTTAGAATTGATACAGATGATTTAGAGTTGGGGACCACATGTAGGGTGTCAAAGTTTGCATATTAGACTAAGATGAGTAGCAGAACAAAGTGTGCGGATGACTGGGAAAATTTGCAGGGGAACATAGATACATTGAGTGAGTGGGCAATGGTTTGGGAATATTATGTTCATAAATGTAAAATCATACTCTTTGGTTGTAGTAACATTAATAAAAAGATTATTACTTGAATTTTAAAAAAGTTACATTATTTGCTATGCAGAGGGCACCTGAACATCCTTCTGCAGGAAGGTTCGTCACCAGGTATAACAATCAATTCAGAAGGCAAATGGAATTTAGTCCTTCATTGCTGATGGGATTGTGTTTAAAAGCAGAGGTTATGTTCTCGCTATAGTGGGTGCTGGTGAGGCCACACCTGGAGTACTGCATGCAGTTTTTATCTCCTTCCGTGCTCAGGGATGTACTGGCCCGAGAGGGGCTGCAGAGGAGGTTAACTATGTTGCTTCCGGAGGTGAGGGGTTTGGCTTACCAGAGACTGAGTAGATTGGGATTATATTCATTGGAATTCATAAGAATGGATAGATATAAAATAATGAGTGGAATAAATAAAATAGAAGTAGAGAGGATGTATCCACTGGCAGGTGAAGCTAGGACAAGAGGGCATCACCACAAGGTTAGAGACAGCAAATTTAGGAGTGAATTGAGAAGGAATGTCTTGACCTTGATGGAGTGCATTGCCCGGGGAAGTATTTGATGCTAGTTCAATGAACGTTTTTAAAGCTAAGTTTATTTTTTTAAAAAGAAATAAATAATTAAGGAGTACGGTGAGAACGCGGGTAAATCGTTCTGCATCCACAAAATGATCAGCCATGATCTTATTGAATGGTAGAGCAGGCTCGAAGGGCAGGACGGCCTTAACTTTTTCCGAGATCTTTTGTTCTTATATTATGCATTCCTCCCTCACTCGTGACTTGGAGGTGGTGGTGTTGGATTAGGATGGACAAAATTAAAATTCAGAGAACACCAGGTTATAGTCCAACAGGTTTATTTGGAAGCACTACTTTGCTGGTCCTTCATCAGGTGATTATGTGATTTTTAACTTTGTCCCTCACTCTTGTAACTGAGAAACAGCAACAAAAGCCACGAAGCAGTGCGCAAGCTCCAGCCAACAGTTGGTATTGTGGACAATGAAGAAGGTTATCTCAGAATACAATGGGATATTGATCAGATGGGCCAATGGGCTGAGGACAGGCAGATAGGATTTAATTGAGATAGATCAGGTTAGAATATCTGGTTAACATCGACAGGTTGGACCGAAGAAGTGATTGATGTCAGCGGCGGACCAATGGAAAGGCAGGGGCGGAGCTGGAGGACCTGGCGGGGCAGTTGGTCCTCCGGCCAATCAGTGATTGAGGGCGGGACTAGACTATACCACGTGATCATCCTCGCGGTGGGCGTGGAGTGCTGTCGGTAAGGAAAGATATAAACAGCAGGAAGCGGGAGGGAAATGGTGTTGGTATGGTCTGAGAGGTTTTACTATCATTTGCTGCACATCGGAAAATACAAATTTGAAACTTACAGTCCCGGTTTTGAAGCAAACGGGAAAATGCCTCGTTGTGTAATCGGCCCGAGTGAGCGCCGCCATCTTTATTCGGGGCAATGATTCACTGGACACGTGCGCGGCCGCCAGCTTTGTAGGGGGCAAAGTTCAGAGGGATGTATGTGCAGCCTTCCCTGGTAAAAAGAGTCACAGGGCAGGATTTACACAGAGCACATTCAAACCCAGAGAAATGGAAATTTTTCTGGATTTGTTTTGTCATTCATTTAAATGATTTGGATGTGAATAGAGTCCGTATAGGTAATAAGTTTGCAGGTGACACCAAAATTGGAGATATTGTGGACAGTGAAGAAGGTTATCTCAGAGTACAGTGGGATATTGATCAGATGGGCCAATGGGCTGAGGAGTGGCAGATAGCTTAGGTTAGGATATCTGGTTGGAATAGGTTGGACCGAAGAAGTCTGTTTCTGTGCTAGACATCTTTGACTGTGGGATCATCAAAGTGAACTCTGCTCTGGTTCATCTCTGGGTTCTCTGATGTCCACTTGTTCATTATTTAGCTTCCTCAGTCTCTCTTGGGTGTATTTTTGCTCTGTATAGTATTTTACTATTATTTTCACAGCTGTTTTGTAAATGAATTGAAAAATGCAGAGCTGGAAAAATACAGCAGGCCAGGTAGCTTCCGAGGAGCAGGAGAATCGATGTTTTGAGCAAAAGCCCTTCTTCAGGAATGTAAATGAATTGTCCATTGCTGCTTGGCTCCTGACCATATGCTATTCCATTATCAGGTTATTTTTTTCCACAATATCTTTAACAGTCAAGAATTCTTTTGTCCAATAAGCATTTTCCTTCAATTCCTGACAGTCAAATTCTGCACCATTTTTATTCCCTGTGATTCATATTGCACTCCCTGAAACATCAACTGTGTATTTCTCCTTCCACAGAAACCAGTGATCAATGCTAAAGCTTTGTTGCCTGTGGAGAGGGTGATGTTTGACTTCCTTGTACTGCTGCAGTTTGTGTGATGAAGGTGCTCCCACAATGTGGTTCGGTAAGAGACATGACAGAGTATTCACTCAATGATATTGAAGAGTAGAAGATATCTGTACAAATCATCATGGTTTTAATTTCACAAATATATTATTGAGAACTTTGACCTTACGCTACAGATGGAGAATATTGTGTCCAGTGACCACAACCATTGCCAAATAAGCAGTTTTTCAAGAATGCCTTAAAGGAAGAAAGTAGATCTTTGTGGGTTAGAGTGGGGATTCCAGACCATGTTCCCTTGGAGTCTATAGAAACAGTCACACAGGTGAACGCAAAAATAAACACATCATTGAGAGTCTGAACTAAAATGAGTTATTGAGATATGAAAGGGTGTGTGATGCAGGGAGATAGGAATGATTACAGCCAGGAATTAATTCAAAGGTGCGAAAGTAAATTGTTGCTTATAAATGGGAGTCTTTTGATTGATCAGCAAGTTCTGGTACAAGTGAGCACTTCGGCAGTAGAGTTTTCAATATTCTTGAGATTATCGGGAGGGTGAATGTGGGCTGCTGGCCAGGAGTGGGTTTAGACAATGAAATCTAGAGTTAACAAAAGGAATGAATGAGAGTTTCAGCAAATGAGCTGAGACTGTGGTGAGGTCAGGTGATATCACTGAAGTCAAAATACTGGACTTGGAGGGGATCTGGCCTGTCATCCTCACCTCATTCAGCTGTTTGTCAGTTTGTGAATCAAGTCTATAACAAGCTCAGGAACTGAGTGGCCGTGGCAGAACCCAAACTGGGCATCGCTGAGCAGGTTATTGCTGAGCAGTTGCTTGACAGCACTGTTGATGACACCTTCCATCACTTCACTGCTGAGCGAGTGTGGACTGATGGAGGGGAATTGGCTGAGTTGGATCTGCCCTGTGTTTTTGTGTTGGAACATCCCTGAGCAATATTCCACACAGTCAGTAGGTGCCAGTGCTGGAGCAGTACTTGCCTTGGTGGGCAGCAGGTTCTGGAGCAGAGCCAACAGTATTATTGCCCGAATATTGGCAGGGTCCATTACCTTTACACTACTTATCCATTTCTTGATCTGATTTGACATGAGTTTTAAACCATTTCGATTCATATCTGTTATGTCAGGGACCAATGGAGAAGACTCATCCACTTGGCATTGCTGGCTGAAAATCACTGCAAATGCTGTCCTCTTATCTGTGGAATGGATGTGTGAGACTCCTCCATCAGTAAGGGTGGGATATCTGTGATGCTGTAATTGTCCATCACCATTCCTGACGAGGTGTGGCAGAACTCCGATCTAATCCATTGTTTATGGGATCACTTTGTTCTATTTGGTGTTGCTTGTGCTGCTTGTAGCTGCACCAGGTTGGCACCTCATTTTAAAGTATGCCTGGTACTGCTGGCATGCCTTCCTGCATTCACTATTGAACCAGGGTTGATTCCCCGGCTTGATGTTAATGGTTGGGGGATATCAGGCCATGTGATTTCAGACTGGGCTGGAGTACAGCTCTGCTGCTGTCGTTGGTCCACAGTGAGGCAGAAGTTGCAGGGTCAAGAGGGCTGATTTGTGGTTGTATTTGCTAGTGCATTGGTAGATGTAATGTGGTCCATCTAGTTTCATTCCTTTTAGATTAGGTTACTTAGTGTGGAAACAGGCATTTCGGCCCAACAAGTCCACACACTGACCCGCTGAAGCACAACCCACCCAGACCCATTCCCCTACATTTACCCTTTCATCTAACAGTACGGGCAATTTAGTATGGCCAGTTCACCTAACCTGCACATTTTTGGACTGTGGGACGAAACTGGAGCACTCGGAGGAAACCCACGCAGACACGGGGAGAATGTGCAAACTTCACACAGTCAGTCGCCTGAGGCACGAATTGAACCCGGGTCTCTGGCGTTGAGGCAGCAGTGCTAACCACTGTGCGGTCCTTTGTTGAGACTGTGCAGTGATTAATACACTGAGTGATTTGATGGGCCACTGTCGGGTTTCTTTCCCTCAAGGGCATTGTCAATGGCTGAAAAAACATCCCAAATGGTTCTGTGGCAAACAGTAGATTCTTCATTCCAGTTTCTTTTTTTTTTTGTTGACTTCAGAGCAACCCTCTACCAATCTGGGATTCAAACCTGAACTTCAGTTGTATATTTTAATATTCATGATGAATACGACAGGTTTGTTCACTTATTTTTAGAATCACTATCACCGGTTTTTTTTATGTCAAAAACAATGTCTATTATCCTGTCTCCTCCATCCTCCCCTCCAACAACAAGAGTGAGGAGCACATGGAGTTTCTCTGTCAATAACATTGAGACAATCCGATCAGCTGCCTCGGTTTCTTCCCTCCCTCTCCACACGCCCACCGAGCCACACTGCCTCACAAGGGTGCTCCTCATTTTAGTCCTAAACTTGCATTTCCTAGAGTCTCTTGTCAAGCCTTATTAGAGATTTTCTTGACCATTTACCCTAGAGTAGCTAAATGATGGACATTCCAAATCTCTGTCTCATTCTCCTGCTTGTTACCGCCCTCCACCACCACCCCCGCACTTTGCAATTCACAGATTTTGTTCCATGATCTGTCTGTCTGTCTTTTCTGGTTATGTCCTTCTCTGTCATTCTGCTAAAACCTAATATTTGACCTCACCATCATTGGCAAATCCTGCTCCATCTCCACTCTCCCTTTCCTTTCTGAATTCCTTGTATTTGGTGTCCCTCCAGGATCTATCCTTGGTCTGTCCTGTTTCTCACCCACACCCTGCCAGGAGGTAACATCGCCCAAAAGCACTGTTAGGTTTCACATGTACACTGACAATGCCCAGCTCTCCCTCCCCATCATCCCTCTCCATTACTCCACTATTACTCAGTTATCAAATTGCTTACCACGCTTCGATTAGCTGCAATTCACTCCAATGAAACACTAATTGTTAAACCCATTGCCTTCAGTTGCTATTCCAAATTCATTTCCCTTACTGCTGTGTCCCTCCCTCTCACTGGGAAGTGTCTGAGGCAGAACTACATTCTTCACAATATTGCTCTCATATCTGACCCCAAGGTGACCTTCTGATCAGACATCTACACAATCACAAACACCAGGAATTCCAATCTCTAAAACGTTGCTTGTCTCCTTCTCACTCCAGTTCCATTGCTACTGAAACCCTAACCTGTGTCAGTGTTGCCTTTAACTTGACAAATCTGAAACAGAACCCTTGATTCCACGACTGATCCAGAATCTGGTTCAAGACCAACCCGTAATGGGACACATCCTCTCCATATTTACCCTGTCAAACCTCAACAGAATCCTGTATGTTTCAAAGAGATCACCTCTCATTCTTCCAAAGTCCAGTGAGTATATTCCCAATTTATTCAGCCTTTCCTTACAGGATAATCCCTTCAAAACAGGGATCATCCCAATGGATCTTCTCTGAAATGCTCTATTTCATGAACTAAAGCGACCAAATCTGTTCACGTTACTCCAGATGTGGTCTCACTCGCCATTTGTTTAGTTGCCCTAAGGTATATACTCCAAACTTTTATATTGCAAACTCTTTGAAATAAGGGACAACATTCCATTCCCCTTCCTGATTCCATGTTGTAACTGTGTGCTAGCTTTCTGTGTTTCCTGCTCATTTTCCCCCAGTCTCTTTGTGGTGCACCTTTCTATAGTTTATCCCAAGTTATACTCTATTTGCCAACTTGTTGTCCACGTTTCCTGTGAATATCTCTCTGTAAACTGTTTATCATCCTTTTGGAACTTTCCTGTTATGCTTTTTCTAGGAGATTTCCCCCCTCATTATTCGAAACATGTACTGTGAGCACTGGGCAGTGGGAAGCATGCGCAGTTGCTATCTTTCAGGGATACTCTGTTTAATGACTGGGAGGAGCTTGCTGCCCATTGGTCAGAATGGAGACATCTTGCCCATTAAGCTGCATGAGCCTTTCACACCCCATGTCTTATTGTGGAGGCACAGCGGCAGCACGGAAGGAAAGAAAAGGAAGCAAATCCTGCTCTCCATATCTCACTGAATCTTGGGATATTCTGTCCCATATGCAGTCACATGAAGTTCCAAGGTGGAAACTCATAGAAACCCACATAGATTTGCCCTTGAAGAGCCTGCTAACCTCCACCAGGGGTAATGTGTACAGTCGTCCTGGGCCAGGAGGAGGGGATTGTATGAGTTTCAAACTTGAACTGACAGTGACGGATTTTATAAATTTGTATTACAGGCAGATACTCTTATGGTAATCTCAGTCATTGTAACGCCAAACTCTGACAGAATTACTCCATTCATCAGGACATGGATATTCATATTGTTCCAGATCAATACCATTTGCTAAATAAAAGTTCTCCTTTGAATCAAACCATCCTTTCAGTCGATCTTCCCAAATCTTCAACATTTGTCCTGTAACCCTTGTATAATGAGCTGATGGGTCTAAGGTTTATTATTACAACGTGTAACTTTTGTAAACCGCTTTGTCACAGCTTCCCAAATTTCCTTTGCTACAAGGAGAACAATCTCAGTTTTTCCAAACCACTGATTCCCCAATGTCTGTTTGCTCTCTATAAGGTACACATCAGGATAGTGTTGGAACATTCTCCACTTGCCTGCATCAATGCACCCCCCCCCCCCCCCCCCAACAATATTAAATAAAGTGAACATCCTCCAGGATAAAGCACTGTACCTGAGTAGTTTCCCATCCACCACCTTCAGCATTCCCTCGAGGCACAGTGGCATCACTGTGTAAAAGATCAAGTCAGCATTGTCCTACCCGACCATAGGACTGTGCTGTCATTAGAGAGAGATGTCTGGTAGTGGTTAACGTGAATATTACCACAGCGCAGGCAAGGGGAGAGGTTGAAAAGGAGAGTCCATTAATTGCGGATGGTTATTCTTGATGTGTCTTCGCAACACATGTCACGTGAACAATTCATGTTCAGAAAGCTTCACAAATTCTGTAACTAAAATCCCCCATTCCTTGAACCATCCTGGTAAATCTCCTGTGCCCCCTCTCAGGGACCCTGCCACCCTTCCCAATGTGTGGGCGATCTGTGGTTCGCACAGACCCAGCTGCTCTGAACCCTGTGGGTGATAGCATAGAGCAACAGTTGTACTAAACATCACTGTCTGGAAGAGAGCGAGAGACAGAAATCCCGAAGGCATTTAAAATCTATTTAGGAACACACTTGCAAGGCCAAGGCTGACAGATCTATGGGCTCTGTGCTGGAAAATGGGATTAAAATAATTAGCTGGGAGATTTCTTTACAGCATAAACCCAATGGACCACAACACCTTTTTCTCTCATGTAGACCACAGACGCGTAATATAGGAATATGACAAGCCACAACAGAAACCAGGTCAGAGAAGGTGATATTAGAATAGATGATAGGTGATTGATTAATGTTTTTTTTGGAGGAAAATGTGACCGAGGAGCTCTGGCTGCAGGAATCTGAAATAAAAATGAGTTATCTTGAAGGCTGGAATTAAAGAAAGGCACATCACAGATATTTGTGAGGGTGGACAAGATTAAAGATAGAGAGGGTGTTGAGACTGGAGGATGTTGCAGAGATGAGATGTTTTTGATGCAGAGATAGTGATAGTTCTGAGACTAGAGAGGAGGTATACAAATAAGGATAAGTTGTTAGCCTTCCCATCGCTACCTGTTTACTTATAATGATTTGTTTCTCTGTCCTCATCTGCCATTGCCTCCATAGGCCTGTGACAATGAGAGTACGCAGACAGTATGTTCCTGTTAAGGCCAAGGCTGGGAGGTGTCGAGAATGCTGCATGACCTGAGAAATTGAGGCTCTGGTCAAGAAAATGAAGGAAGGATATGGCAGGTACAGACCACTCTGTTTGTGTGAATCCCGAGAGGACTATAAGGGCAGTAGGAGTATACTCGTGGGAAACTAGGAAGCAGAAAAGGGGACATGAGATAGCTTTGGGAAATAGGTTTAAGGAGAATCCAAAGAGATTCTACAAATACACTAAAGAATAACTAGGCAGAGAATAGCGACCCTCAAAGATGAACACGACTGTCTCTGGAACAGCAGGAGGTGGGAGAGATTCTGTAAGTATTTCATGTCAGTTTTTACTGAAAGGGGATATGGAAGTTAGAGAAGTTGGAGAAATAAATAGTGATAACTTGGCAAGTGTACATATTACAGAGGAGGAGGTACTGGATGTCTTAAATTGCATAAAGGTGGATAAATCCCTGGAATCTGATCAGGTGTTTCCAAGAACTTTGTGGGTAATTAGGGAAGCTTTTGCTGGGCCTCTCGCTGCGATATTTGTATCATCGATTGCCACAGGTGAGGTGCTGGAAGATGGGTGCCATTATTTGAGAAAGGTGGTAAGGAAAAGCAAGGGAACTAGAGACCGGTGAGCCTGAAGTCAGTGGCAGAGAAGTTGTTGGAAGGGATTCTCATGGACAGGATTTACATGTCATTGGAAAAGCAACAAATTATTCGGGAGAGTCAGCATGGCTTTTGCATTGAAATCATTAACTTGGACTTGAGAAAGACACAAGATTTCACATAACACACTGGTTAGCAGGTTCAATACCATAGAATTCTGGTGGAACTAGCTGTTTGTATACGGAATTGGCTGGAAGGTCAAAGAGTCATAGATGGTCAGCACAGAAACAGAGACCCGTCGGTCCAACCAGTACATGCTGATCAGATATCCCAATGCAATCTAGTCCCCCCTGTCAGCACCCGGCCCATATCCTTCCTATTCATATACACATGAAGATGCCTTTTAAATGCTGCAATTGTAATGGCCTCCACCACTTCCTCTGGCAGCTCATTCCATACACGTACCCCCCTCTGTATGAAAACGTTGCCTCTCAAGTCTCTTTAAAGTCTTTCCCCTCATACCATAAACCTATGCCCTCTATTGCTGGGATCCCCCACGCCAGGGAAAAGACTTTGTCTATTTATCCGATCCATGCACCTCATGTTTTATATACATCGATAAGATCACCTCTCAGCCTCCGACGCTGCAGGGAATACAGCCCCAGTCTATTCAACCTCTATTCAACCCCCAGCCTAGCTCAAATCCTCCAACCCTGGCAACGTTCTTATAAATCTTTTCTGAACCCTTTCAAGTTTCACAACATCCTTCCAATAGGAGGGTGACCAGATTTGAACACAACGTTCCAAAAGTGGCCTAACCAATGTCCTGTACAGCTGCAACATGATCTCATAACTCCTGTACTCAATACATTGTCCGATAAAGGCAAGCATACCAAATGCCGTCTTCGCTATCCAATCTACCTGCACTCCAAGGCCTCTTTGTTCAGTAACACTCCTCAGGACCTTACCATTAAGTGTATATGTCCTGCTAAGATTTGCTTTCCCAAAATACCACTCCTCAGCCATTCACCCATCTGATCAAGATCCCATTGTACTCTGTGGTAATCTTTTTCACTGTCCACTACACCTCCAGTTTTGGTGTCATGTCACTGACTATACCTCCTATGTTCACATCTAAGTCATTGATATAAATGACGAAAGGTAGTGGATCTAGCAGTGATCCTTGTAACACTCCACTCGTCACAGGCCTCCAGTCTGAAAAGCAACCCTCCATCACCACCCTCTGTCTTCTGCCTTTGAGCCAGTTCTGTATCCAAATGGTTAGATCTCCCTGTATGCCATGAGCTCTAACCTTGCTGAGCAGTCAGTGTCATAGTGCAGGATGCTTTTTGGACTGGAAGCCTGTGATGAGCAATATGCTGTCAGGCTGGGTACTGGGTCCACTGCTTTTTGCCATTGATATAAATGATTTCTATGTGAATATCGGAGCTATGGTTAGTAGGTTTACAATAGACACCAACATTGGAGGTGCAGTGGATAGCAAAGTTATCTGAGTACAATGAGACTGCGATCAAATGGGCTGAGGAGTGGCAGATGAAGTTTAATTTAGATATATGTGAGGTTCTGCATTTTGGAAAATGAAATCAAGGCAGGACTTGTACACTTAATGGGAAGGTCCTGGGGAGTGTTGCTGAACAAAGAGATCTTGGAGTGCAGGTTCATAATTCCTTGAAAGTGGAATCATAGATAGGCAGGGTGGTGAAGAAAGTGTTTGGTGTACTTGCCTTTATTGGTCAGTGCATTGAGTACAGGTGTACTGACGTCATTTTGCGGCTGTACAGGACATTCATTCAGCCACGTCTGGAATTCTGCTTTCAGTCCTGGTCTCTCCGCTATTGGAATGATATTGTGAAACTTGAAAGGATTCAGAAAAGATGCAAACATGTTGCTAGGGTTGAGGGATTGAGCTATAGGGAGAGGCTGAATAGACTGAGGCTGTTTTCACTGGAGAATCGGATGCTGAGAGGTGACCATAGAGGTTGATAAAATCGTGTGGGGCATGGATAGGGTCAACAGCCAGGGTCTTATTCCTGTTTAGGTGAGTCCAAAACTAGAAAGCACAGGCATGAGGGAAAAGATTGAAAAGGGATATTAGGGGCAAAGTTTCAAGCTGAACGTAGTATGTGTATGGAATGAGCTGCCAGAGAAAGTGTGGAGGCTGGTCCAGTTACAACATTTAAAAGGCATCTCATTGGATATGTCATTGGGAAAGGTTTAGAAGGCTATGGGCCAAGGGCTGGCATATGGCACGAGATTAATTTAGGATATCTGGTCGGCATGAACAAATTGAACTGAAGGGTCTGTTTCTGTGCTGCACATCTCTATGATACTAATAAATTAAAATTAAGATAGGTTTCTCTTTTATGGAGAGTTAGCAGAAGGCCAGACAATTCTCCTTGGAGCTGAGAAGGTTAAGCAGTGATTTCGACCAGGAGTTGATTTGATTCCAGGGTATTTCATTTACAGAGAGACATAGTGAGAAATTTTTAACGTCACAATTTTTAGCAACTATTTTCAGGTAACTGGCAAAGAATGCAAAGAAAACTGTGAAGATTATTTTACTCAGTAAGTTCTGAGCATCTGGAACAGTTTGACCGACAGCTGGATGCAGATTCAGTAGTTATTGTCAAAACAAATTTGAAATTTAACATTTTTAAGGAAGGATTTGGAGGGCTATGTCCAAATGGGAGGTGAGTTGGGACTGACTGGCACCATCTCCAGAGGGAGAGAGTACAGCACCAATGGGCTGAATAGCCTCCAGTCCCTGTGCTCTGTCATACTGACCCATTCACTGTGAATGATGAAGCTCATAACAGGGCAGAGCCGTAGAGATGTACAGCATGAAACTAAACCCTTTGGTTAAACTGGTCCATGCTGACCAGATATCCCAAACTAATCTAGACCCATTTGTCAACACTTGGCACATATCACTCTGCACCCTTCCTATTCATATACCCATCCAGATGCCAAATGGTTTAATTGTACCAACATCCTCCACTTCCCGACAGAAGATTCGATACACGCACCAACCGCAGTGGGAAAAAACAATCGCCCCTCGGATCCATTTTAAATTCTTCCCCTCTCATCTTAAACCTATGCCCCCTCATTCTGGACTCCCCGACCCCAGGGAAATGACCTTGTCTATTTATCCTACCCAGGCCCCTCATGGTTTTATAAACCTCTATGAGGTCACCCCTCAGCATCTGATGCATCTGGGAGGATCCCACCACTCAGGTCACAATGGGCCCTGGCTGATTGACACAGCTTCAGACCAATAGGAGAGTTGGCATGATCCTCCAGCCAATGGGAGTGAATGAGGGGTGGGTCCAGCAGGTCAACACATGACAATCAGCTTTGCAGGTGCAGTGTCACTGTGAGGGGGGACTGAATATGAAGGAGTGGGAGAGACAGCAGACACTGGGAGAGAGATGGAGTTAGTGTGGACTGGGAAGGTTGATAAACGCTGTTTCAGTCTGTTGGACGTGAACTAGATACTCCGGGTAAATTAGAACCAAAAGAACTTCGGATGCTGTAAATCACACATAACAACCAGAAGGTACTGGAAAAGCTCAGCAGATCTGGCAGCATCTGTGAAAAGAAATCAGTTCGCATTTTTGATCCAGTGATGCTTCCTCAGGAACTGATGTTACTGAGAAAAAAAGTCTGTTCTTATGCAGAAGGTAGGGGTTAAGGAGTAAATGATAAGTGGGGGTAGAGGCCAAAGAGAAAGGTAAGAGCAGTTGGACAAAGGAGTGGATAACGATCTGATGCGGGGGGAGGGTGAATAGCTGTTTATGGGGACTGTTAGTGGCTAACCATAGGTCGGCTACATAATAACAAGGCGTGGTATGTGGGGTAGGGGGCAAAGACACTAGGACATGGGAGAGTTCAGGACTTAATATTATTGAATTTGATGTTGAAGCCAGAGGGTTGCAGGGTCCCCGAGTGGGAAATGAGGTGTTGTTCTTCCAGTTTGTGTTAAAGTGTGATGCTGGAAAAGCACAGCAGGTCAGGCAGCATCCAAGGAGCAGGAGAATAGATGTATTGGGCATGTCAGCACTTCATCAGAAATGTGGGTGGTGGAATATGGCTGAGAGATAAATAGGGAGGGGTGTTTGGGATTGGGGGGAAGGAGGCTAGGCAGGCAGTATGTAGTTGTAGATGGAGGGTAGTTGAGAGAGGATGGAATGAACAATTGGGAAGAAAGATGGGCAGGTAGGACTGTTCAAGAGGCCAGTGCCGAATTGGAGGGTTGAATCTGAGATAACTTTAGGGAGGGCAGATGAGGAAACCTTGATGCTGTGTGGTTGAAAGTTCCCAAGGTGGAAGATGAGGTGTTCTTCCTCCAAGTGTCGGGTGGCTCGGTTTTGGGATGGAGGACTTGCATGTCCTTGGCAGCGTGGTGGCGGAGGGGGTGGGCGGTAGCCAAAGTGGTCGGCCACAGGGCGGTGGGGTTGGTTGGTGCATGTGTCACAGAAATATTCCCTGAAATATTCCACAAGTTGGTGTCCTGAGAGCAAGGGACACAATAGGTGAGGTGTTTGGATGGGCAGGGAAATCTCTGCTGGATGTGGGAGGATCAAGTGGTGCCTTAGACGGAGGTGAGGGGAAGGTGTGGGCACAGGTTTTCCACCTCTTGCAGTGGCAAGCGAAGGTGCTTGGAGTGGAGGGTGGGTTGGTGGGGACCGTGGATCTAACGTGGAAATCACAGAAGATATGTTCTCTGTGGAATGCTGAAAGGGGTGGGGAGGGAAATATATCTCGGGGGGTTGGATCTGATGGTGGAAAGAGCAAAGGATGATGTGTTGTATCTGGGTGGAAGGTGAGGGTGGGGGGATTCCATCTTTGTTGCATTTGGAGGGGTGGGGTTCAAGGGCAGTGGTATGGGAAGTGGAGGAGATACACTGGAGGGCATTGTTGACCACATGTGAGGGGAAATTGAAGTCCTTGAAATAGGAAGCCATTTGGGTATGTTCTGAAGTGTTCTTCCAGCTTGCATCAAGCTTCACTGGAACACTGCAGTAAGCATGAGACAGAGATGTTGGACAGGGAACAGTCTTGTGTGTTAAAGAGCAGGCAACTGGAAGCTCAGGGTCTTTTTTGCAGGCACAATGTAGATCATCAGCCACCATTTCCACCACCGCCACTGAGATTCTAGAAGGTTCCTGTCTCCTCCATTAACAGCTTTCCACCTTCCCACTCCTTTATCTTTCCAATTGTTCCTGTGTCTCTTTGGGCTCTGTCCCCACCTATTATTTACTCTTTAACCCTTATCTCCTATAGTCCAAAGATCTGTAGGTGAGGTGAATTGGCCCAGCTAAGTTTCCCGTAGTGTTCAGGGATGTGAATTAGTTCGGGGGAAATGGAGAGTAATCGAATAGGAGAATGGGTCTGGGTGGGATAAACTTCGGAGGGTGGGTGTGGAATTGGGCCAAAGGGCCTGTTTCCTGAAGGGATTCTAATTTTCCCAGCTGTCATCAGTTCTGAGGAAGGGTCACTGGACCCGCGATAACCCATGGTGTGTGCAGGAGGCAGAAAGGGGAGAGTGGCAGCAGAAACCAGATGAAATGTATCAGTGTAGACTGGGAGGGTTTAGTTACACTCTGGGCAGGTAGTTAGTCTGAATTAGAAACTCTTGGTCCCATGTTTGCAGCAAAGGGGAAGATGGCTTGGGCCTCAGGCAGTGAGAGGTCCTTGGTTATGGCCACCATTTTTATTTGGGGCAAGGTACAGCAAGGAGCATGAACGTGTCCTCTTCCTGGGTGGGGGCGGGGTGATTTGAAGAGGAGCATTTACACATCAAACACATACCGAGAGAAGTGTTTGTCTTCACTATTCATCTTGCACTGACTGTGAGCTTTGTTTTGTGAATTCATTTTATAGGATATTAATTAAGAATAATTGAGACTGGGATCTCAATAAACAAGTTTCTACAGTCAACGGAGTCATCGGGATGTGAATATCATTGGGATTTAAATGTTGGACAGAAAAGGTTTGTCTGTTCTGTCTGTGGGAAAATATCGTCAATATTTTTGTCAAGCCAAAAGCTGAAAGATGTTCAAGTCCATGGTTGGATCCCCCTTGGGGTATGTGTTCAATTCTTGGCCCTGCAGCTGTGGAAGGAGGTATTGGCCTGAGAGGGAGCACAGATTTATCCAAATTACACCTCGTCTTTTTGCAGGAACTGTCAGATTTAGTCTCAATCATCCACTTTGTAATGTTAATCTGTAAACTCCCTACTTCCAATTCTCTGCAAATTTCTTGTGGATTCAAATTCCAGCACCATTTCAGGTGGAATGTTCCAGATTCTGACAACTGTCTGTTCATTCAGAAACTGCTGAAGTCCATTTTGACTCTGGGGTTACAAAGGGCTGAATTGAAAGATGCAATGCTGGTCCTGAGCTCCCATTGAGGTGCATTGGAACAGTACAGTGTAGGTGTGAGCAGACAATGAAAATGACAGGGCTGCACTGTGAGGGCTGCTTGGCTCAATGAGAGTGTTTTGGAGTTGGGTGTAAATAGTGAGGTGAGACAGGGAGAAGGTGAAGCTGAAACTCAGTTTTAGTTCAGGCCTTTCAGAAATTCACAGTCCCAACGGGAATAGCCAATTTGTCAGTGATACCTGTGGAGTATTTAAGTTTTTAAAGTATGACATATCAGCTGAAGTAAAGATTTTTATTTGTTATTATAATGGACATGTTTGAAGTGAAGGAAGGTTACTCACTCATTTAAATTCTCTTAATGGGAGTAACTAGATGAATGTAGAGAGACGTTGTGACAGGAGCCCTCAGACCCGTGGTGTGCTCCTCTTGCACAATGTGGGAAATAAGGGCCGCTTCCAGTGTCCCTGACGGCTATTTGTGCAAGAAGGGTTCCCATCTGCAGCTACTGGGAAACTGCTTTTCAGAGCTGGAGCTGGGAGTGGACTCACTGTGGAGCATCTGCAATACTGAGAATGTTATGGACAGTACGTTTAGTGAGTTAGTCACACTGCAGGTGAGGGTTACACTGGCAGAAAGGGAATGGGTGACCATCAGATCTAGTAAAAGGCTCAGGAAGTGAGTACAGGAGTCCCCTGTTGTTATCCCCTTCTCATACAGATACTGTATACCACTTGGGATTCTGTAAGGGCGGGAATGGGTGGGGTGGCTTCTTGGGAAATCAGCATCAGCCAGGTTAATGACACCACAGAGAGCTCTGCTGATCAGAACAAGAGGAATGAGAGTGGCAGGGCTATAGTGGCAGGGGATTCAATAATCAGGGGTACAGCCAGGCACTTCTGTGCCCACAGACATGAATCGAGGATGGTATGTAATCTCCCTGGTGCCAAGATCCATGATATCATGGAGTGGCTGCAGGACATTCTGGAGCTGGAGGGTAAACAGGCCGTGGTCGTGCAACACACAGATACCAAGGACATCGCTAAACAGAGGGATGAGGGCCTGAAAGCTGGACATAGGGAGAGCAGAGATGCATTAAAATGTAGCTCCTGAAATGTAATAATGTCAGACTTAGTCCCAGTGCCATGTGCTAATGAGAGCAGGAATGAGAAGGTAGATCAGCTGGATGTGTGGCTGGGGAAATGGTGTACCACAGAAGGGTTATGATTCTTCAGGCACTGGGACTGTTTCTGGGTTAGGTGGGACCTGTACCAGCCTGACTGGTTACCTCTGGGCAGAGCTGAGACAAATCTGGTGGGGGCTTTTGCCAGTTCTATTGGTGAGTTTGTAACTAGTCTGGCAGGGGGAAGGGAACTAAAGTGTAGGCTTAGATGGGTCAGATTCAGGACAGGGAATGGGAGGTAGAATATTAGTGATGTAGTTAGCGGCTCAGAAAGCCAAAGGAAAGGAGGATTAAACGAAGATTGAGTCCCTCTTCAGCCATCAGTCCTGACATCCCAGGAATGTGAGTCAACAAAATCTGGAGCTGTTTACATGTCTGTGACTCTGTGCTTCAGCAAAATGGTGGAAATCTGCAATAAAAACAAAAAGTGCTGGAGATCCTCAGTAAGTCTGTCAGCATCTGAAATGGTGACAGATGCAGGAAATATTGCAGCCTTGAAGAAGTGTTTAGATGATCACACCAGGCTCTACAATATCGGTTACACGCTGTGTGCCAGAACGTGGGACTAGAATAAATTGGTGCTTGATGACCAGCATGATTACGGTGGGGCTGGAAAGCTGACATTTTGGGTCAGGGCTATTTATCAAGACTGACAAAGGGTCCTGACCCAAAACATCAACCTTCCTGCTCCTCTGATCCTGCCTGACCTGCTGCACCTCCCCAGGTCCACATTGTACAGACTCTGACTTCCAGCATCTGCAGTCCTTAACTATCTTCACATCCCAGGACTCATCTGGTGATCCTCCTTTACACTCTCTCAATAACCAGGAGAGCCTTCCTTGGAAAAGGGGAACAAAGGTGTATACAGTACTCCAGGTGTGGTCTCACCAAGGCCCTTCCAGAAAGGGATCCCTGTCCCCATCTTATCCATAATGGTCATCAAGCACGCATTCCTGGTGTGATCAACTAAACACTTCTTCAAGGCTGCAATGTTTCCTGCATCTGTCACCATTTCAGATGCTGCCAGACCTGCTGACGATCTGTTATAGAGTATTGAAAGGGGGGATTTGCAGTTGAGAAATTCAAATTGAACTTCATGTTACTGGATCATTGCCGATCTGACTATCATTGACCTTTTCATCTGGATGGAAAGGTGGTGCATTCTGTCCGTGGACGAATATTTCAAATGTTCGTGTGACTGGAAAAAAGTACTGAGAGCGCGAAGTCCATGTTAGCGTGGGGACTGTGGAGAGAGATTTCACTGGTTTTTGAAAGTCTAAACAATCATGGCACATTTCCCTGGAACAGGTAAGCCACAGATTGGGTTTGTATGAGGACAATTAACCATGAAACCAGAAAGACAACAGGATTCCTGCATCATGGAAAAAGCTATGAAAATGGGATTGTTGTAATGGATTGAGTTATCGATCATTGATTGTAATCCATTGATGTTGTCACATCGGTTCCAGTGCCATGGGGAAACACTAGAAATGTGATGAGTGCAGTGTAGGTTTCAGTTATTCAACTGGAAAGGTGAAGAAGAAATTTACTAGGACGATGCCAGGTCTCAGGGGTCTGAGGTACAGGGAGAGGTTGGACAAGTGAGGACTTTTTTGTTTAGAGCAGAAGAAACCGTGGGGGAATATTTTATAGAAGTGTATAAGACCATGAGAGGCATGGGTAAGGTGAATGCACTCGGTCTTTTTCGCAGGGACTCAAGGATTGGAGGGCATCCGGTTAAAGTTAGAGGAGAAAGAATACATGGGAAACTGAGGGGCAACTGTTCTACACAAAGGTGGTATGTATATGGTATGAGCTGCCAGTGGAAGTGGTTGAGGTGGGGATATTAACAACACGTAAAAGACATTTGGACAAATACATGGATAGGAAAGTTTCAGAAGCAGATGGGCCAAGTGCAGGAAAATGGGGTTAGCGTGGATGGACATTCTGATTGGCATGGGCCAGTTTGGGCCAAAGGGCCTGTCTCTGCCTTAGTGCATTAGTGATTTCTCCCCCTAACTCTGTTGGTATCCTGGGATGTATTCCATTAGGGCAAGGAGACTTGTTTACCTTTAGCTCCATTAACTTGCCCAGCTCTAACTCTTTCGTGATAATGATTGTTTCTTGGTTCTCACCTTCCTCCGTCTCCTTATCAATTACTGGCATGTTCATCGTATCCTCCACTGTGAAGACTGACTGCTGTGTGCTCATATTCCTAAACCCTACTGGATAGGAATAACTCGGCACAGAACTCTGAGAGGTCTTCTTTGAGTTTTTATTGATGAGTCATGGCAGCTCTCTGGATAGTGTAGATGCAAAACGCCTTCAGGCAGCATCAGGTAACTCCCCACCTGTCCGATGTATGGCTCCCCTTCTTATACCTTTTGTGGTTTGTGACTTTGAATACAGACTGTCTCTCAATATTATCTCCATGACAACGGCAGTTCAAAAGTCTAGTTCAGTTCAGCACTTTGTGGTTAAACCACACACCCCTCCTCCCGCCCACCCCCGTGGCTCCCTCAAGTACCTGACCGGTGCTTCAGTTTCAGTGGGGTATCTATCGGGATGGTGATGTGGAGGAGCTGGGGTTGGGGTGGGGTGGACAAAGTTAAAAACCACACATCACCAGGTTATAGTCCAACAGCTTTATTTGGAAGTACAAGCTTTTGGGGTGTGCTGTGATTTTTAATTTGATCAGGATTATCTCTATGGTAACAGTTAAGTGCTTCAACAATTACAGAGGCCATATGTTCCCCACACAATAGGTTTCCCTCTAGCAGTGTAAACTGCTATTCTGTCCCTGGGGATAGCTACTCATCACTTTTTATCCCTAATTCCATCATGCTTTCTGTTGATCTTTGAAGTTTTTCCAATCTCCGAATTTATCCTTGGTCTTTGCCAATTTGTATGCCTTCTACTTCAATTTCATAGACTCCCTTATTTCCTTAGACATGGCAGATTACTCCTTTTCCTACAGTCCTTCCTTTTCACTGATATATACTTTTGCTGAGAAATTTGAAAAATTACTTTGATAGTCCTCCACTATCCATCAACTGTCCCACAGTAAAGTCTTTGCTTCCAGTCTGCATTAGCCAACTCCTGCCTCATGCTATTGTAGTCTCCTCTGTTTAAGCACAGTATCTTGGGATTGGATTTAATCTTCCCGCTTTCCAACTGTATTCTAAATTAAACCAGATTAATGACAAGTCTTTTTATCAGATTGCGAGGTGAAACGATGTTTCCTGCGTGTTTTGGTTTCATTGTAATAAAGTACAGGATAGATATTTACAACAGAGTATTCTGGACGGTGTGAATGTACTACAGTCTAAAACCATAAATCACTGTCTCCCCTCAGTTTAAAATTGCAAAATCATTATCTCCTACACGCTTCCTCACTACCTAAGTTTGGAACGCTAATCCACCTGACTATCCTGCTGTTTCTGAAAATCTCCTTTGGTGAAGGTGGTGATTTTTGGATTCAGCTTTCCAGTTATTACCGTAAGAAGATAAGCACTGGGCCCAGGAGAGGCAATGCAGCCCTTCGAACCAGCTCCACCATTTAATATGGTGATGATTGAGCTCACCTCGGTCTCAGCTGGATTTTCCCGCCTGCTCTCTCTCACACTTCAACTCATTGCAAATTAAAAATCTGTATCTCTTCATTAAATTCGCTCATGTCCTGGCATCCACTGCATTTTGAAATTCCACAGATTCACAACACATTGAGATAGGTACATTCTTCTTCATGAGAATAGAATAGAGTCCCTATAGTGCAGAAACAGGGTATTCATCCATCGATTCCACACCAACCCTATGATGAGCATCCCATTCAGACCCACCCATTCCCTGTAACCCTGCATTTCCCATGACTAATTACCTAACCAGCACATGCATGGACCCTGTGAGCAATTTGGCATGACCAATCCACAATCTTTGGACTGTGAGAGGAAACTGGAGCACCGAACAAAACCATGCAGACATGGGGAGAATGTGTAAACTCCACACAGTTGCCTAATGCTGGAATCAAACCCGGGTCGCTGACGCTACGAGGCAGCAGTGCTAGCCACTGAACCACCTCTGCTTAAAATCTGCTGCCCATTATTAACCTCCCCACCCCGCAATTGGCCGAATGTATATTCCTTACGTCAGAAGTCCAGGTGTCTAAGCGGATGTCTCAGTAAATCACAGTGACAGCCCACATGTCCTGTGTGTCGGAATGGATATCATATAGACAACACCCTCCAGCCCACACTTTCTTTCACTTTCCTGGGACAGGTCTCCAGAGGGTTCATGGGGACTACAACTCCCACAGTCCCTGAGGCAGGGACCACATCTGTGTGGGGAAACCCAGCACTGTACACGTACAGAATGTGGGCTGGTTTTGGAGCATGTTCTTTGGGGTAACTAGCGGAAAGCATTTCACACTGTGATTGGCTGGAGAAGGGATGCGTCTGCCTATAGTATTGATCATTGGGGGGGGGGGGGGGGGGGGGGTCAAAGTGACACTATGCCCAGATGGGACCAAGTTCCATTCGCAACTTCTCATAACACTGGGAATTGACCAATGGGAAACAAGGAAGAATCTGACCCATTCTCCCAGACGGAAGGTTCCTCTTCTGTCCAGGATCTGCCACCTCCCTTTCTGTTTCCTTTTGTTTCATTCTGCTGTTACATTATTGACTTGCAGCAACTGAAGGGAAAGGAAGTGAACCCAGAAAGGGTGCAGAGTCTAAACAGGGACGGGAAGTGGTGGTATGGATCTGTTTATCAGTAACTCCATGAGAATGGGGAGGGTGTACATTAGGGGGTAGTAGAGTCAGAATGGTGAGAGAGAGTAAGGGGGCTGGAGGGTTACAGCTTTGGGAGAAGAAAGGGGAAAAACATATTCCAGAGAAACTAGAATTGTCTGTTCTGAATTTCTAACCTGTACATATTCCTTTATACAGGGTGCTAGATGGTGAAGATTTGCAGACTGAAATCTCAAAATCATGTGCAGATTGTGATTAAGTTTACCAGCATTTGATGAACCAAAGATGGAGAATCACTCAGCCAAAATCCTGCAACACTCTCCCTCCCACCATTGTCGGTCTATCTGCACCAAATTGACTGTGAATGGTTCAAGACAGCAGCTCACTACCATCTTCTCAAGGGTAACGAGAGATGGGGAATAAATGCTGGCTGAGACCGTGATGCCCATATCCTGGAAATGGGTTCTATCTCTAGTTGCTGAAACCCAGTTGATGTTACTGCAGGATGATGAGGGAGGCTGAGTGCATCCTCCAGGAGGCCGCACCATCACACTACCACTGCCTACAGCCACACAGTACCACCGCAATGCCACTGGAACAAAATGCAGTGAAGCTAAATGAGGACTTAGATATAGTTCTTCAAGGTAAAGTCATGAAAGGGGATTGGAACACAGCAGGAAGAGGAGATTGAGCTGGATGGTCAGCTGTTTCCCATTGAATGGTGGAGCAGGATTGAAAGGCCAAACGGCCTCCTCCTGCTGCTCTCTCCCAGGTATGTATATAACCATGGAGCCTGGGTAGGAAGGAGTGGGCGGGGATTCTCCAGGCGATTGCACTTCCACAACAGTTTTCAGTGAGGGATGGTTTGATGGATTTTATTTAACATTTATCTTTAACACAAGGTTTCTAAATTTTGGCTTTAGAATGTTGCAAAAGCTTTTTGCACAGCAAATAAAATTAAAGAAAATAATGTAAACTGTCTGAATATAACAGTTTTAAAGCTTTCAACCTCCTGTAAAACAAAATCCTGTCTATTCCCAGACACCATCACTTTCCAGCTACTCAAACTCCAGGGAAATATTCCCTCCCTGTCTGAACCTTTGGTTTGATTTAACTGCTTTTCAGTTGTCATTCTGTGAGGTGTGAAGCGTTCTTTTTCCCTATTTCTCTGAACAAGAAATGTGAGCACAGCAACCTTCCCACCATCAAAATTATCATTACGCCATTTTGCTTTTGGTTAACCTATAATCTCCAGCAGTGCAAAAGTGAGGACTGCAGATGCTGGAAACCAGAGCCTAGATTAGAGTGGTGCTGGAAAAGGCCTCTCGCCAAAACGTTGATTTTCCAGTTCCTCGGATCCTGCCTGACCTGCTGTGCTTTTCCAGCACCACTCTAATCTAGACATATAATCACCAGCAGTAAACCATTTGTGTAACCAATTGAATATTTCCAAACAAAGCCTATTACGGGTCAAGCAAACCATTACAAGTGACAGAGTGAGAAGGGACTAAATCAAAGTAGAGTTGTGGGGAGGGGGCAGCGGTGGAGATAAAGTACTGTATCCCCTGCGATGCCCACCTCTATCTAAAGGCATCGAGAGCATTGATCCACACTACATGCTCCTTCTCCAAGGACACCCTGCTGTGTAGCCTTTATCCTCAATCATAGAATAAAATCCCTACAGTGTGGAAGGAGAGCATTGGCCCATCAAACCCCAGCGACCATCCGAAGAACATCACGCCCAGAGCACTGTAACACTGCATTTCCCATGGCTGATCCACCTATTCTGCACAATCCTGGATTGTGGACAATTTAGCACGACTGGTCCACCTAACCTGCACATCTTTGGACTGTGGGAGGAAACCAGAGCACCTGGAGGGGACCCACACTATAATGGGGAGAATGTGGGAACTTCAGGCAGGGCGTTGGACAAGGCTGGACTCCAACCTTGTACCTGATGCTGTGAAGCAGCTGTGCTACAATCACAATTTAAATCAAAACAGATGATCCCTGCTCATTGTCACGTTGCTGTTTGTGGAGACTTACTGCCCAAAGAGACATCCTGAGGTTCAGAAAGTGGCAATGTAGGTTCAGTCACCTCCAGCCCAGTTAATGTGGTTAACAACAACATCAATACTCCAACAGTGTCATCATGTACAAGGTCCACTCCTGACTCTGATGGACAGTAACATCAGAATCAGAGTCCTGCAGTCCACATGGAGCAGGGGGATGACCACTTCCCTGTGAGCACACACTGGGCTCTCAATCGTGTTGAAGACGCAGCAAATCCCTTGTCAGAGGGGTGAACAGCTCCTACCCAGTGTGAACCCGCTGGAGTCTCGGGGGCAGGATGAATCACTGAATCCCTTCTCCCATACTAAGCATCTGAATGTCCTCTCCTCTGTTGGGCTCCTTGAGGTCTCAGCAGAGGGATGAATCACTGAATCCTCTCTCACACACTGACCATCTGATTGGCCTCTCCCCCGTGTGGGCTCACTGGGGACTCTGCAGGTGCTGAATTTGAGTGAATCTCCCCCCACACTGGGAACAAGTGAATGACCTTTCCCCAGAATGAGCTTCCTGGTGTTTAAGCAGGTCAGAGGACTGAGTGAATCCTTTCCCACACATGGAGCAGGTGAATGGCCTCTCCCCGGTGGGAATGCACTGATGTCTCCGCAGGTGAGAGATTTGATTGAATCGTTTCTCACACATGGAGCAGGTGAAGGGTCTAAATCCACTGTGCCATCTCTGGTGCCTCAGCAGATTGTAAGATCGAGTAAATCCCTTCCCATACGTGGGGCAGGTGAACGGCCTCTCCGCAGTGTGACTGTGTCGGTGGGTGTCCCACTGGGTGGGGTAAGTGAAATCCTAATCTGATTGAGTACGTCCTCCTGTTTTCTCATTTGTTATTGACAGTCTCATTCCCCTCGCACCAGAGCCTGTTCCAGTGTTACAGAAACAACAGAATGGTCAGCTACAGCTGGTCACCTGACTGATCACTGGACACGAACGGTTCACTCTCCACAGATGCTGCCAGACCTACTGAATTTTTCGAGCAATTTCTGATTTCCCAGCATTTGCAGATGTTTAGTTTTCCAATACTCATCTTGTGTGTTTCAGAGGAGTTTATTGATGAAATTAGACGGTTTTGAAAGTTGTACGTTAGGTCACACATCAGCTATGATCATCATGAATGGCAGAGCAGAGTTGAGGGGCTGAATAGCCTCCTGCTGTTCCAATGAAAGTTACCCATCGGCAGCTTGTTGTTACATTTCCCCTCACTGCTCACTTAACCTCAATGTCGAATACACTGTTACTGACTGAACAAACCTCCTGTGTTTGAACTAAACCTGCTCATGTTCAGTGGCTCCCTCTCCTGCCACCCGGGTTTAACTCTCATCATGGAATGCTGTCTTTTATTACTGCAGGAATGCCCACAAGGACTAATCCTGGATGTTCAAAGTTTGGGAGAAGATTTGTAGCTCGGGTGCTCGTTGTTGTGGTTCTGTTCGCCGAGCTGGGAATTTGTCTTGCAGACGTTTCGTCCCCTGTCTAGGTGACATCCTCAGTGCTTGGGAGCCTCCTGTGAAGCGCTTCTGTGCCGTTACCTCCGGCATTTATAGTGGCCAGTCTCTGCCGCTTCCAGTTGTCAGTTCCAGCTGTCCGCTGTATTGGCCGGTATATTGGGTCCAGGTCGATGTGTTTGTTGATAGAGTCTGTGGATGAGTGCCATGCCTCTAGGAATTCACTGGCTGTTCTCTGTTTGGCTTGCCCTATAATGGTAGTGTTGTCCCAGTCGAATTCATGTTGCTTGTCATCTGTGTGTGTGTCTACTATGGATAGCTGGTCGTGTCGTTTCGTGGCTAGTTGGTGTTCATGGATACGGATCGTTAGCTGACTTCCTGTTTGTCCTATGTAGTGTTTTGTGCAGTCCTTGCATGGGATTTTGGACACTACATTGGTTTTGCATGCAATGTCCCCTAGTAACAGCTGACTCCATACGTGGAAAATGGTTCTCACTGTCAACCCTATCTAAACCCCTAATCATCATGTACACCTCTATCAAATCTCCCCTAAACCTTCTTTTCTCCAATGAGAAAAGTCCCAAGTGCCTCAGCCTTTGCTCATACGATCTTCCTACCATGCCAGGCAACATCCTGGTAAACCTCCTCTGTACTCGTTCCAATGCCTCCACATCCTTCCTGTAGTATGGCGACCAAAACTGCACACAATACTCCAGATGAGGCCGCACCAGAGTCTTATACAACTGTAACGTGACCTCAGGACTCCGGAACTCAATTCCTCTACCAATAAAGCCCAGTACACCATATGCCTTCTTCACAGCACTATTTATCTGGGTGAAATCTATGGGCATGAACCCCACGATCCCACTGTTCCTCCACATTGTCAAGAATCCTGTATTTAATCTCAAAATATGCATTCAAATTTGAATTTCAAAAATGAATAACTTCACATTTTCCCAGGTTGAACTCCATCTGCCACTTCTCAGCCCAGCTCTGCATCCTGTCAATGTCCTCTAGCAACCTACAAAAGCCCTCCACACTATCCACAACTCCACCAACCCTTGTGTCATTGGCAAACCTCCTAACTCACCCTTCCACTTCAGCATCCAAGTCATTTGTAAAAATCACAAAAGAGCAGAAGTCCCAGAACTAATCCCTTCAGAACACCATTGGTCACCGTGCTCCAAGCTGAAAACTATCTATGTAATCTCACCCTGTCTTCTATGGACCAGCAAATTTATTATCTAACCAGGCAGGTTTTCCTGTATCCCATGCCTCATTACTTTCTAAATGAGCCTACCAAGGGGAACCTTATCAAACACCTTGCTAAAATCCATATACACCACATCCACTACTCTGTCCTCACCAATGTGCTTGTCACATCCTCAAATAATTCAATGAGGCTTGTGAGGCATAACCTGCCGCTCACAAAGCCATGCTGACCATCTCTAATCAATCTATACTTTTCCAAATAATCATCAATCCGGTCTCTCAGAATCCTCTCCAATAATTTGCCCACAACTGATGTAAGACTGACTCATCGATGATTCCCAGGATTATCTCAATTGCCTTTCTTGAATAAGGGAATAACATTTGCCTCCCTCCAATCATCTGGTATGACTCCAGTGGACAGTGAGGATGCAAAGATCATTGCAAAAACACAGTAATTTCTTGCCTCCCTTCCCATAACAACCTAAGTTATATCCTTTCTGGCCAGGGGACATATCTATCCCCATGATATTTCAATATTTTCAGCACACTCTCAGACTTAACATCGACCTGTTCGACCATATCAGCCTGTTTCACGCTGTCCTCACAAAGAACAACGTCCCACTCACTCGTGAATACTGAAGCAAAGTACTCATTAAGGACCTCCCCTACCCCTCTGTCTCCTGGTACAAGCTTGCTTTACTATAAGGGGTATAAATGCGGAATTACGTCTCAGCACTGAATTAATGTAAAGATATTGCAGTGTACAATCACACGATTACTTTGAATATTGAACTGTATTTTAACTGAGAAAACAGTTGAATTGATTTGATTATATTTCACTTCATGCTAACGTTTTTTGTATTTCGAACCACAATAAGAGTTTCATTTTTACATGTATAAATCTTACTTAACATTTATCGCATGGTTATGTACAGAAACTAGAATTACCATCTGCTTGTTCCTTCCTTTTTCAATGACTGTTCATTTTGAGTTTGTGAAAGTTGTACATTGTTGAAAGGAAGGGAAATTGTCTTCAGCTGAATATTCACATTGAATGACTGATGCATTTTTAAATCAAAGTACAATGATCATGCAGTTTTGTCAATTTGTCTTTCAAAGAATTGTCATGAGATTCCTGTTTATTTAAGACTATCGTTCATTTATTCTATTGTTATTGCAAAATATTGCTTAATTTCCAGTCCATTACACACAGAAACTACCTAATTAATTCCTATTCAAATTACAACAATAAACGGCTGATTACTTTTCATTTGAGAAACCACATGACACACAATATTGCAGTCCTGCCGTCCTGAGTGGGAACATTATGAAAGGAGCTTGTGGAGCTGTGGTAGTGTCTCTATTACGAGACCCGAGGGAAGGTTTCAAATCACACCTTCAACAGAAATATATCAAGAGCTGCTCTGAATGTTGATTAGAGAGTACCTAAGCACAGACTGAACTGCTTTTCAATCCCACATTAGATCTGCTTTTATCTATTATATCAATAATCACAAAATCTGATACTTATTTGAGTCAGGTTACCAAGAAATATGTTTTGGAAAATTCGCTTTAGCCACTTGCTTTTACAAAAGACTTACATCTGTCCTGTTTTCTCTAACTGAAAGAAATATGAAGAGGATTTTCACTTTTACAAAGAAAGGGGAGATGTTTCCCAAATAAATTAATGCTTCTTCGACTAACGCCTTTTCAGATTATGTTAGGTTTCATAATAACGCTCTACTTTTGGATAGTGGGGATACCTGCATCTAATTCTGTTGCTTGTAAGTTCCTGGAGAATATTTGAAAATGTTGCAGAATTCAAGATAACGATGTCTAAGTAATTAGATTGATTTTTTTTGTTGCAAAGGGGCAAGTCCATACAATTGAAACACATTAAACATTATTATCTCGTGCTATAAATTGGAAATAAAGTTGATAGCTACTTCAGTAAACTAACAAATGCTACCACCTATTACTTGTCGGTCAGCTGATTACCTACATTGTAACTAAATGTTGTGATTCATCTAAATATTACTCTGTCCTTTGATCAAAGTGAATTTGTAATTGTTGTTCAGTTTATGAATTGTCAGAAAGTTGTTTTTATTTTCCCATTCACCTGTTCATTTTGATCGTAAGATTGAAATGCTTTGAAAATATTGGAGTTTGTTCATTTAAAAATAAGGTTTGCACATCTCTCACATATCCCATTTCTTGTATTATGATTCAAGAATGTTTTCTGGTGGAATTCGAATAAATTCCAAACATTTGTTCACTTCAAATAAGATCTTTAACACACAGTTATCAATCTGTTGTTAATGTTTCAGCTGTTTACGTTGACATTGATTAGGAACTCATTCAGTGAGATCAACTGACAATTATAAACTATTTGCAGGATTATTGAATTGAAAGAAAGATGCAGACGTCCAAACATTCTTTGGAAGGAATTGCTTTTTCATTCAAATGTGTAGGCTGTTCAAGAATTCTATATCGCCTTCCACTGGTTTTCTTGTCAAGAAATCACATTTATAATTCACGTGAATTTTAATGTGTTCTGTATTTTGAAATTTGTATCAGATTTAAGAAAAAGAGGAGCAATTAACATGAAAACTTCAGTGAATAGAAAGCACAGTAAATTAAATTGACAGAGGCAACATTTAGTATTATCTCTGAATATGCAGTCAAATATTTCTAATGTCAAAAGAGCAAGGTGCCGGAAAAGCACAGCAGGTCAGGCAGCATTTGAGGAGAAGCAGAATCGATGTTTTGGCCATGAGCCCTTCGTCAGGAATCTTTTCTGATGATGGCCCGACCGGTTGATACTCCTGCTCTTTGGATGTGCCTGCCCTTTTCCAATGCTACCGCATTCCTCACTTTCTCCAAATATGTTTAATGAACACAAACCGAAAATGTTCACATCAGCAGTTGAACAAGACCAAATTAACACATTTTTTGCAATATTTATAGTGAAAACCTGTTTGAGAACATGCAACAAATCAGATCGAACATCTCTTGCTGTTAGAACTCTTGGCCGTTCATAATAAAGAAAAACCATGCTTTGAGCAACCAGTATGTTGTATAACTACTGAACTGAAATATCAGAGGACAACGATTGCATTTATTGGAGGGAATGATAACCAGATCCTTTATGTGATAATGGTGATTTATCTCAGGAACAGTAAGATATTCCACTGTGATTATTCCACTGAACAGTAATTAGATGGTCATGAAGATCTTTGTGTGGCTTTATGTGCAGTGTTTTGTTTGAACATTGATTTCAGTAACATTGAGATATTTTACAAGATTGACAATTGACAGTTAAAGATAAGTTTTAAATGCAACATTTTAAAAAAATTGTCATTTTTGTTCAGCGAAATACAATTCTAAGTTTATGGAATCCCTACTGTGTGGAAACAGGCCATTTGACCCAACAAGTCTACACTGATGTTCCAAAGAATAATCCACTCAGCACCATTCTGCTTCAGATTACTGGACATTTACCTCTGACTAATGCACATAACCTACACATCCCTGAACAGACCGTGCAGTTTAGCATGGTCAATGTACCTAACCTGCATATCTTTGGATTGTGGGAGAAAACCAGAACATGCAAACTCCACACAAACATGTGGCCGAGGATGGAATCAAACCCAAATGCATAACACTGTAAGACACGAGTGCTAACCACTGATCTTCTGTTCTCAATGCCCAGCCCCCATGAAAGAAGTGAGATAAGTGAGAGATGTGCGAAGTCAAATTTCAAATGAACCCGGTCTGATGTTGCCAAAGAGTACCAATCTTACATTCAATATGAATAGATGAATGAAAAACAAAAAATATTCATCACAAATCATGAATGAACAATAATTATAAAATTAATATGATCATAGGGCACAACAATATTCAGATGAATTGCATTGTTTAATTACAAATTTGGGAATGAGCTAACTAATGAATAACGGGAAGTGACCTTTGTTTACTGATGAAGAAATTGACTTGCTTTTCATCTTTGTAACACTGCAGAATAGCAATTTATGTGCCTGAAATGTTTGAATGCAGCACTTTCCAATAAAAAAACTAAAATCACATTGACTTCTTCATCTTTAAGACTGCAACAGTATCAAATACTTTCCAGGAATTTAGAACCAACAGAATTTGGTTGTTTGGGAAGTTGAAGAGAATAAACAGCAGATTCTGTGACTTCGTCATTCAATGTGATTATTCAGCTGAAGACAACATCCCCTCTTTGCAAAAATGCTCAACTTTGAAAAATTCAAAATGCATTGTCATTGTTTAATGAAACAATACAGAAATGTTAATTCTTTTTCATTTGACTTCACAAGAAACAAGAATTTTACATGATTTTGTGTCATGAAAAATACTTAAATCTTAATATGGTGAGAAAGACAGTAAATGTTCGCACCAAAGTGAAATATATTTAAATGATTTCAACTATGTTTCCGCAGGTAAAATAAGAATTAATATTAACAATGATTGAGAGATTGCACACTACAATAGTTATTCATGTAAAGAGCCGTAATTCCACATTCACAGCACGTACTGGATTGAATAATTATTAGGTATGAGCAACAACTGAATTATAAAATTCGATCAATGAATTTAGAAACCATGAGAAATCTCGTTTTGCTATGCGACTGAGGAATATGTGCAAACAAACAGGAATTATTGCAATGAAAAGTAATTGCAGGTCTGTGAATTTAAAGTCTGTGATTACAGAGATCATTCAAATAAGCAAACATTAGACGTTCATAATTAATGTTGGATGGGAAGTCCTTGGATCCATAGTGGGAAATGTGACCAGAAAATAAAGTTTCATACTGCAGTGTTGGTACTCAGAAACAATTGGTAAAATTAAAATGTGAATCACGCTTTACTTGTTCAAAACACTTTCTTAAATAATTGCGCAATTATTATTATGACAATGACTTGATAATGTTGTTATATGAGCAATTAAAATGATTCAATATTTCAAAAATACTTTGCTGTTATGTTGATTGGATAAGTATTAAAATTGGTAAATTGTGGAATAAAATATAGAACTAGCTTTATGAATTGAAGAAAAAATGAGCCAGTGATTATAGAATTTTTTTTCTTTCTTTACTAAAAAATGAAGAAAACACAAGAAATATGAATTTCAATAAAATGGTTTCATCATAGAGACATGTTATTAATTTAGATGATTAAGATTATGATCATAGTTCAGACATTTGTGTCAGAATTTGGAAGAGAGTTAATAGATAATGAAAGTGAGCATGAAAGTGAACAAATGATGCAGTCAATGATATTTGGTACATAAAGGAATTATAGTAATTGTTCATTATTGTACAGTGATGAATAATGTTGGAATAGGAAAGACAAAAAGAATTAACATGTTCAAAACAGTTCTTTTCTTACAATTAAATGAAACCAATAATCATTTGGTAGAGCATGTGATTTGGAAAAAAACCCAGTCATTTAATTTGTTATATAAACTGAAAACTACTTCCATTTTGCAAAAATTGAGACTTTTCCAAATTCAAAATTTAGGTTTGCTGAATTATACAACAAAAATGATTGTAATTTGAAATATCTCTTGCACACAAATGTAAAATAAGTAAACTTGAAGATTTTTAGAATCACAAAACGTTTGTTGTTCGCATGATTGCATTACAGTCAATATGCGTGATAAAGTGGAAGCATTGTTTTAAGCAACATAAATCATCTTTAACTACTGAACTGAAATAGAAGATATCAGTTCCACTTGTTGCATGGAATAGTAAACAAATGCTTACTGTTGTCATTGGTTTCAGGAGCAATAAGGTACTTATTCAGGTTATTCTACTGAACAATAATCAGATGGTGATGGAAGTCTTTGTGTTGCTTTATGTGTATTGTTTAGTGTGAACATTGGGTTCGATAAAATTGAGGTATTTGCATAAATTAGGAACAGAATGATAATTCGGTGCGAATGATTGGATTTAAAATCAGACAGTTTTTGATATTTACGAGGATTGCTTAATGAAACGTTCTTAAACCATCATGCAATCAATGGGATAAGTGAGAGATATGCAAATTGAACTTTCAAATGAACACACCCTGATATTTTCACACCATTTCAATGTCACATTCAATATAAATAGATGACTGGAAAGCTAAAAGCACATCTCACACAATTCATAAGTTGACCAATAACCAAAAATGGATAAATATTATCAAGTGACATTTGTTTATTTTACTGAGAAGTAATTGATCTTTTCTCATATTTATAGCACTGGAGCATAAAATTCTGTGTTGTTTTAACTAAGATCAACAGAACAAGAGAAAATTAATGACTATCATGACTTTGCATGTTTCAGCTTTATGACTGCAACATTCTCAAATATTTTCTGAGGAATATTGATTGAGTGGAATTAGATATATTTTGCTATGAGTGACTAGAAGAAAGTATATAGCAGATACTGTGATTATTGGAATGGACGATGTTACCTCCAAATAATCTACTGATATTGTGATTGGATATACAGTAAGTGGCAGAATCAAAGTAAATTATAATCAAATCAATTCAAAAATGTTTCCAAGTTTAAAATAAATACAATATTCACAATGATAGAGAGATTGTACATTGTAATGTCCTTGCAGTATTTATTGTACAGAAGCATAATTCCACATTTGTAGCCCTGACTAGATTGCACAATTATTAGATATAAGATATATTAGCAACAAACGGATTTTAAAAATATATATATTCGTGAATTTGAGAATAATGAGATATCTCATCTTGATATTAGACTGAGTAATATGTAGAAATGAAGAGTAATATCGCAGGGAAAAGTAATTCGAGTTCTCTGAATTTCAAAGGCTGAGATAATTGTTATATTTCACCTGAGCAAAAATCAGACATTTGAATGAATTTTGGAAGGGATATTATTAGTCGTTTGGTATGTGCATGGGCCTGAACAAATAGGTATTAATATAGTAGCATTTACAATAAGAAATAATGAATGGAATTTTCAAAAAAAACACTGCATTTTTACAAAGTCTACGTTAAATTGCTGTGCAATTATTGTAATTGATAATTGCTTAATAAATTGACTTATATTTTGAAAACACTTTGCTCTGATGTTGATTGGATATTCATTAAGATTAAGAAACTGAAAATGAAAGCATAAAACTTAGCTGGATGGTGTGAAAAATTCATTCAGCAGCAATTGAAAAAAATGATTTTGTTTAAAAATGCAACAATGCAAGATTTAAATATTTCCAATATTTTTCGTGAAGAGTCATGTCAATTTTGTTGATGTAATTTTTACCACAATAAATGTTCCGATATTTATTTCAGAATTAGGAGGAAAAGAATTAGGCCATGAAAGTGACTATTATTGTGAACAAAATACAGGGTCACTGACATTTGATCCGGAAAGGAATTCTCATAATTGTGTGATTATTGTTTACTGACATCTAATTTGGGAGGAAAAGGAGAATTGTCAACATTTCCAATCATTTTTTTTCTTATAATGAAATGAAAATAAAAATAATTTTGTAGGGCAATTTGTTTGAAAAAAGGAAACAGTCATTTCATATGACATTTGAGCTGAAGACTCGTCCCCGTTTCCCCCATTGTTGTCTTTACAATAATTTAAAACTTAGTGTTGGTTGAATGAAAGAACAAATGGATATAATCAAAATGTTTTCTTGTACACCAAAAAAAGTAAATGTAAAACAATTTTATCAAATAAATTATATCGCCTTGAGTGTAATCATTTCACACACAATAAATGTATATGTTGAATTGAAATGTCATCATAGCTGTAGAATTGTTTTCACTGGCAGGGAATGAAGACTCAGGAGGCAATCTGAGCTCAGGCATGTGGAAGATGTTTACTCATGCAGCAATCAGTTAATGAAGGGATCGTCCCCCGAGGCCAATCTTGGAAGGGAGATCCATAACACACTGTAACATATACAGTAAAAAGCAGCATGTTTATGGACTTCCTGCATCACAATGGCCACATGCAATGTGATTACAGCCCTTCCTTCCTCATCCAGCCACCCAATTGAAACACATAATCGCAGATGGGCATTCTAATGGACATCCCCAGATTCCTATTGGGATCTTTCCATGCATCTTATTGACTTAGATTCCAAAGTTATTCCTGAACTCCCTCGGGCCTCTCAGGATACCTTATCAGCTGGGACATTTTGAGTTCTGCTATTCATTATATTTTATTTTATCAAAGCCAATTACTCCTCATATCGTTCACTGTCTTAATTATATATGTACAAAGAAATAGAAAAGACAGTTAATTTTAGCTTACTTGCTATAAGATTAGTAATATGACTTGTGTTATAAAATTCATTATATTGTGTAAAATTATACAGCTACTCTTTCTGTCAGGACTTTATAATTAATGAGCAGTCAACATCATACCGTGAAGTTAATTCCTAAAACTAGCTAACTTCACATCTCTGTCTAAATGCTTTTCTATAATGTTTTTAGTAGGCATTGGTTACATATACCAAACTTATGTTGCAAATTTCCCCTATTATACTCAAGAATCTGTAATTAGAACCTTTGTTTAATATTCTGAGTAACTGTAAAATAATAACTATATCTGACAAATGAACTCTTCTGTTGTCATGATAGCTGCTTAGTGAGTTAACTGGGCTGCACCCTGCAGCTGCTGTTTATTCATTTACTGGGACAATTATCCTTTCATTTATGAAGATCAGGATTGGTCATTTGTCTGTATGTCGGCATGCTCGTATCAAGAAATGTCAGGAATGCTGTAGTCCTGGCATTGGAGTAGGTCCATTGGTAGTGTGATTTCTTTTAATTTAAGGCTGGAACAGAATGTCAGTCTAGTTTATCACCCCATGACCACCTTATATTTTAGTTCTAAGGTAGGCTGCCTGTTTTTGATTAAGGTTAAAACAATGACTGCAGATGCTGAAAATCAAATACTGGATTAGTGGTGCTGGAAGAGCACAGCAGTTCAGGCAGCATCCAATGAGCAGCAAAATCAACTTTTCGGACAAAAGCCCTTCATCAGGAATAAAGGCAGTGAGCCTGAAGCATGGAGAGATAAGCTAGAGGAGGGTGGGGGTGGGGAGAGAGTAGCATAGAGTACAATGGGTGAGTGGGGGAGGAGATGAATGTGATAGGTCAAGGAGGAGAGGGAGGAGTGGATAGGTGGAAAAGAAGATAGGTAGGTCGGACAAGTCAAGGAGACAGTAACTGAGCTGGAAGTTTGAAACTAGGATGAGGTGGGGGAAGGGGAAATGAGGAAGCTGTTGAAGTCCACATTGATGCCCTGGGGTTGGAGCGCTTTAGGGAACATCTCCGAGACACCCGCACCAATCAACCAAATCGCACCGTGGCCCAACATTTCAACTCCCCCTCCCACTCTGCCAAGGACATGGAGGTCCTGGGCCTCCTTCACCGCCGCTCCCTCACCACCAGACGCCTGGAGGAAGAACACCTCATCTTCCGCCTCGGAACACTTCAACCCCAGGACATCAGTGTGGACTTCAACAGCTTCCTCATTTCCCCTTCCCCCACCTCATCCTAGTTTCAAACTTCCAGCTCAGTTACTGTCTCCTTGACTTGTCCGACCTGCCTATCTTCTTTTCCACCTATCCACTCCACCCTCTCCTCCTTGACCTATCACCTTCATCTCCTCCCCCACTCACCATTTGTACTCTATGCTACTCTCTCCCCACCCCCACCCTCCTCCAGCTTATCTCTCCATGCTTCAGGCTCACTGCCTTTATTCCTGATGAAGGGCTTTTGCCCGAAACATTGATTTTGCTGCTCGTTGTATGCTGCCTGAACTGCTGTGCTCTTCCAGCACCACTAATCCAGTATTTGATTTTCAGCATCTGCAGTCATTGTTTTTACCTTGTTGATTTTAACCCTACTGCAAATCCTCTTGCAAGGATGCCTGCCTTGAAGAAGTTTTTCTCCTCGCTCTACAAGAATCTCAGGGAGTCCCTCTCCCACTGCAACTCCCAGGTCATTTCCTCTGCTCTGAAGCTCTTCAACCATGTCCTGAAACAAACTCGGTACCACAGCCACATTTGCTTCCTCAGTGCATGCCTCCATAACCAACTCATCCCACATGGACTCCAGACCACCTTTAAACCAGCAGAGTTCGGTCCCGAACAGGACAAACAGTACAGACTACAGATTCATTAACACCAGCAACAGTTCTCCTTCAGGATCCTCCGCTCCACGCTTGCAGCAATGCGCCGTCACCTAACCTCTCTCCAGTCAGCCCTGCCTCAGCTGAGGGCCACACTCTCTCAGAATTGCAAAGGACCCACTCTGGACTACATCCTCAGGAGAATTCATACTCTCAACAAACAGTATTTCAATTCCATCTCAAACATCAAAAACTGTAAGTACAACAAACTTTTATCCACCCACCTCCATAACCAGCGCTCCTCAAACATTCCAGAAGATTCCCCTGGCCTCAGAAAAGCCCTTAGCCATGCGGCTGACGCAGCTACCACCCCCACGCTGAGTGATGATGTCACTTCCGCCCACATCATGGCCACTCCCACAGCCACTTCCGGCCCTCACATCATCGCTGATGCCACACGCTCAGTGACTTCCCCTACTGCCATGATAACCACCACTTCCACCCCCACCAGCGCCACTCACAAGCATTCTGCTGACACGGCCCCCACAGACCCCACTGTCACTATACCCACACCCCAGAACCCTGAGGGCAACATTACCGCAGCTCATGACTCCACCCCCATTCCCCCCACCATCACACCCACTCCAGGTACTGGCTCCGACCCCACTCCCAGCTCCACACCCACACCAGATCCCAGCTCCCGGCCCTGCCGAGTTTTCACCATCCCTCCAGACCTCCCACTCACTGAGGACGAACGATCAGTCCTCAGCAAAGGACTCACCTTCATCCCCCTCCGTCCACGCATCAATGAATTTAATACACGACGTGACATCGAACAATTCTTCCATCGCCTCCGCCTCCGAGCTTACTTTCACAATCAGGACTCCCGCCCACCTTCCGAGGACCCCTTCGCCCACCTCCAACACACTGCATCCACCTGGACACCCCGCGCTGGCCTCTAACCTGCCCTCGACCTCTTCATTTCCAACTGCCGCCGGGACATTAACCGCCTCAACCTGTTGTCCCCCCTCCCCCACTCCAACCTCTCACCCTCACAACGCGCAGCCCTCCAATCCCTCTGCTCCAATCCCAACCTCACCATCAAGCCAGCGGATAAAGGGGGCGCAGTGGTAGTCTGGCACACTGACCTCTACACCGCTGAAGCCAAACGCCAACTCGAGGACACCTCTTCCTACTGCTCCCTCGACCATGACCCCACCCCCCCATAACCAAACCATCATCTCCCAGACCATACAGAACCTCATCACCTCAGGAGATCTCCCACCCACAGCTTCCAACCTCATAGTCCGGGAACCCCGCACTGTCCGGTTCTACCTCCTTCCCAAGATCCACAATCCTGACCACCCTGGCCGACCCATTGTCTCAGCATGCTCCTGCCCCACTGAACTCATCTCTACCGACCTTGACACTGTCCTATCCCCCCTAGTCCAGGAACTCCCCACATACGTTTGAGACACCACCCACGCCCTCCACCTCTTCCAAGACTTCCGTTTCGCCGGCCCCCAACACCTTATCTTCACCATGGATATCCAATCCCTCTACACCTCCATTCGCCATGACCAGGGCCTCCAAGCCCTCCGTTTTTTCCTCTCCAGACGTCCCCAACAGTACCCTTCCACTGACACTCTCATTCGTTTGGCCTAACTGGTCTTCACCCTTAACAATTTCTCCTTTGAATCCTCCCACTTCCTCCAGACCAAAGGCGTAGCCATGGGCACACGTATGGGCCCCAGCTATGCCTGTCTCTTAGTTGGCTATGTAGAACAGTTGATCTTCCATAATTACACCGGCACCACTCCCCACCTCTTCCTCTGCTACATTGATGACTGCATTGGCGCCACCTCGTGCTCCCGCGAGGAGGTTGAGCAATTCATCAACTTCACCAACACATTCCACCCTGACCTTAAACTTACCTGGACTATCTCTGACACCTCGCTCCCCTTCCTGGACCTCTCCATCTCCATTAGTGACGACCGAATTGACACTGACATTTTTTACAAACCCACTGACTCCCATAGCTACCTGGATTACAACTCTTCTCACCCTATCTCTTGCAAAAATGCCATCCCGTATTCCCAATTTCTCCGCCTCCGCCGTGTCTGCTCCCAGGAGGACCAGTTCCACCATAGAACACACCAGATGGCCTCCTTCTTTAGAGACCGCAATTTCCCTTCCCACGTGGTTAAAGATGCCCTCCAACGCATCTCGTCCACATCCCACACCTCCGCCCTCAGACCCCACCCCTCCAACTGTAACAAGGACAGAACGCCCCTGGTGCTCACCTTCCACCCTACAAACCTTCGCATCAACCAAATCATCCACCGACATTTCCGCCACCTCCAAAAAGACCCCACCATCAGGGATATATTTCCCTCCCCACCCCTTTCCGCCTTCCGCAAAACCGTTCCCTCCGTGACTACCTGGTCAGGTCCACACACCCCTACGACCCACCCTCCCATTCTGGCACTTTCCCCTGCCACTGCAGGAACTGTAAAACCTGTGCCCACACCTCCTCCCTCACCTCTATCCAAGGCCCTAATGGAGCCTTCCACATCCATCAAAGTTTCACCTGCACATCCACCAATATCATTTATTGTATCCATTGCTCCCGATGCGGTCTCCTCTACATTGGGGAGACTGGGCGCCTCCTCGCAGAGCGCTTTAGGGAACATCTCCGAGACACCCGCACCAATCAACCAAATCGCACCGTGGCCCAACATTTCAACTCCCCCTCCCACTCTGCCGAGGACATGGAGGTCCTGGGCCTCCTTCACCGCTGCTCCCTCACCACCAGACGCCTGGAGGAAGAACGCCTCATCTTCTGCCTCGGAACACTTCAACCCCAGGGCATCAATGTGGACTTCAACAGCTTCCTCATTTCCCCTTCCCCCACCTCATCCTAGTTTCAAACTTTCAGCTCAGTTACTGTCTCCTTGACTTGTCCGACCTGCCTATCTTCTTTTCCACCTATCCACTCCACCCTCTCCTCCTTGACCTATCACCTTCATCTCCTCCCCCACTCACCCATTGTACTCTATGCTACTCTCTCCCCACCCCCACCCTCCTCTAGCTTATCTCTCCATGCTTCAGGCTCACTGCCTTTATTCCTGATGAAGGGCTTTTGTCCGAAACGTTGATTTTGCTGTTCGTTGGATGCTACCTGAACTGCTGTGCTCTTCCAGCACCACTAATCCAGTGCCTGTTTTTGTTTGTCAGGCATTTTGTATGAGCCAATATGGACCATTCTATTCCAGGTGGGGGCAGGTCATGTCCAGAACAGCAAATCAACTAAGATTCAAGTATTGAAATAAAAATCACCATTTGCTACCATTGGTTTCTGTACAATGCAATACGTTTACGTTACTGAGCCTTAATTTCACACTTAAAGCTAGATATACTGGATTTGATCAATTCTTAAATATTAGATATAAGCAACAACTAATCTTAAAAACATTTCATAGCAAACTTAAAAATGATTAGAAATCTCATATAGCTGCCCGTCATGTGTAAAAATGAACAGCATTTATTGGAGTATAAAATAATCAAACGTCTCTTAATATGTAAGGATGAATATTAATTCAATGATTTCTGTGAACGTTCAAATGAGAAGGGAACAGATATTATCTGTGAGTGTTGGATGGGGAATCATTAATTTGTTTGTGTTTGTGTTATCCTGGAATAAGAGAACTATTATTCTTCTTTTAATATTGACACGAAGAAATAATGGATTAAATTAGAATGTGAATTTGACAATGTTTGTTACAAAACCTAAACTGAATTACTGTGTGATTTTAGGAATGACAATGAATTGATAATTAATTTTAGAACTTTGGCAAAGTAAATGATTCAATATTTCCAAATGGATTTGCTCTGATGTTGACTAGATATTTCTTAATCTGTCAGCTGAGAATCCAAATTCTGGCATGATGACATGGAAAGACGTTAGACATTCAGTGAATTTTAGACAATAGACAATAGATGCAGGAGTAGGCCATTCAGCCCTTTGAGCCTGCACCACCATTCAATATGATCATGGTTGATCATTCCCAATCAGTATCCTGTTCCTGCCTTATCTCCATAACCCTTGACTCCACTATCTCTAAGAGCTCTATCCAATTCTTTCTTAAATGAATCCAGAGACTGAGCCTCCACTGCACTCTGGGGCAGAGCATTCCACACAGCCACCACTCTCTGGGTGAAGTAGTTTCTCCTCATCTCTGTCCTAAATGGTCTACCCCATATATTTAAGTTGTGTCCTCTGGTTCGGCACTCCCCCATGAGCGGAAATATGTTTCCTCCTGCCAGAGTGTCCAATCCTTTCATAATCCTATACGTTTCAATCAGATCCCCTCTCAGTCTTCTAAACTCAAGGGTATACAAGCCCAGTCGCTTCAATCTTTCCGTGTAAGGCAATCCTGCCATTCCAGGAATTGACCTCGTGAACTTACGCTGCAGTCCCTCAATAGCCAGAATGTCTTTCCTCAAATTTGGAGACCAGAACTGTACACAGTCCTCCAGGTGTGGTCTCACCAGGGCCCTGTACAGCTGCAGAAGCACCTCTTTGCTTCTATACTCAATCCCTCTTGTTATGAAGGCCAGCATGCTATTAGCCTTCTTCATGACCTGCTGTACCTGCATGCTTGCCTTCATTGACTGGTGGACAAGAACACCCAGATCTCTCTGAACAGTCCCTTTACCTAATTTGATACCATTGAGGTAGTAATCTGCCTTCCTGTTCTTGCCACCAAAGTGGATAACCATACATTTATCCACATTAAACTGCATCTGCCATGCATCTGCCCACTCACCCAACTTGTCCAGGTCACCCTGTAATCTCCTAACATCCTCATCACATTTCACCCTACCACCCAGCTTTGTATCATCAGCAAATTTGCTAATGTTATTGCTGATACCATCTTCTATATCATTTACATATATTGTAAAAAGCTGCGGTCCCAGCACGGATCCCTGCGGTACCCCACTGGTCACTCGCTGCCATTCCGAAATGGAGCCGTTAATCACTACCCTTTGTTTCCTATTAGCCAACCAATTCTCTATCCAATCTAGTACTTTGCCCCCAATACCGTGCGCCCTAATTTTACTCACTAACCTCTTGCGTGGGACTTTATCAAAAGCTTTCTGAAAGTCCAGGTACACTACATCCACTGGATCTCCCTCGTCCATCTTCCGAGTTACATCCTCAAAAAATTCAAGAAGATTAGTCAAGCATGATTTCCCCTTCATAAATCCATGCTGACTCTGTCCTATCCTGTTACTATTATCCAGATATGCCGTAATTTCATCCTTTATAATAGACTCCAGCATCTTTCCCACCACTGAGTTCAGACTAACTGGTCTATAATTTCCTGCTTTCTCCCGCCCACCCTTCTTAAAAAGTGGCACAACATTAGCCGCCCTCCAATCCTCAGAAACCGACCCCGATTCTATTGAACTCTGGAAAATAATAACCAGCGCATCCACGATTTCCCGAGCCACCTCCTTCAGTACCCTGGGATGCAGGCCATCAGGTCCCGGAGACTTATCAACCTTCAGACCTAACAGTCTCTCCAACACCAAATCCTGGCAAATATAAATTCCCTTAAGTTCAGGTCCTTCAGCCACTGTTACCTCAGGGAGATTGCTTGTGTCTTCCTCAGTCAACACAGATCTGAAGTACCCATTTAATTCCTCTGCCATTTCTTTGTTCCCAGTAATAAATTCTCCTGTTTCCGTCTTCAAGGGCCCAATTTTTGTCCTAACCATTTTTTTGCCTTGGACATACCTAAAAAAGCTTTTTGATTAGATTACTTACAGTGTGGAAACAGGCCCTCCGGCCCAACAAGTCCACACCGCCCCGCCGAATCGTAACCCACCCATACCCCTACATCTACATCTACCCCTTACCTAACACTACAGGCAATTTAGCATGGCTAATTCACCTGACCTGTACATCTTTGGACTGTGGGAGGAAACCGGAGCACCCAGAGGAAACCCACGCAGACACGGGGAGAACGTGCAAACTCCACACAGTCAGTCGCCTGAGGCAGGAATTGAACCCGGGTTTCCAGCGCTGCAAGGCAGCAGTGCTAACCACTGTGCCACCGTGCTACCCTCCTTTATATTCTTGGCCAGTTTACCTTCGTACCTCATTTTTTCTCTGCGTATTTCCTTCTTACTATTCCTCTGTTGTTCTTTAAAAGCTTCCCAGTCCTCAGTTTTCCCACTTATCTTCGCTAAGTTATACTTTTTCTCTTTTAACTTTATATGTTTCTTTACTTCCCTCGTCAGCCACGCCCGCCCATGTCTCCTCCTGGGATCTTTCGTCCTTTTAGGAATGAACTGATCCTGCAACTTCTGCATTATACACAGAAATATCCGCCATTGTTCCTCCACGGTCTTCCCTGTTAAGGTATTGCACCATTGAACTTTGGCCAGTTGCTCCCTCATAGCTCCATATTTCCCTTTATTCAACTGAAATATTGTCACTTCCGATTGTACCCACTCCCTCTCAAATTGCAGATTGAAGCTTATTGTATTATGGTCACTACTTCCCAATGGCTCCTTCACTTCGAGGTCACTGAACAATTCTGGTTCGTTACACAATACCAGATCCAGAATCGCCTTATCCCTGGTCGGCTCCAGCACCAGCTGCTCTAAAAATCCATCTCTGAGGCACTCCACAAAGTCTCTTTCTTGAGGCCCGATACCATCCTGATTCTCCCAGTCTACCTGCATGTTAAAATCCCCCATAACAACTGTAGTAACATCTTTGCGACAAGCCAATTTCAGCTCCTGATTCAACTTACATCTGACATCCAGACTACTGTTTGGGGGCCTGTAGATGACTCCCATGAGGGTCGTTTTACCCTTAGTGTTTCGAAGCTCTATCCACACTGACTCTACATCCCCTGACTCTAGGTCCCCCCGCGCAAGGGACTGAATATCCTCCCTTACCAACAAGGCCACCCCACCCCCTCTGCCCGTCAGTCTGTCCTTACGATAGCACGTGTAGCCTTGAATATTCATTTCCCAGGCCCTGTCCCCATGAAGCCACGTCTCAGTTATCCCCACAATATCGTATCTGCCAATTTCGAAAAGAACCTCAAGCTCATCCACCTTGTGTCTAATGCTTCGTGCATTCATATATAGAATTTTTAATTTGTTACTGCTCTCACCCTTCCCCTCAACCCTTATTTCACTCAACTTTACAGCATGATGCCTTTTCCAGTTTTCTGCCTCCTTGATACAGTTGTCTTTCTTGACTTCTCTTGTTCTAACTACCCCTTCAATTTCCTTTTTAAACATCCAGTTTGTCCCCTCCCCCCCGCTACTTAGTTTAAATGTAGCGGTGTTGCAGCAGAAAACCTGCCTGCCAGAATGCTGATCCCTGTTCTATTAAGGTGCAAACCGTCTCTCTTGTAGAATTTATGGTTACCATAAAATATACCCCAGTGATCCAAGAACTTGAAACCTTGCTTCCTGCACCAGTTCCCCAACCACATGTTCAAGTCCATTATCTCCCGGTTTCTGGCCACACTAGCCCGAGGAACTGGAAGCAAACTGGAGATAACCACCTTGGAAGTCCTGCTTTTTAGCCTTCTTCCTCGTTCTCCGAAGTCTCGCTGTAGTATGTTCCTCCTCTTCTTCCCGACATCATTTGTGCCGACGTGTACCACCACCTCGGGCTCTTCACCCTCGTCCTTGAGGATGTCCTGCACTCTGTCCGCGATGTCTTTCACTCTAGCACCAGGAAGGCAACACACCATCCTTAAATCCCGTCTGCTGCCACAAAAACCCCGGTCAGTTCCTCTCACGATGGAGTCCCCTATTACCACGGCTCTGTGCGATGTGCAATTTTGATCAGAAATGGTTTGTCATTCAAAATTCTCAGATCTTCAAAATGGTTTCTCTACTTTTCTTCTGGAGAAATATAATATATAACAAGAACAAATTCTGCATTGTGTTCAATTCATGCAATTTTTCATATCATCAATATTTAGACATTTGAGTCAGAATTATAATGAAAATAAGTCAATAAGGAAGATTTATTTTCACAGAAGCATACAGTCAACAGCATTTATCAATGTATTTGTTTCAATATTGTCTCTGAATAAACGGATAAATACGTTCAATGGGGATCTGTTGGCAATGTAATGAACTACAATATCATTTTTATCATAATTTTTGGATTGGAAATCTATCAGAAAAAAAATCCTATATTCAGGACTTGCTTCATCTCGATACATGTTACACGTAGTATCCTCAGTCATAACGTGTCATCATGGGTCTGGGAAAGATGTAGTGTGTAAATTATAATAAGGTGTCTCTTACATATGTTTGGATCTGGTGAGACTGTGATGTTTGCTATGATTATTCATCCTGAGAACAATAAGGTACGTACAAAGTGTTTTTCACCGAACAGTAATTAGGTGGTCTTGAAGACCATTACAAGTACTTTGATTTCAATAATGTTGAGCTGATTTCCATGATCTGGGAAATGTTTCACAACATTTTACCAAAATTCTGGATTCTAAGCATTCAATGGGTTTCATGCAAACATCCTTCACTTGTCGTCATTCTCAAGTGAGGTGTCTAATGCTCAGGCACTGGCTGGAAGTCAAGGTGCCAGGAAGTCTGCTTCAACCTCTCCAAAACACAGTTCTTGGGCTGGTTGTAACAGGATCTCCCGAACCTTTGTGAGCTCTTTGACCGGGCTTTCCACTGTTTTCTGGAGCTGGTTACTTTGTCTACTGTTTCCTTTAGTTTGACCTTTTTAGCTCTGCTTTTCCCAGCTGTTGGAATATTTAGAATGTTCAATTATGGGCCACAGGTCACTTGACCTTAGCGGACAGGTAAAATATGGTTCACTTATTGTTGTAATAACGAATTGAGAATGAATCTTTGCATTTTAACAAATAAAATGTTTCAATTTTATCAGTGGTTTACAATGACATTGATGAGATAGTCATTAAGAGAGATCAACTGACAATTATAAGCTAATTGCAGGATTATTGAATTGAAAAAGGATACAGACGTACAGAGATTTTTTTTTGGAAGGCATTGCTTTTTCATTCTAATATCTTTGTTGTTCAAGAGGTCTATGTAGCTGTTCATTGGTTCTCTTGTCCAGATAATAATTTTATAATTCATATCGCTTTTATTCTGCCCGGAGTTTTGAGATTTGTATCAGATTAAGAAGAAAACGAGGAGCTATTAAAACGAGAACTTGAGTGAATAGAAAGCACAGTAAATTTAAATTACAGAGGAAACAGAGTATTTGCTCCAAATAAGCAAATATTTTTTATATCGAAAGTGTGATGGTGGAAAAGCACAGCAGACCAGGCAGCATCCATGGAGCCGGAGATTCCCGATGAAGGCTTATTCCTGAAACATGGTTCCTCCTGCTCCTCAGATGCTGCCTGACATTCTGTGCTATTCCAGCACCACATTCTTGACTCTGATCTTCAGCATTTGCTTTCCTCACTTTCTCCAAATATTTGTAATGGACATGAACTGAAAATGTTAGCCTCGGCAGTTGAACAAAACCAAATTTACACTTTTTTGTGCAATATTTGGACTGAAAATTGTTTGTGATCATGCAACACATTTAGACATATGAACACCTCTTCCGTTAGAATCCTTTGCCATTCATAATAAAGAATAACCACTGCTTTGAACAACCAGTATCTTGTGTAATTACTGAACTGAAATACCAGAGGACAACTTCTGCATTTATTGGAGGGAATGATAACCAGATCCTTACTGTGGCAGTGGGGATTGATCTCAGGAACAATCGGATAGTTAATCTGATTATTCCACTGAACAGTAATTAGATGGTCATGAAAACCTTTGTGTGGCCTCATGTTTAGTGTTTTGTGTGAGCAATGATTTAAAAAATATTGAGATATTTTACAAGATTTAGGAACACTGATAATCAAGTCTTAAAGGTATTAACTAAAGTCAACTTTTAAAAAGTTAGAAACACAATTAAACTTTTGTCGAATCCATTTCATTGAAAAAAATGACCCTCCAAAGAATAACCCATCCAAACACTTTCCCAACCATATTCCTCTACATTTCCTGCTGACTAACATACACATCCCTGAACACAATGTGCAATTTAGCATGGCCAGCTCACCTAACCTGCACTTCTTTGGATTATTGGAGGAAACCACAGCAAAGTCACATAGACTTGGGGAGAATGGGCAAAGTACACAAAGACAGTTACCCGAGGATGGGATCAAACCAAGATCCCTGGCACTGTGAGGCAGCATTGTTGACGACTGAGCCACTGTGCAACTATATGCAATAAGTAAAATCAGTGAGAGGTATGCAAAGACAAATTTCAAATAAACACCCTCCGCTATTGTCAAAGCATGTAAAATTTACATTCAATATGAATAGATGAATGGAAAACAAAAAAAAACTCCAACAATTCACGAATGAAAAATAATTAGAAATTTAATTTGATCAAAGGTCATTCCAATATTTAGATGAATTGCAATTTTTAATAACAAATGTAGGTAATAAGCTGACTAATGAATAATTGGAAGTGGCATATGTTTACAGACGAAGAAAGCGACTTGTTTTCCACTCTTGTAATACAGCAGAATAAAAATGTGAATATCCGAAATGTTTGAATCAAGCTCTTTCGAACAAAAAACTAATCACTTACGATCACTTAGCTTTTTCACCTTTAAGACCACAACATTCTCAAATATTTTTCAGGAATTTAGAACCAGCAGAACTAGTTAATTTCTTTTCTTGGGAACCCGAAGAAGAGAATAAACAGCAGATCCTGTGAAGAAGTCATTCAATGCGAACATTCAACTGAAGACAACATTCCTTCTTTCTAAAAGTGTTCAACTTTCAAAAATTCTAATTTATTGTCATTGTTTAATGAAACAATAAAGAGATGCTGATGCTTTTTCATTGGATTTTGTTGCATGAAAAATGCTTAAGTCTTAAGTGTTAGCATTGAAGTGAAATATATTTACATTAATACAACTATGTTTCAACAGGTAAAGTAAATATTGATCGTTACAATGAATGAGAGATTGTACACTGCAATACATATGAAGAATTAACATGATTCAATATTTCAAAAGCACTTTACTGTGATGTCGATTGAATATTTATTAAGATCAGTGAACTAAGGAATAAAACATAGTAGCTAGCTTTACGTATTAAAGTAAAAATGAGACATTCAGTGATTATTGAACAAAATTCTTTTTGAACTCAAAAATATATGCAATATACAAATTGCAAATTTCTTTCCACTGGATTCCTTGTAGAGATGGTACGTTGATTAATATTATAATCAAAGTGTCAGAATTAGGAAGAGAATTAATAGATCATGAAAATGAGCATGAAAATAAATAAACAATGAAGTCACTGCTGGGTGGTATATGAAGCGATTGTAATAATTGCGTCATTATTGTACAATGATGAATAATGTTGGAATTGAAACAACAAAAAAATCAACACTTCTTTTCTTACAATGCAATGAAAGCAATAATCATTTTGTAGCATGCATGTTTGGAAAAAGCAGTCTTTTAATATGACATACAGTGAAGACTATGTCATATTGCAAAACTGTAAGAAGTTCATAAATTCAAAATGTAGCGTTTGTTGAATTTGCAACAAAAATGGTTATAATTTGAATTGTCTCTTGCACACACACAACAGAAGAGGAGCTTAAAGATTGATAGAATATTTTTTAAAAATGTTTCCAGTGTTATTGTATTACAGTCAATATCCATGATAAATTAGAATTATTGGTTTAAACAACAAAAATTTTCATTAACGACTGAACTGAAATATAAGATATCAAATGCACTTACTGCATGGACGAGTAAACAAATGCTTACTGTTGTCATTAGTCTCAGGAACAGTAAGATTATTCCACTGAACAGTAATCAGCTGATGATGAATACCTTTGTGTCGCTTTATGTGCACTGTTTTGTGCGAACAGTGACTTCAAGAAAATTGAGATATTTACATGAATTAGGAATAGATTGATAATTGGGTGTTAAGGATCTTATTTAAGATCAGACTTTTTAAATAGTTGATAGAATTGCTGAACAAAACACACTTCAGACATCATGCAATAAATGAGATAAGTGATTGTGAGAAATGAAGTTCAGTCACTTCAATAACTTCAGTCCGGAACAAGACCTGAATCAGTAGTATCATTTATTACGCTGTTGCAAGAGGGGTGTGGTGTCCACTGTCCACAAGGCGCACAAACACACACTGAATTTAACGAGTACACAATATTTATGTAATTCGTTACTCTTCCCTCCTCCCATTGCTCCTCCCCTGTTTACATCTGTTTCTAATCTAAACCGGCTGTTTATCTCTGAACTCATCCAGCCTCGTCCCTGACAAAATGTTTATCTCTGCCCTCACAAGGCCGATTGACCACCTCCCTCTGTGGTCTTATTGTTATTTATCCTTCTTCACTGCCATGTGTTTCCGTGCTAACCAAAGCATAATTTCGTTTTATTCTTTATTTACACCGAGCCTTATGACCTTTTGATGGTTTTTTTTTTGTTCCTGCTGAAGTGGGAAACAGATGCTTGTAACTGTTTGTACAGGTATATCTAGCTTAACCTACATTCCTCCCCTTACAGCACCTTAACTATTTGTCTATAACATCTACCGTTATTTGCAGACACATTTCATTCTTGTATGCACATTTCAGCTAATACAAAAGCAATAATATATTTCCTTCACATAGTTTTCATTCTTGTTAACTCAGCTCTTGGCTGAAACAATTATACACTGGTGCGAGTTCATTTACCTTGAATAAACAATTATGATTGCAGAAGTAACACTGCTTTACATATATCCCACAGTGATAAATATGCAAAATCAAATTTCAAATGGATATTTTCACAGCAGTTCAATCTCACATTCAATATAAATAGGTGAGTGGAAAACAAAAAACAAATTTCACACAATTCATAAACAGATCAATAATTAAAAATTGATAAATAATAGGATTTGGCATTTGTTTATTTGACTGAACAAGAATTTTTTTTTCTCCTCATTTTTATAGCACTGGAGCATCAAGTTCTATGTACTGTTTGAACTCAGCTCTTCAGAACAAAAGAAAATCAATTAATATCATTACTTTGTATATTTCATCTGTATGACTGCAACATTCTCAAATATTTTCCAACGAATATTGATTGAGCGGAATTAGATACATTCTGTTATTAGTGACCTGAAAAAAATAAATAGCAAAAACTGTGAATTTTGGAATGAACAACAGATGGAAGCATATCTAATATTAAATTGAAAGGCAATTCAATTGATTCTTAGATATTTTCTAATCAACATTCAGAGATGCTCTGGCACAACTTTGTGCAAGGTGGGAATTGAAACTGTACCTCCTGGTCTGGTAACAGAGACACTATCAGAGCTGCATGACATTCTTTCATAATGTTCCCAACCAGGATGGGCAGGTCTATAATCACATGCTCACTGTGGTTTCTCAAGTGAAAAATAATCAGATGTTTATTGTGATAATTGGATTGGAATTAAATGGATGGATCCTATGTATAATGTACTTAAAATTAAATAGTAATTTACAATAATGATGGGGGTTAACAGATGACTTAATTAAATATGGTTTTATGATAACTTGTGGAATGACAACTTGACAGATTTGTGTGATTACTGTAAATTGATAAATAAAAATGAATACAATCATTCTACATGTTCATAATAGTTTCTCATTTTATAAAATGCAACGTAATCGTTTTTGTTTTACACGTAAATTGGAACAAAATGATGACTTGGTCAGTCAATGGGACTATTCAGCTGAAGACAACTTTCATTGTTTCTGAAAATGTCTGGTTTCTAAGGAGTCACCATTTCCCGTGATTGTTTAATGAAACAAGAAAGATGTCAATCCTTTTTTTGTGTACTTCAAAAAAATTCATCGGAATTTAAATAATTGTGCACAAGAAAAATATTCAACTATTACAGTAAATGTTAATATTGAAGTGAATTACAATCAAATCATTTCAGAAGTGTTTCCAAGTTTAAAATGAAAAGCAATATTCACAATGATTGAGAGATTCTACATTGCTAAGTCCTAGCAATAGTTATTACATGGAACCATAATTCCACACTTACATCCTTTGCCAAATTGAACAATTATTTGATATTAGCAACAAATTGATTTTAAAACTACTACTAATGAATTTAAGAATGATGAAGTATCTCATCTTACTATTCCACTGAGTAATGTGCAGAAATGAAGAGAAATATTGCAGTGTAAAGTAACTAGTGTTCTCTGAATATCAATGACTGTGATGATTGTGATCTTTCAAATGAGCAAAAGTCAGATATTTACCAAGGATGTCAAAAGGGCAGTTATTGGTCTTTTCTGGGTGTATTGGCCCGAACAAACAGGTTTTTATATTGTTGCATTCACAATAAGAAATATAGAAAATATTAATAACACATTAACTTAGACTTCGTAACAAGCACAAAGTGCTGTGTAATTAATGTAATTGTTAATTGTTTCTAGAATATTGATAGATAAATTAACTTAATATTTTGAAAGCACTTTGCTCTGACATCGAATAATTAAGATTGATCAACAGAAAATTAATATATAAAAAGTCGCTTTAATAATTATAAAAAATACTCAGCAACAATTGACACAGTTCAACATTGGGTTTTTTTTATTGAGTCATGTTTATTTTTTTAAATTTTTATCATGATAAATGTTTAGACATCTATGTCAGAATAAGGAAGAAAATAATTAGACCGGGAAAGTGAACAAAAGGTCAAATAAATGACATTTGGTACAGAAAATTATTTTGCACAAAATGACTGATAATTACGTGATTATTGTTCATTGACAACTAATGCTGAAAGTAAAAGAAACAGATTCTAACATTTCCAAAGTTTTTTTCTTATAATAAAATTAAAATACAAATCATTTTGTACTGATTTGAAAAAGTGTCATTTAATGTGATATTTGAGATGAAGTATCTTTTTCCCCCAGTGTAGTCTTTTCAATAATTTAAAATTTAGTGTTATTTGAGCTAAAGAACAAATGGGTGTACCTACATTGTTTTCTTGCGTACAAAAGAAGTAAAGTCAACACATTTTTAAATTTCGTAGAGTTAATTAGCAAAATGCATTGAAGCTATCATGCATGAAGTGAGATAAGTGAGAGAGAGAGACAAATTAAATGTTCAAATGAACACGTCGATATTTTGAAAGCATATCAATCTTATGAATTATGAATTGGTGGATGGAAAATAAAAACAAATTCCTGACAATTCAAGAATGAATAGTAATAAGAAATTTAATTTGTTCAAAGCACATAACAATATTTAGATGAATTGCAATATTTAGTTACAATTGTAGGTGATCAACTGACCAATGAATAATATGAAGTTGCATTTGGTTATTTTGCTGAAGAGGAATTTTGACTGTTTATTTTTTCATCTTTATAACACTGGAGAATAAGGATTTATGTGCTTGAAATGTCTGAACTAGGTTCTTTCAAACAGAGAAAAAAAAATCAGTTAGTTTCATTTCTTCGACTCTTCCAACTTTAAGATTGCAACATTCTCAATTACTTTTTCGACGAATGTTGAACTAGCAGATATGATACATTTTATTAGTGACCTGAAGAAAATAAGTAATAGATATGGTGATGATTGAAATGCACAGCAGATTGAAGGATATTTCATGTTGGTTTGAAAAGCAGTTCAATCTATGCCAGATATTTTCTCATGAATATTTGGAGCCACTCTGACACATCTCTGCGGAAGGTGGGTATTGAAATCATTCCTCCTGATCTTGTCGCAGAGACACTGTCACAGCTCCACACGGACCCTTCATAATGTCACCACCCCGGAAGGGTAGGACCATAGTCACATGCTTACTGTGGCAACACAAATGAAAACGAATCAGATGTTTATTGTAATAATTTGTATGGGAATTAATTACATATTTCCTGTGTGTAATGAACTGACAAAATGAATTAGTAATTTACAGTAAAGTTGTAACAAAGCAATAATGACTTTAATTAAATATGAATCTCATGAAGATCCATGATAGGAAAAAAACAGCCTAATCATTTGATCATTGTAAACTGATGAACAAAAATCAATAAAATAGTTCCATATGTTCAAAGCAAGTTTTCACAGAATGAAAAGAAAATTAAAATGCTTTTGCAACAGAAATGAATAGGAAAATAAATGAATTAGTCACACAATACGACTATTCATCTGAAGACAACTTCCCTTCTTTCCCAAAATCTTCAAATTCCCAAAGTTCAAAATGTACTGTGACTATTTCATGGAACAAGAGAGACGTTTGCTCCTTTTGTTGTACTTCAAAATGTCACAAAAATTTTAAATGATTTTGTTCCATGAGAAATGATTAACTTGTATCGTGTTTATAAATACAGTAAATCTTAACATGTAAGCGAAACATAATTAAATCAATTCAACTTTTGCTAGGGTTAAAATAAAAATTGATATTTACGACGCACACTGCAAATCTTAACATTATTTCATGCATGAGCCATAATTCCACAGATATACCCTGAACTATATTGAACAATGATGAGATAATAGCAGTAATTGGATTGTCAAAATTCTATCAGTTAATTTAAGAATACTGAGAAATCTTAGTTGATTATTTCACTGAACAATGTGGAGAAACCACCAGGAATTATTCTAATGAAAAGTAATTACAGTTTTCTGAACACTTCAGGCTGAGATTACCGTGATCATTCAAATGAGCAATCATCAAATATTTACAATGAGGCATTGAATGGCAAGTCATTGGTTCCATTATGTGATCGTTCAGCTGAACAGTAAATTGATTTTTATATTGTAGGGTTCATACTCAGAAACAATTGATGCAATTAAAATGCGATTCTCACTATATTTGTTAGAAAGATTAACTCCAATAATTGTGCAATTATCATAATGGCAGTGACTGGAAAAATAACATTATAATCTGAAAAAATAATTTGATTTAATATTCTAAAATCACTTTGCTTTGATGATTATTGGATCTTCATTAAGATCGGTAAACTGAGGAATACAATATAATGGCTAGCTTTAAGGATTCACAAAAATGAGCAATTCAGTAATCATTCAGCAGAATTGTTGTTGGGTCAAACATGCCGGATTACAAGAATGACATATTACCATCCATTGATTTGCTTCTTGAGATGTACTTTTAATTTATATACTTTTGATCATGACCAATGTTTCGACATTCCTGTCAGAAGTAGGAAGTTAATAAGCAGATAGTGAAAGTACGTATGACAGTGAATGTAAGATACAGGGAACTTCCATAATTTTGTGATGATTGTACATTGATAAATAACTTCGGAGTAAAAAAAGTAAATCAACATGTTCAAAGCAGTTTTTTTGCTCATAACAAATTGAAAATTTAAAAAATCCTTCTGCAGTGCACATGATTTGAAAATGCATCAGTCACCAGTCACAAAAACCATCGGCACGAGACAATAAGACCCTTATGAAGGGGATTCTACTGAACAGTAATTCGAGGACCTTGAACATCTTCATGTCGTTCTTGCAAAGAACACTCTTATTATTCCGAAAGTTTTATTATTGTAAATATTTCGACATTTGTATCAGAACTAGGAAGAAAATGAGAAGTGATTCACATGAGCATTTTCATGAGTGAAAGTCAAAATAAATTTACAGGGCCATCTTTCAATATTTTCTCTGAATAAGCAGATAAAGATTTTTAAGGTGCAAGCTCAAAGTGTTTTCATCTACAGTTGTACTAAGCCAAAATACATCATTTTATTTTGCGATACTTCAACTGGATTGGAAATCTGCTATGTATGCTGACGTTAGCGTCCTCGCTCAATTGTAATAAAGCATTGTTATTGGTTTTAATGAAATATTTCGTGTGCAATTACTGAAGTGAAATGTAAGAAATCAAGTGCATTTATTGGATGGAACTGCTCACCAAATGTTTATTGTGGTTCTTGTTCTCAGAAACAATAAGATACTTACTCAGGTTTTTCTCTGGAGCAGTAATTAGATGACCAGGAAGACATTTGTGTAGCTGTGTGTGCCGTGTTCAGTGAGCATTTTTTTTTCAATTACAACTATATTTTAAGAATATAGGAAGGGATTAATTACCGTGTGTTAAAGATCTTAATTAAAGTCATATTTTCTTTTAAAAATTACGAGAATTCCTTTGTGCAACAATAATTTGGAGATCTCGGTATTGGACTAGGGTGGACAAAGTTAAAAATCACATGACACCAGGTTATAGTCCAACAGGTTTATTTATAAGCACGAGCTTTAAAGGCTATGGCTCTGCATCTGGTGATCTGGTCTCTTAGGAGAGACACTACTAGAGATACAAAAGTGCCTTTCATTATCGTCCCAACAAGGAAGGTTGAGATTATAATAAATTGGGATTACTCAAATGAAAACTAACCAGTGTTCATTCCGATAATTGGGCTGGGAATTAATTAGACTGTTTCTGTGTCATGGACTGAGAATGAAATAGTAATTCACTATAATAATGGTACTAAGCACATATGCTCTTACATACAAATTACTATCAGAATAATTGGAAGAAAGATAAATCGACATATCACGAGCTTATTGTAAATTCATTAAAAATACAACTGCTGAATACGTTTAAAGCAGTTTTTCTTATAAAGAAAAAGATAATGAGAATGTTTAGCAGTCGGACGGAATCGGAAGAAAAGGTCATTCACTGGAACGATTCAGCTGCAGACATCTTCTCTTCCTTCCACAAATGTATAACTTGCAACAATTCCACATGTATTCTGATTGATAAAGGAAAGAGCTAACACCTGTAAATTCTATTTTTTTGTTTACAAAAAAGTCACATGTTTAAATAGTCTTACTGTGATCAGAATTACAATAAATCTTTGTGTTGAAGAAAAATATAATCAAATCACATCAAAATATACATCGATATTCACAATAATTGGCAGACTGAACACGGTAATATATTTCCATCAGTTGATGTACTGAGCCATATTTCCACTTTTCTATTCCTGACTGGATTGATCAATGTTTAGATATTAGCAATAACTAAATTATTAATATGCTGTCAGTGAACTGAATATTAATGAGAAATTTCACATTGCCATTTGAACGAGCAATGTGTCAAAATAAACAGTAATTATTGGTGAAATGTCATTAGATATCTCTTAATCGATGGGGCTGTGATTACTTTGATTGTTGAAATGAGTAGTATTCCAATACTTCCAATGAGTATTGGATGGAAAATTGATGCTTTTTGGTGTAGAGCTAATTTTTTTTTTATTGTAGTTTTGGCAGTAATAATCAATGGATTAAATTATGATGCGCATCACACCTTACTGAATATTTTCAAGTTTTCTAACAGGTTTCTAGTCCAATCTTCAAGTTAAAAAGGGTAATTTTGGCTCAGCACATCAGTAACTGCAAACATTTTCTACACATCTCCAAAGTTATTAATCTTATAATTAAAAAAAAAATCAAACAATTACCTCTGTAAATGTCATTGACTCTATCTTTAGATTATAGTCAAGTTCGTTCTCTACTTATTTTCTTCTTATTTCTGACACCAGTGGCTAAATATTGATTAGATTAAATGTCATATAAGTGAGGTATTAGTTTTCTCTGAAAGATCTGTGCAGCACAGGAATGGGTCCTTTGGCCCGTAACGTTGTGCTGAATATAATGCAAAAGAAACTCATCCCTTCTGCCTATCCTTGGTCCATATCCGTCCAAGTTATCTAAATGAACATTAAATAGCCTTTTGTATCTGCCTCCACCACCAAACCTTGAAGTTCATTCCAGACACCTACCACTCCCTGTGTAAAAAGTAAATGCCCCTCACATGCCCCTTGAAAATCCCCCCACAAGTTTAAATGCATGCCTCATAGTTTTGACGTTTCCACTCTGGGGAGAAACTTCCTGACTGACAAACCTACCTATATATATCATGATTGCATCGACTTTAATCAATTCTTCCCCTCAGCCACCGCCACTCCACAAAAAAGCAGCCTCTCCAAATCCAGGCAGCATCCTGGTAAACGCCCTCTGTGCCATCTCCAAAGCCTCCATACCCTTCCTGAAATTTGGCGAACAGAAGTGAATACAATACTTTAAGTATGCCTTAACCAAAGTCTTACAAAGTTGCAAAATGATACCTTGACTCTTGTAACCAGTTCCCTGCCCAATAAAGGCAAGCATGCCATTTGCCTTCCTTACCACCCTATCTACTTGCATGGACACTTTCAGGGAGCCATGGTCTTGAACGCCAACATCCCTTTGAACAACAAAGCTGTTCAGGTTCCTGCCATTAACTATCTACTTTTCCTTAATATTTGAGCTCCCAAAGTGTGACACCTCACACTTGTATGGATTAAGGTTTACCTTTAATTTCTCTGCCTATAGCTGCAGTTTATCTTTTTCCTGCTGCATTCTTTGACAACCTTCTACATTATTCACAACTGCACTGAACTTTGTATCATCTGCAAGCTTATTAACTCACCCAATTAGGTTTTAATTCATGTCACTTCTATATATTTGAATCGTAACTAGAAGGGTCCAGTACAGATCCTTGTGGAAAAAAGACAGAAAATGAGGGAAATTTCTTGAATAAATGTGTTTTTTTCAATGACAAAACAATTCTGATGAATAATCTCTGAAGTTGTGATTTTTGTTTTAAATTAACCCAATATTTTAATTCTCAGTTTACTGATCTTAATGAATATCCAGTACAAACTGCTTTGAATATATTGAATCATTGTAAGTGTTGAGTTCTAACATTGATTATTATTTGATTGTCATTTCAATTCTCACACCATCATGAGATTCACATTTTAGTTGAATCCATTATTTCCTAGTGCCAGTATCACAATGAAATATTAACATTCTTTTCAGGTCAACACACCTGCAATCAACCAGAGTTTTCTCACCCAACACTCATACTAACTATCTCATTCTCTTTCATTTGAATTCTCATATTAATGGAAGGATTATTAATCAGCCTTATCAATTAAGAGATGGCTAATTATTTTTCACTTCAATATTTCAGTTTTTTCAGATATACTGCACAATTACATTGCAATAAGGATTTTCTTATCAACCTTAAATTTGGTTTCAGCCATTTTAAAACTAATTATTGCTAATGTCTAACTGGTAATCATTGTTTAACTGCAATATATCCAGCTGTCGATGTGGAACAATGGCTCAATACATCAACTGACAAACAATATTGCACTCTACAATCTCTTAATCTTAGCAAAATAATTTTCAGTATGGAAGCTTAGTTGGATTGAATTGGCTGTGAGCAAAAATACATTCTGAGGAAGGGTCACTGGACCCAAAGCATTAATTAGATTACTTACAGTATGGAAACAGGCTCTTCGGCCAAACAAGTCCACACTGCCCTGCCGAAGCGAAACCCACCCATACCCCGACACCGAACACTGAGGGCAATTTAGCATGGTCAATTCACCTGACCTGCACATCTTTGGACTATGGGAGGAAACCGGAGCACCCAGAAGAAACCCACACAGACACAGGGAGAATGTGCAAACTCCACACAGTCGCCTGAGGCGGGAATTGTACCTGAGTCTCTGGCGCTGTGAGGCAGCAGTGCTAACCACTGTGCCACCGTGCCACCCGAATGAATGCTTCCCACAGATGCTGCCAGACCTGCTGTGTTGTTTTCCAGCAATTACTGATTTTGTTTCTGAGTTCCAGCATCCACAGTTTTTTGCGTTCTTGTACTGATTGTTTTTCACTTCAATGCTAACATTTCTATATTTCTGATTATTACAAAAGAGCTAACTATTTTTCACATTAAACATTATTTAAATTTCATATGTTTCTTGTGCACACAAACCTGAATTAACAAATTTTTGATCTATTCTTTTACAATAAATCTTGAATTCTTAGAAATCACAATTTTGTGAAACTGAGGAAAGTTGTCTTTCGCTGAGTAGTCACGTTGAATGGCGAATGCTTTATTTCCAATTCATGTGCATTACAAAGCAGGTCAATGTTAATTTATGTATATGAATAACTGCTTCAAACATATTGAATTATTTGATTATCATGAGACATATTTTTTTAAAATCATTGTCGCTTCGTTCCATCATTATTAGAAATTAGGAATTCTTTTTATTCATTACACACTGGAAGTGTCTAATATAATCCTAGTCCAATTATCACGATAAATATCTGAGCAGTTTTCCCTGTGAGTTACCACAGTAAGTATGTGATTATAGTCCTGCCCTTCCTGCATGGGAACATTATGGAGGGCTCTGGTAATGTCTGTACTAATAGACCATGAGGCAGGCGTTCAATTCCTACCTTAAACAGAGATGTGTCAAAACACCTCAGAGTTGATTGGAAAATATCTAAGTGTCAATTCAATTACTTTTCTATCCAACATTTTCTCAACTTGTATCTGTTGTTGATTAAAATGGTCACAATATCTTGAATTTATTTGCTTCAGGTCACTGATTAAAGTATGAATGTTATTAAGGTGAGGGGGAAAGTTTTAAAAGGGATCTGAGGGGTAACATTTTTCACAACGTGTGTTTGGCATATTGAGATAAGCTGTGACAGGAAAGTCAGCGGCTGGCACAATTACAAAATCTAAAAGACTTTCGGACAGTTACATGGATGGAAAACATTCAGAGGAATATGGGACAAACACAGGAAAATGGGACTAGTTTAGTTTCGGAAACCTGGCCGGAATGCCAAGTTTGGCTGAATGGCCTATTTCGTGCTGTAACAGTCTAACAGGCTGCGACCATCATGTTTAAGAAATGACCTAACTACCATCACTTGACATTCAATGCTGTTACCATCACTGAACACCCACTATCAACATTATCCTGGGGATAATCATTGATCAGAAACTGAACTGGTCTCACCACACAAACACAGTGGCTTCATGAGTAATTCAACTCCTGGCTCCAGAAAGCCTGCCCAACAGCTACCAGGCACAAGTCCGGAGTGTGATGGAATTCTCCCCACTTGCCTGGATTAGTGCCGCACTAACAACACTCAAGGAACACGTGGCCACTTCCATCTCGAAGGACAAAGGCAGCAGCTGGATGGAAATACAACTACCTTCAAGTTCCCCTCCAAGGTACTAACCCACCCTGACTTGGGAATATATTGCCATTCCTTCACTGTCAGTGGGTGAATGTCCTGGAAATCCCCACGCCAATGGTATTGTGGGTCAACCCACAGCAGGTAGACTGCAGCGGTTCAAGAAGACAATTTCTCAAGGGTAACTAGGGATGGGCAATAAATGCTGTGCCCAGCCAGTGACACCCACATCACATCAAATAAATATTAAAATAATGTCTGCAAGATCAAAACAGCTCCAACTCTGTCCTAGCTGCAATCTCTGCCTCTTCTTATTGACAATGATAAAAGGTTACCTTGCTCAACTTTCTCATCAGTACAGTATTCCCCCCAGCCCTCTCTTATACCAACCAGCAGCATTTCCATCACCAGCAGCAACTCCGCTTCAAATATTTTGTCAGTAACTTTTCATTAACTGGTTACTTCAATTACAATGCAATCTCTACAAACAGACCAAGTACCTTTTAGACAACAACAAATTTTCTAACAACTTTATTTGATCTCTCACTGCCATTCTTTTTGGTTATATGAGGTAGGGAGGGATGGGATCACCACAGTGATGTAAGATATATGTAACACAGTGAGACAGGAAAGCTAGTATGGCTCACGTTGACTCTTCGACCCCACACATTGGAACAACACATTCACTGCATAATAAACACAACACAACATTTCAACCCGGTGTGACAGTAATAAAATGTGGATCGGTTGGACAGGCTGGATTTGTTTCAGCCGGAGTTTTGGAGAGTGAGGGGTGACATGACTGAAGTGTCTAAGATCTTGAATGGTTTGTTAAGGAGGATGTGGAAAGGATGTTTCCTCTTGTGGGTCATACGTGAACTCGAGAGATCTGCTTTAAAATTAGATTCACCCTTTCAGGACAGAGATGAGGAGATTTACTTCCTCTCAGAGGGCTGTGCAACTTTGGAACTCTCTGCCCCAGAAGGTGGACTCACTGAGTATCATAAGATACAGGTTGATAGGTTCTTGTTAAGGGACGTTGGGGGAAGATGGAACACAAATCACTAACAGATCAGGCCTGGCCTTATTGAATGATGGAGTGGACTTGAGGGGCTGAAACTTCACCTTCTGCTTCTTTCTCACAGGACACAGGACTAAGAGCTTTGTTGAAAATTCATTCACTGGATGTAGGTGCCACTGGCTATGGGCAGCATTTATTCCCCAGAGGGCAGGTAAGAGTCAACCACATTGCTGTGGGTCAGGGGTCACATGTAGACTAGATCAGGTAAGGATGGCAGCTTCATTCCCTCAAGGACATCAGTGATCAAGTTGGATGTTTCCTGACAATCGAGAATAATTTCAGCAATAGACTCATAATTCTAGATGATTATTGAATTCAAACTGCTGAAACTGACTGGCAGTGAATCCAACACAAGTGAATGAAAACATTGCTCAGAGTCTGGTTCTGGAACATTCAATACAACCAGGAAATGGAAAGTGAATACTTAGCTGAAAACAAGGCCACTGCTCTGTTAGAGACAAAATCAATCAATGTTCAGTTACTGAACATTATTGACTCACAGAATATGCGAACCTGCAGATTCACAGTAAAAGGGGAAAGTAAACAACATTCTTGGCAAAGCCAGAATGAACCAACTGCTTGTATATAAACAGCTCAGAACAAAGGGGCTGAATCCTCCACAAACTGACAAATCAGATTTGTAGATAGAGATTGGAAATCTTTAGAAAAAACCCTTGCCTACTGATGGTGTGTGCTAGAAACCATTCTCAATTTCCCCTCACTTATTTCCCCTCACAAAAGGAGGTGTGTTGCTCACTTACAGACTGACTTACAAAGGAAACCTGATCAGGAACTCGCAGGTTAATTAAGCTATTAGTGACAGACCATTGCACACAACAAGAGCTTAGACCACAACAGATTCTAGTGAAACCAACAGTGCAATGAAAATGGCGAATTAGTCTTTATAATCATGCAGCCTCCCTCAATTAAAATAATCCCAGTCAACTTCTCAACATTTTAAAACTATTAATATCAATGAATATATATTTATTTCCCTTCCTAATTTCCTCCAAAAATGTATCTGATTATTCTCTTCAAAATATATTTTAAATGATGTATTCCAAATCAGAATTCATTTCCAATTATTCTTAGAGCAAAACAACTTGCAAACTAAAATAGTTTTCATGTCAATAATGACACTGGAAACTTTGTTATGTAGTTCAACCATATTTCCAAATATTGTTTTGGTTCATTATTGCAGTGAAGCTAAAATTAACGTCTATTTATTTTCTCTGATATCCTTCCATTACTTTATTCCCTAATAACAATGCCCATGGTGTAATGGGTGGCAAACATTAGATAAAATTGAATTTTCATTGCAAGAACTTGTACAAACTCTCACATTTTATTCAGTTCATTCATTGTCGTTGATTATCTGTTATTTTCATTGTATGATCATGTTAAATTCACTTAAATAATCAAAGTAGAATTTTCACCTCTATAGATATGTAAAGTGAATGTCAAATTATTAATATTTCAAGTAAAACCAAATTCACATCTTGCTCTGTTTTATTCCAGGAATGACAGGATGTGTTCAATTATTATGGGAAACAGGAACAAGTGAAGGTGGTGGCTCTCAGACGTGAGGCCTTAAAGCCAAAGGGCCAGGTGGCAGTTATAGTGGGGGGAGGGACGTAGTGCCCCGCTCTCTTCAGAAGGCAGTGAGGATGGTGACACTGACTGGAACGGGTTAGATGACAAAGCGCCCACGTATGGACAGAGGGACGACAATGGGTGGGATGACCCACCGCCCTGTAAGGTCCAGAAGGCTGTGTCTATGGCACCACTGGGCATCAAAGCTCAACTTAGACAGACAGTAGGGAGCAACAAAGGGAACTGACAGAAACCAAACCTGAACTGTTAACCCACTGAATAACAGATGTTGGTGAATGAACACCCAGCCTGATAGGGAAATGGTAATAATGGGCCTTATTGGGACAATATCGATGAATTAGTAGAGGTACACAGTCTCACCGAAGATGATGTACGGACCCTCCCTCGGGCCAAGATGCCCTGAAGTGTACAGCAGAAACTGTACCTGCAATGAGAGGATGGGGTGCGAGCCGGTTCCCCCCAGAGTTCAGCTGATCCATGGCGCCAGGCATTTACAGATATTGCAGGGACACACTGGGGAGGGGACAGGCTGAATGGGCTAAAATAACCTTGGTGACTCAGGGAACCAAGGGGAATAATCGAGGATCATACAGAGAGGAAGACTGAGGTGTGTAAGGACCACGGGGGATTACCAAGCCCTAAAATGTGATAATGAAATAGGTTTGATGTATTTAAAAGATGACATGGGACCCCATTTAACTGTAATTATAAACATGGGACTCTCAGTGAGAGATAATTCTAATCACATTCTGAATTGGGTCATGAGAGCTGAGGCAAACACAGAAACACAGGGGAATAGCTGCAGTACAGGGAGGGTAATCAGACCCACAATGTTACAAGGGAAGCATGAAAGGGCACAAAGACAAGGAATGTAGGCACAGAGTGGGAGATAGGTGTTCATATTGTGAGTGGCTTGTGTTCATGTAGATATATGCATAGCCCATGAATATTCATTGACGCGCTGTTAAGGGGCCAACACTTGCATGATTCTACCACCGGAGCATCTTTGTCAGTTACCGATAAGGATTTACCCCTCACCCCCTCAATTACTAAAATGAGAGAAATCGGAGAGGTTACCTAGGAAACTGGATGAAGCAAACCTGCCCCGATGTAGACCGGGAGTATGACAAAATGTATTCAGATATGGAGGTGTGACACTCAAGAAGGGACCATTCTGGGAGTTGCTCCTATTTATTCTAAAATGGCAACTATTGACATCAACACCCGAATTTAAACATGGAGATGCTCCGGCCAGGACTGGGACAGAAAGAAAAGGAAAGGCAACCTCTCCGGAGTAGCTACATTGCAGGGAGAATGGGACAGTCAGAGAATCTGGTGGGTTATAGCTCGGACCCACTCAGCGGTGTGCGTAACTCAAACAGGAAAGTGGGTTGTTGTCTATCGACTCTGTAGAGATCGAGGGCCCTCTCACTCCCCACACAAAAGGGATCTCATCAAAGCTGGGGCTGAAGAGGCAGTAATTGTGACAGTGACTGATTGACAGAAGCTGGAAATCGACTGGGTCAATACCTGTGGATATTGAATGGCTGAAGAGAGTGGTGTTTACTGACCGAGGAGAACAGTCCACCAGGATACTATTACCTCAGGGATCCCGCAATATTCCAGTATATCCCACCGATGTGTGTTTGATGGATTTCATCACACTGATCTAACCACAACATCTCATCACCTCAAGCGGTGAGAAAGAACATATCCAGATATTATACAGAGTATTGGATCAGGTTAGCCAGGCCAGGCTTAAAATTAACACACAGAGAGTGAAACTGGGAAGGTAGGGAGAGACGGAACTGGGACATCATATTGGGGAGATCAAATCAGGAAGGGAGAGGGAACAGTCCGAGCAAAACAAAAACTATGATTATTAAACTATCCACCCGCACACCGTAAAGGGATCAGGCAAACTTTAGGATTGTTTAATTACTGTGGGAATTTTGTGAGGAATTATCCAGAAATAGAGAACCATCACAAGCCCTGGCAGAAGCGCGGACATTAACCAGGGGTGAGGGAGGCAAAATGCACACAGTTAGCATGCCTTTGGTATAGTTCATGACTGGGCTCGGTGAAGGTATATCACCCTGTCTGGGGGCCACATTGAGCATAAAGAACAGGTCAGAGAGTTAGTGGAAGCAGCTAACTTTCTCAGTGAAGCAGCAATAATGAAGATTAGAGCTCACAGGAAAGTAGAAACCCCACACCAACGGGATAATTGGTGAGCATGGGTGAGCATACTTACTGAAACAGTGCAGACATTTGAGGAGGATGCAGTGGCAGGAACTACAGAAGCGAGAAAGGAAGGTTTAAAGATATTTCCAGAAACAGGCCCACAGCAGGAGAAACAGGAATGGGAAAAGGGTGGGGCAGTAATAGGACATAGGATGATCCAGCAGTGCCACTGTACAAGACAAACATCATTAAAAACATATCATGGCTGACCCATATTGAGCAGGATAAAATGCAATATCGGATGATCAACTACAGGGGTGTTCTGGGACAAGAAGGTTTTGTCGAAGGGGTGTAGTCTGTACACCGTGAGAGTCAGGGAAAACAATCAGGATAAAATGGAGGCAGCCGCAGGGACCCAGGGGCTCACGGGAACAATTACAGATGGATTTTACATACACTCCCATCCCAATCCCAGGGAAGGAAATCCTGCTGGGTCTTAATAAATAGGTTTACTCAGAGGGTGGAAGCATTCCCCTGCAGATTCTGACCAAGGGACACATGTTCCAGGAAATGAAGTTAAGCAGCTCTGTGGCCTGTTTGGTACTGAGCAGAAATCCCATCTCAGATCCCACCCCCAGAGCTCAGGGACAGTCGAAGGAATGAAGCAGACACTGAAAGCTAGTCTGACTAAGGCCCTGACAGAGACAGGCCGGGATGGGTTAGTGTACTCCCCACCATCCTAATGAAACTGACGTCAACCCCAGCAAAGGGAACTGAGCAATCCCCCTTTGAATTTGGACTATGCAGCTGCCAGAGGGTATGGTAGTGGGAGGGCAGGAGATGTACAATGGTAAGGATAGGGTGAAACAATTTGTGAAAGAACTGACAAAGCAACTGCATGAGCTGAGAGGGGAAGTTGTAGAGGGACAGAGAATCAGAGACTGGGAAAGGGAGCTCATAAACATCCGAGCTGACATCCCAAACCCAGGAGATCGGGTCCGGGGGGAAATATTAGTGGAATGTATGAAAGAAACACATCAAAATGCTGGACTTGGCTGGGGGATTCACAGAAATCCAGAGAGGGAACTCTTCCATCATGCATTAGTAAGGAGCTCTGAATAAACATTGGTCGTGCTGCTCAGCACAGAACTCAAGGCTCCTCTTTGATATTTCTCCCAGTAACAGTTGTGCAGGGGTATGTTGCCGGCTGGAGGTCTGTGACCAGTGCCTCTGTTCCACAAGGGTCAGAGCTGGGACATCTGTCCTTTGTAATACATATAAATGATTAGCCTGAAAAGGTAAACGATTTAATTAGCAAGTTTGTAGATGGCACAAAGTGAAGAAGTTGTGAATCGTGAAGAATGTTGCCAAAGGAAACATCAAGGATGAGATCAGTTGGAAGGTTATGCGGAGAACTTGCAGATAGATTTTAATTCAGACAAGTGTGACATGATGCGTTTTGGGCGGCTCATTGTAAGAGGAATGTATACACTAAAAGGAAGTGCCCTGACCAGCATTGATATACAGAGGGATCTTCAGGTGCAAGTTCACAGCTCCCTGAAAGTGGTGAAAGAGGTGGATGGCAGGCTTGCCTTCTTCTGTCAGGGGACTGAATATAAAACTGTCATTAGGCCACCTTTGGTGGATTGTCTGCTGTGTTGGGCACCGCATTATAAGGAGGATGTGGAGGCTTTGGAGAGGGTGGAAATGGGTTTACCAGGATGTTGCCTGGATTGGGAGAGGTTGGAAAATCTCGGATTGTTGTCTTTGGAAAGTCAGTGGCTGTGGAGTGATCCGAGAGGCACAGAGAGAGTGAATAATCTGAATCTTTTTCCAAGTGGAAATTACCAATTCAACAGGCCATAGATTTAAGGGGAGAGGGGGCAAGTTTAAAGGAAATGAAAACCGAAAGACTAGCAGATGCTGTAAACCAGAAAGAAAAACAGATGTATCTGAAAAAACTCAGCAGTTCTAGCAGCATCTGTGAAGAGAAATTAGTTAACATTTCTGAGGAAGGGGGACCGGACCCGAAACATTAACTGATTTTTCTTCACAGAAGCTGCATGACCTGCTGAGCATTTTCAACTACATCTGTGCAAGTTAAAAGGCAGTTGTGTCAGACAAGTTTCTTATGCAGGAGGTCGTCAGTGACGAGAATGTACTTGCCTGAGAGATGGTAAAAGCAGAAACAATCACAATGTTTAAGAGGCATTTGGACAGACAGATAAGCGGACATGGGTTGGCAGGGATATGGATCATATACAGGCAGATGGAATCAGTTTGGAATGGCATCATGATCCACACAGACATGGTGGGCTGATTATGCCGGTGCTGTCCTGTTCTGTTTTCCAGGGGGGAGAATGTGTGGAGCGAGAGATAATATTTTGAGTATAATATGTCTCTTCTTTAGAACACACAGTAAGTTGATGCATTTTGAGAGAAGCAATGTAGAAAGGGAATATATATTTGAATCGCACAGACATAGAGAGCAGGACAGCAGGAATGCGGGACAATGTGTACAAATCCCTAAAGGAGAGAGAACATAGTGTTTTGAGTAAATGTATAGGATGCTGGGCTTCATTAACAGAGGGAATGATAAAATACTCATGGAAAAGATGCTGACCATTGACAAAGTTCTAGTTAGATCACATTCACTCATTGCATCCAATTGTGGTCAACAGATTCCTGGTCAGGATGAGGAAGGTCAAATACCACAAAGGGGCCTGTTCCATACTTTGCTTCTCTTTCAGGATGTATTGGCGACTCAAGGGTTAAACATTCTCCTGCCAAAGGTTTTCCTGCCGTATTGTAAGAGTACAAGGCCTGTACTCTTCCAATACAGACTGAACACCTCAGTAGGGGTGAGGCAGACCGTATCTTCGAAACAGAACCTCTTGGAGCCACACATGTGGATTCCACCATAACCCCAGATAGAGCAATTTGCCCTTTCCAGACAAGACGGAGAGCCCTGTGCACAATCCTGTTAAACTGCCTCCTGCTCCCATTGTCTTACTTCCCCTTCATATGAGCATAGGTAAGTGAATCCCCCATTTACTGAAAGAAGAACCCTTCTGCCTTAATCTCTTCCCGTCAACACATAATCATGAACAAACAATAATCAGTCTCTGATAATCCATTCACACATTATCACAGGACATCGCCATTCATCAAGCTTTGTAAATTCATAATTACCAGCTTTAAACTATGTAATGACAATCGCCCATGTGACTGATATGCCTTTGTCTAATTCTTATTAAATATACTGTCTCTGTGGGTAAGGCAGAGATTCGTGAAGAAGAGTCTGTACAAGTAGACACTCGGCTACTTTAGAGATGCTTTGAATCTCTCGCCGGCTGTCCAATAATAAAGCTACTGCTGTTGTGCAAAAAACTTGTGTCGTCTGGATTTGTGGAACAAAACAGACATTAACAAGGAAGGATATGAGTGATCTTCAGGGTATGGAGTACAGACTTACTGGAGTGGTTCACTGATGAAGAAAATGCAGTCACTGGATTGATTTGAAGAGATTGCTATTTTCTTTGAAATAAACAAGTTAAATATATTTTTGATAGAGCTGTATAAGATTATAACAGACCTAGATATAGCAGACAAAAATATCTGTATTTGATAGGTGATGGTACAAGAATTAAGACCAGAGGTGAGGTTTTGAGAGAGTGGGAGATGAGTAAGTGTCTCTGCTGACTGTATTGGCTGGACATATGCAGAACATGCTGCCTATTACAGTGGTGCAAGTAGAGAAGATGAATGATTGATAAAAACATTTATATCAGATCTGAGGGAAATAAAATCGCAGAGTTTGGGGGACAGATGGGAAATGAGAATGTTGGATTTTGCAACAGAGAGCCAGCCTGGATTTGATGGGCTTCTTTCTGTGCTATAAGCATTTTATTTCGACTTGCTTAACTTGTTCTGATCACCGATTAAATTTTCATTAAAGTAAATCTGCTCAGTGTTCCTACTCAGACCAATACAGTCTGTCCCTCCACAGCAAGAGATAATGTTTACTGCTTTATACTGGATTCTGGGGGTCGTGGGGGATTGGTGGGGGTGTGTGTGTGTGTGTAACGGTGTATGTAACCGTCTGCCAGCATTTATCTGAAATGGCAAAACACCAGTGCAGTCACACTAGGGATCGACTCTGGAAATGTGGGGAATGCCAGAAGGGAATTCTTTACCCATCCCACCTGGAAACTGGCCAAACCAGTCAGACTGGGGGAGAAGCTGTTCACCTGCTCTGTGTGTGTGGGGGAAGGGATTCACTCAGGTATCCATTCTGCTGAGACACCAGTGAATTTACTCATAACCACAAGTTGAAGGATTTCTTTTCTCTTTTTCACACCAAGTAATGAACAATGGTTTTGGCAGCTCATAAAGTTTTGCATATAGAGAACTTACTTTTGGAAATGTTCACAACATTGCTGAACATGTACAGATTCACACTGGGTAGAGACTTTTATTTTCCTTTATTCATTCACAGGATAAGGGTGTCGCTGGCCCAGCAGCATTTACTGCCCATCCCTAATTGCCCAGAGGGCAGGTAAGAGTCCACCACATTGCTGTGGGTCTGAGGTCACAATGTAGGCCAGACCAGGTAAGGATGGCAGCTTCCTTCCTGAAAGGGCATTAGTGAACCAGATGGGTTTTTCTGACAATCGATTAATGGTCATCACTAAACTCTTAAATTCCAGAGCTTTTTTTTGTTGAATTCAAATTCCCCCATCTGCTGCAGCAGGCTTTGAACCCAGGTCTCCAGAACTTTATCTGGGGCTTTGGATTAACTGTCTAGTGACAATACCACTAGGCCAATACTTCCCCACATCACTGTCCATCCACACAGCGTGAACAGCCGTTTTCTGGTTCATCAGAAGAGGGTAATCACACATACGTTTGCTGAATAATTGCAGGAGTTGGATGTTGATGGGCTATTGACATCCATCTCTAAACCATGTATTCTGGGGTTTGTTTCTATTGTCTTGTTATCCTTTGGGGATAAAAACAGTTTCAATTAGCTTTCTATTAAATGCATGGCAATCAAGTCGATCACATAACTCTCAGGCAGATTAGTTTCTTTTGAAGGCCTCTCCATCTCCCCGACCTCCTCCATCCTCACTCCAACAGTACAATAATTTCACACAGTCTCTTTGTGACTATGAATGAGACAATCTGATCAGCTGCTTCGTTCCCAACTCCTATGTCAAGTTGGATCTTAATCTCCCCTTGCTGCAGTTGTGATCCTGCATCATTGTACAGTGTTGCTCGTATTTCATGTCTTGGCCTATCAGTGTTCATGATACTGCATGTAGCTTCTTGCAGATATGGCTTACAGTGCAAGAGTTTAGCTCTTTCCTTCCACCAACAGTAGAATTGTACTCCAACAAAACTTACAGAATCACTGCCCCGCATGCCCCCAACTTGCCTCTTACCATCAAACCAGAGTATCAATCCTCATTCAACTGAGAGAATTCAGGAGGGCATGCCAGTAACAGCAGCATGAATACCTAAAAATGAGGTGTTAACCTGATGAAGTTCCCATAGAGGACTACTTGTGTTCCAAACAGCATAAGCAGCAAGTGATAGACAGGCAAAACAATCCAGGAAACAACAGAACAGATCTAAGATCTGCAGTCCAGCCACATCCAGTTGTGAATGAAGTCAGAGCACAGCTGGAGTTCTGAGGACAGTTCTCTTCAAGATATTAACCAACAAGAATGTCAGACTGGATTAATTATCATAAAACTCAAGTCAGTTTGATATTCATATATTTACAATCAGTGTTCAATTCACCAAATGTAGCTGAAGGTAAAGATAATCTTCAAGTGATTGTAACAGTGGAGACACCTGAATACTTGATCAGCAACTTAAAGCCTGTTGTGTTTAGATAGTAATAATTTTAAAAAGATTTTAAAAAGTAAGGTGACTTGAGAGTAACGGAAGAAATTGATTGGTAGGTAGCTGATAATGTTGTTTTAATCTGAAGTTAATTTAGGATTAGTTAACAAATAAACACATGGTAGGGAATCCCAGCCCCACGGAGTGCACATCCAGTTCCATGTGGGAAAACCAGGACACTCTTGTGTGAGCGACAACCACAAGAAACCTGAGGTGACACAGGAAATGTCAGGAACACTCGTTTGACTGCGGTTAAAGTACTGCACACACTTCTGATCCCCTTATTCCAGGGTTGATGTGATCACACCAGAGAGGGTACAGAGGAGATTGATCAGAATGTTTCTAAAATTGGAAGATTTCTGCTCTGAGGAAAGGTTGGATAGGCCGGGGATGATTTCCGAGGAGGATGTGCTGAGATTTAATTGAAGTGATAAAATGCTGAGGAATCCAGATCGAGTGGATAGGAAGGAGCTATTCATTAACTGAGAGGTCAGAAACTGGAGGATTTAGATTGAAACTAATTCTCAGAAAGAAGGGGAGAGGAGAATTCATTTCACTCGGAGATGATGGGGAGCAGGAACTCATTGATGGGGTGGCAGAGGCAGTAACCAGCATCACATTAGAACAAAAGGACATGGATGTAACTGAGATGCTGGAACATGCAGGGCCGTGGATTAAAGTCTGCAGAATGGGATCACTGTGATTTATTTAACATTTCTCCAGAATATTAAACTCCAGTCCAATTTGAGAATTTATGAACATCATCCGACCTGAATTCCAAATGTCAGAATAAATTTATCAGAAAGTTACAGCACAGCTTGAGGCCACGTGGCCCATCCTGCATGTGTTGGCTGTGATAGAACAACCCAGGCTTTACAGCGTTCTGTACTCACCAACGAGAGCAACAATTTCAGACTGTGAACTCTGCCCTCTATGTTGTTATAAACTGTTTTTATAATGTATATCTTTCACAGCTGCACACCTTGTTTCCTTGTTTCTTTCCCAGCCCTAACTCCATTTCCTGTGACCTTGAGGGACGACCATTTCTGCTGTTTAATCTCTCCTGCCTTCCCCCATGCGCCAGACTGTCTTTTTGTCCTAGTCTCACCCCCACCTTGCTCACAACCTGTTACATTTCTGATTCCCAGACCTCTGTGACTGCACTGCGCCCCCAGGGTCAGTGGCACGAGTTTTGAATTCTCTTCCTCATGAGATAATCAGAAATCTTTCTGGCTGCAGTTTCCCTGAGATTTTATTTTGAAAAAAAAAGAGGATTTGCGTTAGAGTCAAGTATTTATGAGTCTTCATCCACAATTCTGAGCACTTAGACATAAATTGAGACCCTCCCACAGATGTGCAGGTTTGATGGATTGGCCGTGCTAACATGGCCTGTAGTGTGCAGGTTAGGTTAGCCATGCTAAATGTGGGGTTATGGAGGTAGGGTGGGACAGCAGGTCATTGCAGACTCGATGGACCGAATAGTCTCTTTGTGCGCCTAAGGGATTCTGTAATTCTAACTAGTTGTGATTATTGTCACATTTTCCTAAGTCCAGGTTCATTCAACTCAGGTACACATGCTGCCTTTGTGTTTCTGTGAGTGCTCACTCAATCCTTTCCTTCTGTTTTACATCAATTTCACACTGTATGTAAAGGTGGGAATGAATGTGTAAATATAAATACTCCAACCGAAACCCCTCAAGTCAGGAACTGTTTCTGCTACTAGCATCACTCACAACAGCAAAATAAAGGTTCAGTCACAAATCTGACAGAAACACAGTGGTTATAATCACCAGGAAAGGCTTAACAGCTCAAAACTCTTTTCTTACAAAAAGAGGAGGCTGAGAGACAACCTGGTACAAGTAGGAAACTTTGTGTCTGTGTTTTCAGAGATTTGAGGTTGAAATCAATGGGCTGGAAGCATGTTTCATTGATAACCTGGGGCAAAGGTGCTATCTAAATGTGCATCTTTCTTTCTGCCTATCTGTCTGAGTCAACAATCAGATGGATATGTCATTGTCTGAGTGTTTTCCCAAATCCCTGATTGTGGAGGGGAGGCAGATTCAATCTCAGGTGCCAGCTGCCTCGTGCCCACCCACATGGACATGTTGAAGAGCATGACAGGAGAATGGATTTAAACCGAGAGTTCAACGCCAGAATGAAATAGGAAGAAGGAAATAAATGGGATTTTTGGATCCCAGGGAATAGACTCCAGGATTAGCCCTTGTGGACATTCTTGCAGTAATACGAGACAGCATTCCATGATGAGAGTTAAATCTGGGTGGCAGTAGAGGGAAGCACTCAACATGAGCAGGTTTTGAACAAACCTCCTGTGTTTGAACTATCAGTAACAGTGTGTTAGACATGGAGGTGAAGTGAGCACTGAGGGGAAATGTTACCACAAGCTGCAGATGGATAACTTTCATTGGAACAGGAGGTGGCCATTCATCCCTTCAATCCTGCTCTGCTATTCAATAGATCATGGCTGATTTGTGCCCTAAGTTGCAATGTTCAAAACTCTCCAAACTCATCAATAAACTCTTCTGTAACAGACAAGATCAATATTCAAAAACGAAACATCTGCAAATGCTGGGAAATCAGGAATAAAAACAGAAATTGCTGGATAAAAAAAAATCAGCAGATCTGGCAGCATCTATGGAGAGTGAACCTTTGGGTCCAGTGACCGGTCAGGTGACCACCTGCAGCTGACCATTCTGCCTTTTCTGTAACACTCTCTGGAACAGGTTCTGGTGCGAGGGGAATGAGATTTTCAATAACAACTTAGAAAATGGGAGGATGTGCTCAATCAGAATAAAACACATTTTGATCTTTCACTTTTAATTCAACTGCAAAATCAGGCCAGAAATCAATTCTTCGTGTCATTGGGTCTGGGAAACTGTTAATTCTGACCTGATCCAGCCTACAAGTGAATCCAGACATTGAATAACCTGGTTGACTCTGAACCATCTCTTGGGCAGTTAGAATGAATGACAAACGCTGCCCCAGCAAGTGATGCCATGATCCCATGAACAAAGAAAACAAATCCAATCACTGTGGTTACTTGTGAACTCGCTGGTGTTATTGGAAGAGGACGAATGGGAAGGTTTATGGGGTAAAGGGAGAAGAATAGCATTCAGTGAGGTGATCCTTTGGAGAGCTGATCAGCCAATCAGCCTACTTTTGCACAGTTACAATTCAGTGAATATTTCATTCTGAGCCATCTCAGGAAATATCAGGGCAGGGTTTGTAAAGAGGTCAGATTGAATGAGTGTCTCGGTGAGCACAAGTGAGACACAGGTACAGAGAGGTTTTGGGATGGTTTGAACTATATTTTATACATTTGCATAGTCATCAACATTACAGCAGTTAAAACTGGGAGTGTAATTAGAGCAGCAAATAAATATTAAACATTTATGCAGCTAAAGGGGATATTAGATAAAGATACTGCAGTTAGTGTTTATTTTATTCCAGGCACACCAGCCTAGGAGCACATCCTTCCTGTATCTATCCTATCGAGCTCTGAAGATTTTTGTTCATTTGAAGTGTTTCATGTTTAGATACTCCAGAGAAGACAGCTTCAGGCTCCTCAATCTTTCCTGTGAGGGCAATGCTGCTGTTAGAATTCAATTCACTGGTGCATGTTACTGGCTGCTTCATGGACTGGAACTGACAACTGAGACTGAAAGGTTACTGTATAAAATATCTTCAATGGTATTGCCAGACGGGAGTGGTTTTAGGAAAATGACCTTGGCTTATGGACATTGAGTGTCAGAGCACTTCCTGTTGTGGGGCATCCTGTTTAGATTCAATCTATTGATACCTATTAGAACTGACTTGCACTGGCTCCGTCAAAGTGGTCAGAGCATTATGGCTGTCATCGAAGCTGGTAACAAACTTCCCATGGGTTAAAAATCGTAAATGATAGAGTAGGTACGAGGTCTGATGACACTGTTGGAGTATTGATGTTGTTGTCAATCATATTAATTTGGCTGGAATTGACTGAATTTCTTTATCTCTTTCTGAACCTCAGGATGTCTCTCTGGGCAGTAAGTCTCCACAAACAGCAATGTGACAATGAGCAGGGATCATCTGTTTTGATTTAAATTGTGACTGTAGCACGGCTGTTTCACAGCACCAGGTACAAGGTTGGAGTCCAGCCTTGGTCAACAGCCTGTGTGCACTTCCCACATTCTCCCCAGGATAGTGTGGGCCCCCTCCAGGTGCTCTGGTTTCCCCCCACAGTTCAAATATTTATGGGTTAGGTGGATCAGTTGTGCGAAATTGTCCACAGTGTCCAGGATTGTGCAGACTCAATGGATCAGCCATGGGAAATGCAGTGTTACAAGGATGGAGCGCTCCAGGTGGGATGCTCTTTGGATGGTTGGTGGGGTTTGATGGGCCAATGCTCTCCTTCCACACTGTCGGGATTCTATTCTATGATTGAGGATAAAGGCTACACAGCAGGGTGTCCTTGGAGAAGGAGCATGTGGTATGTATCAATGCTCTCGATGTCTTTAGATAGAGGTGGGCACTGCAGGGGATACAGTGCTTTATCTCCACTGCTGCCCGCTCACCCCTAACTCTACTTTTATTTGGTCCATTCCCACTCTGTCATTTGTAATGGTTTGCTTTGCCCGTAATGGGCTTTGTTTGTAAATATTCAATTGGTTACACTGGTGGTTTACTGCTGGTGATTATATATTAACAAAACCCAAAATGGTGTAATGATGAACGTGGGAAGGTTGCTCAGCTGTGTGAGATAACACTTCTGGGTCGGAGAAATGGGGGGAAAAAGAACACTTCACAGCTCACAGAACGAGAACGGAAAAGAAGTTAAATCAAACCAACAGGTTCAGACAGGGAGGGAATATTTCCCTGGAGTTTGAGTAACTGGAAAGTGATGGTGTCCGGGAATAGACAGGATTTTGTTTTACAAGGCGTTTGAAATTTTTAAAAACTGTTATATTCAGATAGTTTCATTTCTTTTCTTTTAGTTTTATTTATTGTGGAACAAATAGCTACAATATTTTAAAACCAAATTCACAAACCTTGTGTTAAAGACAATGTTAAATAAAATCCATCAAACCATCCCTGAAAACTGATGTGGAAGTGCAATCTCCTGGAGAATCCCTGCCCACTTCTTCCTACCCGGGCTCCATGACTATATACATACCTGGGAGATAGCAGCAGGAGGCCGTTCGGCCTTTCAATCCTGCTCCACCATTCAATGGGAAACAGCTAACCATCCAGCTCAGTCTCCTGTTCCTGCTGTGTTCCAATCTCCATTCTTGACTTTACCTCGAAGAACTATATCTAAGTCCTCCTTTGGCTTCACTGCCTTTTGTTCCAGTGGCATTGTGTTACTGTGTAGGTGCAGGCAGGGGTAATGTGATGGTGCTGCCTCCTGGAGGACGCACTCAGCCTCCCTCATCATCCTGCAGTAACATCAATTGGGTTTCAGCAACTAGAGATAGAAACCGTTTCCAGGATACGGGCATCACTGGCTCAGCCAGCATTTATTCCCCATCTCTCCTTACCCTCAAGAAGATGGTAGTGAGTGCTATCTTGTACCATTCACAGTCCATTTGGCGCAGAGAGACCGACAATGCTGGGAGGGAGAGTGTTGCAGGATTTTGGCCCAGTGATTCTCTATCTTTGGTTCTTCAAACACTTGGTAAGTTAATCACGATTTGCACATGATTTTGAGATTTCAGTCTGAAAATCTTCACCATCTAGCACCCTGTATAAAGGAATATGTACAGATCAGAAATTCAGAGCAGACAATTCTAGTTTCTCTGGAATATCTTTTTCCTCTTCCTTCCCCCAAAGCTGTAACCCTCCAGCCCACTTACTCTCTCTCACCATTCTGACTCTACTATCCCCTAATGTACACCCTCCCCATTCTCATGGAGTTGTTGATAAACAGGTCTCTGCCACCACTTCCCATCCCTGGTTAGACTCTGCACCCTTTCTGGGTTCACTTCCTTTCCCTTCAGTTGCTGCAAGTCAATAATGTAACAGCAGAATGAAACAAAAGGAAACAGAAAGGGAGATGGCAGACCCTGGACAGAGGAGGAACCTTCCGTCTGGGAGAATGGGTCATATCCTTTGTTTCTCATTGATCGATTCCAGTGTTATGACAAGTTGGGGATGGAACTTGGTCCCATGTGGGTATGGTGACACTTTGACCCTCCAACAGATCAATACTACAAGCAAGTATGTTCCTCCTCCAGACAATCACAGTGTGAAATACTTTCCACTAGTTACCCCAAAGCACATGCTCCAAAACTCACCCACATTCTGTACTTGTGCAGTGCCAGGTTTCCCCACGTGTGGTCCCTGCCTTGGAATTTGGGAGTTGCAGTCCTTACGCAGCCACTGGAGCCCTGTCTCTGGAACGTGAATGAAAAGTGTGGGATGTTGTGTATCGGATCCCCATTCAGACACACAGGACATGTGGGCTGTCACTGGGATTTACTGAGACATCCGCTTTGACAACCTGATTTCTGATGTAACGAACATAGATTCAGCCAATTGGGGGATAGGGAGGTTAATAAGGGGCAGCAGGTTTTAAGCAGAGGTGGCTCAGTGGCTAGCACTGCTGCCTCACAGCGTCAGGGACCTTAGGCGACTGTGTGGAGTTTACACATTCTCCCCATGTTTGCATGGTTTCATGCAGTTCTCCAGTTTCCTCCCACAGTCCAAAGATGTGCAGGTTAGATGGATTGCCCGTGCTAAATTGCTGACAGTGTCCATGCACGTGCCGGTGAGACAATTAGCCATGGGAAATGCAATGTTACAGGGAACGAGTGGATCTGAATGGGATGCTCATCATAGGCTGGTGTGGACTCGATGGATGAATTCCCTGTTTCTGCACTATAGGGACTCTATTTGAAGATCTTATGAGGAAAGGCTGAGGCACTTGGGGCTTTTCTCATTGGAGAAAAGAAGGTTTAGGGGAGATTTGATAGAGGTGTACAAGATGATTAGGGGTTTCGATAGGGTTGACAGTGAGAACCTTTTTCCGCTAATGAAGTCAGCTGTTACTCGGGGACACAGCTTTAAATTAAGGGGAGGTAGGTATCGGACAGATGTTAGGGGTAGATTCTTTACTCAGCGGGTTGAGAGTTCATGGAATGCCCTGCCAGTATCAGTGGTGGACTCTCCCTCTTTATGGGTATTTAAGCGGGCATTGGATAGGTATATGGAGGATAGTGGGCTAGTGTAGGTTAGGTCGGCTTCGGTCGGCGCAACATCGAGGGCTGAAGGGCCTGTACTGCGCTGTATTTTTCTATGTTCAATGTATTCTATTCTCATGAGGAAGAATGTACTTGTCTCAATGTGTTGTGAATCTGTGGAATTCCCTATTGAAAATGTGGTGGATGCCAGGACAATGAGACAATTTAATGAAGAAATACAGATGTTGAATTTGCAATGAGTTGAAGGATGAGAGAGAGCAGGCGGGAAAATCCAGCTGAGACCGAGGTGAGCTCAATCATCACCGTATTAAATGGTGGAGCTGTTTGGAACGGCTGCATTGCCTCTCCTGTGCCCAGGGCTTATCTTCTTACGGTAATAACTGGAAAACTAAATCCAAAACTCACCACCTTCACCAAAGGAGATTTTCGGAAAATGACAGTCAGGTGGATTTGCATTCCAACCTTAGCTAGTGAGGAAGCGTGTAGGAGATAATGATTTTGCAATTTTAAACTCAGGGGAGACAGTGATTTATGGTTTTAGATTGCGTCGTACATTCGCACCGTCCAGAGTATGCTGTGGTGAATATCTATCCTGTACTTTATTACAAAGCCAAGGTCACTGACAACGAAAACCAAAACACCCAGGAAACATCGTCTCACCTCATAATCTGATAAAAGAATTCTGAGAAGTCTGGTTGAACTTAGAACACAGATGGAAAGCTGAAAGATTAGATCCAATTCCAAGATCCAGTGCTTAAACAAAAGGAGACTACAATAGGATGAGGCAGGAGTTGGCTAATGTAGACTGGAAACAAAGACTTTATGGTGGGAAAGTTGACGGACAGTGCAGGAATATCAAAGCAATTTTTCGAAGTGCTCAGCAAAAGTATATATCAGGGAAAAGGAAGGACTGTAGGAAGAGGAGTAATCTGCCATGGGTGGCTAAGGAAATAAGGGAATCTATCAAACTGAAATAGAATGCATACAAATTGGCAAAGACCAAGGAGATTAGAAAAACTTTAAAGATCAACAGAAAGCAAGATGGGATTGGGGGAGAAAAGTGATGAGTAGCTATACCCAGGGCCAGAATAACAGTTTACACTGCTAGAGGGAACCTATTGTGTGGGGAACATATGGCCTCTGTAATTGCTGAAGTACTTAACCGTTACCATAGAGATAATCCTGATCAAATTAAAAATCACAGCACACTCCAAAAGCTTGTACTTCCAAATAAACCTGTTGGACTATAACATGGTGATGTGTGGTTTTTAACTTTGTCCACCCCACCACCGGCTCCTCCACATCAGAATCCCGATAGATACCCCACTGAAACTGAAGCACCTGTCAGATACCTGAGGGAGCCACGGGGGTGTGGGGGGAGGTGTGTGTGGTTTAACCACAAAGTGCTGAACTGAACTAGACTTTCTAACTGCCGTCACCATGGAGATAATACTGAGAGACAGTCTCTATTCAAAGTCCCAAACCACTAAGGTATAAGAATGGGAGCTGTACATCAGACAGGCGGGGAGTTACCTGATGCTGCCTGGAGGTGTTTTGCATGTACACCATCCATGTAACTGCCATGTCTCATCAATAAAGACTCAAAGAAGACCTCTCAGAGTTCTGTGCCCAGTTATTTCTATCCAGCAGGGTTCAGGAATATGAGTACACAGCAGTCAGTCTTCGCAGTGGAGAATACGAAGAGCATGGCAGTAATTGATAAGGAGACTCAGGAAGATGAGGACCTAGATAATAACCATTATTGTGAAAGAGTTAGAGCTGGGCAAGTTAATGGAGCTAAATGTAGACAAGTCTCATTATCCTGACGGAATACATCCCAGGATACCAACAGAGTTAGGGGGAGAAATAGCAAATGCACTTAGAATTATAGAATCCTAGAGCAGAGACAGGCCCTTTGGCCCAAACTGGCCCATGCCGACCAGAATGTCCATCCACGCTAACCCCATTTCCCTGCACTTGGCCCATTTGCTTCTGACCCTTTCCTATCCATGTATTTGTCCAAATGTCTTTTACCTGTTGTGAGTGTTCCTGGCAGCTCATTCCATATACATACAACCCTCTGTGTAAAACAGTTGCCCCTCAGCTTCCCTTTTATTCTTTCTCCTCTAACCTTAAACTGATCCAATCAAGCCGTCCAATCCTTGAGTTCCTGGGAAAAAGACTGAGTGCATTCACCTGATCCATGTCCCTCATGGTCTTATACACTTCGAGAAAAGAACCCCCTCAGTTTCCTCTGCTCTAAACATAAAATCCTCACTTGTCCAACCTCTCCCTATAACTCAGACCCCTGAGCCCTGGCAACATCCTTGTAAATAGTTCTGCACTTTTTACAGTTTAATAACTGAAACCTACATGACATTCCTCATATTTCCAGTGTTTCCCCGCGGGGCTGGAACTGACGGGACAATGCCAATGGATTACAATCCATGATCGAGAATGAACTCCTTTACAACAATCCCGTTTTCATAGTGTTTCCCATGGTGCAGGTATCCTTGTGTCTTTCTGGTTGCATGGTTAATTAAAGACTTGTCCTTCTACAAAGCAAAGTTGTGGCTTCATTGTTCCTGGGAAATGTGCCATGATTTTTCAGACTTTCAAAAACAAATGAAATCTCTCTCCACACTCACCACGCTGACATGGACTTGGCTGTGTCTCAGTACTTTTTCAGTCACACTGAGATGTGAAATATTCGCCCACGGACAGAATGCACACCTTTCCTTCCAGATGAAAAGGCCAATGATATTCAGATCGGCACGGATCAAGTAACTATCAGATCGGAACATGAAGTTCAAATTGTATTTCTCATCCGCAAATCCACCCTTTCAGTACCATACAACAGATCACACAAGTTACCACTGTTAATACAGGATGGAAATTCATAAGACAATTGTTGTATTAAACTGTAGTTTCCTTGTTTCCCCCAAAGCTTTCAACCTCAGTCTCAATTTCTCTCTCCTGTGAACTAAAATCCAAACCAATCCCCCCACTCCTTTCCTCCACACCCAGTTCTAACACACTCTCTCTTCAAATTCAGTTTCCTAGCTCCTGATGAGAACCATCCTGCATACACTGCTTCCTGCACACTCTGGCCAAGACCCATCTGACTAAAATGAGCCAAATTAGAATTCTAACTGCAGGCCCATCCTTGTCCCTTTCCATAACAACCCTGAATCTTCACAAAAGAGTTCTGATAACTTTCTGCAAAACGCTGCCCCACTGATAGTCTGATCACATGTCAGGGTAGCAAGAGAAGGGCCATTCCCCAGGGTCCTGCTCCCAGAGGGATGAAGCTGCTAATGATAGATTAATCCCTCACACCCACAGCCTCCTTCCCAGGCATTGACCTATACTGTGCATACTCCCACAATTGCCCAGCACTGCGCCCGTGCACTTGTCTCCCCTCCTACAGCACGTGCTCCCGATCATACAGGAGTCTGGGTGATGGGCAGCAGCTGCTGCCCAATAATTCAGAATCCCTACAGCATGGAAACAGGCCCTTCGACCAAACAAGTCCATACTGACCCGCAAACAGTAACTTACACAGACCCATTCCCCCGAACTCATGTAACTAATACTATGGGCAATTTAGAATGGCCAATTCACCTGCCCTGCACATCTTTGGATTGTGGGAGCAAACCCGCTCAGACATGGGGAGAATGCACAAACTCCACACAGTCGCCCATGGCCGGAATCGAACCCGGGTACCTGGTGCTGAGAGGCAGCAGTGCCCCAACCACTGAACCGTCTCTATGGAGTGGAGGGGACATGGCTGGAGGACTGGGTCAATGGGATTGTGAAGAGTGAATGAATGTGGAGGACACTGGGGGATGGGCAGGTCAGTGAGGGACAGGAGCAGTGCAGCAGCAGGAGGAGATCCTGGACAAACGGAGAAATGGGAGAGTCTGACAGGAGAGAAACTACAGGAAGGTTCTGTTTGGAGGCACAGGCAGGGACAGCTGGGAGACAGTATGGCCTGGTGGGAGACTGGTCAGCAAGGTTAGATCGCATGGAGTACAGAACTGGCCCGAAGGTAGAAGGCAGAGGGTGCTTTTCAGGCTGGAGGCCTGTGACCAGTGGAGTCTCACAAGGATCGGTGCTGGATCCACTACTTTTCGTCATTTATATCCATGATTTGGATGTGAACATAAGAGGTATTGTAAGTAAGTTTGCAGATGACACCAAAATGGGAGGTGTAGTAGACAGTGAAAAAGATTACCTCAGAGTACAAGAGGATCTGGATCAGATGGGTGAATGAGCAAAGGAGTTCAGTTTAGAAAAATGCAAGCTGTTGCATTTTGGAAAAGCAACCTTTAGCAGGACGTATACAGTTAATAGTAAGTTTCTGGGGAGTGCTGCTAAACAGAGATCTTGGAGTGCAGGTTCATAGTTCCTTGGCAGTAGAGTAGCAAGTAGATAGGATAGTGAAGGCCACAGTTGGTCTGCTTGTCTTTATTGGTCAGAGCATTGAGTATAGGGGTTGGGAGGTCATATTGCGGCTGTACAGGACATTGCAAAAGTTGCTGAATCAATATTGTATAGAATTCTTTTCTCCTTCCTATCAGATGGATGTTGTTAAACTTTAAAGAGATCAGAAAAGAATTATAGCATGTTGCCATGGTTGGATAGGCTGTTTTCCCTAGAGCGTCAGAGGCTGAATGGTGACCTGAAAGAGATTTTTAAAATCAGGCTGGGCATGGATAGGGTAAATAGACAAGATATTTGCCCTGCAGTGGGGGATTACAGAATTAGGGGACTGGGAGGGAGGGTAGGCAGACAAGGGGGTGGGTGGATTGAGAGGGGTGGGACCGAAATGGGTGAGGAAAAAGGCCAGGGGGGGGGGGGGGGGGAGAGACAGAGACGGGTTAGAACAGAAAATGGGACTACAGAAGACGGGAACAGGCAGTGGGAACGAGGGGGGGGGGGGCGTGGGCAGCTGACAGAAAGGGGGGAACAGACCGGGGGGGGGGGGGGGGGAAGAAGAGGGGGCAGGGGGAACAGAGGGGGAAGATGGAGAGTTATTTTATAGATCTAAAACTCAACCCTGTTCCTGTTTTCTCCTTCTCACCTTAATTCCCTCTGAAGGGCTCAGAACAACTGTATAGTTCTTGGAAAGTGAAGTTTCAGGGAGATCAGGTGCTGAACGTGGCATTTGGGACACTAACATTGAATGGAATGTGCTGATTCGATTCAATTCCACTGTCTGCGTGGTGGTTGCACATTCTCCCTGTGTGTCTGCGTGGGCTTCCTCTGGGTGCTCTTAATTTCCTCCCACAAATCCAAAGCCATGCAGGTTAGCTGGATGAGCTTTGGGTCATGGTAGGTTACAGAGTTAGGGTGGAATGCTGTTCCGATGGTTGGTATGGTCTCATGGGCCGAAAGGCCTGCTTCCACACTGTAGGGTTTCTGTCACTGAGTATAGGGATTAGGAGGGCACGTTGTGGCTGAGTAGGGCATTGGTGAGGCCAGTTTTAGAATACTGTATTCAATTGTGGTCTCCCTGATTTCAGAAAGATGTTACCAGAATAGGACTCAACCTCTTAATGACAAGTTCCTGGGAAGTGTTGACAGACAAACAGACCATGCAGTGTGGGTTGATAGTTCCTTGAAAGTGTGGTTGAAGGTAGACAGGTGAGTGAAGGTGGTGTGCGGTATGCTAGATGTTATTGGGCAGTGCATTGAGGATAGGAGTTGGGAGATCATGGTTCAGTTGTACAGTTTATTGGCTCGGCCACTTTTGGAATCCCCAGACTGCTTTCAATTCCAGTCTCCCTGCTGTAGGAAAGATGTTGGGAAACTTGCATGAGTTCAGAAAAATTTTACGAGGGTGTTGCCAGTATTGGAACATTTGAACCATAGGGAGAGGCTGAATAGTCTGAGGCTATTTCCCTGCAGCACTGGACACTTTAGGTGGCTTTATCGAACTTTATAAAATTATGAGGAGCAATGATAGGGTGACTAGTCATGGTTTCTTTTTTTCCAGGGTAGGGGAGACCAAACAAATGTGAATCTTTTTTCCAAGGTGGAAATGACAAATTCTAGAAGAGAGATGGCAAGTTTAAAGGATATGAAAACCGAAACAACTGAAGATGTTGTAAACCAGGAAGAGAAACAGAAGTTTCTGGAAAAGCTCAGCAGGTCTAGCAGCATCTGTGAAAAGAAATTAGGGTTAACGTATCTGAGGAAGGGTGACCAGACCCGAAACATTAACGGATTTTTCTTCACAGATGTTGCATGACCTGCTGAGCATTTCCAACAACATCTGTGCAAGTTTAAAGGGAGCTGTTTGGAGCATATACCTGAGAGGAACTTTATAAAGTGTGAGTGAGACCACATCTGGAGTAATGACAGAAGGTTTGGTCCCTTTATTTAAGGAAATACATCATTCCATCAGAGGCATTTCACAGAAGATTGACTGGGATGAACCCTGGTTTGAAGGGATTATCTTTTAAAAGGCTGAAGAATTTGGGACTCCACTCACTGGATTTGTGAAGAATGAGAGGGGATCTCATTGTAACATGTAGGATTCTTAAGGGGTTTGACAGGGTAAATACTGAGAGGATGCTTCCTATCATGAGGGAGTCTGGAATCAGATTCTGGGTCAGTCACGGAATCACGGGTTCTGTTTTGGATTCGTCAAGTTTAAGGCAACACCAACACAGGTGAGGGGTTTCAGTTGCAATGGAGCTGGGGTGAGGTGGAGACAAGCAACATTTTAAGAGATTGGAATTCCTGGTGTTTGTGATTGTGTAGATGTCTGATCAGAAGGTCACCTTAGGGTCAGATATGAGAGCAATATTGTGAAGAGTGTGGTTCTGCCTCAGACAGTTCCCAGGGAGAGGGAGGGGCTCAGCAGTAAGGGAAAGTAATTTGTAATAGCAACTGAAGGCAATGGGTTTAACCATTACAATGTTCCGTTGCAGGAAATTGCAGCCAATCGCGTAGTGGGAGTGTGATGAGCAGTTTGATAACTGAGTAATTGAGGGGGATGATGGGGAGGGAGAGCTGGGCATTGTCAGTGTACATGTGAAACCGAACACGGTGCTTTTGGACAATGTCACCTCCTGGCAGTATGTAGGTGAGAAATAGGGAGGGACCAAGGAGAGATCCTTGAGGGACACCAAATATAAGGAATTCAGAAAGGAAAGGGAGAGTCGGGATGGAGTCGGTTTTTCCAACAACGGTGGGGTCAAATATTAGTTTGCAGCAGAATGGGAGAGAAGGACATAACCAGAAAAGACAGACAGATAGAACAAGGAACAATATCTGTGAATTGGGGAGGGGGAGTGATGAAGAGGAGGAGCAGCCCAACTCCAAAAGCACTATTTCTACATCAGTGACATCACCCAACTTCACCCTAGTCTCAGCTCATTTACTGAAATACTCGTCCATCCCTGTGTTATCTCCAGACTTCATTATCCAAACACACTCCTGGCCAGCCTCCCACATTCAACTTACATATAATCTCAAGAGTATCTAAAACCCTACTGCCCAAGCGCTCACTTGTACCAAAACTTGTTGATCCAATAAAAGACTCCTATTAACAAGCAACAATTTAAAATTCTCTCCCTTGATGTAATTCCTGGCTGTGAACATCCCTGTCTCCCTGCACCACACAACCTGTGAGATCCCGACAACTCATTTTCTTTCAGACTCCCAACGATGTGTTTATTCATTGCTTCACTGGTCTGGCTGTTTCTACTGTTGCCAAGGCAACACGGTCTGGAATTCCCACTCTAACCCCCTCAGACCTGCTTTCCTCCTTTAAGGTATTCCTGAAAACCTGCTTATTTGGCAATTCTTTTGATCACCTGACCTAATATCCCCATCTGTGGCCTTATGTCAGAAGTTCTCAATAGTATTTCTGTGGAATTATAGCCATGATAAAAAAAAACTGTTGTTGATTTGCACACATAATGTCAACTCTTCAATGTTACTGAGTGAATAATCTATAACAGCTCTTACCCAAACACATTGTGGGAGCACCTTCACCGCACGAACTGCAGCTGTACAAGGAAGTCAAACATCACCTTCTCCACAGGCAATGGGGCTTTGGCACCGATCACTGGTATCTGTGGAGGGAGAAACACAGTAGATATTTCAGGGAATGCAAAATGCATTATAGGGAGGGAAAATGGTGCAGAATTTGGATTTTCAAATTTGTGTTTTACAACGTGTACTAAGTTCTGTAAAACCTCTCATCCCATACCATGAAAATTCCCTTCTCTTCCTGGTCAATATGTCTTTCCTTTCCCCTGCCCTTCACCTTCACACATTTCCAATGCCTTGGTCACAACAACACTGTGCTGTCCGTGAAGTTTATCATGTGGTTGAGTATTGTCCTGCCCCTCATTCACTCCGATTGGTTGAAGGACCAACTAGCACCTCTAGCTCCCGTTCCCCCACTCTTATTGGTCCTGCGCTGACATCAATAATCCGAGGCCCATTGTGGGCTGGAGCATGCTCAGTGCTTCCTGATTTTGTTGCTGTTCATCAGGTATGAAAGAGAGAGGGCTCATCTCTGTTTCTCCTGATGTCAGACAATAACAACAACTACCTGCATTGTATGGAGCTTTTCACATTGACAAATCTCCTAAAATGCTTCATAAATGATGGAAATGTTGATTAAAGAGAACGATTTTTAGATACATCTTTAAGGCAGAGAGAGGGAATTAGGGATGATATTCCAAAGGTTTGTGTCCTCGGTAGCTCCAATCGTGGAGTGATATAGGTGGGGAACAGCTTATACTGGAGACAGTTAGTGGCTAACCATAAGTTAACAACCTCATGTCGTAGCCCCCTACCCCCACACACCAGGCCTTGTTCTCACAGCCTGTCATTACACACTACCTATGGTTAGACACTAACAGTCTCTATTAACAGCTAATCACCCTCCCCCACTCCTTTACCCAACTGTTTTTCTCACTCTATCCCCACCTGTCCTTTACTCCTTTTATCCTTCCCCCCACACTAACTTCTGCACATAAGCTGACTTTTTTTCTCAGTAACATCTGTTCTGTGGAAGGGACACCGGATCTTAAACTTGAACTCTGATTTCTCATCACAGATACTGCCAGACCTGCTGAGCTTTTCCAGAACCTCCTGGTTGTTGTTTCTGATTTACATCTTCCGCAGTTCTTTTGGTTTTTATTTACCGGGAGTTTGTAATTCAGGTCCCACAGCCTCTGTCCCAGTCTCTGCTGTCTCTCCCAACCCCAAACAGTGACACTGCACCTGCACAGCTCATGGACAGGTGTTGTCTTGCTGGCCACACCCCTCATTCACTCCCATTGGCTGCAGGACCACACAGCCTCTCCTCCTATTGGTCTGGAGCTGCCGTCAATCAGCCGGGCCCCATTGTGATGAGAATGGAGGGCTAATCCCTCTTTCTGCCCTGGGATGAGCTTCATCATTCACAGTGAATGGGGCAGTATCACAGAGCACAGGGCCTGGGGGCTATTCAGCCCATTGGGGCTGTACTCACTCCCTCTGGAGATGCTGCAAATCTGTCCCAAGTCCCCTCCCACGTGCCCATAGCCCCCCAAATCTTTCCTTAAAAAGTAAAATTCCAAGTCTGTTTCAGAATACCTGCTGAATCTATGTCGTTCAGACTGTTCCAGATGCTCAGAACTTACTGAGTAAAATAGTGTTCACATTTTCACCTTGTATTATTTGCCAATTACTTGAAAGTAGTTACTAAAAATTGTGACAGCGTTAACAATTCCTCTCTCTCTCTGCAAATTCAAGACCTTGGAACCAAATCTGCAACAGGTTAAAATCACTGCTTCACCTTCTCAGCTCCAAGGATAATTATCTGTGCTTCAGCTAGCTCTCCGCAAAAGAGAGGAATGCATCTTAATTTATTAAGATCAAAGAAACAGACCTTCAGTCCAATTCGTCCGTGCCAACAAGGAATCTTAAACTAATGGATTCCCATTTACCATCTATTGGCCTGTATCCATCAAAACCCTTTCTACTCATGTACCCAACTGGAAGCCTTTTAAATGTTGTGATTTTATCAGCCTCCACTACTTCATCTGGTAGCCCCTCCCATACACACACCACACTCAGCTTGAAAACGTTGCCATTTAGATCCCTTTTAAATCTTTGCCCTCTCAACTTAAACCCAGGTGCTCTAGTTTTGGACCCACCTCAACTGAGGAAATAGGACCCCGGCTGCTCACCTTATTCACACCCCTCGTGATTTTATAAATCTCCATGAAGTCACCTCTCAGTCTTTGACTCTCCAGAGAAAATAGCCCCAGCCTATTCAGCCTCTCCCTGTCGACCAAATCCTCTAATCGTGGCAACGTTTTTGTAAATCTTGTCCAAACCTTTTCAAGTTTCACAACATCCTTCCCAGAACAGAGTAATTCAAACTGAAAACAGAATTCCAGAAGTGGCTTAATCAATGTCCTGTCCAGCCACAATATGACATCCCAGCTTCTGTATTCAATGCATTGACCAATAACGGAGAGCGTTAATGGAGTCCCATTTGCCAGCGGTTCACCCTTATCTGTCTAAATCCTTCCCCTTCATGTACCCAATCAAATGCCTTTTAAATGCTGCAATTGTACTAGCCTCCACCCCTTCCTCTGGTAGTTCATTCCAGACTTGCAATGCCCTCAACATGAACACGATGCCCCTTAGATCCCTTTTAAATATTTTCCCTCTCACCTTATGCCTGTACCCTCTAGTTCTGGACCCACCGAACTTGGGAAAAAGTCCCTGACTGCTCACCTTATCCATGCCCTTCATGATTTTATAAGATCACTTCTCAGACTCCAACCCTCCAGGGAAAATATTCCCAGCTTATTCAGCCTTTCCCAATAGCTCAAACTGTCCAACTCTGACAAAATCCTTGCAAATGTTTTCTGAACCCTTTCAAGTTTCTCAACATTATTCCAAGAACAGGGAGATTGGAACTGAATACAGAACTCCAGAAGAGCTGTAATCAGTGCCCTGCCCAGCCACAATATGACTTCACAACAGCCGCATTCAATGCATTGACCAATAACGAGGAGCGTACCAATTGCTGCATTCACTCCCCCGCCTACCTGTGACTCTACTTTCAAGGAACTATGAACCTGCACTCCAAGGTCTCTTTGTTCAGCAATGTTCCCCAGGACTTTACCATTAAGTGTATCAAGTCCTGCCCTGATTTGCCTTTCCAAAATACAACAGCTCACATTTATCTAAATTGAACTCCGTCTGCCATTCCTTGCTCCAATGGCCTATCCGATCAAGATCCTGTTGTATTCTGAACTAATCATCTTCACTATCCACTACATCTCCAATTTTAGTGTCTTCTGTAAACCGACTGACCATACCTCATATATTCACATCCAAGTCATGTATTCAAGGGCCCAATATCCATCCTTGCAGCACATTGCTGCTCACAGGCTTCCAGTCCGCAAAGCAACCCTCCATCATCCTCTGTCTCCTACCTTCAAGGCAGTTTTGTAATGGCTTGCTCTCCCTGCATTCCATGTTATCTAACCCTGCTAACCAGTCTGCTTTGTGGAACCTTGTTAAATGTCAATATAAACATTATTCACCGCCTGGCTTAATCAATTTTCTTTGACACTTCAAAACACTCAAGTTAGTGAGACACAATTGTGCATGTACAAAGCCACATTGACTCTCCCTGATCATTCCTTACTTTTCCAAATAGATGGATATCCTGTCCCTCAGAATCCCTTCCAACAACTTGCCTGCCACTGACTTCAGGCTCACTGTTCTCTTGTTCCATGGCCACTCCTTACCACCTTTTTAAAAATAATGGCACCTCACCTGTCGCTATCAACGATACAAAAACCTCAGGAGAGGCCCAACAATCAGATCCCTAGATTTCCAGAAAGTTCCAGGATACACCTGATCAGGTTCCAGGGCTTTATCCACCTTGATGCGATTTAAGACATCCAGTACCACCTCCTCTGTAACATGGACACTTTTCAAGTTATCACTGTTTATTTCTCCAAACTCTCGAGCTTCCATATACTTCACCAGTAAAAATGACGTGAAATATTTGCATATCTTTCGCACCCCCTGTGGTTCCATAGACAGCCTTGTTGACCTTTAAGGGGTCCTATTCTCTGGTCCAGTTAATCTTTTGTCTGTGATGTATTTGTTTAATCCCTTTGGATTCTACTCCAGGACATCCCAGAAAGGCCGACTTCAAGGACCGTAATTTTCCTCTGACTTGATCAACAATGCCCTCCAACACATACCCTTCCCGCACCTCCGCCTTTACCCCACCCCTCCAGACACAATAAAGAATATAACCCTGCGGTCTTCACCTTCCACCCCACTAATCTCCAGATACAGCGCATTAACCTCTTATTTCTGCTACCTAAAGTCAGACCCCACCACCAGAGACATATTTCCCTCCCTAACCCTACCTGTGTTCCGCAGAGACCATTCCCTCTGCATCCCCCATGTTCGGTCCACACCCTCCCACCAACCCACCCTCCACACCCTTGATCCTCCCTTGCCGCCACGGGAATGTAAAACGTGCGGTCACTTCTCCCTCTGACCTCTGTCCAAGACCACAAAAAGATCTTTTCTCAACAGGCAGAGATTTGCCTGCACATCCCAAAACCTCATCTACTGCATCTGGACATGATGGGAAATTTAACGTGGTTCATCCAACTAACCTACACATCTTTGGACTGTGGGAGCAAACTGGAACACCCGAAGGAAACCCTCACAAACACTGGGGAGAATGTGCCAACTTGAACACAGGCAGTCGCCTGAGGCTGGAATCAAACCCAGGTCCCTGGTGCTGAGGAAGCAGCGCTAACCACTAAGCCACAATACTGTGGATCTTCTGTGCTAATGTGCTGCCCCACTGATACCTCAGTCAATCACCCTGCCTCATGTCCTAAGTGGCAGTGATGACGGAGTGAAATTATCACTAGACAGTTAATCCAGAGACCCAGGTAACGTTCTGGGGACCTGGGTTTGAATCCCATCACGGCAGATTTTGGAACGTGAATTCAATAAATATCTGGAAAAAAATAATCTAGTGACGACAAGGAATCCACTGTCAATTGTTGGAAAAACCAATGTGGTTCACTCATGACCTTTAGGGAAGGAAAATGCCATCCTTACCTGGTCTGGTCTGCATGTGACTCCAGATCTATAGCAACGTGGTTGACTCTTAACTGCCCTCTGGGTAAACGCAGCAATAAATGCTGGCTGAGCCAGTGACAGCCTCATCCTGTGAATGAATAAAGAAAACAGGTCAGGTTTTGTTCCTTCTCTAGTAGGTACATCCTACAAACTGAATCTGAAATGTTCTCGTACACACTGAACAAATACCTTTCCACCCAAGCCCTGAACACTACAGCACTCCGAGGACATGTTGGTAAAGTTAAAACCCCTTATCATTGCATCCATATTATTCTTCCATATCACTGAGGTCTCCTGGTAAAATTGTGTCTCAATTCCCCGCTGACTATTGGGAGAGAATCTATAATACCATCCCAGTAAGATGGTCATCCCTTTCTTATTTCTCAGTACCAAACAAAATAACTTGCCTGGAGGTACTCCCAGGAATATCCTCCCGAAGCCCAGCCATAATGTTATCTCTAATCAAAAACACCTCTCTCCCTGCTCTGTAGCCCCCTTTCTATCCTTGCTATAGCATCTGTACCCTGGAACATTAAGCTGCTAGTCCTATCCATCCCTGAGTGATGCTTCTGTAATTGTGGTAATATCCCAGTGCCATGTTCAAAACCATACCCTGAGCCCACCTGCCTGACCTGTCAGGTCTCTTGCACTGAAATAAATGCAGTGCAACTCGTCCATCGCATCTCATTCTGTGACTTGCTCTTGCCTGCCTTGACAGTCTGACCTGTGAACAGTACCAGCCTCAGACTCACCTCTTTTCTCACTATCTCTTTAGGATTACCCCGACTCCCTCACAGGTTTAATACCTCCCTAGTGGCACTAGCAAATCTCCCTGCTTGTCAGGACCCCATGTTTTCCCCTTCTGATGTCATTGGCACCAATGTACAATGTCCTCCCACTGGTTATTTTCTCTTTTGAGAATATTCTGCTCCCTCTGTGAGACATCCTTGACACTGGCACCAGGGCAGCACCACCCCATTCTGATGTCTCACTGTCAGCTGCAGAAACGGCAGACTGTGCCCCTGACTAGAGAGTCCCCTATCACCATCGATCGTGTGGAACTGGATATACCTCACGTTGTGTTCGAAGCCAGTCTCAGTACCAGTAACTTGACTGTCAGCGCTACATTCCCCTGAAAGTCTATTACCACCTACATTTTCCAAAACAGTATACTTGTCTGAGGTGGGGATAGCCACAGGAGACTCCTGCAGTACCGACCTACCCCTCCTAGCTTTCCTGGAGGTAACCCATCTACCTGACTGCATCTGCAGTATCCTGCATTCCTGAGACTGCCACCTATCACACCCCACCCCCACCCCGGCTCCTGTCAATTCCTCACTGCCTTTAATCACTCCTCCACTAATCCATGCAATCCAATAGGATTTGCAATCACACTTCCTGCAGACATAATCATCAGGATAATTGAAACTCTCCCTAATCTCTCACATCCAACAGGAACAGCACGCCACTCTACAACAGGCCATCTCTCCGCCTTAACAATCTACAGACCAAGACAAAGGCACAGTCTTACTGCTCGAAAAATACTGCCCGAGAATAACTTAATGCTTACGTTTTATATCTTAGACTTTTAATCAAGAGACACTAAGACATTAAAAAGAAATCCTCACCTTACACAATATAGCAGATTTAATAAAATAAAACCGACTAAGATTGATATTTGAAGAGACTGAAACCCACTGAGCAGATCCCCATCTCGGAGTACTTCCAAGGGTGAGGTCTCTCTGAGGGCAGCTGTGAAATGTCTCTGTTTCTCTTCTCTGCCCACTCCAATTCCAGAGAGGTTTTTAACTTCTCAGCAAGTCAGCTCAGAGAGGTCACTGCTTGGTTTCATTCCCTGGGGGTTGCCCTTGCTGCCCAGACCAGTATTTATTAGCCACCTTTACTTGTCTTGGAGAAAGTGGTGGTTAACCCCCTCCCTGAAATGCTGCAGTCCATGTACACCACAGTGAGGTTTGGACAACAATCCCCCTCTGGCCCCACAACCCTCCCTGTCTCTGTAATCCCCTTCCGGCTTCAGAAATTACATGTCTGTGGCATAAGATTTTTATTTGGATTCATTTTTGTTTAATAACCAACCCCGCCCCCCCCCCACAAAAAAAAAGTGAAATATTTCGCCCCAAACAAATTTCTGTTGATTGACCTTTTGGAGAGGCTGACACATGGACGTTGCAGTATTTTATCTCACATTGTACACGCAGAATGATGGAAATTTCTTTTAAACATTGCTAAAAAGGGAGGCAATGGCTTAATGGTATTCCTGCCAGATGAGTGATATGTACAGTGTTCCGATGATTAGGGATAGAATCCCAACATGGCTGATGGCAGCATCGGAATTCAATACAATCTAGAATGAAAAGGCGAATGATGACCATGAAACTATTGTCGATTGTTAGAAAACCCATCTGGTTCACTAATGTCCTGTAGGGAAGGAAACGGTCATCCTCACCTGGTCTGGCCTACATCTGACTCCAGACCCACAGCAATGTGGTTAACTCTCAACTGCCCTCAGGAAAAGTACTTTAAAAACTGTGAACAAATACTCCGCAGGTATCACTTAAAAATTGGCTGTTCCCATTGGGACTGTGAATTTCTGAACAGCCTGAACTAAAACTGAGTTTCAGCTTCACCTTCTCCCTGTCTCACCTCACTCTGTTTACACCCAACTCCAAAACACTCATTGAGCCAAGCAGCCCTCACAGTGCAGCCCTGTCATTTTCATTGTCTGCTCACACCTACACTGCCCTCAGCCTCCTGTACTGTTCCAATGCATCTCAATGGGAGCTCAGGGACAGCATCTCATCTTTCAATTCAGCCCTTTGTAACCCCAGAGTCAATATGGACCTCAGCAGTTTCTGAATGAACAGACAGTTGTCAGAAGCTGGAACATTCCACCTGAAAAGGTACTGGAATTTGAGTCCAAAAGGACTTTTAATGGGAAGTTTGCAGGTAATTGAAAATATGAAGTTTACAGGTTAACATCATGAAGTGGGTGATTGGGTCTAAATCTGAGAGTTCTTAGAAAGAGAGAAGGTGTAATTTGGATAAATCTGTGCTCCCTCTCAGGCCAATATCTCCTTCCTCAGCTGCAGGGCCCAGAACACAGCACACACCCAAAGGGTGATCAAACCACGAATTTGTACATCTTTCTGCTTAACAAAAATATTGGAGATATTTTCCCACAAACAGATCAGACAAACCTTTCTCCTTCCACAGTTAAATGCCAATGATATTCAGATCCTGATGACGCCATTGACTGTAAAAACTTGCTTTTGAGATCCCAGCCTCAATTATTCTGATTTAATATCCTATGAAATGAATTCACGAAACAAAACTCACAGTCAGTGCAGGAAGAATATAAGAACATACTTTTTTCTTGGTATGTGCTTGATGTGTAAATGCTTCTCTTCAAGTTGCACGCCCCCCCCCCCCCAATCCTATGAAGGGGACATGCACATGTGCCTCACTGTACCTTGCCCCTAATAAAGATGGCGGCCATATCCCAGGACCTTTCACCACCTGAGGGCTGCAGCCATTTTCCCATCTGCTGCAAACGCGGGATTAAGAGTTTCTAATTCAGATTTACGAACCGCACAGAGTGTAATTAAAACTTCCCAGTCTAAAGTGACTCATTATCTCCCTGCCTCAGAGGCCACTCTCCCCTTCCCTGTTTGCGTCTCCCACATTCACCAACAGCCGAGTCACGTGGCACTGCATCAGCTGAGTTACTGGTGACGTGTCATCCCACTGGTCGCGCCCCTTATTCACTCCCATTGTTTGGATGACCAGCTGGTTCCACTTGGTCCACTAGTCCCACCACCTTTTCCTATTGGTCCGAAGCTTCCACCAATCAGCTGGACCCCATTGTGAGGTCAGTGGTGGGATCCTCCCCCTGTCTGAATCAAATCCAGAAGGTGTATGGATGGTGTCAATCAGGAACAACAAGCAGAAGGTGCTGGGAAAGCTCAGCAGGTCTGGCAGCATCTGGGAACAAATCTGTCCCGTGGCCCTTCCTCAGATCCGATGGGAGCTGGGAAAATTAGAATCCTGACAGTGTGGAAACAGGCCATTCAGCCCAAAAGTTCCACAGCATCCCTCCGAAGGGTATCCCAACAGACCCATTCCCCTACCCTATGACTGTATATTTATCACGAATAATGCACCTAACCTATACATCCCTGAGCATTATGGGAAATTTAGCTTGGCCAATTCAACTAATCTGCAGATCTTTGTACTGCAGGAGATAGGGGTTAAAGAGTAAATAATAGGCAGGGACAGAACCAAAGAGAGACCAGAACATTTGGAAAGACAAAGGAGTGGATTACCATCTGGCTGGGGGGGGGGGGGGGGGGGGGGTTGGGTGCATAGCTGTTAATGGAGGGGACAGGAACCTGTGTCTGGCAGCATCTCAGTGGAGGTGGCAGAAATGGCGACTGATGATCTACATTCTGCTGCAAAAACAGACACCGAGCTTCCAGCTGCCTGCCACTTTAACACACGAGCCTGTTCCCTGGCCAACATCTCTGTCTCATGCTTACTGCAGTGTTCCAGTGAAGCCAGAACATACCAAATGGCACCATATTTCAAGGACTGCAATTTCCCCTCCCATGTGGTCAATACAATCCACTATATCTCCTCCACTTCCCACACCTCTGCCTTTGAAACCCACACCTCCAACTTCAACAAGGATAGAACACACCCCTAAGTTGTTACCTTCCACCCAGATACAACACATCATCCTCTGTCATTTCCATCATCTACAATCAGACCGCACCACCAGATTCTTAAGGGGTTTGACAGAATAAATACTGATGTGTCTGAAGGTAATTACTGAGGAGGGAGTTTGAAACCAGATTCTGAATCAGTCACAGAATCAAGGGTTCTGTTTCGGATTCGTCACATTTAAGGCAATACAGACACGGGTAAGGGGTTTCAGTAGCAATGGAGCTGGGGTGAGGAGGAGATAAGCAACGTTTAAGAGATTGGAATTCCTGGTGTTTGTGATTGTGTAGATGTCTGATCAGAAGGTCAGCTTCGCATCAGATATAACTGCAATACTGTGAAGAGTGTAGTTCTGCTGCATAGTTCCCAGTGAGAGGGAGAGGCTCGGCAGTTAGGGAAAGGAATTTGTGAGGCAATGAGTTTACCCACTACAATGCTTCATTGGAGGAAACGGCACCTGATCGAGTAGTGGGAATGTGGTAAGCAGTTTGATAACTGAGTAACAGTGGAGTAGTGGAGAGGGATGATGGGGAGGGAGAGCTGGGCATCGTCAGTGTACATGTGAAACCCAACATGGTGCTTTTGTACAATGTCACCTCCTGGCAGTATGTACGTGAGATACAGAAGGGACCAAGGACACCAAATGCAAGGAATTCAGAAAGGAAAGGGAGAGTGGAGATGGAGCAGGATTTTGAGAGAGAAGGACCTAACCAGAAAAGACAGAACAAGGAACAATATCTGTGAATCGGTGAGGGGGACTGATAAGGAGGAGGAGGAAAGAGAGTTGGAAAGTCTATAGTTTAGTGAGATTAGGGTAAAGGGTCAAGATGAGCTCTGATAAGGCTTGACATGAGACTGGAGGAAGATGTAAGTTTAGGACAAAACCGGGAACACCACGTGAGGCAGTTTGACTCGATGGGCTAGTGGGAGGGAGGGAAGCTACAGATCAGATTATCTCAGTCTTAGTGACAGACAAACTCCATGTGCTGCAAACTCTTGTTGTTGGAGAGAAGGATGGAGGAGACAGGATGATGGACAGTGTTTCACAAAGAAACAAAACCAGGGTTAGTGATATTTAAAGTGAGTGAACAAACCTAATGTATTTAACTTTTTCCAAAATATTTCAACAAATGACTGAAGTCCTGGTTCGAATCCCATCTTGGCAGATGGTGGAATCGGAATTCAAGAAAAAATAACTGGAATTAGGAATCTCCTGATCTCCATGAAACCATTGTCAATGGCGAAAAAAATCCTGCCAACCTGACAGTGACCCAGCCAGCTACTCACTGTATTAATCACTGCAAAGTCTCAACACAGGAATGAAACTGGATGGACCACTCGGCATTTAAGAAGGCACCAGAAAATACAACCACAGAATCAGCCCTCTCGATGGTGCAATATCCTCCTCACTAACATCTGGAGTTTGGGGCCAAAATGTACAGAGCTGTCTCACAGACCAATCAAGGAACAGCCTGACATAGTCATACTCACAAAATCAACCCTTACAGACAATGACCAGACACCACCATCACCATCCCAAGATATTGAGATTGTGGTGATGGAAAAGCACAACAGGTCAGGCAGCATCCGAGGAGAAGGAGAATCGATGTTTTGAGCCTAAGCCCTTCATCACCCTGACCTGCTGTGCTTTTCCAGCACCAGACTCTTGACTCTAATCTCCAGCAGCTACAGTCTTCACTTTCTCCTGAAATCTCTGGATATGTCCTGCCCCACCAGCAGGACAGACCAGGCAGAGGTGGTGGCACAGTGGTGTACAGACAGGGAGGATTTGCCCTGGGAGTACTCAGCATTGACTCCAGAGACCAGGAAGTCTCATGGCTCCTGCTGATTACCACGTCCCGTCCACCCTTGGCTGATGAATCAGTTCTCCTTCATGTTGAACAACATTTGGAGGAAGCACTGAGGCAATAAAATGGAGTCAAATGTACTCTGGACACAGGATTTCAATGTCCACAATCGAGACTAGCTCTGCAACAGAATTACTGACTGAGCTGGCCAGGTCCTAAAGGGTATAGCTGCTCAACTGAGTCTGCAGTGGGTGGGGAGGGAACCAAGAGTGTAAAACATACTTGATCTCATTGTTATGAATTGACCAGCGGCAGATCCATCTGGCCATGACAGTATCGGTACGAGCGACCATCACACATTCCTTTTGGAAACACAAGTCTTGGCTTAAAGTTGAAAAGAACCTCCATTGTGTTGAGTGACACTATCACCGTTCTAATTGGGACAGACTTCGAAGAGATGTAGGATCTCAAACTGGGTATCTCTGAGGCACTGTGGGACATCAACAGCAGCAGAACTGTACTCCAGCACAATCTGTAATCTCATGGGTTTGTAAATCCTGATCTCACCCATCACAATGGACAGGAAAGGAGGGCATGCCATGAGCAGCACCAGGCAGACTTAAAAAAGAAGTGCCAACCTGGTGAAGCTACAAAACAGGACCATCTGCATTTCAAACAGCATCAGCAGCAAGCAACAGAGCTAAACAATCCCACAACCAAAGGAACAGATCGGAGCTCTGCAGTTCTGCCACACCCAGTTGTGAACGGTGATGGACAATTAAACAACTCACTGGAGGAAGTATCACAGATATCCCCACCCTTACTGATTGAGGGGCCTCACACACCCATGCACCAGATAAGAGAACAGCATTTGCTGCAATCTTCAGCCAGAAGGGCAAAGTGGGATGATCCATCTTAGTCTTCTCCAGTGGTTTCTAACATCACAGATGTGAGTTTTAAGCCAGTTCAATTCAGTTTGAATAACATCAAGAAACGGTTCAGTAGTGCAAAGGCTACGGGCCCTGCCAACATTCTGGCAATGATACTGATGGCTTGTGCTCCAGAACTTGCCACCCACCAAGTCACGTACCGCTCCAACACTGGCATCGACCGACAATGTGGAACATTGCCCAGGGATGTTCAACACAAAAACACAGGGCAATCCAACCCAGCCAATTTCCCTCTATCAGTCCACACTCGATCAGCAGTAAAGTGATGGAAGATGTCATCAACAGGGCTACCAAGCAGCAGCTGCTCAGCAACAGCCAGCTGAGTGACACTCATTTTAGGCTCCACCAGGACCACTCAGCTCCCGATTGTGTTACCGCCCTGTTTCACAACCTGACAACCAGCTGAATCCCAGAGGTGAGGTGAGTGTGACAGCCCAGTCCCACTCCAAGACCACTAATTCTAGCTGATTCCACCCTTGTCTCAGCTCATATACTCTCATCCATCTTGTGTTATCTCCAGACTTCAGTATCCAAACACACTCCTGGCCAGCTTCCCACATTCAACCTGTAATCTCAAGAAAAACTAAATCTCTGCTGCCCAAGTACTCCCTCTACCAAAACTTGTTGATCCATCAAAAGGCCCCTATTCATAATCAACAACAGAGCCACAGAGATGTACAGCATGGAAAAAGACCCTTCAATCCAACCCGTCCATGCCGACCAGATATCCAATCTAGTCTCACCTGCCAGCATCTGGCCCACATCCCTCAATTTAAAATTCTCACTCTTGATTTAATTCCTGGTTGTGATCATCCCTAGCTCACTGCGTCACACACCCTTTCAGACCTCGACAACCCATTCTGTTCAAGACTCCCAATGACTTGTTAATTCATTACTTCACCTATGAGACTGCTTTTACAGTTGCCAAAGCAACAAGGGCTGAAATTTGCAGCTAAAACCTCACAGGTCTGCATTCCCCCTTTAAGACATTTCTCAAAACCTGCTTATTTGGCAATGGTTTTGGTCATTCTTCTCTGGCCTTATGTCTGAAGTTCCCAATAATATTTTTGTGAAATTATAAGCAGAATAATAAAACTACAAACTGTTCTTGATTTGGACATTACCTTCAAATCATCACTGTTGCTGAATGAATACTCTGTAATGTCTCTTACCCAACCACATTGTGGGAGCACCTTCACCACACAAACTGCAGCTGTACAAGAAAGTCAAACATCACCCTCTCCACAGGCAACAGGGCTTTGGCATTAATCACTGGTATCTGTGGAAGGAGAAACACAGTTGATGTTTCAGGGAGTGCAAAATGGATTACAGGGAATGAAAATGGTGCAGAATGTGATCGTCAGAAATGGAAGGAAAATGCACTTCCTTATTGGAAAAAAAAATTCTTGACGGTCAAAGATTTTCCAGAAAAAATTTAATAAGCAGCACATGGTCAGGGGCTGGGCGGCAGTGAAAAATTACCTTACAAAAATGTCTGTAAAAGTAATAGTAAAATACTAAACAGACCAAATATACACCCATTGTTCGAGACTGAGGAAGCTAGATATTGACAAAGTGGTCATGAGGGAGCCCAGAGATGAAGCAGAGCAGTATAAGCTGTTATGATCCCACAGTCATAGAGATGTACAGCACCGACACAGACCCTTCAGTCTAACTCATCCTTGCCAACCAGGTATTCAAACCTAGTCTATTCCCATTTGCCAGCACTTGGCCCATATCCCCGTAGATGATTCCTAATCATATCATGTGTCTATATAGATGCCTTTAACATGTTTTAATTGTACTAGCCTCCACAACTTCCTCTGGCAGCTCATCCCACCTACTGCCTGAAAGAGTTGTCCTTTAGGCCCCTTTGAAATTTTATCCGTTCACCCGAAAGCAATGCCCTCTACTTCTGAACACCAACACTCCAGGGAAAACACCTTGTTCATCTACCCTATCCATGCCCCTCATGATTGTATAAACCTCCATAACATCACCACTCAGCCTATGGCACTCCAGGCAAAACAGCCCCAGCCTTTTATGCCTCACCAAATCCTCCAACCCTAACAACATCCTTGAAAGTCTTTTTTGAAACCTTTCAAATTTCACAGCACCCTTCTGATAGGAGGCAGGCTAAAAGTGGCCGAACGAATGTCCTGTACAGCAACATCACCTCCCACATCCTATACTCAATGCTCGAACCAATAAAGGAAAATATACTGAACACCTTCTTCATCATCCTATCTGCCTGCAACTTGACTTGCAAGGACTATGAACCTGCAGTCCAAGGTCACTTTGTTCTGCAAGACTCTCCAGAGACTTGCCATTCAGTGTACAAGTTCTGCCCTGATTTGCTTTTCCAAAATGCAGCACCTCACATTTATCTAAATTAAACCCCATCTGATCAATATCTCATTGTAATCTGAGGTCACCTTCTTCATTATCCACAACACCTCCAATTTTGTATGACCTGCAAACTCATTTACGATACAAAATCATTTAAATAAATGATAAAACAAATCCCGAAATAAACATCCATTTCTCGGAGTTTGAATGTGCTCTGTGTAAATCCTGCCCAATGACTCTGTACCAGAGAAAGGCTGCACATGCGCCTGGCTGCACCTTGCCCCCTACAAACCTGGCGGCTCCACACGTGTCCAGTGAAATCTTGCCCCGAATAAAGATGGCGGCGCGCACCCATTCCTGCAGCCACTCTGAGGCAATTCCCCATTTACTGAAAACACGAGACTGGGACGTTCAAATTTGTGTTTTCCAATGTGCACATTTTGTTTGTAAAACCTCTCCGCTCATACAGAATCTCTCTCACCTCCTGCTGTTCCACAGACAGCCTTGATGATTTTTGCGGGTACCTATTCTCTGCCTGGTTACTCATTTCTCCTTAGTGTATTTGTACAATCACTTTGGATTCTCCTTAAACCTATTTCCTGAAGCAATCTCATGTCCCCTTTTTGCCCTCCTGGTTTACCTTGAGTATACTCCTACTGCCCCTATACTCCTATGGGATTCACACAAACACAGCTCTCTGTACCTGCCATATACCTCCTTCATTTTCTTGACCAGGCCCACAATTTCTTTCGTCAGGCAGCATTCTTTACACCTACCACCCTTGCCCTTAACAGAAACATACTGTCCATATACTCTCATTGTCGCAGGCCTATGGAGGCAATGGCAGATGAGGATACAGAAGCAATCATTCTCAGTAAAGAGATAATGTTGGGAAAGATAACAGCCTAAGGGTAGATGGGTCTCCTGGCCCTGATGGAATGTATCCCAGGGACTAAAGGAGATGGGGGGGAGGTGGGGAGGAAAATAACAAATAGACCTCGTGATAACTCACTAAAATTTGTTGGATTCTGGGATGGTTTTAACAGACTGGAAGCTGCAAATGTGGTGCCACTATTTTTCAAAAAGGACCAGTTAGCTTAACTTCTGTAGTGGGGAAAATGCTTGAACCTCTCAAGTAGTGGTGAGATATCTGGGTAGAAATGGTCTCACTGAGCAGACAAAGCATGGATTTATGAAAGGCAGGTCAAGTTTAACGCATTTACTGGAATTATTTGAGGATACGACGAGTGCGTTGGACAAGGTGGACTCGGTGGATGTGGTGTACCTGGATTTCCAGAAGGCATTCGATAAGTTGCCACATAAAAGGCTGCTGTATGAGGTAAAGATGCATAGCATTATGGGTAATTATCATTGATACAGGATTGGTTAACCAACAAAAAATAAAGAATGGGAATAAAGGGGTGTTTGGATTAGTGTTGGCACTACAACTGTTTGCAATTTACACAAATGTTTTGGAGTTGAGGACCAAGTGTACGGTGTCAGAGTTCACATTTGATACAAAGATGAGGTAGAGCAATGTGTGCAGAGGCCACTAAGTCTGCACAGGGATACAGATCAGTTACGTGAGTGGATCAGGGTCTGGCAGATGGAGTTCAATGTTGGGAAATGTGCGGTCATCCATTTTGGTCGGACTAACAGCAAACTGGATGATGAAATGGTGAAAATGTGCACCATGCTGCTGTGCAGAGGGAGCTGGGTGTCCTTGTACATGATTCACAGGAAGTTGGTTTGCAGGTGCAGCAGGTAATTAAGGCAGTGAAGGGAATATTGTCCTTCCTTGCTAGAGGGATGGTTATGCTGCAGCTGTACAGGGTGCTGGGGAGGCCACACCTGGAGTACTGTGTACAGGTTTGGTCTCCTTACTTCAGGAAGGATGTACTGGCACTGGAGGGAGTACAGAGGAGGGTCACTAGTTTGAGTTGGGAGTTGAGGGTTGGGGTATGTGGAGAGATTGAGAAAACTGGTTCTATAATCATTGTAATTTAGAAGAATGGGAAGTTGGATAGGAAACAATAAAATTATGAAGGGAGTAGATAAGACAGAAGCAGGGAGGCTGTTTCCACTGAGAGCAGGTCAAACTACAGAGCATAACCTCAAAATAAGGGGGAGCAGATTTAGGACTGAGTCCAGGAGGAGCTTCTTCAGCTAAAGGGTTGTGAATCTGTGGAATTCCCTGCCGAGTGCAGCAGTTGATGTTATCAACTTGAATACCTTTAAGGCAAAAGGTAGATTTGTGAACAGGAAAGGAATTAAGGGTTATGGTGAGAGAACAGGAATGTGGAGGTGAGGCCATGAAAAGATCAGCCCTGATCTTATTGAATGGCAGAGCAGGCTCGAGGGGCTAGATGGAAGTTCTTGCCTTGGGCCATCAAAATTGGCCTTTGTCCAATTCAGAACCTTAACTTTTAGATCTGGTATATTATTTTCTGTAACTATTTTAAAACTATTAGAATTATCAGAGACTCCCAACAGTGTGGAAGCAGGTCATTCAGCCCATCACATTGATACTGACCTGGAGAGCCTCCTAACCTCCCCCTGTAACATTGCATTTCCCAGGGCCAGCCAACCTGTACATCCCTGAACACTGTGGGCAATTCAGCCTGGACAATCCACCCAACCTGCACATCTTTGGACTGTGGGAGGAAACCAGAGCACCCGGATGAAATCCATGCAGAAAACCCCAATAAGGTGATCATCCCTGAGTGATGCCTCTGTAATTGCTATAATATCCCAGTGCCATGTTCAAAACCATACCCTGAGCTCATCTGCCTTCCCTGTCAGGCCTCTTCTATTGAAGTAAATGCAGTGCAACTGCTCAGTCCGACTTCATTCTGTGCCTTGCCCTTGCCTGCCTTGACTATTTGACTTCTGAACTGTACCAGCCTCAGACATATCTCTTTCCTCACTATCTTCTTGGGTTTACACCCACTCCCTCACTGGTTTAATGTCTCCCGAGTATCACTAGCAAGTCTCCCTGCCTAGGTATTAGATATCTTCCAATTCAGGTACAATCCATCCTTCTTATGCAGGTCAACTCTACTCCAGAGGAGATCACAATGATCCAAAAAACGTGAATCCTTTTCCCCTGCACCAGCTCCTTAGCCACTCATTGAGCACTTTCTCCTCCTCTGTAACAAGGACATTTTTCAAGATGTCACCATTTATTTCCCTACATTCTATATCTCCCATGTACTTCTTCACAGTAAACACTAATGCAAAATACTTGTTTCCTATCTCGCCCATCGCCTGCAGCTCCACTCAATGGCTGCCTTGCTGATCTTTGAGGGTCTCTATTTTCTCCCTAGTTAGCCTTTTGTTCCTCATGTATTTACGAAAGCATTTTGGATTATCCTTAACCCTATTTGCCAAAGCTATCTCACGTCCCTTTTTTGCCTCCTGATTTCCCTCTTAATTATATTCCTACTGCCTTTATACTCAAAAATTTTTTGGATTGGAATAAATGCAAAATATAACATCCTGACAAAACAAACGAGGGCAGGAGTGACACTCAATAAAAGTAGGGCCTTGAGTAGTGATATGGGAACAAAGAGACCGAGGGCTTCACATCTTTGAAGTTTGTGTTACATGTAGACAGGGTGGTTAAGAAGGAGCTTAGCACACTTACCTTCATTGTTCAGACCTTTGAGTCCAGGAGTTGGGACGTTATGTTGAGGATGTACAGGGCGTTGGGGAGGCCTCTTCTGGAATACTCTGTCCAGTTCTGGTTGTGCTGTTATAGGAAGGATATTATTAAATTGGAGCAGGTTCAGAAGAGATTTACCAGCATGTTTCCATGAATGGAGGGATTGTGTTCTAAGGAGAGGCTGGATAGGCTGGGAATTTTTTTCACTGGCGTGCACGAGGTTGAGGGGTGACTTTATTAAGTGTAGATAAGGTGAATAGCCGGGGGTGGGGGTGGGGGGGGGGGGGGGGTGGGGAACGAGGGGGATTCAAAACTGGGGTTCATTCATTTTGAGAAGAAATTAGAAAGATTTGAGAAAAGACATTAGGGTTTTAAAAAAAAAATTATACGTGTGAAATGAACTTCCAGAGGAAGTGGTAGCTGTGAATACAATTACAATATTTAAAAGACCTTCAGATAAGTACATAAATAGGAAATATTTGGATGGATGTGGACCAAGCAGAGGCAGGTACAATTAGGTCAGTTTGGAATTATGGTCGGCATGGACTGGTTGGACCACAGGGTCTGTTTCCTTGCTGTATAACATTAGGACTCTAATCCTCACTAACTCTAAATTCCTCCATCCTCAACTCTCCCGATCACTGTCACTTCATCCAGCCTCACAACTCTTCCTTATTTATATAATTCCTCACCAGCCACAGAACGCTCCCTATCTCATGTCCTCCAGTTTCTCAGATATCTGCGATATGTGCCTTTCTTTAGTTCCAGCCTTGAGGATGCCCTCATTCACTCCGATTGGTTAGAGGACAAACTGGTACAACCTGGTCCTCCAGTACTGCCCTCTGCCCCCCATTGGCCTGCGCTGACATCAATCATCGGGGCCCATTGTGAGGTGAGTGGTGGGATCCTCCCTCTCTCTGCCCTGGGATGAGCTTCAGCATTCACAGTCAATGGGGCAGTATCACAGAGCACAGGGGCTGGGGCTATTCAGTCCATTTGGGATGTACCCTCTCCCTCTGGAGATGCTGCAAATCTGTTTATGAATAACTGCTGAGTCTGTTTCCAGCTGCGATTCAGACTGTTCCAGATACTCAGAACTTACTGAATAAAAAAATGTTCACATATTCACATTATTTGCCAATTACCTGAAAACAGTTACTAAAATTGTGACATTGTTAACAATTCCCCTCTCTCTGCAGATTAGATATCCTAGAAACAAATTTGCACCTGGTCAAAATCACTGCTTAACCTTCTCAGCTCCAAGGACAATTATCTGTGCTTCTACTGGCTCTCCACAAAAGAGGAACATATCTTATTTTCATTTATTAGTGTCCTAGGGATGTACAGCACAGAAACAGACTTTTGGTCCAATTTATCCATGACAACTAGGAATCCTCAACAAATGGAGCCCCATTTGCCAGCTATTGGTCCGTATCATTGGAATTCTTCCTATTCATGTACCCAATCGGATGCCTTTCAAATGTTGTAATTGTATCAGCCTCCACTACTTTATCTGGCAGCTCATTCCACACATACACCACACCCAGCATGAAAACTTTGCCCCTTAGATCCGTTTTTAATCTTTGCCCTCTCAACTTTAGCCCATGTGATCTTGTTTTGAACCCACCTAACTGGGGGGAAAAGACCCTGGCTGTTCACCTTATCCATGCCCTTCATGACTTTATAAATCTCCATGAAGTCACCTCTCAGTCTTTCACTCTCCAGGGAAATTAACCCTGGCCTATTCAGCCTCTCCCTGTAGGCCAAATCCTCCAACCCTAGCAAAGTCTTTGTAAATCTTGTCTGAACTCTTTCAAGATTCACAACATCCTTTCCAGAACAGGGAATTTCGAACTTAAAACATAATTCCTGAAATGGCTTAATCAATGTCCTGTCCAGCCACAATTTGATGTCCCAGCTTCTGTACTCAATGCGTTGACCAATAAATATAAGCATACCAAACATCATCTTCACTAGTCTGCCTACCTGCGACTCTACTTTCAAGGAACAATGAACCTGCACTCCATGGTCTCTATGTTCAGCAACATTCCCAAGGACTTTACCATTAAGTGTACAAGTCCTGCTCTGATTTGCCTTTCCAAAATCCAACAGCTTACATTTGTCCAAATTGAACCCAGTCTGCCATTCCTCACTCCAATGGCCCATCTGGTCAAGATACTGTTGCATTCTGAACTAACCTTCTTCATTGTCCACTACACCTCCAATTTTGGTGTCTTCTGTAAACCCACTGACCATATTTCATATATTCACATCCAACTCATTTATTTAAGGACCTAATACCCATTCCTGCAGGACAATGCTGCTCACAGGCCTCCAGTCCACAAAGAACCCTCCATCACCACCCTCTGCCTCCTACCTTCAAGCCAGTTTTGTATCCAAATAGCTAGTTCTCCCAACATTTCATGTTATCTAACCTTGCTAACCAGTCTGCTTTGTGGAACATCGTTCAGTGTCCATATAGACAACGTCCACAGTCTGCCTTCATCAATCATCTTTGTCACATCTTCAAAAAAACTCAATCAAGTTAGAGAGAGAGAATTTCCCACACACAAAACCATGTTAACTATCCCTAATCAATCCTGTCTTTCCAGATACATGTAAATCCTGTCCCTCAGAATCCCTTCCAACAACTTACCTACCACTGACGTTAGGTTGACTGTTCTCTTGTTCCCTGGCCTTTCCTTACCACCTTTTTTAAATAATGGCACCCATCTTCCAGCACCTCACCTGTCACAAACAATGATATAAATACCTCAGGGAGGGGCACTGCCAACACCTTCCTAGCTTTCAACAAATTTCTGGGATAACCTGATCAGGTCCCAAGGATTTATCCATTTTGCTACTGTTTAAGACATCCAGTACTTCCTCGTCTGTATTATAGACACTTTTCAAGTTATCACTATTTATTTCTCCAAACTCTCTCGAATAGAATAGCATAGTATTTCTCCCACCTCCTGTTGTTCATAGATGGCTTTGTTGATCTTTAAGGGGTCCTATTCTCTGTCTGGTTATTATTTTATCCTTAATGTAATTGTAGAATCACTTTGGATTCTCCTTAAACTATTTCCTAGAGATATTTCAAGTCCCCTTTTTGCTCTCCTGATTACTCTCGAGGATATTCCTGTAAAAACGCGATCCTGTACTCCCAATTCCTCCACCTCTGCTATATCTGCTCCCAGGAGAAGCAATTCCACTCCAGGACATCCCAGAAAGGTTTCCTCTTTCAAGGACCGGATTTCCCTCTTACTTGATCAACAATGCACTCCAACGCATATCCTCCACTTCCTGTACCTCCGCCTTACCCCCCACCCCTCCAACCACAACAAGAATATAATCCCCCAGTCCACACCTGCCACCCACTAATCTCCATTAACCTCTGCTATGTCCGCTACCTACAGTCAGACCCCACCACCAGGGATATATCTCCCTCCACAGCCCTTTCTATCTTCCGCAGAGACCATGGGATCTTTGGTGCTGATGTGCTGCACCACGGATACCTCAGTCACTCACCCTGCCAAATGGCCAAGTGAGATTATCACTAGATGGATAATCCAGACACCCAGATAACGTTCTGGGGCCCAGGGTTTGGATCCCGTCATGGCAGACAGTGGAATGTGAATTCAATAAAAATTTGGAATTAAGAATCTATTAAAGACCATGAATCCATTGTTAATTATTGTGAAAATAACCTCATCAGATTCACTAATATCCTTCAGGGAAGGAATCTGCCATCCTTACCTGGTCTGGCCTACATGTGACTCCAGACCCACAGCAATGTAGTTGACTCTTTACTACCCTTTGGGCCCAGTCAGTGACACCCTCATCCTGTGAATGAATAACAAAGAAGGTCAAGTCTTGTACCCAACCATACTGTTCTTACAGATAAGTGATCTCTTAGTAAATTTGCTTCTCAACTCCCTGCTGACTCTTGGGAAAGGGAGGGGGATTCAATAGTACCATCCCAATAAGGAGATCATCCCTTTCTTATTTCTCAGTTCCACCTGTATAACCTGCCTGGATGTACTCCCAGGAATACCCTCTTGAAGCCCAACTGTAATGTTATCCCTTATCAAAAATACCTCTCCCCCTGCTCTGTTGCCCCCTTTCTATCTTTGCTATAGCATCTATACACTGGAACATGAAGCTGCTGGTCCTATCCATCATTAAGTCATGTCTCTGTAATTGCTATAATATCCCAGTGCGATGTTCAAAACCATACCCTGAGCTCCTCTGCCCGACCTATCGGGCCTCCTCCATTGAAATAAATGCAGTGTAACTGCTCATTCTGTGCCTTGCCCTTGTCTGCCTTGACTGTTTGAAGTCTGAACTGTACCAGCCTCAGACTGAGCTCTTCCCTCACTCTCTCTCTGGATTACCCACATTCCTTCACTGGTTTAACGCCTCCTGAATAGCACTAGCAACTGTTCCCTTCCAGTGCCAGTACAATCCATCCTTCTGATGGAGGGCAATTCTACCCCACAAGAGATTCCAATGATCCAATAATGTGAACTCTTCTATTCCTATGTCATTGATACCAATAAACAACAGCCTCCCCTCAAAATGGTTATTCTCCCCTTTAAGAATATTCTGCTCCCTCTCCGAGACATCCTTATACAAAAATTACACATTTGAATAATAAACCTTACACTCATCAGGTCATCATAAAAGGATTACATGACACATTGAAGGTTTGGGGAGACCTTTTGAGAGAATGCGACGATTCAAAGGAGAATTTTTAAGCAGCAAATGGGATTGATCTGGAACACAATACTCACACACACAATGTGAATATCCAGATCCTGATATACTGAGTAATTCAATCAGAGTTTAGCAGAATATTTACTGAGATCACCATCTGAATGTCCACCTGTAATATTCTGTAATACAAGTTTATAAAATCTGTCACTATCAGTTCAAGTTAGAAACTCACACGATCCCCTCCTCGTGGCCCAGGATTACTGTACATATTACCTTTGAGGACAACAGCAGTCAACTCAGAGGGAAATCTGTGGGTTTCTAGGAGATTCCAACTTGAGATCTCATGTGACTGAACACAGCAGTTCTTTGACACATTGGAGAAAATGATCCAAGCGCCAGTGAGATATGGGGAACAAGAATAACTTTCTTTTCTTTCATTCCGTGCTGCCGCTCTGCCTCATCAATAAGACATGGGTGTGAAAGGCTAATGCCTAACGATGGGCAAGTTGTCTCCATCCTGACCAATGGGTAGGAAGATCCTCCCAATCACTCCAAAGTGTATCCCTAAAAAGATAGCAACTCTGTCTGCTTCCCACTGCCCAGTGCTCCCAATAAATGTCTGGAAGAATGGGAAGGGGGGGATATCTCCTAGAAAAGGCATAACTGTAAAGGTCTAAGAGGATTATGAAAAGAGAGAGATGCACAGGTGAAGGGGGCAACAAGTTGCTAGATGGGGTGTAACTTGGGAAAATGGGAAGTTGCTCATTTTGGAAGAGATAATAAAAGAACAAAGTACTATTTAAATGGTGGAAACTGTAGAAAGCTGCACCACAAAGGGACCAGGGGTAATTGTTCAGGAAACACAGAAAGCTACCACACAGTTACAACAGGGAATCAGGAAGGGGAATCGAATGTTTTGTTTCAAAAGTTTTCAGTATTAGAGTTTGGAGTATATACCTGAGAGTAACGTGTGGAAGTGCTGGTGAGACCACCATATCTGCAGGAATGAGAGCAGTTTTGGTCCCTTTAGATAAGGAAATGTGTCACTTTATTGGAGGCATTTCATGGAAGATTCAATGAGATGATCCCTGGATTGGAGGGATTATCTTTTAAATAAAGGCTGAAAAGGTTGGGACTCTACTCACTGGATTTTGGAGAAAGAGAGGTGATCTCATTGAGACAGATGGGATTCTTAAGGGGTTTGACAGGATAAATACTGAGAGGATGTGTCTGAAGGTAAATACTAAGAGGGGAGTCTGAAACCAGATTCTCAGCCACAGAATCAAGGGTTCTGTTTTGGATTCAAGTTTAAGGTGACACAGACGTGGGTAAGGGGTTTCAGTAGCAACGGAGCTGGGGTGAGGTGGAGAAAAGCAACGTTTAAGAGATTGGATTTCCTGGTGTTGTGATTGTGTGGATGTCTGATCAGAAGGTTACCTTGGGGTCAGACATAACAGCAATATTGTTGAGAGTGTCGTTCTGCCTCAGAGAGTTCACAGTGGGAGGGAGGGGCTCAGCAGTAAGGCAATGGGTTTAACCGTGACAATGTTTCATTGGAGGAAATTGCAGATAATCGAGTAGTGGGAATGTGATAAGCAGTTTGATAACTGACTAACAGTGGAGTAATGGAGAGGGATGATGGGGAGGGCGAGCTGGCATCGTCAGTGTACATGTCAAACCTAACACAGTGTTTTTGGATGATATCACCTCCTGGCACTATGAATGTGAGATACAGGAGAGACCAAGGATAGATCGTTGAGGGACACCAAATGCAATGAATTCAGAAAGGAAAGGGAGAGTGGAGATGGAGCAGGATTTTCCAACAACAGTGAGGTCAAATATTAGTTTTTCACAGAATGGGAGAGAAGGACACAACCAGAAAAGACCAACAGACAGAACAAGGAACAATATCTATAAATTGGCGAGGGGGAGTAATGAGGCGGCAGCAGAGGAAAGAGAGTTGGAAAGTGAGTTTAGCGAGATTAGGGTAAAGGGTCAAGGTGAGCTCTGATAAGGCTTGACAAGAGACTGGAGAAAGATGTAGGTTTAGGACAAAAACCAGGAACACCACGTGAGGAAGTTTGGCTCAGTGGGCGAGTGGGAGGGAGAGAAACAGCAGATCGGATTATCTCAGTCTTAGTGACAGAGAAACTCCATGTGCTCCTCACTCGTTGTTGGAGAGAAGGATGGAGACGACAGGATGATGGACAGTCTTTTTACAAAGAAACAAAACCAGGGTTAGTGATATTTAAAATGAGTGAACAAACCTGATGCATTTAGCTTTTATCCAGAATATTAAAACAAAGGACTGAAGTCCTGGTTCGAATCCCGTCTTGGCAGATGGTGAAATCTGAATTCAAGAAAAATACAACGTATTAGGAATCTCCTGATCTCCATGAAACCATTGTCAATGGCGAAAAAAATTCTGCCAACCTGAGAGCGGCCCAGCCAGCTACTCACTGTACTGATCACTGCAAAGTCTCAACAAAGGAATGAAACTGGATGGACCAGTTGGCAACTAACAAGGCACCAGAAAATACAACCAAAGAATCATTCCTCTCCATGGTACAACGTCCACCTCACTAACACATGGTTTTTGGTGCCAAAACGTGGAGAACTGTCTCACAGACTAGTCAAGGAACAGCCTGACATAGTCATACTCACGGAATCATCCCTTACAAACAATGACCAGACACCACCATCACCATCCCCAGATATCGAGAGTGGGTGCTGGAAAAGCACAACAGTCAGACAGCATCCGAGGAGCAGGAGAATCGACGTTTCTAGCCAAAGCCCTTCATCAGCCTGACCTGCTGTGCTTTTCCAGCACCAGACTCTTGACTGATCTCCAGCATCTGCAGTCTGCACTTTCTCCTGAAATCGCTGGATATGTCCTGTCCCAGCGGCAGGACAGATCAGGCAGAGGTGGTGGCACAGTGGTGTACAGACAGGGAGGATTTGCCCTGGGAGTACACAGCATTGGCTCCGGAGACCAGGAAGTCTCATGGCTCCTGCTGATTACCACGTCCCGCTCTCTCTTGGCTGATGAATCACCCCTCCTTCATGTTGAATAACATTTGGAGGAGGCACTGAGGCAATAAAATGGAGTCAAATGTACACTGGGTACAGGATTTCAATGTCCACTATCGAGACTAGCTCTGCAATAGAATTACTGACTGAGCTGGCCAGGTCCTAAAGCTGCTCAACTGAGTCTGCAGCGGGTGGTGAGGGAACCAACAAGAGGGAAAAACATACTTAATCTCATTGTTATGAATTGACCAGCGGCAGATACATCTGTCCATGACAGTATCGGTAAGACCGACCATCACACATTCCTTTTGGAGACAAAGTCTTGCCTTAAAGTTGAGAAAAATCTCCATTGTGTTGAGTGGCACTATCATCGTTCGAAATGGGACAGGCTTCGAAGAGACGTAGGATCTCAAACTGGGTATCTCTGAGGCACTGTGAGACATCAACAGCAGCAGAACTGTACTCCAGCACAATCCGTAATCTCATGGGTTTGTAAATCCTGCTCTCACCCATCACAATGTACAGGAAAGGAGGGCATGCCATGAGCAGCACCAGGCAGACTTAAAAAAGAAGTGCCAACCTGGTAAAGCTATCAAACAGAATTACCTGCATTTCAAACAGCATCAACAGCAAGCAACAGAGCTAAGTGATCCTACATCCAGTGGAACAGATCGGAGCTCTGCAGTTCTGCCATACCCAATTGTGAACGGTGATGGACAATTAAACAACTCACTGGAGGAAACATCACAGATATCCCCACCCTTACTGATGGACGGGCCTCACACACCCATGCACCAGATAAGATAATAGCATTTGCAGCGATCTGCAGCCAGAAGTGCAAAGTGGGATGATCCATCTCAGCCTTCTCCAGTGGTTTCCAACATCACAGATGTGAGTTTTAAAGCAGTTCAGTTGAGTTTGAATAACATCAAGAAATGGTTTAGTAGTGCAAAGGCTATGGGCCCTGCCAATACTCTGGCAATAATACTGATGGCTTGTGCTCCAGAACTTGCCACCCACCAAGCCAAGTATGGCTCCAGCACTGGCATCTACCGACAATGTGGAACATTGCCCAGGGATGTTTAACACAAAAATACAGGGCAATCCAACCCAGCCAATTTCCCTCTATCAGTCCACACTCGATCAGCAGTAAAGTGATGGAAAATGTCATCAACAGGGCTACCAAGCAGCAGCTGCTCAGCAACAGCCAGCTGAGTGACACTCATTTTAGGCTCCACCAGGGCCACTCAGCTCCCGATTGTGTTACCGCCCTGATTCACAACCTGACAACCAGCTGAATCCCAGAGGTGAGGTGAGAGTGACAGCCCAGTCCCACTCCAAGATCACTAATTCTAGCTGATTCCACCCTCATCTCAGCTCATATACTGAAACTCTCATCCATTGTGTGTTATCTCCAGACTTCATTTTCCAAACACACTCAGGGCCAGCTTCCCACATTCAACCTCCCTGTAATCTCAAGAAAGTCTAAATCTCTGCTTGTTGATTCATCAAAAGGCTCCTAATTATAATCAACATACAGCCATAGAGATGTACAGCAAGGAAACAGACCCTTCGGTCCAACCCGTCCATGCCGACCAGATACCCCAACCCAATCAATCTCACCTGCCAGCACCTGGCCAATATCCCTCAATTTAAAATTTTCACACTTGATTTAATTCCTGGCTGTAATAATCCCTAGCTCCCTGCACCATACACAGTTTGAGACCTCGACAACCCATTTTCTTCGAGACTCCCAACCATTTGTTAATTCATTACTTCACCTGTGTGGCTGTTTCTACAGTTGCTGAATCAGCATGGTCTGAAATTCGCAACCAAAATCTCACAGGTCTGCTTTCCACCTTTAAGACATCCCTCAAAACCTGCTTTTTGGCAATGCTTTTGATCACCTGACCTAATATCTCCATCTCTGGCCTTATGTCTAAAGTTCTCAATAGTATTTTTGTGAAATTATAAGCATCATAATAAAAATACAAACTGTTGTAGATTTGAACATTATTTTCAAATCATCACTGTTGCTGAATGACTACTCTGTAATGTCTCTTATCCAACCACATTGTAGGAGCACCTTCACCGCACAAACTGCAGCTGTACGAGAAAGTCAAACATTACCCTCTTCACAGGCAACAGAGTTTTGGCATTGATCACTGGTATCTGTGGAAGGAGAAACACAGTTGATGTTTCAGGGAGTGCAAAACAGATTACAGGGAATGAAAATGGTGCAGAATTTGATAGTCAGAAATGGAAGGAAAATACACTTGCTTGTTGGATAAAAGAATTCTTGACTGTCAAAAATATTCAAGAAAAAAGTAATATGATAATAGAGCAGCACATGGTCAGGTGCTGGGCCGCAGTGAAAAACCCTTTGTCTATAAAAGTAATAATACAATAGTAAACAGACCAAAAATACACCCATGGTTCGAGACTGAGGAAGCTATATATTGACAAAGTGGTCATGAGGGAGCCCAGAGGTGAATCAGAGCAGTATCGGCTGCTATGATCCCAGTGACTCTATACTGGAGAAAGGCTGCACATGCGCCTGGCTGCACCTTGCCCCCTACAAAGATGGCGGCGGTGCACATGTCCAGTGAATCGTTGTCCCGAATAAAGATGGCGGCGCTCACTCAGGCCTGCAGCCGCGCTGAGGCCATTCCCCATTTACTGCAAACACGGAACTGAGACGTTCAATGTTGTGAGAGGTAATTTCGGTTTGCAACTTTAAGATGTGCCTAGACCACAGACTGATCTATAATAAAAGATAAAACTTTTGCTTCTTTTCTAAAAACATTAGACTTTTGCTTTCTTAAAACATTTTGTATACTCAAAAGTAGAATAGTTTAAAATAGTGCATGCAGTTTGTGAGCAGAGTAAAACAAGCAGGCCCTTGATTGATGAAACCATAAACACAGGCAGGGAAGGATGAGTCCTTGACTGATAAAGACTGCAGGACAGGGAAACGACTCGAGAGACATCTGCTACAGATTGATACAGAGACATCTGCTACAGCACAGACAGAGAAGAATAAGTCTTTGACTGATAAGACTACAGGGAGAGAAAAATAACACCTCTAGGGTCTGGAGGCATGAAGGGGAGGGTCTGGAGACATTTGTTGCAGACTTTGTGATAAGGATGCAAGTTGGAGAATAATGATGTTTTTAAGAATGTGAACCTCATGGCTCGTTAGAACCAAGGAGGGGAGGGACTTGTACTGTATATAATGAGAAACTTTGTAAGCCTCAGCGTGCCTTTTACTCAGAAGGCTGCCCAACTCTGCAGACTTGCTAATAAACCTTTGTTTTCCTGAATTTGTCTAGAGCGATTATTAAGAAGCGATTTTCGTTTCTAACAACTTGGGGGCTCATCCGGTCAACACTCCGGCTGCAAGGGGAGCTGAGGAAGGACATCGGAGAAGGTGCACCCTGCCGATTTCGGCAGTCCCTGATTCCTTGCTTGTCACCCTGCGCGGCTTGAGCGAGTGATACCCGGGAGGCTCAGGAAAACAAAGGAGGGGTGTAGCCGAGGCAGTGGGGACGGTTAACGATCGAGTAATTTCGGTGCACCGAACCCAGGTAAGAAAAAACTTGCGGGGACCGTGTTTCCGGAGGCCTGGGGACCTACGGGGTACCTGTGGATTTTTCTACAGAGACGTGGGACTCAGGTATCTAGAGACCGGGGCTCGCCTGTGAGGGATTTTGCAGAGACCGTGTCTGAGGAGGAACGTGTACCTACGGGGTGCCTGTGATCTGTGTCACAGAGACGTAGGACACAGGAATCCAAAGACCGGGGGTGCCTGCAAAGGAACCTGGGCGATCACGGGACTGAAGGTCCGGGAATTGGCTAAATTGTGATAGATTATCACGGGATAATACGAGAAATACGAAGTCCTCGGCAATGGGAAATAGGGGATCCAAGGCAAGTAAGGGAAGTAGACTTAAACAGGGACAATGACACATACCCCGGGGTACCTGATGATAGTCCGTTAGGAAGAATGTTAAATGATTGGAATCAGGGTGGGAGAAAAGGAAAATCTAAAAGGAAGATGGTAAAATACTGTGAGAAATGGTCCCAGAAACCTATTCAGGGCGACTCCGTGTGGTGGCCTAGATTCGGTACTGACGAAGACTGGGTCCGGCAAGCTCTCATTTTATATGTCAATTCAAAACCAGGTGATAATCTAGAAGAAAGTGATTATGCCTTTTGTTGGCTACCGGTTACGATATCTTGCCAAATGCAGGCAACTAGTGAAGACTCGAGAAGGCAGAAAGAATGGGAACCTTTAGATCACTTACCGCCGCCCTACGTGACCCCGTCTGCCCCACAAAATGTTCCTCCGGGTGACGACGAGTCAGAGGAAGGGGAAGAAAAAGGGGAGGAATCACAGGCTACCTCAGGGGTGCAGACCAGATCTCGAGCTGGAAGGGGTCACGGACAAAACCCTACCTCAATTGCACTAATGAATCCACTCCGGGAAGTGCCCATGGGGGGCGAGGAAGGAGGGACGGGATATGTGAACGTTCCCTTGACGAGTACTGAAGTACGGAATTTCAGGAGGGAGATGAAGGGTCTACTAGAGGACCCCATGGGCCTGGCTGAACAATTAGATCAGTTCCTGGGTCCGAATACTTACACGTGGGAAGAGATGTGTTCCATCATGAAAACATTGTTCTCTAGCCAGGAACGACAGATGATACGACAAGCTGCGCTGTTGGTCTGGGAGAAAGAGGGGGGAGAAGGAGGGGAGCAGAAGTTTCCCCTCACCGACCCCAAGTGGAATAAGAACACGGAGGAAGGACGGCGCAACATGAGGGACATGCGGGAATATTGGATAAAAGGAATAAGACAGGCAGCCCCGAAGGGGCACAATTTTACCAAGGCTTTTGGTAATCATCAAAACCCGGAAGAAACCCCTACGGACTTCCTGGACAGGATTAGGAAGAACTTGCAGCAGTTCGCTGGGGTGGACCCTGAGACGGACGTGGGGCAACAACTCATACGGGTAGAGTTTGTATCAAAAGCCTAGCCGGACATACGCAAGAAGTTAGAGAAAATGGATGATTGGGATAGTAAATCTCTCGTGAACTACTACGGGAGGTGCAAAAGGTGTTTGTGAGAAGGGACGATGAGAAGCAAAAGAAGGCGACAAAGATAATGATGCAAGCGGTGCAACAAATGACAGCTGGAAGAAGGGAAAAGGGGGAGCCGTGGCAGAAACAGGAGAGGGGAGAGTCGTGGCAAGAGCAGAGGAAAAGAGAACCATGGCCGGAACAAAGGAAGAGTGGAGGAACGCGAGACCGCGACAGGGAAACGAAGAGGATACTCAGATGTTACTACCGTAATGAAGAGGGAGATTTTAAACGGGAGTGCCCCCGCTACAAGCGGGAGGTGCGGTCGTACGCACTGATGGAGGAAGATTAGGGAGGTCGGGGGTTCCTACCCTTGGGGCAAAAGGACTATAGACAGGAACCCCTGGTAAACTTGAAAGTAGGACCCCAAGGATCTGAGATCACATTTATGGTGGACTCGGGAGCCGAAAGATCAAGTATAATCCAAATACCCCCCGGCACCCGAGCAGGAGGAAAAGTTATGGGGGTATCTGGAATTGGAGGACAGAAATTACAAGTCCCAGTGGTGGAGGACGTGGAAATTGGATATGAAAACAGAACTACTAAACGAGACCTCCTTCTACTGCCATCGGCGGGGTTTAATTTGTTAGGAACAGACTTGCAGGTCAAACTAGGGATCGGAACGGTACCAAGTAACGGGGAAATAGTGGTAAGGTTGTTCGCCCTCACCGAAGAAGATGATCAACAAATAGACCCGGAAGTATGGTACCGAGAGGGGAACAGAGGGGGTTTAAACATCAAACCTCTCCAAATCACCATGTTACCAGGAAAAGGCCCGGTAAGAAGGAAACAGTACCCGATTGCTATGGAAGGACGGGAGGGGTTACAACCTGTGATAGAAAGATTAATCACAGATGGACTACTGGAGGAATGTATGTCCCCTTTCAATACTCCAATACTCCGTGAGGAAGCCGGATGGGACGTATAGGCTGGTGCAAGACTTGCGGGGTTGAATGAAGTAGTCCAGGCTAGATACCCGGTGGTACCCAATCCCTACACGTTAATGAGTAAAAGTCCCCCTGAACATGAATGGTTCAGCGTAATAGATCTGAAGGATGCCTTCTGGAGTTGCCCCCTTGATGAAGAAAGTCGGAACCTTTTTGCCTTTGAATGGGAGAATCCCTTCACAGGACGAAAGTGACAGTTAAGGTGGACGGTCTTGCCTCAGGGATTCACGGAGTCACCCAACTTGTTTGGACAAATACTGGAGCAGATCTTAGGAGGAGTTCGGTGTAACGCGGAGAATCAATTGCTCCAATATGTCGATGATCTCTTACTCTCAGGACCAAGAGAAGAGGAGGTACGAGCAGACACCGTTGCCCTGCTGAACTTCCTGGGGAAACAGGGCCTACGCGTCTCCAGGACAAAACTCCAGTTTGTGGAGCAAGAAGTAAGATATCTGGGCCATCGAGTCAGTAAGGAGCATCGCCGTATCACGCCAGAACGAATATCAGGGATTACGGGTATGCCAATACCCAGGACGAAGAAGGAAATCAGACAATTCCTGGGGCTAGTAGGGTATTGCCGGATATGGATTGAAAGTTACACCACTCTAGTAAAAATTTTGTACGACAAACTGGGACAAGAAGGACAAAAGGTGGACTGGTCAGATGAGGAGGAGCAGCGATTTAATATTATTAAAAGTAAACTGATCCGAGCTCCGGTATTGGCTTTACCCACCCTGAAGGAACCGTTCCAGTTATATGTCAACAGCGCCGGCGGAATTGCCCAGGGCGTGCTTACCCAGCTGCGGGCAGGGAAACGTCAGCCGGTTGCATTTTTGTCAAAAATGTTAGACCCTGTGTCATGTGGATGGCCGACCTGTATACAGGCAGTGGCAGCTACGGCAATGTTAGTGGAAGAGGCCCGAAAACTTACCTTTGGAGGAAGGATCACAGTATATTCCCCACATTCGGTTAGTGCCATACTGGCTCAGAAGGCTCACCGCTGGTTAACAGACTCTCGCATCCTGAAGTATGAGACGATTTTGATGACCGGGGACGATCTCAATTTTGCAAAAGATCTCAGTTGCAACCCAGCCCAGTTTCTATACGGACATCCTGCAGATGGAGAACAGGAGCATGATTGTGTGGAATTTGTAGACTTGCAGACCAAGAGCCGAGAGGACCTGCAAGAAGCCCCGCTAGGTGAAGGACAGGAACTGTACATCGACGGGTCCTCCCGGTGCATCAGTGGGGTACGGTACAGTGGCTATGCTGTCATAGATGGTGCAACGAAACAGACGATCGAGTCCGGACGACTGCCCGGGAAGTGGTCAGCCCAATCCTGTGAGTTGTACGCCCTCCATAGGGCCCTGAAGTTGTTGGAAGGGAAGGTGGGAACCATATATACTGACTCAAAGTATGCATACGGGATCGTTCATACTTTTGGGAAAATCTGGAAGGAGCGAGTATTGATAACTTCCCGGGGAAAAGAGTTAGCTCACGAACAAATGATCAGCCTAACGTTGGAAGCCCTGGCGTTACCTACGGAACTCGCAGTAGTCCATGTACCCGGTCACCAGAAGGGGTCGACACCGGAAGCGGTGGGAAACCGGCTGGCAGATGAGGAAGCCAAGCGGGCAGCGGTCGAAAAATCCGTCCAATTGTTAACGTTAATACCGTTGAGGGAAGGGCTCGCTAAACAACCCGTCTTCAACCAGGGGGAGATTGATAAAATGGATCAATTAGGTGCCCGGCTCGATACTAACGGGAAGTGGACAGTTCCTGATGGGAGACAAGTCCTGAACAAACAGATCACCCGGGGTATTCTGCACCGATTACACCATCAGACCCACTGGGGGGTGCAAGCCATGTGTGACACGATCCTGAGAGACTATGTATGCAGGGGGATATACACATTAGCCCAACAAGAGGTAGTCGGATGCCCCACTTGCCGGCGTATTAACCAGAAAGCCATGCGTTCTATGCCAGCCGGTGGTCAGCCCCTCGCGATCAGGCCATTTCAGAGGATCCAAGTCGACTTTACAGAATTACCCCCAGTACAGAGATGGAAATATCTGCTAGTAATAGTAGACCATTTCACTCACTGGGTAGAGGCTTTCCCAACTGCCAAAGACGATGCACCAACCGTGGCCCGACTATTGTTAGAGAACATAATCCCGAGATATGGCATAATGGAATCTATCGACTCTGACTGCGGGACACATTTTATTTCTAAACTACACCATTTGATCTGTACTGCCCTGGGTATCCAGTGGAAATTCCACACACCCTGGCATCCTCAGAGTTCGGGTCGGGTTGAGAGAATGAATGGCACACTCAAGACCCAATTGACTAAGCTGGTGTTAGAAACTAAGTTACCTTGGCCGAAGTGCCTGCCCATTGCCCTATTGAGGATACGTACGGCACCTCGCCGGGATGTCGGGGTTTCCCCCTATGAAATGCTGTTCGGATTACCATATTGGAGTAAGGTTGACGGATGTCCCACGTTACAAGGGGGAGATATATTTGTCAGAAACTATTTACTGGCCTTATCCCGTTCTTTTGCAGAACTCCGGAGGAAAGGTCTCCTGGCTCAGACTCCACCGCTCGACTTCCTCTTGCATAAGGTGGAGCCCGGAGATTGGGTACTTGTTAAGACCTGGAAGGCCGAAAAGCTCCAGCCGCGGTGGGAAGGACCGTTCCTGGTTCTGTTAACAACTGAAGCAGCTGTTCGGACGAAAGAAAAAGGGTGGGTCCAAGCATCAAGGATAAAGGGGCCTGTTCCGCCTGAAGGAGAAAGCACTTGGACATGCGAGCAAGGGGACAAGCCGTTGGTGGTAAAACTGAAAAGACAGCGATAATGAACTCTACTTGGACTGTATTGGTGGGGATATTGATCAGTTTACTCCTGTATGTGGGGGAGGGTGAGGGGAGATGTGACAAATGTCGGACTACGGTGAGGCTTGGGAGTCGGATCTACTCGGGATCATTTGTTTCTCACTCCCATGTGGACGATCGGTGTTACGATGTGAATGCACGGCAAGAATGTCGGGAGGGTGGAAGACCCTATTATCAGGTGTATAATAAAGGATACGGTGGCAAAGTCCGTGGATGCCCTAAAAATGACCACTGGGTGTGTGTTAGCAAAACTGGGAAGTGGGGCCTATCCTCCGTGTTGCTCAGAGAGCAGGTTGACAGAGTCAAGGAGACCAGGGTACAGAACACTGATCGGGGGTTGGGGAAAGGGCAAGACCGTCAAAGAATGGTCGCGGTCTCTAAAGTGCCATCTGTATACGAAGAGGTAGAAGAAAGGATTGAGCTCCCTGATGTAACACAAAACCTGTTTATTGATCTTACCTCTAGGATAGCCACTGTTTTAAATGTTAGCAATTGCTGGGTTTGTGGGGGGCCGCATATGTCAGAACAATGGCCATGGACTGGTCACAGCTTAGACATATGGGAATTGCTTCAAACCACTTGGACACATGTCAACGAAAGGAAAAGCCAGGGGTGGAGACTGACAAATAGTCCTGAGGGCCAGTTATGTGTTGAAGGAAAGGGGACCGTGGAGGTAGGAATTAGTCCCTGTCAGAGTGTATTGGATGCGACCACACGAGTATGGTGGCCTGAGGATATTACTTGGTACATTGCAAACCGAGGTCATCAAAATTGCGTTCCATTACGTTCTGATTCCTCCTCTGACGAACTAGGTGCTGATTCTTCCGATGACATGATGAGAGCCTGGGGTGGTGGTTGTCAGGGGAGTCGATGCTGGGATACTCCTGTCCAGACTCTGGCACGGGGCCACGAGCCCGAATATTGGAATTGTAGTGGTCCTGGTCCTTCTGAGGGCGTCCCTGTGGTAAAGGAGCTGTGGGATGACGTTGTGAGGCAGGGAGGGCCTGCTCCAGATGGCCTATTTTGGATATGCGGTAATCAGGCATACTCCACACTGCCCATGGGATGGGCTGGGGTATGCTTCCTGGGTCTAATACGACCTGCGTTCTTCCTATTACCCCGGGAGGAAGGCGATGATTTGGGAGTTAAACTCTTTGACTCCCTCCGTAGGTCGCCAAGGGATATCCAAGTCGGTGATTGGGGGGATGAGTGGCCACCGGCCCGGATTATTGAATACTACGGGCCAGCTACATGGGCACAGGACGGATCATGGGGATACCGTACTCCTATCTATATGTTAAATCGAATTATCAGGCTCCAAGCAGTCGTAGAGGTTATTACTAACCGGACTGCCCTGGCCCTGGAGCTGCTGGCTAAGCAGCAGGATCAGATGAGGGCTGCTATATATCAAAACCGACTTGCCTTGGATTATCTGTTGGCCTCGGAGGGGGGCGTGTGCGGGAAGTTTAATCTGACTAACTGCTGCCTAGAAATTGACGATAATGGTAAAGCGGTTTTGGAAATTTCCGGTGAAATTCGGAAATTGGCCCATGTGCCAGTACAATCTCGGCGTCCTCTTAGTGGCATCGGATGGTGGGATGGTCTCCTAGGTGGTAGTTGGTGGCGCACGGCGTTGCTGGTGGTTGGGGGGGTTGTGATTCTTCTTCTCGTATTACCCTACCTAATCCCCTGTATTCAGCTTCTAATTCAGAAAAATATTTCCCGACTCCAGGCAGTGGTGGTTCCACAACATAGGACACGGGAACTTAAGGTGATGTTGCTGCGAAAGTCCAAAGATTTCCCGGGCCCTTAAAGAGGGGGGGCTTATCTTGGTCTAGGCACATCTTAAAAAGAGAAAAGGGTGGAATTGTGAGAGGTAATTTCGGTTTGCAACTTTAAGATGTGCCTAGACCACAGACTGATCTATAATAAAAGATAAAACTTTTGCTTCTTTTCTAAAAACATTAGACTTTTGCTTTCTTAAAACATTTTGTATACTCAAAAGTAGAATAGTTTAAAATAGTGCATGCAGTTTGTGAGCAGAGTAAAACAAGCAGGCCCTTGATTGATGAAACCATAAACACAGGCAGGGAAGAATGAGTCCTTGACTGATAAAGACTGCAGGACAGGGAAACGACTCGAGAGACATCTGCTACAGATTGATACAGAGACATCTGCTACAGCACAGACAGAGAAGAATAAGTCTTTGACTGATAAGACTACAGGGAGAGAAAAATAACACCTCTAGGGTCTGGAGGCATGAAGGGGAGGGTCTGAAGACATTTGTTGCAGACTTTGTGATAAGGATGCAAGTTGGAGAATAATGATGTTTTTAAGAATGTGAACCTCATGGCTCGTTAGAACCAAGGAGGGGAGGGACTTGTACTGTATATAATGAGAAACTTTGTAAGCCTCAGCGCGCCTTTTACTCAGAAGGGTGCCCGACTCTGCAGACTTGCTAATAAAACTTTGTTTTCCTGAATTTGTCTAGAGCGATTATTAAGAAGCGATTTTCGTTTCTAACAAATGTTGTGTTTTCCGACATGCACAATTTGTTTGTAAAACCTCTCCGCTCACAGCAACACAGTTTTTCTCCCGTTTCCCTGTTTATTTCTTTCCTTACCGTATCCTTTCTCTCCATAACTTCCCGAACATTCATTACATCGACTCTGCGCCGCGCGCAAGGGTGATCACATGGTTTAGCTTAGCTCCGCCCTTCATTCACTTTGATTGGTTGGAGGACCAACATCCCGCTAGGTCTTCCAGATCCGCCCACCGTCCTTTCATTGGTCCGGTGCTGACATCAATCACCCGCGGGTCACTTTGTTGGCGAGAGCATGCGCAGTGCGTCCTGCTTTAGCAGATACGTTGGGTAATGTGCGGAGGGTGAGAATTCCCTTTGTGTGAGCTCTGCAGTAGATTTCCTTTATTCATGGAGGGAATTGCCTTCCTACTCGTGACTGTATAGCTGTGATTGACGAATCAATGCCATCTGAATCAGTACATAAACACCCCGTTTTCATAACATCTGAGATCATTAGCACATTGTATCACACTCTTCTTTAGAAACAAAAAAAACATGAAATGGAGCCTCAAGGAATCGGAGCAGGAGTAGGGCATTCATCACCTTCAGCTTGTTCCCCCCATTCTATCAGATCATGGCTGGGCCAACCCAGACCTCAACACCTCTTTTATGCTTGATCCGCATAGCCGTCAACTGCTCAATATTTCAAAAATCTATCTGCCCTCTTTTAAAATAATTTGAGACAGAATCACAGATTCCCTACTATGTGGAAACAGGCCCTTCAGCCCAACAAGCCAGAACAACCCTCCGAAGAGTGACCCAACCATTCCCCTCCCACATTTAACTTTCACAATTGTTTGGGCGAGAAAATTCTAGCCATTCACAGAGAAAAAATTCTTTACTTTTTCTAAAATGAATGTTCCCTTATGTAATGTCCCCTGGTTTGAGACTTCACTGGTGCTAGAAGATCTAGTCAACATCTATCCTGTCAAGCTCCTCAGAATCTTGTTTCCATGAGATCACCCCTGCTTATCTATTCTTGATCGGTCAACCCTTTTCTCCTCAAAGCAGCTAAGTGAATCTTTTTTGAATAGTGTCTGATGTTAGTTTATCCTTTATTAAATATGGGAGCTAACAGTACTCCAAGTGAGGACTCAGCAATAGCCAGTGTGGTTAACCAATCCTCAGTCCATACTAATACATTACCCCAATACCATGAGCTCCTAAATTGTGCAATTAACTTTTATGTAGCACCTTATCATTTACATTTTTAAAATCCAAATACAGCACATCATTGGATTGCCCTTTATCAGCCCTGCTTGTTATCTCATCAATGAACTGTTGTAAACTTGTCAAATATAGTTTAGCTTTCACAAAACCCAGTCTACCATGTTTAATGATAAGCTTTTCTAAATGTCCTGCAATTTCTTTCTTTCTTTAATATTCGACTCTGTAGATTCTTTCAGTAGATTTGCTAAGTATAATTCCCCTCTCTTAACTCCATGCGGACTCTGTCCAATCCTGTCACTGTTCAGTCAGAAACTTGACTGTACTCCAATATAGTTAGTAAATGTATCTGCATTTTTATTTTAAAAAATTAGTTCCTTATAAATGCTGGACCCATGCAATATCAATAAATTAGTGACTCTGAATTTGGGTTATAATTTTTTTTTGTTAATTCCTTTTTGTACTGTGTTATGCAGACAGCACCAGGTGATCACTCTTAATTGTGAGTAACTTTGAAAATAATATATTTTAAAAATGACATGCCACAATGCTGCCTCATTATTGTGCAAGGAGGATTTTGCATTCAATAGTTTGCAGATACAATTGAACAGATTTTTGCTGCAATTTGTCCAGACTGCAGGTTACACCAAAGTGGCAACTCTGCTCTCAAATTCTTACTTGACACTGCCCAAGGCGATACTGATGGGACTTCACTTTGCCATTCTTGTTCACCAGCTTTATTTCCAGGTTTAATTATATAATCATTCTAGAGCTTGTAATTTTAGACAACTTCTCTTTTAGGTACATATGTAAATATCATACTGAAATGTTGCACTGAATGGTACCAAATCTGAAATTAGTCTCTAATCTTATAGTAACATGCTCTGACCCTTCTACATATGTATTGGCATAAGTCTATGCCAGTTATTTTTCTGAAGCCTGTGATTCCTGATGAACAGCTTATGCCCGAACCACTAACTCTCCTGCTTCTCGGATGCGGCCTGACTTGCTGTGCTTTTCCAGCATGACAGTTTTCGACTCTGATATCCACTTCTTTGGTCATCACTTTCTCCTTTGATCAACAAAAAATATTCTTGGTTTAATCTTCTCAAAGTGCAATAGGAACCAATTCATGAAATTCAGATATCTCACATTTACCTTAACATTTACCTTGTGGGCGGCACGGTGGCACAGTGGTTAGCACTGCTGCCTCACAGCGCCGAGACCCGGGTTCAATTCCCGCCTCAGGCGACTGACTGTGTGGAGTTTGCACATTCTCCCCGTGTCTGCGTGGGTTTCCTCCGGGTGCTCCGGTTTCCTCCCACAGTCCAAAGATGTGCAGGTCAGGTGAATTGGCCATGCTAAATTGCCCGTAGTGTTAGGTAAGGGGTAGATGTAGATGTAGGGGTATGGGTGGGTTACGCTTCAGCGGGGCGGTGTGGACTTGTTGGGCCGAAGGGCCTGTTTCCACACTGTAAGTAATCTAATCTATGTGAAGACTAAGACATTACTAAATTATTGTCAGTAATTGAAACCGTGCTGACAAACTTGTGCAGTATCAGTGCCTCGCCTTCAGAGTGTTCCCAGATATCGCGCAGCTGCAGTATTTTGTTTTACACTCAGCTATATGTTGTTCTCACTTGTGTCTTTGTGAAAGATTACAAAATTAACTTGGATGAAGGAACTTATGATTTCTTTAACCAACGTTGGGAGAAAAAAAGTCAGTATTTCAAGTGCTGATTAAGTAAAATAAACTGATAATCAGTAGAAAGGGTTTACGATGGATATGGAACAAATGCTGGCAAATGGGACTAGATTAATTTTGGATATCTGGTCAGCATGGGCAAGTTGGACTGAAGGGTCTGATTTTGTGTTGTACAACTGTGACTTCATTCTCTCAATTATTCAAGAAGTTGAATACTTCGAGGAGGAAAAGGAGAATTTATGCAGAGAATGCACCTGAAATGATGATTGAGGTTTATCAAACTCACATTATTTCATGACCTTTTCCTCTGGGTTCTTCAATGAACAAACTTGTTTTATTATCTGAATAACTATGTATCATGTGATTTGTTTCACACAAAATATTTCATTAGGATCTGGTGAACTATTAAGAAGTGTTCATGTTTAAAATTTAGGCAGCTTGATTGTTAAGCAAGAAAAGGTTGGCGTTTTACTCCCACTGAATCATTGCTCTATAAAGGGTAACAAGCTTTTTATCTTTTCTGGGCAATTGAATATATGGAAGTCAATTCTGAAGGAAAAAATCCTCGTTGGTAATGTTCCCACATATGTGGAATAATTGCTTCTGGTCAGTCTTCAGGTTATAGAGGCTCAGAAAGAAATGAGTTGGCCAAAGTTAGCAACATCATTTGGATCGACTATGCTCATTGGGGAAACTTGCAGGATCTGTAGAAGAAACACGTGTTTCAGAGTGTATGCAATAAACCTGAACATTGTGTAAAAGAAAACAGAGCTTGGGAGCCGACTGGAGCAGCAATGAAGCTCGTATTGTTTTTTAAATTTCCGAGCTTGCCAAATTATTGTTGGTAAACGCAGGTGACTTTATCAAAGCACATTTCACATGCCCTGGCTCGGAATTTGGTCCCAACTCTGTCAGTCCATCCATTATTATGTATAACAGGTATTTTAAATGTGAGCAATCCATTTAACTATTTGAATTGAATACTTCAGTGGTTATATCCTCTTGGATTCTTAATTTCAAATTACTCAATGTGATTTTTTTGTCCCCTCTGAATTTGCCTAGCACTGGGCAGTTCTGGAATGTTCCAAATATTTACAATAGATGCATTCACACTATTGAAGGCAACCTGGCAGATTTGAATACCATTCAGGTAGTCAACAACAATACATCAGTAACTTTATGAATTGCTTACTGCACACCAACACAAGCCAAGTACTATTGAAACCACAGATTGTCTCCCAAGGATTCCCAAATCTAAACAGTGCATTCCAGATATGCTCACTATCACCATCTGGGAGCAGTCTCCCAAAGTGCTCCCAGAACTTAGAAAGCACATACACTGCCCTCCAAAGCTAAATCTGCTCTCACAGGCTTCACTCTTATTGCATACAATGACATTTATTGTCCAGTTCTTTAACGTGACAAATGATTTTACAACAATTTATAAAATACTTTAAATCCTGGAGAAATGTGATGTCAGCCCTTTGTAGAAGTGAATGGAAAGTGTGATGTTTGTTTGACCTTTGGCTCTATGTATCAGACTGAACTGAACCTTTAGCAAGATGTGAGATGTTTCCCACACACTTTGTTTAAAAAAACAAAGATTATGTTCTGAGATTAAAATGTTCAATCAGGTTTAATAAAAATCCTTCCAAAAATTGAGAGTTTGACTTCAGCTCCTTTAAAGAGACTTGCTCTTGGCCTTCAATTTTGTGACATGTGGTCATTCTTTGGTAAAGGTGGCTGTGTGCAACACTGCAGGATGTTGTGCTGAAGTGCCTCATTGGGTGGATGAGCTTTATTACTGGTGTAACTTGGCTAATTTTGAGATGGAATATTATTGTGAGTTAAATCTTTTTAAAGTGTTTAAAATGTTTTTAGACTGAGGCATGCTTGTGTAACTCAAGTGTGGAAACTATGCTCATGTTTGCAATGAACCTTTCACTTTTGAAGATTAGCATTTTCCGATCTGTTTTGTAAATAAAGTTCACTATAGAAAGCACAGTGCTAAAGAACCACAGGTCCAGCAGCATCTCTGTGGGGGAAAAAAAACATTGTAAGTTTAAAGTCTCATGACCATTTGTCCGTTCAGACGAAGAGTCACTGAAATTGAAATGAAACATTATTTTTCTCTTCACCGATGCCCTCAGAACTGCTGAGTTTCTCCAGCACTTTGTTTCTGAGGTTCAGATCTCCAGCATCTGCAGTTTATTGTTTTGTTATAGATCCTATGATTTGACTTGGGGAGCAAGAGGCAGCAACTGTGATCATCTCGGATAAAATTCCCCAACCATGGAAAACAAACACATAGTTCTTTATACTTTGCAAAACACGACTGTAAATAAGAAATGCAATTAAGCTAAGTGCAAGGCGGCATACCACTGGCCTTGTCTCAAACTTGCTACTCATCTTTGAGGACTAATCTGTCAGAATTGTGTTTGCTCGCTTCCTTTGAGATCACAGTCCACAAATGTCCCAGTTACAATTCCTGGGCCAGGCCCGGTTACCACATTGCAGTGGGGTGGGGAGATTTAGGTCAGCCTGAAGTTTTTGTTAATAACAACATTGCAGGTTGAAGTTGACAGTTTTGACGAATATTGCGTCATCAAACTTGGAGGAAATCCTTCCGAATGTATTGATTAACTGGACTGAGCCTGTTTACATGCAGCCCTGTTCGTAGTGCGGTCATATTCTCAGTTAATAATCACACAACACCAGGTTATAGTCCAACAGGTTTAAATGGAAGCACACTAGCTTTCGGAGCACTGCTCCTTCATCAGGTGATTGTAGAGGGCACAATTCTAAGGCACAGAATTTATAGCAAAAATTTAGTGTGATGTAACTGAAATTATCCATTGAAAAATACCTTGATTGTCTGTTCAGTCTTTCATCTGTTCAAATACCATGATAGTTTCACTTCTTTCTTGTGTAAATCACAAAACCTTTTTTTAAAAGTTGCATCCCTGACAGTGGCCCATCAAATCACTCATTGTATTCATCACTGCACAGTCTCAACAAAGGAATGAAACTGGACGGCCCACATTACATCTACCAATGCACTGGAAAATACATCACAATCAGCCCTCTTGACCCTGCAACTTCTGTCTCACTGTGGGCCAACAACAGCAGCAGAACTGTACTCCAGCCCAATCTGAAATCTCATGGCCTGGTATATTCCTCATTCAACCATTAACATCAAGCCAGGGGATCAACCCTAGTTCAGTGGAAAGTTCTGCAGGGTATGCCAGGAGCAATACCATGCATATCTAAAAATGAGGTGCCAACCTGGTGAAGCTACCCAACCTGCATGCCAAACAGCACAAGCAACACCAAATAGAACTATGTGATCCAACAACCAATGGATCAGATCTGAGTTCTGCCACACCTAGTCAGGAATGGTGATGGACAATTTAACAACTCACTGCAGGAAGCATCACAGATATCCCCACCCATACTGATGGAGGGATCTCACACATCCATGCAACAGACAAGACAACAGCATTTGCAGCAATCTTCAGCCAGCAATGCCAAGTGGATGAGCCTTCTACATTGGTCCCAGACATCACAGACATGAATCAACTTGGTTGAAAACTTATTTCAAATCAGATCAAGAAATGGAGAAGAAGTGTAAAGGCTGTCGGCCCTACCAACATTGTGGCAATAATACTGATGGCTGTGCTCCAGAAATTGCTGCCCACCTAGACCAGTCCAGCACTGGCACCTACTGACATTGTGGAACATTTCCTAGGGATGTTCAACACACAAACGCAGGACAGATCCAACTCAGCCAATTTCCCTCCATCAGTCCACACTTGCTCAGCAGTGAAGTGATGGAAGGTGTCATCAACAGTGCTGTCATGCAGCTGCTCAGCAATAACCTGCTCAGCGATGCCCAGTTTGGGTTCTGCCAGGGCCACTCAGTTCCTGAGCTTGTTACAGACTTGATTCACAAACTGACAAACAGCTGAATTCCAGAGGTGAGGTGAGGGTGATAGCCCAGTCCCACTCCAAGACCACTATTTCGACTTCAGTGATATCACCGGACCTCACCACAATCTCAGCTCATTTGCTGAAACTCTCATTCATTCATTTTGTTAACTCTAGATTTCATTATCTAAACCCACTCCTGGCCAGCATCCCACAATCACCCTCCCTATAATCTCCAGAATACTGAAAACTCTACCGCCCAAGTGCTCACTTGTACCAGAACTTGCTGATCCATCAAAAGGCTCCCATTTATAAGCCACAACAATTTACTTTCACACACTTGATTTAATTCCTGGCTGTAATCATTCCTGCACCACACACCCTTTCGTATCTCAATAACTCATTTTAGTTTAGCATCCACTGGGTCCCTGTTGTCCACCTTGCTCGAAATGTCTTCATAGATTTCAAAAAGATTTGTGAAGCAAGACCTGCCCTACATGAACCCATGCTCTGTCAGTCCAATGGGACAATTTCAATTGAGATTCCCTGCTATTTCTTCCTTGATAATAGACCCAAGCATCTTTCCCACTACAGAGAATAAGCTAACTTGTGTATAATTCCCCACCTTTTGTCCACCTCCTTTTTTAAAAAAGTGGCATCACTTTTGCTGCTTTCCAATCTGCTGGGACTGCCACAGAGTCCAGTGAATTTTGGAAAATTACTGCCACTGCATTTGCTATTTCTCCTGGCATCTCCTTTAGTACCCTGGGATGCATTCCATCAGGGTCTGAAGACTTTTCTGTCATTAGCTCAATTACCTCCAACAGTCCAACATTAGCTGTTCCGTAATAATGATCGTTTCCAAACCCTCACCTATCTTTGTCTCTTTGCTAATTATTGGCAAGATATTAGTGTCCTTCACTGTGATATCCCATAATTAAATGTTCCTTCTCATTTTCCACGGGACCAACATTTACTTTAGCCACTCTTTTCTGATTCAATATAAAATTTTGCTATCTGTCTTTATAGTCTGTGCTTGTTTATTTTTCTCATGTTCTATCTTACGTTTCTTTATAGCTCTTCTGTGGCTTTCTGTTGACATTTAAAGTTTTCCCAGTTCAAGTTTCAGGCTGTTTTTGGCCACTTTGTATGCCTTCTCTTTCAATTTGATCGCTTTCCTTAGATACCCATTGCAGAGTATGCCTTTTCTTACAGTCCTTCCTTTTCACTGGAATGTACCATTGCTGAGCACTTTGTAAAATGCCTTTGAAAATCTTCCACTGCCCATCAACTGTCCCACCATAAAATCTTTGTTTCCAGTCTACTTTATCCAGGTTCTCCCTCATTTTATTGTAGTTCCCTGTGTTGAAGCACAGGACCCAGGTATTAGATTTTATCTTCACACTCTCCATATGTATTCTAAATTCAACCATACAGTGATCACTTCTTTCAAGAGGATCCCTAACTCTGAGGTCATTAATTATTCCTGTTTACTGCACAGGGCCAGATGCTGGATAGATTGCTCCCTTGTCAGTTCCATTTCATAGTTTTCTTGAACAGTATCATGGATACACTTAATAAACTCAAGGCTACTCTGACTGAGCTGGTTCGATCAATCTACATGTAGATTACAATCACCCATGATAATAGCCATACCATTTTTACGGGCAATAGTTATTTCTTTGTTCATTGCCCATCCCAATATGATGTTATTATTTGGTGGCCTGAACACTTACACCTGTCAGTGACTTTCTTGTTAGAATTTTGAATGCATCATTCTTGTTTCTCCTAATGTACGGCAATAACAACAACTACTTGCATTGTATGGAATAGTTTACACTGGCAAATCTCCTAAGGTGCTTCATGGATGATCAAAACATTGATTAAAGAGAATGATTTTAAAATACATCTTAAAGGAGGATAGAGAAGGTTAGGGAGAGTATTCCATTGACAGCACCATTCATGGAGTGATGCAGGTGGGGTGGGTTGGAAAAGGAATGTGCAAAGGGGAAATGGAGGAGCACAGGCAGTGCATAAGGTCTTAAGGATAGAGGAGGTTCCAGACTGAGTCTGTCTGTCAGAGAGTATGGCTGCCTCATGGAGTTTGAAGCTCTGCAATGGGTCCATACATGTCACATTAGTCGAGGAGAGTATAACGGTGTCTGAGAGAACTTTTGATGAGGACTAGTCTTCTGAGATAGTATGGGCTGAGGTTAGAAAGAGAAGAGGAGAGGTCACACTGCTTGGAGTTTTTTTTATATATAGGCCTCCGCAGAGTTCCAGGGAGGTGGAAGAGAGGATTAGCAAAATTATTATGGATAGGAGTGAAAGTAACAGGATGGTCATTATAGGGGACTTTAACTTCTCCAAAATTGACTGGAAATACTCTAACTCTAATACGTTGGATGAATCGGTTTTTATCCCATGTGAACAGGAGGGTTTCCTAACACAGTATGTTGAAGGGCCAACAAGAGGGGAGGCCACATTAGATCTGGTCCTTGGTAATGAACCAGACTAGGTGTTTGATTTAGTTGTAGGTGAGCACTTTGGAGAGTGTGACCATAATTCAGTTAAGTTTAGTTTAGTACATGCCACAGGTCAAGAGTTATTGATGGGGCAAGGGCAATTATAATGCTATTAGGCAAGAATTAGATGCACAGAATGGGGTAGCAAAATGCAGGGTATGCAGACAATGGAAATGTGGAGCTGGTTTAAGGAACAGATATTGTGTGTCCTTGATAGGTATGTCCCTGTCAGGCAGGGAGGAAGTGATAAGGTAAAGGAACCTTGGTTTACTGCGGAAACTGCATCTCTTGTTACGAAGAAGAAGGAGGCTTAGGTGTTGATGAGGCAAGATGGTTCAGATGAGGCGATGGAGGATTTAAAGAGAGAGTTAAAAAGAGCAAAGAGAGGACACGACCAGTCTTTAACAATTAGAATAAAGGAGAACCCTAAAGCTCTCCATAGGTATGTGAGGAATAAAAAGATGATTAGGGTAGGAATAGGGCCAATCACAGACAGAATGGGAAGATGAGTGTTGACCCTGTGGAGATCAGAGAGATGCAAAATGAACATTTCTCATCGGTTTTCAGTCAGGAAAAGGAGAATATTGTAGAGGAGGAGAATGAGGTATGAGATTTTTGACTAGAAATTATCAAGGTTAGTTACGAACAAGTGTTATCAATGCTGGAAGGAGTGAAAATAGACAAGTCCCCTGGGCTGGATGGGATTTATCCGAGGATTCTGTGGGAAGCTAGGGAGAAGGTAGCATAGCCTTTGGCTTGGATATTTGAGTTGTCATTGTCTGCAGATTTGGTACCAGAGCACTGGAAGATTGCAAATGTTGTGCCCTTTTTCAAGAAGGGCTGTAGAGATGACCCAGGTAATTATAGACCAGTGAGCCTTACTTCTGTTGTAGGAAAGGTTTAGGAAAGGATTATAAGAGATAAGATTTATAATCATCTGGCTAACATCAATTTGATTTCAGACAGTCAACTTGGTTTTGTCAAGGGCAGGTCATGTCTCACAAACCTCATTGAGTTTTTTGCGAAGGTAACCAAGCTTGTAGTTGAGGGTAGGGCATTTGACGTGGTACACATGGACAAAAGTAAAGCCTTCGACAAGGTTCCACATGGTAGGCTGTTGGAGAAAATGCAGAGGAATATAATTGAGGGTGATTTAGCAGTTTGGATTAGAAACTTGCTCTCTGAAAGAAAGCAGCGAGTGGTGGTTGATGGAAAATATTCAGCCTGGAGTCCAGTTACGAGTCACGAGCCACCAGGATCTGTTTTGGGACCACTGCAGGTACAGGCGAATGGATTAGGAAATTTGCAGATGACACTAAAGTCAGTGTAGTAGTGGACAGTGTGGAAGAATGTTACAGGTTGCAAGGGGACTTGGATAAACTGCAGAATTGGGTTGAGAGTTGTCAAATAGAGTTCAATGCAACTAAATGTGAGGTGATGCACTTTGAGAAGCATAACAGGAAGGCTGAATACTGGGTCAATGGAAAGATTCTTGGTAGTTTGGTGTGCAGAGGGATCTTTGAGTCCATGTGCATAGAACCCTGAAAGTTGTCACCCAGGTTGATTTTGCTGTTGAGAAGGCAAATGTTGTGTTCGGTTTCATTCGTGGAAGGATTGAGTTCCGAAGTTGAAATACCATACTGCAACTATACAAAACATTGGTGCAGCCACACTTGGAATATTGTGTTCAGTTCTGGTGCCCATATTTCCGGAAGGCTCTGGAAACATTGGAAAAGGTGCAGAGGAGATTTACCAGAACATTGCCTGGTGTGGAGAGAAGGTCTTGTGAGGAAAGGCTGAGAGACTTGAAACTCTTCTCAATGGCAAGAATAAGGCTAGAGGGGATTTGATAGAGACATACAAGATGATCAGAGGATTAGAAAGGTAGACAGTGGAAGTATTTTTCCTAGGATGATGACGTCAGTGTGAGGGGATTGGGGGTGGAACTCTGCTCATGACTCCACCTCCATTCCCCCCACTCCAGTTACAGGCTCCACCCCCACTCCCAGCTCTACACCCATACCAGATCCCAGCTCCCAGCCCTGCCAAGTTTTCACCATCCCTCCAGACCTTCCCCTCACTGAGGACGAACGATCAGTTCTCAGAAAAGGCCTCACCTTCATCACCCTCCGTCCATGCATCAATGAATCTAATACACGCTGTGACGTCGAACAATTCTTCTGTTGCCTCCGTCTCCATGCTTACTTTCACAATCAGTACTCCTGTCCACCTTCCGAGGACCCCTTCACCCACCTCCAACACACTGCATCCACCTGGACACCACGTGCTGGCCTATTACCTGCCATCGACCTCTTCATTTCCAACTGCCACCTCATTAACCACCTCAACCTGGCTACCCCCCTCCCCCACTCAATCCTCTCATGCTCACAACATGCAGCCCTCCAATCCCAACCTCACCATTTCGCCAGCAGATAAAGGGGGCACAGTGGTAGACTGGCGCACTGACCTCTACACCGCTGAAGTCAAACGTCAACGCGAGGACACCTCTTCCAACTGCCCCCTCGACCATGACCCCATCCCCCCCCACCCATCACCAAACCATCATCTCCCAGACCACACAGAACCTCATCACCTCAGGAGATCTCCCACCCACAGCTTCCAATCTCAGTCCGGGAACCTCGCACTGCCCGGTTCTACCTCCTTCCCAAGATCCACAAGCCTGACCACCCTGGCTGACCCATTGTCTCAGCATGCTCCTGTCCCACTGAACTCATCTCTACCTGTCCTATCCCCCCAGTCCAGGAACACCCCACATATGTTCAAGACACCACCCATGCCCTCCACCTCCTCCAAGACTTCCGTTTCCCCGGCCCCTAACGCCTCATCTTCACCATGGATATCCAATCCCTCTACACCTCCATCCGCCATGACCAGGGCCTCCAAGCCCTCTGTTTTTCCCTCTGCCGACGTCCCCAACAGTACCCTTCCACTGACACTCTCATTTGTTTGGCCGAACTGGTCCTCACCCGAAACAATTTCTCCTTCAAATCCTCCCACTTCCTCCAGACCAAAGAGGTAGCCATGAGAACACATATGGGCCCCAGCTATGCCTGTCTCATTGTTGGCTATGTAGGACAGCCGATCTTCCATAATTACACCGGCACTACCCCCCACCTCTTCCTCTGTTACATTGATGACTGCATTGGCGCCACCTCGTGCTCTCACAAGGAGGTTGAGCAATTCATCAACTTCACAAACACATTCCACACTGACCTTAAATTTACCTGGACCATCTCTGACACCACCCTCCCCTTCCTGGACTCTCAATTTCCAAGAATGACGACCGACTTGACACTGACATTTTTTACAAACCCACCGACTCCCACAGCTACCTGGATTACACCTCTTCCCACCCTACCTCTTGCAAAAATGCCATCCCGTATTCCCAATTCCTCAGCCTCTGCCGTATCTGCTCCCAGGAGGGTCAGTTCCACCACAGAACACACCAGGTGGCCTCCTTCTTTGGAAACTGTAATTTCCCTTCCCACGTGGTTAAAGATGCCCTCCAACGCATCTCATCCACATCCTGCACCTCCCCACTCAGAACCCACCCCTCCAACCGTAACAAGGACAGAACGCCCCTGGTGCTCACCTTCCACCCCACTAACCTTCACATAAACCAAATCATCCGCCAACATTTCCGCCATCTCCAAACAGACCCCACCACCAGGGATATATTTCCCTCCCCAACCCTTTCTGCCTTCCGCAAAGACCGTTCCCTCCGTGACTACCTGGTCAGGTCCACGCCCCTCACAACCCACCCTCCCAACCTGGCACCTTCCCCTGCCACCACATGAATTGCAAAACCTGTGCCCACACCTCCTCCCTCACCTCTATCCAAAGCCCTAAAGGAGCCTTCCAAATCCATCAAAGTGTTACCTGCACATCCACTAATATCATTTATTGTATCTGTTGCTCCCAATGTGGTCTCCTCTACTTTGGGGAGACTGGACACCTTCTGAGGAGTGCTTTAGGGAACATCTCCGGGACACCCGCACCAATCCACCCCACCGCTCTGTGGCCCGACATTTCAACTCTCCCTCCCACTCTGCCGAGGACATGGAGCTCCTGGGCCTCCTTCACCGCCGCTCCCTCACCACCAGATGCCTGGAGGAAGAACGCCTCATCTTCCGCCTTGCAACACTTCAACCCCAGGGCATCAATGTGGACTTCAACAGTTTCCTCATTTCCCCTTCCCCCACCTCATCCCAGTTCCAAACTTCCAGCTCAGCACTGTCCCCGTGACTTGTCCTACCTGCCTATCTTCTTTTCCACCTATCTACTCCATCCTCCGACCACCCCCAACCTATCACCTTCATCCCCTCCCCCACTCACCCATTGTACTCTAAGCTACTTTCTCCCCACCCCCACCCTCCTCTAGCTTATCTCTCCACGCTTCAGGCTCTCTGCCTTTCTTTCTGACGAAGGGCTTTTGCCCAAAACGTCGATTTTACTGCTCCTCGGATGCTGCCTGAACTGCTGTGCTCTTCCAGCACCACTAATCCAGAATCTGTACCCCACCACATCACTTTGCCCGACAATCGTGGTATCTGGCTGTGCACAAGGAGGAGTGGCACAGTCTGTTCTGGGATGCACTGGGGCCCTGAAACACATGGTAAAGACTAAAATCACCAGAGCATTGAGAGCCCCACCACATTGTTTGCATGTTCTATTGTTTTTACTCTTCCTGCCTTCCCTTGTTTTTTCTTAATAAAGTTGTTATTGCACACCCCTGCATAAGCTGTGAAATGAACTCAGGCCTCTCGATCCAAGATTCGGGATATTTTCACCACATCACAAGGCATCGACTCTAACTTCCCTTGTCCCTTAGCCTGCTGAGTCGTGCCTGAATCAACTCCACAATTGGGAGTAAGGGGCGGAACAGGAGGACCGAGCAGCGGCCGGTCGTCTAACCACAGTGAGTGAGGAGCAGGGCCAAAGCATTCTTGGGGAGTGAACGCTTCAGGATTGGTCAGAAAGCAAACTTTTGCAGGATTGATCATTCTCACTACATAGTGGAGCATTAAACCTCTCCCATAAATCAATGTGAGAGTTTAAAGAAATAGTTGAGATGTAAATCTGATAACGTACATTAGGGAGATTTAAACAATCCTTAGATAAACACATGGATGATTTTGCAATAGTGTAGGGGGACGAGCTGAGAATAATTCATAGGTCGGTTTACACAACTCGAGTAAGAAACTTATTTTCAAACTCCCAGAACGATTGGTAATTTATATACCTGGCTAGTATGGTTAAGTTAGACCAAACAATCTATTTGCATACTAATCATCTCAATGACTATAACTTGACAGAACAATTGTTAATGACTATTATTTCACCCATGATCCTGTGCAGATATGAATATTCTCTGTAAACTCACTGATAACCTCAGACGCACGCGCAGTTTGGTTTCCATGCAGAGCATGCGCAGTGTCACATTGATCAGGTGACGGAGAAAGATAGAGATGGAGCTGATTTCTCCGGCAGCGGCTGCGATCAGCTTCAGAGAGCGGCCTTCAGAGCCGGTGTGTGGGAGCCTCGCTGGGAGAAAGGAGCGGAGAGAATTCACAAGTCCTGGATACAGGTTAAAAATAACTCGAAAAAGACCCTTCAGGCCCGGGTAAGAAGGCGGCGGTCTCTGATCAGGGAAGGGGCCCAGAGTCACGGCCGCCATTTGTTTGAGGGAAGAGGGAGCGCGGGCCTGAGGGCCGCCATCTTGAGAAGGTCAAGGTTCAGGAGGGCGGGGCTCTCGGGGTCTGTAGAACAATCAGAGGAAAGGGAAGCCCCATTGTTATTGATTAATTCCACGAACACAGCTTCACTGGGCGATCCTGCAGGAATATCCTCTCTCAGTCCTGCTGGGATGTTTCACCCCATCAGAACCAGCAGCTCTCCTCCTCTCTCAGCTCCCCTTCTGTCCTTCCTGCAGCATCTGTCCCCTGGAACATTAAGCTGCCTGTCCTGTCCCTCCCTCAGCTGTGTTTCTGTTATACCTGTAATATCCCAGTCCCATCTTCGATTACTTCACTAAAGACAGGAATGCACCCGATGACTTTTTCTTAACATCAGCAATTGTTTAATAATCACTTACAGGTTTTTAATTACATCGTTTTTGAAGCATTTACTTCACATTCAATCATTTGCAATGGTGGGATTAGAACCTGTGTCCAGAGAACACTTGCTGAGTTTCTGGATAAATTGTCACACAATAATGCCACTAGGCCATCACTTCGCCTGCTCACAGTTTGTATATCCCAGTGCAACATGAATCAAAACCCTTTCTTCCTGCACAATTGTTTGACCCAGCACTCAGTACCTCAGTACTGATGTGACTCAGTACCTCTCCATGTGGTATCCCTCACTGTGTGGGTCTAATTGCTGCCTCTGTCAGCGTCTCTCACTTTTGAAGCTACTCCAGATCATGAGCCAACAGAATTCTCCACTCCAGAGCGATGAGGCAGCACAGGTCAGGAATGGAGACTGGGATTTTCCAGATCTCTGTGGGGCTCAGTGCCATTCTATGTGTAGCCCTCAAAGCTTTAGTCTAATTTCCCATTCTGCCTATTTCTGTGTCTTCTACAGGTACTCATGGAGTTCCTGACTCAATAGACTTGCGAACTGCTGGTTGGGACGATGGTTGGTCAGCCAGAAAGACAAAGTCAGGGAGGTCGGGATTCTTCAATAAATCCTGCTGCCAGGTAAGATCATTCCAGTGCACAGAGCAGAAAGTAATAAAGGGGTTCCAAACATCAGCTAACAAAACATGACATAGGGAAAGTGCTGGAGAGGGAGCACAGTACAGGCACACCCCAGGCTCAATCCCCACGTCTGCTGCACATTTTGTTGTAATGAGACAGCATCGGGAGTTCCCAGTTTTCAGTCCAGGCCTGTGCTTTCTTAGGGAGCATCAGAACAACTGAGGGCAAAGCAGGCCTCCCCCGAGAGTGTGGTAATGCTGCCTGGGATCTTTCTGTTCCCTATTCCCTCTCCAACACTGTATCTATGGCTTGTATTGAGGACCAGTGTCTTCATTCATTCTAACTCCTATAACAGTTCCTATATCTGTCATCTCCTCCCCTTTCACCAATTATTTCACATATTTGAAACCTCCAGTCCAGATGACCATCCGTATCGCTGTAACTTGCTTCAGTCTCTACAACATGCTTTGTCTCGATAGTCTCCTCCTCCAATAACTGGAGACATAGGGTCTGTTTCTGTGCGGCATGACTCTTCGGCCGAGGTTTCCTAAATGGAATGAGTTGCGTTTGCCTGTGTTTGGCCTATATCCCTTCAAACCTTCTCCTCTCCATGTACCTGCCCAAGTGTCTTTTCCATGTTGTAATTGTACTTGTTTTTACCATTCCCTCTGGCAGTCCATTCCATCCATGCACCATCCTCTGTGGATAATGTTGCCCCTCAGCTCCCTCTTTAAATCCTTGCTCTCACACCTCATGTTTATGCCTCTAGCTTTGGACTCACCTACCCTTGGCTATTCACCTTACTTAGACCCTACATGGTTTCATAAACCTTTATAAGGTCACCCCCTGGCCTCCCCTGCCCAGGAGAAATATTGACGACAATGTTACCAATATCTCCACCTCATGTACTCAATGCTCTAACCAATGAAGACAAGGGTGCCAATTGCTGCTTTCAACACCCTGTCACCCTGTGATGCCAGTCCAAGGAACAATGTAACTGCACCCCTTGGTCTCTCTCTTTTCTCCAACACTGTCCAGGGCCCGACCATTACCCGTGTTAGTCCTCCCTGGTTTGTCTGAACTAAATCCAACACCTGAATTAAACTTCATCTTTCATTCCTTGGCCCACTGGCCCAGTTGATTAACATCCCCTTCGATAACTATATTCCCTACCCACTCTTCCACTAATCTTGGTATCCATAAACAAACTAACAGGGACTCCTATATTTTCACTCAAATTGTTTATGTAAGTGGTGCACAACAGTGGTCCCAGCACCAATCCTTACAGCACATTGCTGGTCAGGGGCCTCCAGTCTGAACAACAACCCTCTCCCACCACCCTCTGTCTCCCACTGTCATCCCATTTTGTATCCAGTTGGCTCAGAATGACCCCCACCAACTAACCCACCCTGATGTCTCGCTCATCAGTCTGTAGTTCCCTGGCTTTCTCTTGCAGCCTTTCTTAATTAATGACACAACATTATAATCATAGTCAGAGAGTCAGACCGCACTGTCCAGTTGACGCTAACCATACTCTAAAACGGATCTCATCCCACCTGCCTGTTCCTGGATCATATCCTTTCAAACCTTTCCTATTCCTGTACTAATCCAAATGTCTTTTGAACATTGTAATTGTCCCCATGTTTACCCCTTCCTTGGGAAGTTCATTCCACACAGCCCACCCTCTGTGTAACAAAAAGCCTCTCATGTCTTTTTTTTATGTCTCCTCTAAACATAAAAATGTAGTGCCTTGTCTTGAAACTCCCCTGTCCATGGGAAAAGACAACTCCCATTAACTCTATCTATCCCCCTCATGATTTTATAAACTTCTATGAGGTCATCTGTCAACATTCAGGTTTCAGTGAAAAATACCAACCTATTCAGCCTTTCTTTATACTGAAGCCTTTCGTACCCAGCCACATCCCAGTAAATCTCCTCCCAACCCTTTCCAGCTGAATAATATCCTTCCTATAACTGGGCGACCAGAACTGGACACAGTATTCCAGAAGACGACTCACCAATGGCCTGTATAATCTCAATGCGACTTCCCAACTCCTATATCCAAAGGACTGAGCAATGAAAGCAAGTGAGGCAAGCACCTTTTTTTAAACTATCCTGTCTCTCCATGTTACAAACTTTAAAGAATTATGTAGTTGAACCATGAGTTCCCTCTGTTCTACAACACCACTGAAGGTCTTGCCATTAATTGTATAAGCCCTGCCCGTGTTTGTTGTTCCAACTGCATTACCTCGCATTTATTCAGATTGAACTCCATCGACAGTTTTTCAGCCATTCACACATTTCATCAGGATCCCTTTGTAATCTCAGGAAATCTTCTTCACTGTCCACAATGCCACCCTCCAGTCTAACAGCCTATCACACATAGCTCTCTATGGTACAAATATCTCTGCTAGGGGCCCTACAATTTCTTCACCAGCTTCCCACAATGTCCTGAGATCCATTTGATCAGGTCCTGGGGATTTATCTACCTTTGTATTTTAAAACCTCCAGCACCTCCTTTTCTATAATGTGGACTCATTTCAAGACATTGAGTCATAGAGATGTACAGCACAGAAACAGGCCCTTCGGACCAACTCCTGCATGACGTATCTAGTCACATTTGCCACAATTTTGCCAATATCCCTCTGAACCCTTACTATTCATACATCCATCCACATGCCTTTTAAATGTATTTCTATCAACCTCCATTATTTGCTCTGGCAGCTTATTCCATCCACTCTGCGGGAGCCAGTTGTCCTTTTGACCCCTTTGAAAAGTTTCCCTCGCCTGGGGAAATGACCTTGTCTATTGACCCTGTCAATGACCACCATGATTTTAAACACCTTCTATCGGTTAACTCCTCAGCCTCCCATGTTCAAGTGAAAACAGCCCCAGCCTATTCAGGCTTTTCCCTGAAGCACAAACCCTCCAACCCTGGCAACATCTTTGGTCATTTCTTCTGGACCCTTTCATGTTCCACGACATCCTTCCGATGGCATTGAGACCAGAATTACACACAGTATTCCAATAGTGGTCAGGCCAAACACTGTTTAGTCCCCTGAGCCCCCCAGTCTTTATCCACAGTAAGTTCCAAAGTGAAATATTTGTTTTGGATCTTGTAGTTTCACACATCGTTGCCTTCATTGATCATTAAGGAGACCGGGTTTATCCCGAGCTCTTCTTTTGCTCTTTATACACTTGTAGAGTCTCTTTGGATTCTCCTTAACTTTCTCTGCCAAAGCGATCTCGTGTCCCCTTTTTACATTCCTGATTTTCATCCGAAGTGTATTTCTACAGCCCCGATGCTCCTGAAGGGATTCCCTTGAGTCAGCCAGTTATATCTGACATGTGACCTTTTTTTCTTGACCACAACCTCGAATCTCAGCCAGTGTTTCCTAATTCAGTCAGCATTGAGCTGCATACGCGCAGGAACACGCTGGCGCTGAACGCTCCTTTTATCTTGGTTTTAAAATATTCCAACTTGCCAGACTTCCCTTTATCTACAAATAGACTCCCTGGATCTACTTTAAAAATTCCTGTCTAATACTATCTTGGTCCATTGAATAACTTTAACTTGTGGACCAGACCTGTCCTTTTCCATCGCTATTTTCAATCTAATAAATTGTGGTAACTTTCCAAAGTGCTCCCCCACTAACACCTCAGTCCCGTTCCCGACCTTGTTTCCCAAGGGGAGGTCAGGTTTAGCCCCATTCTCCAGTTGGGCCACTTACATAATGACTGGGAGTTTTCGGAACACACTTAACAAATTCCTTCCATCCAAATGCTTAACTTAGTAACAATCCCAGTCCAGGTTTGGAACGGTTAAGATCCCCTATCATTACAACCCTATTATTCTAAGAGATATCTGAAAACTCCTGACATATTTGCTCCTCCATCTCCCATCGCCTGTCGCTGTAGTCCGACCGTAGAAAACTAATGACCAATTGTTATTTCTCACTTCCACTAATATCGTTTAACTGGGCGATCCTACATGAATCCTCCCTCTAGGTACTGCTGGGATGCTTCCCCCCAATCAAACCCACCATCTCTCCTCCTGTTTTGCCTCCTGTTCTATCCTTCCTGTAGTATCTGTCTCCGGAACATTGAGCTGCTGCTCCTGTTGCTCCCTCAGCTGTGTTTCTGTAATCCCTATGGTATCCCAATCCCATGTTCCCATCCATGCTCTGGGTTCATGTACCTTATCGGTCTGGCCCTTTGCATTGAAATAACTGCAGTTTAATGCACGAGTTTTCCCTAATTGTCTGCTATGTTCTTGCCTGCCTTGTCTACTTATATTGCTCTCTTGAACATTTGTACCAGCCTCAACTTTCTTTCTGACCTTACGACTCTTTGGGGTCACACAGCCCTGCCAGACGAGTTTAAATCCTCTCGAGCAGCTCTAACAATTCGCTCCATCAGGATGTGGGTCCCCCTCCTGCTCCCAGTTCAGGTGCCTTCCCCACCCTGTCTACCTGTGCTGACACCTTCAGACATCCAGGGACTTGCCCACCAAGGTCCCGGTGTTACTCAGTTCTCCAGGAGGACCTACCCTTCATGATGTATATCATTCATTTATTAGACTTCCCACAGTGCATTACCGCACAGTGATCAGAAGTAAACTCCATCTGCCATTACTCTGCTCAGTTTATCATCTGATCGATATCAGACTGCAGCCTGAGTCCATCCCCCTCACTGTGGACAACACCCTCACCTTTCATGTTATCTGCAAACTGACTAATGTTACCTTCTAATTTCACATCCGAGTGATTAATGTCCATAATGAACAGCAATGGCTCCTGCACAGATCCCTGTGGTACACCCGCTGGGCAAAGGCTTTCAATCACAAAACCAACCCTCCACCAATTGTGGAGCCAATTTACCAACTTACCTTGGATCCCATGGGATCTTCCCTTTTGGACCAGCCTTCCGTGTGGGACCTTGTCAAAGACCTTAATGAACTCCATATAAACCACATCATCTGCACTGCCCTCATCAATATCAGAGGACAGTCGTGTAGCAAATCCATACAGACAATCCCTAATGAAATTGCGGGGGTATCCGTTTTTGGTGAATACATTGTATAGGTGTTCTTCTTCCTCTTTTTGCAATTCTGGTGGACTGCAGTGTGTTGTGGCCCTTTTGAACAATGTCTTGATGCAACTACCTTTGTGTGTGTTGGGGTGATTGCTTTCATAGTTTAGGACTTGGTCTGTGTGTGTGTCTTTCCTGTAAACCTTTGTGGTGAATTCCCCATTCGGTGTTCTCTGTACCATCACGTCTAGGAATGGGAGTTGGTTATCCTTTTCTTCCTCTCTAGTGAATCGGATTCCTGTGAGTGTGGCGTTGATGATCCGGTGTGTGTTCTCTATTTCTGTGTTTTTAATGATTACAAAGGTGTCATCTGCATATCTGACCCAGAGTTTGGGTTGAATTTGTGGTAAGACTGTTTGTTCTAATCTTTGCATTACCGCTTCTGCTATGAGTCCAGAGATCGGTGAGCCCATGGGTGTGCCGTTGATTTGTTCATATATTTGGTTGTTGAATGTGAAGTGTGTTGTGAGGCACAGGTCCGGTAGTTTGAGTATGGAGTCTTTGTTGATAGGTTCAACGTCCTGTTGTCTGTTCTGTATGTCCAGCACGTTGGATATTGTTTCTCTGGCTAGGGGTTTGTTGATAGAGGTGAACAGTGCCATTACATTGAATGAGACCAGGGTTTCTTCCTTGTCGCTGTGTATATTTCTGATAATGTCCAAGAATTCCTGTGTTGATTGTACAGAGTGTCTGGATCCGCTGATCAGGTGTTTCAGTTTCTGCTGTAGTTCTTTAGCCAGTTTGTGTGATGGTGTCCCTGGTAGTGATACTATGGGTCTGAGTGGGATGGCTAGTTTGTGCACTTTATGTAGTCCATAGAATCTGAGGGTGTTGTTGCTTTCAGGTCTCATTCTGTGTAGGTCAAATCTGGTTATCTGTCCGTTTTGTTTTTGTAGGTTTCTCAGTGTGTTGTTTATCCTATTGGTGAGCTGCGGGGTGGGGTCAAACTCCACACAATTTCATCCACAGATGCCTCAGGGAAAGACAACGGAACGAGGACATGCCACGACCCAAAGGACTAGCCACACTACCATACATCAAGAACATTTCGGAACTGACAGCCAGACTACTGCGATCACTAGGACTCATAACAGCACACAAACCAACAGCCACTCTCTGACAACAACTCACCAGAACGAAGGACCTGATACCCAGCATGAGCAAAACTAATGTAGTGTACAAAATCCCATTCAAGGACTGTACAAAACACTACATAGGACAAACAGGAAGACAGCTAACAATCTGTATCCATGAACACCAACTAGCTATGAAACGACACGACCAGCTATCCTTCGTAGCCACAGACGCAGGTGACAAGCAACATGAATTCGACTGGTACAACACTACTATTATAGGACAAGCCAAACAGAGAACAGCCAGGGAATTCCTAGAGGCATGGCACTCATCCACAGATTCAATCAATAAACACATTGACCTGGACCCAATATACCGACCACTGCAGAGGACAGCTGGAAGTGACAACTGGAAGCAGCAGATTCAAACCACTATAAATGCCGGAGGAAAGATCACAGAAGCACTTCACAGGAGGCTCCCTGAGGATGTCACCTAGACAGGGGACGAAGCGTCTGCAACACAAATTCCCAACTCGGCGAACAGAACCACAACAACGAGCACCCGAGCTACAAATCTTCTCCCAAACGTTGAAGCCCTTTAGACTTTACAAAGCTCCGTCATGAACAATCCACCATCCCTCTATTTCCTTTGCCGCTTTCAGTGTCTGCAACTCTCGCTGTATCTTCCAGTAACGTTCTTTATTTACTGCAGGTCTGCCTAGCTCCCCAGATAACCTGTTCCATCCCCTACAGCTCCCTCAATCACTGTAACACCCTCTGCTCTGTCCAATCCTCCTCTTTCCCACTGTCTTCCAGGCCCAACGGCGATCCTGTAAGAGAGCAGTGCGCAATGGGATGTTATAAATCTCAGCTGAGGCTTGATGCCTACCATTACCTGGGAGTCACAAGGGGAGAGAACCTGAGAGAGAGCAGCACAAAGCGGGAGAATATAAATCAGCAGCGAGGGTCAAGGCCGACTGGGACTTGGATTTGGATATAAAGCAGAGCAGGAGGCTCGAAATCAGCACCGAGTCACAGAGGGAGGGACCGTGTGAGGGAACAACTTGGAGCAGGAGCTTGAGGCTGACTCACACCTGGGAGAATCGAAATCAGCACTGAGGATCGAGGCCTAGTTGTACCTGGGAGTCACAGAGACAGTGACCCTGTGAGGGAGCAGACTGGAGTGAGAGCTGGACGATTACACGTCTGAGGAGACAATCACTGTGTGTGCACATATCCCTCCATTGTTCTGTGTGTGTGTGTTTGTGTATGCGTGTGCGTCCCCTTCCCTCGCTGTGTGAGTGTAACTCTCCTCACTGTGTGTGTGAGCGTGTCCCTCCCTCACTGTGTGCGCGTGCGCATCCCTCCCTCACTCTGTGTGTGTGTGTGTGTGTGTGTGTGTGTGTGTGTGTGTGTGTGTGTGTGTGTGTGTGTGTTTGTGTGTGCATATGTCTGCATGTCTCCCTCCCTCACTGTCTGTGTGTGTCCCCTCTCGCTTTCTGAGCACATGTCCCACCCTCGCTGTGTCTGCGTGTCTCAACCTCGCTGTGTGTGTGCGTGTCCCACCCACGCTGTGTGTGTGTGTGTGTGTGTGTGTGTGTGTGTGTGTGTGTGCTCCTCTTGCTGTGATTATTTATGGCCCTCTTGCAGTGTGTGAGGCTGTCCTCCCCTCACTCTTTTTGTGTGTGTATGCGTATAACTCACTCACTAACTGTGTGTCTGTGTGTCCCTCCCTCGCTTTGTGAGTGTGTGTGTGTGTGCGCGTGACCCTCTCTCATTGTGTGCGCGTCGCTCTCGCTGTGTGTGTGTCCCTTATGCTGTGCGTGTGTCCGTGTCCCTCCCTCGTGTTTCTGTGTGTCCCTCCCTCGCTGTATGTGCTTATCCCTCTCTCGTGTTTGTGTGTGTCCCTCCCTCGCTGTGTGTATGTGGAACCCTCCCTCGCAGTGAGTGTGCGCGTCCCTCCCTCGCAGTGAGTGTGCGCGTCCCTCCCTCGCAGTGAGTGTGCGCTCGTGTCCCTCCCTCGCTGTATGTGAGTGTGTCCCTCCCTCGCTGTGTGTGTCCCTCCCTCGCTGTGTGTGTGTGTGTGTATGTGTGTATGTGTGTATGTGTGTGTGTGTGTGTGTCACTCCCTCGCTCTGTGTGTGTGTGTGTGTGTGTGTGTGTGTGTGTGTGTGTGTGTGTCCCTCCCTCGATGTGTGTGTGCGTGTCCCTCCCTCGCTGTGTGCGTGTCCCTCCCTCGCTGTGTGCGTGTCCTGCCTCGCTGTGTGTGTGTGTGTCCCTCCCTCGCTGTGTGTGTGTGTGTGTCCCTCCCTCGCTGTGTGTGTGTGTGTGTCCCTCCCTCGCTGTGTGTGGGTGTGTCCCTCCCTCGCTGTGTGTGGGTGTGTCCCTCCCTCGCTGTGTGTGGGTGTGTCCCTCCCTCGCTGTGTGTGGGTGTGTCCCTCCCTCGCTGTGTGTGGGTGTGTCCCTCCCTCGCTGTGTGTGGGTGTGTCCCTCCCTCGCTGTGTGTGGGTGTGTCCCTCCCTCGCTGTGTGTGGGTGTGTCCCTCCCTCGCTGTGTGTGGGTGTGTCCCTCCCTCGCTGTGTGTGTGTGTGTGTGTGTGTGTGTGTGTGTGTGTTTCCCTCCCTCGCTGTGTGTGTGTCCCTCCCTCGCTGTGTGTGTGTGTGTGTGTGTGTCCCTCCCTCGCTGTGTGTGTGTGTGTCCCTCCCTCCCTCGCTGTGTGTGTGTGTGTGTGTGTCCCTCCCTCACTGTGTGTGTGTGTGTGTGTGTGTGTGTGTCCCTCCCTCACTGTGTGTGTGTGTGTGTGTGTCCCTTCCTCACTGTGTGTGTGTGTGTGTGTCCCTTCCTCACTGTGTGTGTGTGTGTGTGTGTGTCCCTTCCTCACTGTGTGTGTGTGTGTGTGTGTGTGTCCCTCCCTCACGGTGTGTGTGTGTGTGTGTGTGTGTGTCCCTCCCTCACGGTGTGTGTGTCCCTCCCTCACGGTGTGTGTGTGTGTGTGTGTCCCTCCCTCACTGTGTGTGTGTGTGTGTGTGTGTGTGTCCCTCCCTCACTGTGTGTGTGTGTGTGTGTGTGTGTGTGTCCCTCCCTCGCTCTGTGTGCATGTGTGTCCCTCCCTCGCTGAGTGTGCATCCCTCACTGTGTGCGTGTTCCTCCCTCGCTGTGTGTGTGCGTGTTCCTCCCTCGCTGTGTGTGTGCGTGTTCCTCCCTCGCTGTGTGTGTGCGTGTTCCTCCCTCGCTGTGTGTGTGCGTGTTCCTCCCTCGCTGTGTGTGTGCGTGTTCCTCCCTCGCTGTGTGTGTGCGTGTTCCTCCCTCGCTGTGTGTGTGCGTGTTCCTCCCTCGCTGTGTGTGTGCGTGTTCCTCCCTCGCTGTGTGTGTGCGTGTTCCTCCCTCGCTGTGTGTGTGCGTGTTCCTCCCTCGCTGTGTGTGTGCGTGTTCCTCCCTCGCTGTGTGTGTGCGTGTTCCTCCCTCGCTGTGTGTGTGCGTGTTCCTCCCACGCTGTGTGTGTGCGTGTTCCTCCCACGCTGTGTGTGTGCGTGGTCCTCCCACGCTGTGTGTGTGCGTGGTCCTCCCACGCTGTGTGTGTGCGTGGTCCTCCCACGCTGTGTGTGTGCGTGGTCCTCCCACGCTGTGTGTGTGCGTGGTCCTCCCACGCTGTGTGTGTGCGTGGTCCTCCCACGCTGTGTGTGTGCGTGGTCCTCCCACGCTGTGTGTGTGCGTGGTCCTCCCACGCTGTGTGTGTGCGTGGTCCTCCCACGCTGTGTGTGTGCGTGGTCCTCCCACGCTGTGTGTGTGCGTGGTCCTCCCACGCTGTGTGTGTGCGTGGTCCTCCCACGCTGTGTGTGTGCGTGGTCCTCCCACGCTGTGTGTGTGCGTGGTCCTCCCACGCTGTGTGTGTGCGTGGTCCTCCCACGCTGTGTGTGTGCGTGGTCCTCCCACGCTGTGTGTGTGCGTGGTCCTCCCACGCTGTGTGTGTGCGTGGTCCTCCCACGCTGTGTGTGTGCGTGGTCCTCCCACGCTGTGTGTGTGCGTGGTCCTCCCACGCTGTGTGTGTGCGTGGTCCTCCCACGCTGTGTGTGTGCGTGGTCCTCCCACGCTGTGTGTGTGCGTGGTCCTCCCACGCTGTGTGTGTGCGTGGTCCTCCCACGCTGTGTGTGTGCGTGGTCCTCCCACGCTGTGTGTGTGCGTGGTCCTCCCACGCTGTGTGTGTGCGTGGTCCTCCCACGCTGTGTGTGTGCGTGGTCCTCCCACGCTGTGTGTGTGCGTGGTCCTCCCACGCTGTGTGTGTGCGTGGTCCTCCCACGCTGTGTGTGTGCGTGGTCCTCCCACGCTGTGTGTGTGCGTGGTCCTCCCACGCTGTGTGTGTGCGTGGTCCTCCCACGCTGTGTGTGTGCGTGGTCCTCCCACGCTGTGTGTGTGCGTGGTCCTCCCACGCTGTGTGTGTGCGTGGTCCTCCCACGCTGTGTGTGTGCGTGGTCCTCCCACGCTGTGTGTGTGCGTGGTCCTCCCACGCTGTGTGTGTGCGTGGTCCTCCCACGCTGTGTGTGTGCGTGTGGTCTTCCCACGCTGTGTGTGTGCGTGGTCCTCCCACGCTGTGTGTGTGCGTGGTCCTCCCACGCTGTGTGTGTGCGTGGTCCTCCCACGCTGTGTGTGTGCGTGTGGTCTTCCCACGCTGTGTGTGTGCGTGGTCCTCCCACGCTGTGTGTGTGCGTGGTCCTCCCACGCTGTGTGTGTGCGTGTGGTCTTCCCACGCTGTGTGTGTGCGTGGTCCTCCCACGCTGTGTGTGTGCGTGGTCCTCCCACGCTGTGTGTGTGTGCGTGGTCCTCCCACGCTGTGTGTGTGCGTGTGGTCTTCCCACGCTGTGTGTGTGCGTGGTCCTCCCACGCTGTGTGTGTGCGTGGTCCTCCCACGCTGTGTGTGTGCGTGTGGTCCTCCCACGCTGTGTGTGTGCGTGTGTCCCTCTCTCGCTGTGTGTGTGTGTGTGTATGTGTGTGTGTGTGTCACTCCCTCGCTCGATGTGTGTGTGTGTGTGTGTGTGTGTGTGCGTGTTCCTCCCTCGCTGTGTGTGTGCGTGTTCCTCCCTCGCTGTGTGTGTGCGTGTTCCTCCCTCGCTGTGTGTGTGCGTGTTCCTCCCTCGCTGTGTGTGTGCGTGTTCCTCCCTCGCTGTGTGTGTGCGTGTTCCTCCCTCGCTGTGTGTGTGCGTGTTCCTCCCTCGCTGTGTGTGTGCGCGTTCCTCCCTCGCTGTGTGTGTGCGCGTTCCTCCCTCGCTGTGTGTGTGCGCGTTCCTCCCTCGCTGTGTGTGTGCGCGTTCCTCCCTCGCTGTGTGTGTGCGCGTTCCTCCCTCGCTGTGTGTGTGCGCGTTCCTCCCTCGCTGTGTGTGTGCGCGTTCCTCCCTCGCTGTGTGTGTGCGCGTTCCTCCCTCGCTGTGTGTGTGCGCGTTCCTCCCTCGCTGTGTGTGTGCGCGTTCCTCCCTCGCTGTGTGTGTGCGCGTTCCTCCCTCGCTGTGTGTGTGCGCGTTCCTCCCTCGCTGTGTGTGTGCGCGTTCCTCCCTCGCTGTGTGTGTGCGCGTTCCTCCCTCGCTGTGTGTGTGCGCGTTCCTCCCTCGCTGTGTGTGTGCGCGTTCCTCCCTCGCTGTGTGTGTGCGCGTTCCTCCCTCGCTGTGTGTGTGCGCGTTCCTCCCTCGCTGTGTGTGTGCGCGTTCCTCCCTCGCTGTGTGTGTGCGCGTTCCTCCCTCGCTGTGTGTGTGCGCGTTCCTCCCTCGCTGTGTGTGTGCGCGTTCCTCCCTCGCTGTGTGTGTGCGCGTTCCTCCCTCGCTGTGTGTGTGCGCGTTCCTCCCTCGCTGTGTGTGTGCGCGTTCCTCCCTCGCTGTGTGTGTGCGCGTTCCTCCCTCGCTGTGTGTGTGCGCGTTCCTCCCTCGCTGTGTGTGTGCGCGTTCCTCCCTCGCTGTGTGTGTGCGCGTTCCTCCCTCGCTGTGTGTGTGCGCGTTCCTCCCTCGCTGTGTGTGTGCGCGTTCCTCCCTCGCTGTGTGTGTGCGCGTTCCTCCCTCGCTGTGTGTGTGCGCGTTCCTCCCTCGCTGTGTGTGTGCGCGTTCCTCCCTCGCTGTGTGTGTGCGCGTTCCTCCCTCGCTGTGTGTGTGCGCGTTCCTCCCTCGCTGTGTGTGTGCGCGTTCCTCCCTCGCTGTGTGTGTGCGCGTTCCTCCCTCGCTGTGTGTGTGCGCGTTCCTCCCTCGCTGTGTGTGTGCGTGTGTGTATCCCTCCCTCGCTCTGTGTGTGTGTGTGTGTCCCTCCCTCGCTCTGTGTGTGTGTGTGTGTCCCTCCCTCACTGTGTGTGTGTGTGTGTGTGTGTGTGTGTCCCTCCCTCGCTCTGTGTGCATGTGTGTCCCTCCCTCGCTGAGTGTGCATCCCTCACTGTGTGCGTGTTCCTCCCTCGCTGTGTGTGTGCGTGTTCCTCCCTCGCTGGGTGTGTGCGTGTTCCTCCCTCGCTGTGTGTGTGCGTGTTCCTCCCTCGCTGGGTGTGTGCGTGTTCCTCCCTCGCTGTGTGTGTGCGTGTTCCTCCCTCGCTGTGTGTGTGCGTGTTCCTCCCTCGCTGTGTGTGTGCGTGTTCCTCCCTCGCGTATGTGTGTGTGTGCGCGTGTCCCTCCCTCGTGTATGTGTGAGTGCGTGTCCCTCCCTCGCTGTGTGTGCGTGTCCCTCCCTCGCTGTGTGTGTGCGTGTCCCTCCCTCGCTGTGTGTGTGCGTGTCCCTCCCTCGCTGTGTGTGTGCGTGTCCCTCCCTCGCTGTGTGTGTGCGTGTCCCTCCCTCGCTGTGTGTGTGCGTGTCCCTCCCTCGTGTATGTGTGTGTGTGCGCGTGTCCCTCCCTCGTGTATGTGTGAGTGCGTGTCCCTCCCTCGCTGTGTGTGCGTGTCCCTCCCTCGCTGTGTGTGTGCGTGTCCCTCCCTCGCTGTGTGTGTGTGCGTGTCCCTCCCTCGCTGTGTGTGTGTGCGTGTCCCTCCCTCGCTGTGTGTGTGTGCGTGTCCCTCCCTCGTGTATGTGTGTGTGTGCGTGTCCCTCCCTCGTGTATGTGTGTGTGTGCGTGTCCCTCCCTCGTGTATGTGTGTGTGTGCGTGTCCCTCCCTCGTGTATGTGTGTGTGTGCGTGTCCCTCCCTCGTGTATGTGTGTGTGTGCGTGTCCCTCCCTCGCTGTGTGTGTGCGTGTCCCTCCCTCGCTGTGTGTGTGCGTGTCCCTCCCTCGCTGTGTGTGTGCGTGTCCCTCCCTCGCTGTGTGTGTGCGTGTCCCTCCCTCGCTGTGTGTGTGCGTGTCCCTCCCTCGCTGTGTGTGTGCGTGTCCCTCCCTCGCTGTGTGTGTGCGTGTCCCTCCCTCGCTGTGTGTGTGCGTGTCCCTCCCTCGCTGTGTGTGTGCGTGTCCCTCCCTCGCTGTGTGTGTCCCTCCCTCGCTGTGTGTGTGCGTGTCCCTCCCTCGCTGTGTGTGTGCGTGTCCCTCCCTCGTGTATGTGTGTGTGTGCGCGTGTCCCTCCCTCGCTGTGTGTGCGTGTCCCTCCCTCGCTGTGTGTGTGCGTGTCCCTCCCTCGCTGTGTGTGTGCGTGTCCCTCCCTCGCTGTGTGTGTGCGTGTTCCTCCCTCGCTGTGTGTGTGCGTGTTCCTCCCTCGCTGTGTGTGTGCGTGTTCCTCCCTCGCTGTGTGTGTGCGTGTCCCTCCCTCGCTGTGTGTGTGCGTGTCCCTCCCTCGTGTATGTGTGTGTGCGTGTCCCTCCCTCGCTGTGTGTGTGCGTGTCCCTCCCTCGCTGTGTGTGTGCGTGTCCCTCCCTCGCTGTGTGTGTGCGTGTCCCTCCCTCGTGTATGTGTGTGTGTGCGCGTGTCCCTCCCTCGTGTATGTGTGAGTGCGTGTCCCTCCCTCGCTGTGTGTGTGCGTGTCCCTCCCTCGCTGTGTGTGTGCGTGTCCCTCCCTCGCTGTGTGTGTGCGTGTCCCTCCCTCGCTGTGTGTGTGCGTGTCCCTCCCTCGCTGTGTGTGTGCGTGTTCCTCCCTCGCTGTGTGTGTGCGTGTTCCTCCCTCGCTGTGTGTGTGCGTGTTCCTCCCTCGCTGTGTGTGTGCGTGTCCCTCCCTCGCTGTGTGTGTGCGTGTCCCTCCCTCGTGTATGTGTGTGTGCGTGTCCCTCCCTCGCTGTGTGTGTGCGTGTCCCTCCCTCGCTGTGTGTGTGCGTGTCCCTCCCTCGCTGTGTGTGTGCGTGTTCCTCCCTCGCTGTGTGTGTGCGTGTCCCTCCCTCGCTGTGTGTGTGCGTGTCCCTCCCTCGTGTATGTGTGTGTGTGCGCGTGTCCCTCCCTCGTGTATGTGTGAGTGCGTGTCCCTCCCTCGCTGTGTGTGTGCGTGTCCCTCCCTCGCTGTGTGTGTGCGTGTCCCTCCCTCGCTGTGTGTGTGCGTGTCCCTCCCTCGCTGTGTGTGTGCGTGTCCCTCCCTCGTGTATGTGTGTGTGTGCGCGTGTCCCTCCCTCGTGTATGTGTGAGTGCGTGTCCCTCCCTCGCTGTGTGTGTGCGTGTCCCTCCCTCGCTGTGTGTTCGCGTGTCCCTCCCTCGCTGTGTGTGTGCGTGTCCCTCCCTCGCTGTGTGTGTGCGTGTTCCTCCCTCGCTGTGTGTGTGCGTGTCCCTCCCTCGCTGTGTGTGTGCGTGTCCCTCCCTCGTGTATGTGTGTGTGCGTGTCCCTCCCTCGCTGTGTGTGTGCGTGTCCCTCCCTCGCTGTGTGTGTGCGTGTCCCTCCCTCGCTGTGTGTGTGCGTGTTCCTCCCTCGCTGTGTGTGTGCGTGTCCCTCCCTCGTGTATGTGTGTGTGTGCGCGTGTCCCTCCCTCGTGTATGTGTGAGTGCGTGTCCCTCCCTCGCTGTGTGTGTGCGTGTCCCTCCCTCGCTGTGTGTGTGCGTGTCCCTCCCTCGCTGTGTGTGTGCGTGTCCCTCCCTCGCTGTGTGTGTGCGTGTTCCTCCCTCGCTGTGTGTGTGCGTGTTCCTCCCTCGCTGTGTGTGTGCGTGTTCCTCCCTCTCTGTGTGTGTGCGTGTCCCTCCCTCGCTGTGTGTGTGCGTGTCCCTCCCTCGCGTATGTGTGTGTGCGTGTCCCTCCCTCGCTGTGTGTGTGCGTGTCCCTCCCTCGCTGTGTGTGTGCGTGTTCCTCCCTCGCTGTGTGTGTGCGTGTTCCTCCCTCGCTGTGTGTGTGCGTGTCCCTCCCTCGCTGTGTGTGTGCGTGTCCCTCCCTCGTGTATGTGTGTGTGTGCGCGTGTCCCTCCCTCGTGTATGTGTGTGTGCGTGTCCCTCCCTCGCTGTGTGTGTGCGTGTCCCTTCCTCGCTGTGTGTGTGCGTGTCCCTTCCTCGCTGTGTGTGTGCGTGTTCCTCCCTCGCTGTGTGTGTGCGTGTTCCTCCCTCGCTGTGTGTGTGCGTGTCCCTCCCCCGCTGTGTGTGTGCGTGTCCCTCCCTCGTGTATGTGTGTGTTTGCGCGTGTCCCTCCCTCGTGTATGTGTGAGTGCGTGTCCCTCCCTCGTTGTGTGTGTGCGTGTCCCTCCCTCGCTGTGTGTGTGCGTGTCCCTTCCTCGTGTATGTGTGTGTGTGCGCGTGTCCCTCCCTCGTGTATGTGTGAGTGCGTGTCCCTCCCTCGCTGTGTGTGTGCGTGTCCCTCCCTCGTGTATGTGTGTGTGTGCGCGTGTCCCTCCCTCGTGTATGTGTGAGTGCGTGTCCCTCCCTCGCTGTGTGTGCGTGTCCCTCCCTCGCTGTGTGTGTGTGCGTGTCCCTCCCTCGCTGTGTGTGTGTGCGTGTCCCTCCCTCGTGTATGTGTGTGTGTGCGTGTCCCTCCCTCGTGTATGTGTGTGTGTGCGTGTCCCTCCCTCGTGTATGTGTGTGTGTGCGTGTCCCTCCCTCGCTGTGTGTGTGCGTGTCCCTCCCTCGCTGTGTGTGTGCGTGTCCCTCCCTCGCTGTGTGTGTGCGTGTCCCTCCCTCGCTGTGTGTGTGCGTGTCCCTCCCTCGCTGTGTGTGTGCGTGTCCCTCCCTCGCTGTGTGTGTGCGTGTCCCTCCCTCGTGTATGTGTGTGTGTGCGCGTGTCCCTCCCTCGTGTATGTGTGAGTGCGTGTCCCTCCCTCCCTGTGTGTGTGCGTGTCCCTCCCTCGCTGTGTGTGTGCGTGTCCCTCCCTCGCTGTGTGTGTGCGTGTCCCTCCCTCGCTGTGTGTGTGCGTGTCCCTCCCTCGCTGTGTGTGTGCGTGTTCCTCCCTTGCTGTGTGTGTGCGTGTCCCTCCCTTGCTGTGTGTGTGCGTGTCCCTCCCTCGTGTATGTGTGTGTGTGCACGTTTCCCTCCCTCGTGTATGTGTGTGTGCGTGTCCCTCCCTCGCTGTGTGTGCGTGTCCCTCCCTCGCTGTGTGTGTGCGTGTCCCTCCCTCGCTGTGTGTGTGTGCGTGTCCCTCCCTCGCTGTGTGTGTGTGCGTGTCCCTCCCTCGCTGTGTGTGTGCGTGTGTCCCTCCCTCGTGTATGTGTGTGTGCGCGTGTCCCTCCCTCGTGTATGTGTGTGTGCGCGTGTCCCTCCCTCGCTGTGTGTGTGTGCGTGTCCCTCCCTCGTGTATGTGTGTGTGTGCGTGTCCCTCCATCGCTGTGTTTGCGCGTGTCCCTCCCTCGCTGTGTGTGTGCGTGTCCCTCCCTCGCTGTGTGTGTGCGTGTCCCTCCCTCGCTGTGTGTGTGCGTGTGTCCCTCCCTCGTGTATGTGTGTGTGTGCGTGTCCCTCCCTCGTGTATGTGTGTGTGCGCGTGTCCCTCCCTCGCTGTGTGTGTGTGCGTGTCCCTCCCTCGTGTATGTGTGTGTGTGCGTGTCCCTCCATCGCTGTGTTTGCGCGTGTCCCTCCCTCGTGTATGTGTGTGTGCGCGTGTCCCTCCCTCGTGTATGTGTGTGTGTGCATGTCCCTTCCTCGCTGTGTGTGTGCGTGTCCCTCCCTCGCTGTGTTTGTGCGTGTCCCTCCCTCGTGTATGTGTGTGTGCGCGTGTCCCTCCCTCGCTGTGTGTGTGCGTGTCCCTCCCTCGTGTATGTGTGAGTGCGTGTCCCTCCCTCGCTGTGTGTGCGTGTCCCTCCCTCGCTGTGTGTGTGCGTGTCCCTCCCTCGTGTGTGTGTGTGTGTGTGTGTGTGTGTGCGTGTCCCTCCCACGTGTGTGTGTGTGTGCGTGCATGTCCGTCACTTGCTGTGTGCGTGACCCCTCACTGTGTGTGTGTGTGTGTGTGTGTGTCCCTCCCTCGCTGTGTGTGTGTGTCCCTCCCTCGCTGTGTGTGTGTGTGTGTGTGTGTGTGTGTGTGTCCCTCCCTTGGTGTGTGTGTGCATATTCCTCTTTTGTTGTGTGTGTGTGTCCCTCCCTCGCTGTGTGTGGGCATATTCCTCTTTTGTTGTGTGTGTGTGTCCCTCCCTCGCTGTGTGTGGGTGTGTCCCTCCCTCGCTGTGTGTGGGTGTGTGTGTGTGTGTGTCCCTGCCTCGCTGTGTGTGTGCGTGTCCCTCCCTCGCAATGTGTGTGTC